>NC_086287.1:38362665-39094825 GCF_963924245.1 Chroicocephalus ridibundus
AACACCACATGGAAACCCTGAAAAGCCTGAACAGCTCATTAGGAAAGACTGACTAATAAACCCTTGCTGACCTTGGCTGCTCCTTTGAGCTGCAACTCCACTTCACCATACAGAAGCATACATGATACAGATTTTCTTCTATTTGTGCTTGCTGGGACATGAAAATCCATCAAAGAACGCAAAAAGCAGCTAGCCGCTTTACAGATGCATTTCATCTTGTAAAGGTTAAAAACAACAATCTCAGCATCCTGAAGCAAAATTTTATTATCGAAAGTCAGCACATAATCTGCTTAAATGTTGTTTTGTTAAGTACTGAAAAGTATCAAAGCTTTCAACACTATTCGTCATTGTACTATTTGTCCGTTGGACATAGATTTCAAAACAGTGATTTCTAAGAAACTGTGAAATCTCTAGCCTACGCAAGAATTCATATACGTGCACAGAAAACTGGGGGCGAGGGGGAATTTTAAAATTTATTTTTTCCAGAAAGGAATGTTAAAGATCCCTACCTAAGAGCATCCAGTCAGAAATTTTACACTTTGTTTTAATAGACTATATACAAAAGATAAGATTTAGACAAATTCAGATATTTTAAAATGTTTTGATTTGGTGGTAAAGCATCTAATTTCTGATGTTCTTTCTGAAGCTGAAATGAAATTTCACTTTTACATATAAGTAAAAGACATTTTAAATTGTCAAAGTAAAAATTAAATCACCCACTTCTATAAAAGAGGGTTTTTTGACAAGCATTCTGGCATACAACAGCTTTCAGCACTATTGATCATTTCCTCCCACAGTCAAATTACAAATTTCAAAAAGTAGCAGGGAGAAGCAGCACCTTTGGTTATACTCATGTTATAATTCAAGAGCAATGGAAGCATTCACAAAGGGAAGCACACTGACGATGAGGGAAAACCAATGGGAAAGTGAAAAGACAAAGTGCCAGGGAAGAACTTGTGAGCCATGAGAGATGTAAAAACAGATTTGTAAAAGAATAAAAAGGTCGTCACACAGTAAGGCTTTATTACTTCAGTAACTGAGAAAACGCTTTTATGGCTTTGTTGTCCCGGTACAAAATAAAAATACATCTTTTTGAAATTATAAGACAATTTTGACTGGTGCTATGACTTTCCCTTTCACGTTCCTTTTTCTTTCACATTTTTCAACCTTTTTCTGTGGCACTTCGAGGCACTGATCTTTAATCTCAATTTATGATACGAAATTGTCTTCAAAGTTAAGCCAGTTCTTCTGTGAAAAGGAAACGACTTTCTTACCTACTTCTACATTTCAGCTCTTGAAACTTTCACAAAAATGCAAACATTACTAAGGAGACCACAAAGGTCACTATGAACACCCCATGATACATTCTTCTCTAAATGAGGCCAGCCTGTTCTTCCATAGTGTCACCGGCAGTTATACATCAACTGCATTACCATTCATTATTTCTTAAGTTTCAAGAATATGTTCATAACTGTGTTAGATGTAACTACAGGTATTTCTAAAATTTGCAATGAGATACTTTGAGAGACCTAGAACTATTGTTTTATTATATATAATATTTATTGTATAATTTACAAGCAAGCTATAGTTTATATTTCTACCAAATATCTATTATTGTCTTATAGAGTATATCATATAATGTGCATCAGTAGTCTATTACAATATTTTGATTTAATGCTAAGTCATTGTCATCTACTTAGTTGGTTATTAGATACTGTAGACTTGGTATTGTAGGGAAAAATACTATTAAGACGATGACAGCTACTACATATCTATTGAGCAACTTAGATTCTGGATCCATAAAGTGTAATTTAATTTCTGATCTAAAACTCAGACCGCCCTAGATCCACAAATAATGGGCAGGATGTTACCACCACACACACTCTCACAGTTTAGAAGGAAGTATGAAACTTGCACACATATAGAGAAGCTGTGACATGCTCTGGGAACTTCTGAAAGACTTAGATGACATCTAGTGGGAGGAACAGGAAAAGTTAAAAATTCAACAGTGAAGAACAGAAATAGTTTGTCTTAAAAATATCTTATTCAATTTTTTGTAAATAATAGTTGAAAAATTCAAGAAATGCTTTGAAAACAGCACCTAGTAAATGCAGCTAAAGTAAATGGGTAAAAACTAAGTATTTATGTCTACTATACATACCCTTTCTAAAGATTACCTTCAAGTGTATGATTCATTTGAATTATGTACATTAATAAACCCACTAAGAGATTTTCTTAGTTATTCTGATTGTTATGCAATATGATATGGTATGGATTCATCAATAATTGACTTGGTGTAATAAATTTTGTTAACTAATATGCAAGCTACATGACTAGAATTGATTTCAAGTGACATCAGAAAAAGGAACAAAACTTTAAGTTACTCTGATAACACAAAGATGGCAACATAAAGTAAACACAATACTGCCATTCATGCTCCCTAACCAGTGATTGTTTTACATCCTTCAAGACTGTTATATTCGCTGCAACTACAGAATCAGCACCAACCCTCTACAGAATCAGCACCAGCCCTTTCAGTTTGACAGTATGGGTAAAACCCTGGTTGTAGTCTGGGTATTCCATTTGAAGTTTATAGGAAATTAATATAGCAATAACAAATCTTAAAGAATTAAAATCCATTAGGAATTTCATTCACATAGTCAAGGAGAAAAATAACTGCCAAAAGAAACAGTACAGAAGTATAGGACACTTTCTATTGCTAATGAGTAAAGAGATCTCTCACTTAAAAGCCACTATATGTAGGTTTCAAGGGACAGATTCTGGGTAACTTTACTTGCTTTTACCTTCAAAGCACAGTTTAATAATTTTTTGAGAACCATCCCCTACATCTGCTTTCCAGGGCTCCTTAAGATTTTTCTAGGCATTTTAGGAATAACAAACAATAAGGGTCTCACTACTAATCTTTTACAGAGAAGATATGATGATCAACCTTCATAAATATATGACATGGGATTTGGATCAGTTTGCAAAAGAGCTGGTTCAGAGAAATTTCCTTTCCTTCAGCGCATAGTACAAAATCACATTTAACCCAAGCACTTCCAATAGTTGGGATACCTACCACCACATTTTTCTGTTATACCCTTAAAGAATAAAATGCAACAAGTTATTACATTAAATGACAACACAATTTTACTTCCTTATACATTCCCATACGAAATTTTATAATGTAAAGTTCCATATGTACAGCAGTATGTAGCAATTCTTTTTTTTAAATCTTAAAATATATCTTTTCCCTTCCTCCAAGTAATGAAAAGCCACAAGAAAGAGAGTATACAGACAATGCCTGGCCTTCTCTAATGCATTGCATTTCAGCAGTGCAAAAGCTGGTAACATAAAGAATGAACAAAAATCATGTCCCTTTGCTGTTATATTTAAATATTCAGACGAAGCGATTTCAGGGAAAAGCAATAATTTTTAAATTAATCATAACATCAAAAAAAACAACTCCTTTGAAATTAAAGACAAAATAATAAAGTCTAACAACAGAGATGCAGAGAAAAAAATTTGTTTTTAAAAATGTTTGAACATCAGGGACACAGAAGAAAGAACCTCTTAAAGCAGACAGGCTATAAAAAAAGGGTAAGAATATGTTTGAAAGGACACCCTTTCATTTAGAAGCAGAACTAACAATTTATAATTTACCAAAGCAGCAGGACCATGTAGCAGCATTTGACCCCCAGATTTCATCCACTATAAAAAATAACATGCTGCAGTAAGATTTGACATCCTTTTCACAAAATCAATAACTCAGTGTTGACCTTCTTTGGACACAGGACATATTAAGAATATAGGAATTCAATATTTTCAGCCTAAATGTTTCTTAGACTATTATTCTGGCACTACATAGGAATTTTCACATGGCATTCTACACATTCCAGAGAAATAAACAGCTCCAAAACAACTGTACTAACAAAAAGGATGCATCTGTGATGGGTCACACTCTAGTACAAGCAATTCATTGTCAAGGACACACAGAAAAAGAACAGGAACACTACTCAGACGGCACAGCATTCAGAAGTCCCGGAAGCATGTGATGCTATAATTTATTCATCAGTACTATATACCATAACCTGCATGCAGATTCCATTTCAGGAAACCCTTAAAACCCTAATTGCTGGAAATGGCATACTAGGGAAACATTTCTCAGTAATTTAGTCACTATTCATCTTTTATGAACCTGATGACTTACACCACGCTGGGCTGAGGTCCAAAAATCAAGCAGCACACTGTTGAAGGGGCATGGAGCAGTGGTAGTAGAAGCAACAAGGAAGAGACAATGAAGACACTCAGACTTGCAAAAAAACCGAAATCAAAACAAAAAGCACCATACAGGAAGCAGGCATTAGCCTCACACTCTGTATTATATGTGTGCTAGCTTGCATTTCTCTGTGCTGAATTTTAAGAGATGCTGCACACACCAGAGACTCTTTGCCTGTCCTGTCCTGTCCACTCTTCAAGCTGCTACCATCATTCCACCCCTGTCCACTCAAAGACCTCACTGAGCTTTCTCAACTTCATAGGTTTTACGACCGTTCTGTCCTGGCCTTTGGGCAGACACAAAGATATAAATACTCTGTGTAATACAAATACTGTACTTTTTCTAGTCTCATGATTGCTATATGTGATCTGCCTAATGACGTGGTTGATGTATCACTATACTGTATTATCAGACTTCCTGTGTTAGTAAATTTGGGTTTTTCCATTCTATTTGCTTTAATGACGACAAAGAAAATACGGAATGTTTAGTACTTGATGACTTGTATACTAGGGATTTAGCATATGGACCTATGTACTCAGGGAGCTGGCGGTAGAACTCACCAAGCCTCTCTCCATCATTTGTCAACAATCCTGGTCAACAGGGCAGGTACCAGATGACTGGAGGGTGGCTAATGTGACGCCCATCTACAAGAAGGGTCGGAAGGAGGATCCGGGGAACTACAGGCCTGTCAGCTTGACCTCGGTAGCAGGAAAGGTCATGGAGAGGATCATCTTGAATGAGCTCTCACGGCCAAGTGCAGGGCAGCCGAGGGATCAGGGCCAGCCTGCATGGGTTTAGGAAAGGGAGGTCCTGCTTAACCAACCTGATCTCTTTCTATGACCATGTGACCCGCCTTCTGGGTGCAGGGAAGGCTGTGGACGTTGTCTATCTGGATTTTGGTAAGGCCTTTGACAGCGTCCCCCACAGCATTCTCCTGGAGAAGCTGGCGAATCATGGCATAGACAAGTGTACTCTTCACTGGGTTAAAAACTGGCTGGATGGTCGTGCCCAGAGAGTTGTGATTAATGGGGTGAAATCCTCTTGGTGGCCTGTCACCAGTGGTGTCCCTCAGGGCTCAGTTTTGGGGCCAGTTTTGTTTAATATCTTTATCAATGATCTGGATGAGGGGATTGAGTGCACCCTCAGTAAGTTTGCAGATGACACCAAACTAGGTGGGAGTGTTGATCTGCTTGAGGGTAGGAAGGCTCTACAGAGGAACATGGACAGGCTGGATCAATGGGCCAAGGTCAATTGTATGAGGTTTAATAAGGCCAAGTGCCAGGTCCTGCATTTTGGTCACAACAACCCCAAGCAACGCTACAGGCTTGGAGAAGAGTGGCTGGAAAGCTGCCCGGCAGAAAAGGACCTGGGGGTGCTGGTAGACGGCCAGCTTAACATGAGCCAGCAGTGTGCCCAGGTGGCCAAGAAGGCCAACAGCATCCTGGCCTGTATCAGGAATAGCATGGCCAGCAGGAGCAGGGAAGTGATCGTGCCTCTGTACTTGGCACTGGTGAGGCCTCACCGCGAGTCCTGTGTTCAGTTCTGGGCCCCTCTGTACAAGAGGGACGTTGAAGTGCTGGAACGTGTCCAGAGGAGAGCTACCAGGCTGGTGAGGGGTCTGGAGACCAGGTCATATGAGGAGAGGCTGAGGGAGCTGGGCAAGTTTAGCTTGGAGAAGAGGAGGCTGAGGGGAGACCTCATTGCCCTCTACAACTACCTGAAAGGAGGCTGGAGAGAGGTGGGTGTTGGCCTCTTCTCCCAAGTGAATAATGACAGGACCAGAGGAAATGGTCTGAAGTTGAGGCAGGGGAGGTTTAGATTAGATATTAGGAAGAATCACTTTACTGAAAGAGTGGTCAGGAACTGGAACAGCCTGCCCAGGGAGGTGGTTGAGTCACCATCCCTAGAGGTATTTAAGAAATGTGTAGATTTGGCACTTCAGGGCATGCTCTAGTGGCCGAGATTGTAGGGGGTTTTTTTGTGTGTATATGGTTGGACTCGATGATCTCAAAGTCCTTTCCAACCATGAAGATTCTATGATTCTACGATTCTATATTAGAACACAGTGCAGCTATGCTTAAAAGTATATCACAATTGGCAAGAAAAGGAGATGCTGTTAATTTTTCTTTAAACTAGGGCTGCTTAACAAATTCACTTTAAGTTATACTGCCCTTTAAGCTACTGATTTTATGATAAAAAACTTCCTGTAATATTTCACTTTGCTTAGAAGAGTCTCTCATGCCAAGGGGAAGTGAATTCTAATATTAAATTTTATTATTTTTGATTTTGACAATTAGACTGTTGGTCAAGTTTACACTTACAAAACCAGAAAGCAATAAAGACTGTTCAATATAAAATTTCAGAGAGTCTCACAAATGGAATTACTATGCTTATTTTTCAGTCTAAAATTACAGAAAACTGCTTCTACAGAAGCATGTTCCACTGAGAAGGAGTAGTTAAATGCCAGTGCCTTAATATAATAAACAAACGTAAAATTGCTGAGTTAGAGCAAAGAACTTAAGAGTTAAGCAAGAAGCAAAACTACGAAGGTGAAACATGTAAAACTGTTTTTTGGCATCATATACGAGTGCATGAAATTTAGAGAGAGTATGGATTTTAACTAGATTAATTTTAACTGAGTTGGCAGTCAACTTAAAACATCTTTTAGAAAGAAACAACTAAATTCTTAACATTTGAGGGAAAGTCTATGTTTGCACTACTTAAATCTGTAAAATGCACTCAAGCCAGAGAAAGAAGAAAAATCATTACAAAAGTATACCTTTAATGTTTCAATTTCTTCTTTGTGTTCCCTCTTTAAATGCAAAATGGCAGCTTGGTACTCTGTAAAAATAAAAATGTACATTCCATTAGAGTCAGAAAACAACGTGCCATCTTCAGCACAGTATATTTCACACAACACCACTGGGCCCAGAATGCAGATGTCGGCTCCCAAATAAAAGACTGTTTAGAATGGTGATGGAAAAGAAAACCCGAACACAGTAATTAGCATTATTTTTTAAGACCACATGACCACACTTTCCATGGTGTTTCTGAGAGGAGAGGATAAAGCGAAGAGGTCTTCCATGCCGAGAGGCGAAAATGGGGGGAAGATGCGTCAGACTGAAATAACAGGAGGAAGCTAGTTTTGCTTAACTTTGCAGATAAATGTAGAGCTGATATTATGACATACACATGCATGCACACGCACACCCCTGAATTCTAAAAAACCATGCATTAAATACAATGATTTAAACTGAACTGTAAACATACAATCACTATACACAGGCAAATTGGATAACAGAGCAATCACAAATACAAATAAAGACCTGGAAAAGTACCCAACAGCAAGAGGTACAAAGAATTCCTTGTCTATATTCTATCAGATGAAGATTAATTACAGAGATTAAGTACCTTCACAGGGTACTAAATAGCTCTTCCATTTAGAGAGAATATAACAAAATCCAAAGTATAATAAAATTTAAAGCATGAAACTTAAAGCCAGAGAAATTTAAATCAGCAATGAAAAAATCAGGAGGCTGGGCATTGTTTACACAGGTTTAGTGATGGCTGTAATGTTAAGGTGTAGAGTTACCAAATGAATCTCTAGAACCTGGGTCTCATGCTACAGTTTCCCTCAATCCATACCATGGCTGCATTTGGCCAGACAAAGAAAGACAAGACCTTCCATTACAGCTGCGTAATGACTTAAGAGAAGCCTGTCTTCTGTAAGACATTGCCCCAGAAGCTACAGCCCTCCTAAACAAGCAACTGGAGTTCATTCTTAGACCATCGAAGCCCCACTTCTATCTGCTTCCAAATCAAAATTCATCCGAAAGTGTATTTCCAGTTCCCTGGCTTGGCTTCTGCTTCCTTGACTAGAAAAGGAATTAAAACCTAATTTAAACAAGGACTGAAAATAGTCCAAAGACTTGAAATTTTACTGTCAATGTTCTTTAACTCTATGGGGTTTGTATGGTCCCTAGAATAATAGAACCAATAATACGGCATTAGAACATCAAAGCATGGACCAAAGCACCAGAACAGGACAATATTCCACTGGTTAGGTGCTTTTTTCTTTTTCTTCTTTTTATCTTTTTTCTCTTGAGAGCACATGGAGGAAAGACAAAAGATAACCTGGTCATCACCCTGAAATCTGTACGATACGGAAGCTTGTAATTAATGCAAAGCTATTTTTTTTCAAACACAGGTGAAGCTATATGCAAGCAGTTGTTTTGATATACAAAATCAAAAGGAAAAGGGATTTATATTTTTCAAGACACAAAGTAAAAGCTTGGGTGATTCCAACTAGTAATAATATCTATCTAAACTATTCCTTCCTCTCTAATGGGCCTCTACTTAGAGCTTTCCAGCATGGGAAAATTGCCTGACTGCTCTGCTGGAATCACAACCGGATAGGTTTATGGACTTTTAGATTTTCTGTTGTTAATTCCTTTGACTGGTTGATATTCCCTCCGGATACAGGCTCAGCTTATCCATTCACCTAAACAGGACTTAACAAAACAGTTGTCTCAGGTCCCCAGAAAGAGTTGTGACCCTTCTGGCACCTCAGCTGGTTAAGCGCTTACTCAGTTTGCAAGGCATGAACCTTATGAACATCCTGACTTGAAGTTTAGCTCTTTAAGATCACATGATAACTGAAGCAAACAACAGGCTTTGAAAATGCTGCTAACAATCAGTTCTTAGTTTGGCTAACAGAAGGATACAGATCTGTCTTAACAACAGATCTACTTTCTGTGTGGGACTGCACAATGTGTGACATTCTTTGGGATTTGGGTAAGAGAGTCATAGTTCACATATGCTGACATAGACCTGCACTGGCACCAAAAGCAGATTTTTGACCATGTCCACCCATTTCCCAACCCTCTGTTGCTTTTTTTATTATCTTGGCACAAATGTTTGTGCAGTCAGAGAATGATGGAAGAACCCCTATGGATGAAACCTAACACAGCATAAAAAGTTAAAAAAAATTTTTAAAATTAAGCATATGTCATTTTTGTGACAGATATTTTGCGAGACACCATCATTTTAAGTTGGTATGTGTTTTTCATTACTTCTCCTAGCTGAAAGCTCCAAAATAAATTCTAGAGATTGCTTTGTTTAATCTTTGTTCCAAAGCAGAGGTAAGATAGAGAATAGCAATTATTTTATGGTTTGTTCATTCCTTAAAAATATACTTAGAAAGCACTAGATTATAAGAATTAATAGACCTAATTCATTACCTAAACCACTGATACTGCATAAAAGAAAATGTATCATAAATAGATTCACTGTAACATATTTAATAGATTGTCTACTATGCAATAAACTGACATTCTACAGCATAAGCTTTTGTTTCTTTATACCATTGTATTTCTTTTTTAACTAGAAGAAACTATCTATTGGATAGAAGCTGATATCCGGCAAAGTTCAACTCAAAGCAAACATCTATTTTTGTGTGTAAGATACAGTGAAAAAGAAATCACATCACAATTATAGTTTTGTATAGTACAAAGTGATTCATGTCCATTCCTTTCATATTTTTGGTGAAATCACCTTAATTTGGTATAAATCTACACAGATAGTTAACATGCCGAGAAAATATCCTGCACATAGACATGGCAATCTGAATCTTTAAAACACTAAAGAATTTGACTAGAAAAGTTAATTGCACCCATGTAATTCCAAAAATCAGTTTCCAAACATACTGGCAACAGAATAATAAAGTTTAATTATGCAATGGTGTTCGCATGCTGCTTTGGATGGTGCTGTAAAATCACAACAGCAAAGTAAACAATAATGACATGTTAATGGAAAAAACTGCACTGTGAACAAAGTATAGGTCAGGCTTCATAAATTACTGAGTTCTTAAATTCCATTTAACTCACAAAACAGATTCATCTGGTACAGAAACAATCCAGAAATACCGTAAACTCTAAATTATCAATGAGTGATTTGTCTAGGTTACAAATTAACTATGCCAGAGTTTAAGAAGTATGATAGGGCTCTGCGTGTAGCCTGCCTTATTCTTGCATAATGATTTTAACTCATCCAGCCTGATTAGTTAAGAGACATAAACATATGTGGATAGTTCTCAGAGCCAGATAAGATATAACGTTGCAACTGGACTGTATGGTCTCCCACTTACTGGTACTGCAATACCTCAAGGACCTTCAAGACTGACATGGAAATATAGCTTCTAACCACAGAACCACAGAATGCCTGAGGTTGGAAGGGACCTCTGGAGGTCATCTGGTCCAACCCCACCCCTACTCCCTCACCCTCCTAGAACTGGTTGCCCAGGACCAGCTTTTGAATGCTTCCACAAACCTCCATCCTCCTCACCCTCTGGGCAACCTGTGCCAGTGCTCAGTCATCCCACAGTGAGGAAGTGTTTCCTGATGTTTAGCTGGACCTTTCTGTGCTTCAATGTGTGCTCACTGGGCACTGTCACTGGGCACCACTGAAAAGAGCCTGGCTCCCTCTTCTTTACACCCTACTTTATAGATCCAAGCTGATCTTGTGTCACAATGTGACTCTTTACTGTATTCCATGACAGCACATCCCCTAGTTTGTGTAATGTCAGGGGGGTTGTATTTTCTGAGGTTTTAAAGTCTTTCATTACGCTGGTTAACAGAAGGCTGATTATACAAACATCCTGTTGTACTTGCCTGGTCTCCAAAGAGCCTGTTGGGAAGACAGTGGCTATAGGGCATAAATAAGTTAGCTACCTCTAACACAGATATTACTCTGAAGGGCTTTTGAAACAAACAAATTCGATACAAATCAGATGGCAAGTGCTCCTATCCTGAAAAATGACCACAAGCAAATTAGGATTTCATTACTGAGAAAACAATTAAAAATGTTAGTCCTTTACATAAGGCAAACAGGCACGCAAGTAAACAATCTCACTGCACAGATTCATCTCCAACCAGCTCTAACTCTACATTTTCATTTACTACTTCTAATTCACTACTTTTCCCTTTGTTTTGAGATGACTCCAACCCAAGAAAACTTTAGTAAATGATGGAATCTGTTGCCCATTTGGGCATACTCTTTACTTACGCAACTTCAGTCAATAATTATAATCCACTGCAGCTAAAGCAAACGTTTATAAAACTGGATGTTTTTTTCTAAGATAGTGAGATAAAGCAGATATACATTATAAAGTCTTAAACAAATACAAATATTTGTTACGTCTGCTAGTAGTTAGCAATGTATTTTAAAATACCAGCTTAGCAAAAAATGTTTCACTACTTTTTTTTTTTAAGTAACATGAAAGTTGGCAAAGGACACAGGAAGCTGAATAGAGGTATCGAAAATGAAAGATATAGTGACATGACAGTACAAGACTTTCCTTCTCTATGTTGTTGTTGGAAAAATTAATCAGTTACTAATTGTAAGAAAAAACAACAACCAACCCTCCTTACTGTGAAACTTAAATTTCCATTTACTCCCATGTTTTTCCATGCCATGTGTATTGTGCATCCGATGCGCAACTTACACCAACATTAAACCACAAAGATCCTCCCTTCACATAGAAGTAGGACAGAGAGATGACTGTGGTCTAGATCAAATCACTTTTCCAAGTTCTGAGTTCTATCCAGATCACTTTCAGGGGAATAGTTATTACTCTATGAAGGTACCTGGGGGCTCTCCAGTCAATCAGATTTTACAGAAAAGCTGTACTAAGCATAATAGGGGGAAAAATAGCTACATAAGTAAAATAAAATATCTAGTTTGGGAAGATAAGCTCACTGTAGACCATTAAAGCAGCAGGATGCTGGAAAAAGGAGACGAAGCTCTTACCTGAAACTGATTCAATTTCCAGAAGACACTCCAAAGTGCAGTGAATTAAGCAAAAACTTCTTTCTTTGGGATTATCCATGTCACATATTTCTAATTTACAGAGGTTTGGGGACACAATGCAAAGCCTATTTTTGTTCTTATTTCTACAGGCCCCTGAAGAGGTAAACTGAGAAGTGCCACAATGCAGAGCGGTGCAAGTGTGAAATAGAAATCATTGTGTTTCATAGTGAACAAAATTATATCTCTGTTGAGAGAAGCCAAAAGCCTGTTTTGCCTAGTATCCTGTCTCAGTAGCCAAAAAGGAGGTGTAAAAAATTAAAAACCAGCAAAAAGGTGGTAGTACTTTTCCAGCACACTTTTCCAGCAACCTGATCTGCAATTCAGGAACTTTCTAAACGAATGAAGCTGTTTGCATATTTAATAGATTGCAAGTGGATTCCTCATCCATGAATGTGCATTGCTGATTTTAAAACTCCTGCAAGCAAAGAATTAATTGCACTTTAGGTAAAGACCCTTTTGTTTATTTTGAATCTGCACCTGTTAGGTTCATTCATTTGATGTCTCTAGTTCCTGTGCTGGAAAAAACAGTGAACAACTGCTCACCATTTCCCCATTTGCTGTTTCTTGTGATTTTAGAGATCTCCATCATATGCTCCCTTGACTGATTCTTCTCCAGTTGAAAGAATATTAGTCTACATAGGCTTTCCTCATAAAGAACATGTTCCATATTGTTGATCAAAGTTGCCATCCTTCCCTCAACCTTTACGAGTTCTACTGTACCTTCTCTGAGTTGATAAAACTACAATTTCCCACGAAATCCAAAATGTGGACATTTATACAACAGCATTATGATGATCTAGATTTTATCTTCTGTTTCTTTCCTACTACTTCCTACCACTTTAGTTTCTTTTCGATCACTACCGAGCACTGAGCTGACATTTCCCAAGATCTATTTTAACATCAAGGTCTTGTTTTTAAATAGTAATGATCACATCAGAGTTCATTATTCTCTATACGTATTTAGGATTTTTTCCTCAAGTGCACATCTTAATAGCTCTACATTTTGGATTTCCTTTGCCATTTTATTGTATAGTACCTTTTTTTTTTTTTTTAATCCGCATGAAAAGAATTTGCATTCTGATGAAAGAATGCTAAATTTGCATTCAGGTTGTATCTTCACTACTCTCACTAACTTCCTATCAGCTGCAAGCTTCCCCTTCTCAAGTCTCACTTTTCCAGTTCATTTATGAATATGTGCAGATTGTTTACACTCTCAGCAAGTTTGATGACAACACAAAACTGGGAGGAGTGCCTGACAAGCTGGAGGGTCTTGCTGCCACTCTGAGGGACCCCAACAGGCTGGAGAAATGGGCTGACAGGAACCTCATGAAGTTCAACAAGGGGAAGCGCAAAGTCCTGCAGCTGGGTGGGAACCACCTGGGTAGGAACCAGGCACCAGTACATGCTGGGGGCCAATCGTCTGGAAAGCAGCTTTGCAGAAAAGGACCCGTGAGACACCAAACTGAACATGAGCCAGCAACGTGCACCTGCAGCAAAGGCTAACTGCGTCCTGGGTTGTGTTAGGAGATGTCTTGCCAGCAGGTCAAGGGACATGATCCTTCCCCTCTACTCAGCAGTGGTGAGGCTAAACCTGGAGTGCTGTGTCCAGTGCTGGGCTCCCCAGTACAGGAGAGATATGGAGCTTTTTTAAAACTAGCTCCATAAAAGCATTCCAATATTCACTGTACATTAAATGTACAGTGTAAAATTGTAAATTGGAAAATCATAATAGTCCTTTTTTTTGTATTGCTTGTTTGAAACAATATTCTCTACTATAGATAAATATAATTATGATGAAAACAAGAAAATTTGGAATAATTTCCATAGTGAGTAAATATATTACACATTCCAGTGACAAGAGAATAGATTTCTGATTTCTTGAAAATCTGAAGGAGATTGAGAAAATGTGAAATTAGCCACTTCCACTGGGTGGCAGTTTTGTACTGCATTAATAACATTTTTTTTTCTGAAGTCAAATTATAATTCATCAATTCACGGATATAGATATACTGTTCTTTTATTCTGGATGTGAACTTGGTATCTCATTAGGTTTTAATCTAGATTTTTATTTTAATACACTTTTTTATCTTATCTTTTTCCTAAAGATTAGCTTGTTAAATTTTATTTGATAGTAACACATGCATTTGAAATTTCCCTGTTCAACTCTATGTTTTTAGAAGGTGCTTGGGAAAAAAGCCCCACAATTTCTGGAGTGATCAACTAGACTAATGTCACGATGCTGTTCTGACACCCACAGATATAGTCAATATTAAAAAGCACCATAACTTTACTTCCAGTCATACTATATTTGGTTCTGCCTACACAGAAATTTGCTGCCTACACAGCAAAATTAATTAGAAATAGTATTTTATCTGATTTTAAATATTTTAGCATTGAACACTGCAAAGATGGAACCACTGCAAGTCTGATAACATTCTTCCTTAGCTAACTTCGAGATTTGGTATAAGTCTGCTTCATGATTTTCAAGTATGCTGGCAATATGGATCATATAAAGACAATGTTGACTAGAAAGATATCAGTATATCAGGAAATGAAATTTGGATCTAAAAGCAAGGATTTTTTTAAAATATTTTCTTTATCATAAGGTACTACAACATTTGAAATGCTCCAGTTAAAGCATGGAATTAACATCTACAACAAAGTAATGGACTGCAAGAAGGAAATTATTATTGTGTTTTAATTAAATACCCGCTACAAAGAGAAAGCAACTCTGTGTCCTGTAGTTGCGTCAAACACAGTATGTAAAGAGATAAGAAAATTATTGTGGAAGCACAATGGAAAAGCTGAAGAAGCAAAACAAAACAATTAAAAATGCCTGAATAATTAAAATGGACAAGAGGTGAACAAAGGGCATTTTAGAATGCTCATTTTAAAATGCTCTAAGAAGGCAGAAATGGAATTCATTGTAGAATCACAGACATCGACTGTGTGAAAACAACAGAGTATCACCTAGTGTGAAAAAGTGGACAAATGCCTACAACCATTTATAGATCACATCTGCTGGAGCAAAGAGTGTATAGATACACTAAAGAACATTAGGGGTGTACAGGTACAACAGCAGAAGGTTTTATTCACATTCTTACGAACAGCAATTTAAAAACAAAAGTACCTGGAACCTAAAAAGTTGACAAATACCAAAACTTACATATGGAGAAAAAGGTAAGGCAATAGAGATTGTTTATTCTGATGTAAGTTACACAAAAAGCACGTACTTTTAAATATTAAATAAATAAATAAATAAATACCATTGTATTTCATAACTATGAGTTTTAAACTTTAACACAGAATAATCTGAAACAAAGGAAGATGTATTCAATATATTGGACTAATTTTTAGAACAAGGTGTTTTCTAAAATTTTGGCCCTGAAAGCTAATCTAGCAAATAAAATGTGTAACACAGGACTGCTCAAATCTACCCTTAGCAATCATAAAACCCAAGTATCTAAAATAGCAGCACATTCTAGTATTATTAGTCTTTTGATATCTGAATACGAATGACAGTCCATCAGTATCTGACCCAACTGTTGAGCTTTAGCATTTATCCTGACCTTCTAGGATAAACATGGTCTCCAGGCAATACACCCTTAATTTCTGTGGGCCTGTTTGGGCCTGTGGTTTCTACAGAGAAAGCTGACTACGCTATCGAGGTGTTAAGGATGCTGAACGGAGAGTTTGGTTTGTGCTGTCTTCTTTAACACTCACGGAATACCCAAATAATTACACATCTGATCTATTTAGTTACAAATGCAGAAGACCTTCAAAATCTGAACTACATATCTGTATGATCAGTAATATTGTTTACTGTCTTCAAGAAGTCGCGTGGGACAGAATTCCTTCACCTCAGAACCCCAGCTTTTTAGGGTACAGATGAGTGGTAGGATTTTCTTTTTCTGTTCCACAAACAATTCTAAGATGTTGTTTACTTATTTGTTCCATTGGAAAGGCGGGAAAAAAAGATTAGATTTTCATGGGATGGACAAATATAATAGCTTGCTCAGTTGTCCAGTCTCCAAGCAGGCAGTAAATCATGACTGGCTTGAAACTCTAAATACATAAGTGTTTCTAGGACCTCTGCACCACCACCAGAGTCCTGTAAGGTAGCACCTACCTCGAGTGAGGGAAATGGGAAATGCCAGCAACTGAATTGCCAGGGAGAGACGAGTCTGTCAGACCAGACTCTTCAGAAGTCCACTTAACGACAGCTTATATAGACAATGTAACTTTCCTACCCTAAGATCATTGATGGTATATGCAGGGAAATTCTAACAAATTCCAATATAAGTTGCTTTAATTAATGCAAAAATGTCTGAACACTGTTTTATTTCCTAAGAAGTATTCATGCAGCTGTTACCACCATGAGTGGACTCTCATTATGAAACTTCAAAGGGAACAGAACAGGGCTTCAAAGTGCTTTGGATTTATTTCTTCTAATATGATGTCCACTTGCATCATCATCTAAAAGGTGGTTCATGGTAGAATTAAGGACTAACTTGTTCTTCAGTGATATAATACATCAAGAGTTTATCCTGGTCATAAGGTTTGTTTATAAGTCTTGTAAAATAATCACATTAAATATTCACCGACAACAGCTAGTATTCCTAACTCGACTACAAAAAAGGATCAAAAAAAGAAAACAAATCTTAATCCTTGGAAAGTTTTAACTCAGCAGATTGCTATACCATAATTGTTTGAAAAGCGTGAGAACAGGAAACTGCTTAATGAATAAGCAAATAATTATCATCCACAAACAGTATAATGACAGTTTCTTAACTTACAGAAATAAAGGAGAAGACAGGCTAGAGATACTGAAGCAATACATTACACTAAAAGGAGGACTTAGAAAGAATTTCTTGTTCTTCAGACAGGATTTTTTCATCACTAGGGAGTTGGCATTTCATCATTTGAGAATGTCTTTAGGAAGCTTTTATTCAAGTATTTATTTCAGGAAAAAGGTAGATCAAAATTTCAGAGTACTTTATGTGCATTATGGATTATATATACTCAATACCATAAAAAGCAGCACATTTATAAAAAGTACACATGTTCACCACCTTCACGACACCAGAATGAAACTAGTCAGTCTTCATCTAAAATACCACAAAAATCCCCTGCTATCTCAGCTGCCACAGAAGGACCCTCAGAAGATGTTGCCTTCTCTCATTTCCACATACACAGAAAAATATAAATGCTTTGAAACATGCCTTATTCAGTTATGTCAGTTACTTCAGCAAGCAGTGACAAGTCATTGTAGAAAAAAAGAGGAATAGCATCAGAAAATCCTTTTTTAAGATAAACTGAATTCCAACTCAGCTTCAGCTAGTTAGCACACATTCGATAATAATTCAGTAATTCAAAGGAGCTATTCAAAAGGAGTTTCCAAGTCACGAGAGTTTGTACAAAATAAGTTCCTTAAGCTTATTTGAAATCCAACAATGGCCAGGGCTCTGCGTGTCCTGCTCTTGGTGGGACACAAAACTGAGCAAGAAAAGACACAGCAGACTATATCTGAAATAAACTTCCATGAATCAGGTTAGTGTCATTCATCCCCTTTCTTAAAGCATAATTAAATCTCCTTTTCCTTCAAAAGATATCCCTACTGATTCATTGCTAATGCCATTATCAGTCAGTATCTAATTAGCCCTCACACTTTTCAATGGGATTTTATTGTGTTTCTTTGTCAGTGTTAAATGTGCTCTTGTTTTGAATAATGACCAGTGTGCGTTCAAATACATCAAGGTTATGGAAAAGTAAAAAGCTATCATCCCTTTAATCCTTCCAAACTGACTGGTACTAAACTAGTAAACGGGGAAAATTTAGTTCTTGTACAAAAAGCTTCAGTTCCCATTTTTTATATGCAGTATTTATTCAAATCAGTAAAAGTATGCTGGTACAATATTTTTCATCATTTATTAATTCACTTCATCTTGTCTTTTTGCTGAACTTCAGCTGTTATCTCAGGTTTATATAAGATACACCTCACAATGGAGGACCATAGCCCACCAACTTGGAAAGAACTTTTCCAGCTCAGTTTTCACTACACCTACAGTCTTTGCTTCAAAGACTTTTAGAATAATCATGGCCAGATTATAAGTAGGCCAGCTATTAGGAATTGTCTCTATTAGGCCAGTTATTAGATTATCTCTAAAATGGGCTACATTTACCTAGAGTCTGCTCACAGACAAGAGAAAGGAGGAAAAAAAAAAGAAGTAGAAGAAGAGAAAGTAATACATCAGTTCTCAGTTGTGATGTCCTTCCAACCAGACTTCAAATCCTAGCTTTGCAAAATTTCACACTCAGCATTGTGGGATGGATCTGAAAGTCAAAGAAATCAATCTAAGTTCCACTCACTTTAGTGGGATGGCGGCCACTAAAATTGATGTAAGCTCAAATCTGAAAAAAATTCCTCATCTATAACTACGGAACTTCCGTAGTCTTTATTAAATTTTTAGTCCTAAACAGTGGTAGGTACTGCAGACTCTGCCTTTACCATTTTTATTCCATCAAGGAAAGGTAAATACTGCCTTTACAGTAACAAAAGAGACCAAAGACTAGACACAGACGGACAACATTACACTGTTCCACCCACCTGGTGGTCCCTCCTTGTAAAGCTTTAGGTGAGCTAGAGACAAAAGCATAAGTAAGATTGTATTTAAGCTTCACACAGGGAATTTATATTTTTACAGTCATTAAATACATATCTTAGCAGGGAGTCTAGCCGACTCCCTGCTTTCTACTCATTACTACAAACATATACCTCAGTCAGCATTTTCAGCTCCCATTTGTATTATTTTGTCTTGCAAAAAATTATCAACTGTTTATTAATTGCTTAATTTCTTAAGTGTTCCTAGATATTACCACTGTCCCTCAAACCAAATCAAATCAAAATGAAATAGCAAGTATTTAAATAAATTTCTACCATGTAAAAAATCCCACGGACATTCCTTAGTGAACCACAGGCCACACGTAGTAACACTATGAAAACAAACTTGCAAATATCTCTATGAAGTTCTCAGCTCAATATATACACAGAATTGCATATCGAACACTGTATAATAATTAAATAATTTATCTTATTAATTCCTCAACATTTTCAATTGGAAATAACAACGGTGCTCACGCATTATTGTCTTTTCACGTTGCTTGTTAAGGCAAGGAGAGCAATTCAGATCAGAAAGCTTAGCCTCTTCTGACAGATTCATTCCATACAATCTGATTAGAAGACACAAGTTTGGGGTGGGAACTCTTTTCAAGAATTTGTCTGTTTGCTTTTTGTTTCTAAAACACGGACTTTTCAAAAAAATGATAGACTGTGCAATAACAATGGCCAATGTATGACATATACCACTGGGTAGTAGAAATAAAGCATATAAGATATTACTAATGGTTAGTGAAGTACAAGGCGTTCTTCACTGGTTTACAAAGAAAATACACATGCTAGCATGCATGTTTTTCCTTAATGCATAGAAAACCAAACATGAAATAAAACCTGGATGTTTTGGACAACCTATGTCATTTATGCAAATGTTTAATATATGTTCAGTTGTATAATCACAGAGAAATTATCTGAATTCAGAGCAGCAATAATGTTTATAAATATGCACAATACACGCTCATGTAAATCTTTGTCATGATACTGAGCAAGCTGCACTGTTCATCACCATTTGTAAAAGAAAAGGTACAAGCATTCACTGGTAAATCTAGTGACCTGAACATTTAACATACAATTTTGGCAATACTGGATACTGTGGGTCACAATGTTTTGAATGGCAATTTTCATTCTCCAAAACTGTTGCAAAAAGCAAGTAGACACACCCAAATATTATTCAGTACTATTCTATTTGTGTTCAAAACTGTGCTGTGCAAAAAATACTTTTTCTTCTTTAATAATAAAACAACTTATCTACTTGAAAAATTTTAAATAAAATCTTATATGAAAACCTTTTGCACAGAAACTTCCATAACTCACATTTCAAATAAATTAGTTACTCCTCAAACTTTACATAACCAATTTAGGAACCTTCTCTGCCATGATCTCAAATCTTCAAGTAGAAAGCAGAAGCTTGAAAATAAATTACCTTCTTTGAAGTCAATAACCTTTTGGTCAGAACATTAATTTTTGTAAAAAATCTTATCTATTAAACTCAGTATATGGCAACATGTAAAATAATGTTAATACCATTTAAAAGTAATTAGAGAACAAAACTTGGAAAATTTGAGTGCAATCTACCTCTCTTGAGATGCAGCACACCCTGTAGCATAAAGGAAATCATTTACTTTATGTTTAATTGAACCGATACATTATTTTTCAGAACAGTAAATGTTCCTTAACCTTTTTTCCCTCCTTGGTAACCCTTGGTCCCATCATTTTCAATATTCCCTGTTTACTATAGTCTTTGTTTCCTCCTTCATTATTTCCCCATGTAGCTTTCCCCTTTATCCACCAGGTGTCAGAAGGGAATCTACTCACCACAGCTGCACCTTTTTTATTATTTATATATTTATTTTTACAGGGGCATTGATGCAACCTTCCAGGCTTTCTCAGGCTACAGTCCTAAAAATTAGCAAATGTTCAGGCGTTTCTTCCAAGAAACGTAGTCATGAGCGACTTTCAAAACATGCTATTTGTTCAGTCTTGGCATGGTGTTTATAAAGCGTAATTTTCACACAGAAGTAACACTGGGAGAAATACATTTATTTGAAATGCTACATGAATGCAACATTTCAAGTAGAAAAATTGAGGCTTACACATTTTTTACAAGGTGATTGGCCAGTGAAATCCCAAAGCTTAGGTTTATAGAAAGTTGACAGACTTCCTCGAACTTTCTGAACACCAGTTTGAACAAGTTCTGCATTTAAGCACCCTTTTAGAACTAGGAAATTAAAATTGATTGTGCTTAAAGAAATTCTTAGAATTACCTATTTTTAGGGATAAGGCATTGGCTAAGCCTATTCTGACGGCAGCTTTGACACATTATTCTAATCCTTCTTCCCTTGCCCCTTCCATCTACTCCTATCTGTCCTCCTTTGTTTACTTCCCATTGAAGCTGAACTCTTTACCGTAATTCAATACATACAAGGACAGCAATTCCCCAGACAGAAACGAGCAGACATCCTTCACTTCAACTTAATTTTTTAATGTTTTTTAGACTTTTAAGGGAAGGAAGAACCCTCCAAGCCTCAAATTTCAATGATTTTCAGCACCTTAAAGTTTCTGGTACAATGAAAATATAGAAGACGGGAAGAAGGGAGACAGATGGTGAGAGACATGTGGAGAATAAACAGTCCTAAACAAGCCAATAGCACAGTATCTGAATACTGTCTGGATATTGAGATAATACAGAAGATTTAAGAGTTATCTTCCTACAGAAAATGAACTAACTTCACAACACTTATTGAATTCCAACAGAACAATACCCAGAGAAAAGCAGCCTCCTGAAGGAAAACCCAGCAACCCCTTGATTCTCTGTTACGGAAATTAAGAAAAGAGTTCTTACTCTTTCTGGCTGCAAAGCAGTAAAAAGCGCTATTCACAAGCAGTCTCCTGAGTGACTTATCTACTTGATCGTTCCTATCCTGTCACAGGTGAGGTTACAGCTACAGTTCATTTACCTGACAGCAGAAATGAATAGTTTCGCTTGTCATTTTCACCCTCCCACCAAGGCAACATTAGAGGTACTGCTGCTGGGGACATGCAACATGATTTCTTTCTCAATAAATGTCCTATTTCTTATTTACAAAACCAATTTATTACAGGATCACATTCACCAATGCAATATGATAAACAAACGACACCTTATCAGTAAACACGAGGAACAAATCTATTGCAGGATTTCTTTGATGAGTTACAGACTCCATCTACTTCATCCAGCACAAATTTAAAATACAGAACACTTATTCTAGATCTACAACACCTTTGCAATCACTGTATACTATCTATAGGAAGCATACACTTGTACTGCATGTATACTATACATGCAGTGTAAGTGTATGTTTATTCAAATGTGGGTGAGTCTAGGTACACTACATATCCACACAGACAGGCACACCACTTCCGCAGTATATTCTCAGCAATTCTTGAATTTAAAACTGTTGACAAACTTAAAACACGGATAGACACAAGACTAAGATACGTACAATAAATAGGGTTGGGGTTTTTACAGGTAAGAGTACGTGTCTGTGTCGTAGCAGAGGGGACAAACTTGGCAAGGATGATATTGAATTTAACTGAAAAGAAGTTCTAAATCCAAGTGCAAATTTTCAGAAAGCATCACGGTGTTCAGACTCAGGGTTTCATCTAGACTAGTATCTAAACCTCTCATGTTCAAATGCTGGCCCAACCAGAACTTCAGATCACGCGAACTGTGAGGCTGGAGAACGGGAAAGTGAATTCAATAAAACTCAGAGGCGTTTCTGTTATACAAAGGGCCTCATATATTTTGAAACAGAACCATGGAAATAAAATACAAAGTCATTCTTCTTGTGCTGTACACAATTGCTCTTTCACTGCGTTTCAATTCTATAACAAGAATCATCTCATAAAACCCTGTGACCGTTTTGGGCCTTTGCAACATCACATTGGTAGGACCCATAGCGGTGCCTACATTTCAAAATAAAAATCACAATAAAAAAAAAATTCACAGAACTTGCCTCCATTATATTCAGGTAATAGATTAATCTTCTTGCTAGGCAAAATATAGTTTAAAATTCAAGTTTCTACTTTGAGTGGACTAATAAAGCTGTTCTGTATGTGAATTCTTAAGCACGCCGGTATCTGTGGCTACACAGATGTATGCATCCAGATATGGCTTTGTATACTGTAAAACATGTTCTTGTCAGGCATCTGCTGCAATAAAAGCATCCAGACTCAAAAACAATAGGTCTCCTAAAATTACTACATTTCTATAGACGGTATGCATAATGGAAATAAAGCAGGAATTTTTATTGAAAAAGTGGAGCTTAAGTCCTCTTCCCCCTCACCTTGTAATAATATAAACCTCGGTGTATAGGAAGGCATGAACATTTTATCATATGACCTTATGCAGTTACCATACTGTGGGGTTTTTTTGCAGACTTAAGTTTAGGAAGTCAGTATTCTTTTCCATTCTGCATCTCTATCTAATGCTAATAGCCTATAAACAGAAAAAGAATTTAATTTGTCTTGAAAAACAGGTCAGGATTCTTGTCACAATTTTACAGACGGAAAAACTAAAGCTTGGAAAGGTCTCTCAACTTTCCTGAAGTCACTCCAGAAGGTAGCAAAAGGGCTGGAAATGGAACACAAGCATCTTAACAACAAATCTTCAGCATTAACAGGTGCCTATCTTTTTGCTCCTGTCTTAAGAGGCACAGTAAAAATGACAGTATCAGCTGATGTGGGGAGAGAAAAGCAAAGGAAGTTTCTGTTGCTTGCTTGTTTTTGAGGTTATTTTTCTAATATTTTCAAAGTAAATCTTAGCAGACAGACAGGGCTGCAAGATATTTGGAAAAGTGGCTGCAGCATTTATCACCACGTGCACAACCAATTTGTCTGAGACTGTAGAGACTTCCAAGCAGCACTATGCCCCATACTTTCCAAATCCATAAAATTATAGCTTTAATTGCCATAAGTAAGGGGAGAAAATATCATTGTTACTCTAGAGGAATATAATATGGCTACAATAATCTGTCTTGTAATAAAAAATTCAGCTTCTCAATAACAAGACAGTGTATTTGTCAGAATACGAAACACTGACATAACATGGCCAAATGCGCCTGTCATGCTGCACAATAAACACAACAGAATGTAGCAAAATAATTTACAAAACTTTCATGCAGCCTACCTACACTCTGAGGTCACATCAAATTGATCAGTGACTATTAAATCATAAAAACACTATCTTCAACTAGTGCATTTATCTACAACTTTATCTAATTCATTACAATAAAATTTATAATATAATCCCAGAACTAAACCCCAAATACTGCAAATTCAAATAAACTGAAATTACTAAAAAAATGTCATTTTTTTTAAATTTTAAGATGAAACCAACTGTTAGCAGCCACTGTTACAACAACTTCCTTCAGAACACTAACATCATCAAGCATTATGTCTGTTTTAGAGACAAACACAAATTGTTCAAGGCCACAAAGGAAGTTTATGTTAAAGAAAGATAAGAAATCATGTTATTATGTCTCATCTCTTTGTTCAGGCCATTATGCCTCTCTTTCTCTCACATAAGTTGGTTATTCTCTGCATTTACATCATGACCAAAAACTGTTTTTCTTGCTGGGAACCCAGAGCTTAGGGGACCAAGGCTTTAATATATTTGAGACTTGGTAATAAACCTCTACCATTATTTTGTATTTCATTCACCACTTACTTAGACACTTTTGTTCAATAAGAGCTTTCTCAGTCACCTCCTGATTTTCTTTTTCACTCTGAAAATTGTGCTTGCAGCATCACTGACTCTTATAGAAATTGTGGCACATAGAGACAGCATTACCTCACTGCCGATTTAAGGATGATGAATAGGCAGGCTGTGAGAGAGCAGGGTTTTTTAATGTTAAATACAGCCATTTGAATTAACATGAAAACATGTAAAGAAAAAAAGCATGGATTAATGTTTCAACTTATTGAGGCTTTTTAACATTTTCTCCAGCAGGAATGTCAAATACTTCTCTCTTACCACTTTTTAAATTTCTGTTTTGCTTAAGCAAAAGACTAAATTATCTCTGTTTTATGTAAGAGAACTATTTTGATCCTAACGGCTAAAAATGGATTTTTAATAGGAATCGCGGGATTTCTATATCTATACCATTTTAATGTGGAGACTGTTCTTCAAACATAAGTAGTTTTATAAGCAGCAGAACTCATGTCTAAACTCCTCTTCTTGGACATGAGAGGCTGCAAGTACTGATCTAGTCACACGCAGCAGCTGAGACATTCATTATATGTGGATTCTATGTGATCTAGTATCACAGATGAGTTTGCTCGGTAGATACATGAATTTGTCTCCTCTACCTGGCAAGATATTTTCACCACAAACAATACCGGACACGCCTTCCATTCTATCAGCTGTAATGCTTAAAAAAATGGGAGAAATCTCTCTGAGAATTATGGGGGAAAAAGAAATAGAAACTTTTAATGAAAATAGAAGAACAGAACTTAACAACCAAAGAAATACGCACAGAAATGTCTTCGATTACATGGGAAAGATTTCCATGGCATAAACATGTAACTATAAATTAAAATACTCTTTTTCTAGTCTTCCAGGATGTAAATGGTGTAATGTACTACAGACTTTCTGAACTTCAACTATTTCAGACTGACACACTTCAAAGAAGTTCCAGTTTCTCTGGAGAACCATGTAAGCAGCTTGTGCTAATTACAGAGAGCCAGTTGACAACACAGTCACTTGCTCTATGGAAACATAAGAATTAAAGGATTAAGAAAACTTAAGATATTCCAAGATATTGTAACACCATCCTTTTAATTCAAAATTTACAACTCAAGATCCAGGTGTTGGGGGTGACAATACTATGATTATGCAAGATGTTATCAAAGGCATGAAAAAAACCTGTTGCAGAGTTGTATTTGCTCACTAACTTCTTTCACTTCTAACATTCCTAAAAGGCCTAGTCAGCCACACACACGTGTTCCTTGTTTTGTCCGTTTGCTTTTCAGTTGGTTTCCCACACATCAAGCCAGACTACGAGCCTCAGGAGGGAGTTAGCTGCTCCTCCAAGCTGCTATGAGTCACTGCGATGTCTGCTGCGTAGGCCAAATTAAGCCTGAATTTCTTGCTTCCACTAGGCAGGAAGAACAATGAGGAAAAATGTGGCAAGGAGGTGAGAAAAGATCAAAAGGCCAGGAATCCTCTCCCTCAATATCCCTGTCTTCCTGTCATAGCTGCCGTAGCATATGGTGATGAAGGAAGTAAAAAAATTGCGTAGTGCAGAATTGTGAGAAAGATTACAGTATCCCAACTTCGAAATTTTCAGTGTTACTTTAAATACTAATTTCTCATGACAAATCAAAAAAAATCTATGCTCCCTCATAAAATAAGTACATATTCTTGTACCCTGTTAGAAGTACAAAGATTTATGTCCACAGAATTATCCTTGAATGTGATCACACTTGTGACAGATGTATTTTGTTTAAAACTAAAATAAAGCTGTGCGAAATGATTACTTACCTAATAATTCATCCTATTATTATTGTTTGTATATAGATTCCTATTGTTTTGGTAGATGAAACTCTTAATCACAGAAATTAACACACTAACATAAATCAACTGAAAGTTAAAACAAGTCACTTCAGCACTTTTTGTTACAGATAATCATCTATTCAGGAACATCAGTGGAGGAAGACTGGAATCACAAACATCCCTGCCACACACAGTTTTTGAACTCTATTCTGAAATCAAGAATTCTTCACGTGATCTCAGTTGTCAGGACAAGACACTGGGGTAAGAAACAGGGTTTCAGGTTGAGCATGGTTGAGACCAGTCAGTTTAGTGGTGATCATTAACCTGCTTTATACCATATTTTTAAGAAGTCCACTTTGTGGACAAGAAGTTCCTAAGGTACTGGTGGCTGGGAGGGAATTTTGGATGGGGAAGGGACATGAGGGGAAATGCCAGCATACACATGCACTTTGAAGGTACCCACCACTGTCAGAGAGAAGATACCGAGTTTAGGAGTAATGCTGTATTGCCACTTTCATATTCATTAAAAAAAACATAAACCCTGCCCCCTAGCAATAAGACCAACATTGAATACAAACTCCAGTTTTATAATTATATCAGCACTACTCATGAACAGTACCTTCCTTCAATTGCAGGAGGCGGCATAAACCCATTCCTGCACACAGTGCTTTAGAACAGTCACCCTAGTCCTCAGAAAAGCAGATGTAACTTATCCATCGTATGCAACTTACAACTGCTTGGAGTGTCCGTGCTGCCATAACTGCTTTCTGGGCATCTATGAACAGCTGAAAGAAACGCAAACCTGCTAACCACTGAGGTACACCTATAACTCTTCTGCACTTTTAACATACGTTGCAAAGACAGTCTTTGCTTATTTGCTTTAAAAGCACTGCTTCTGTCTCGTCCTAGCTGAATCACCAGCAGTTTGTTTTCATTCAAATTCCTCTCTCTGCCAGACACTGGAGTGACTAATGAACTGCAGAATCTGGTCTGTATAAAAATTTGACTTAGCAAACTAACCATCAGCGTGTTGATGACACTGCCACCCAAAATATCACAGTAACAAAAGAGTAACAATTTACATGGGCTCTAAGCCAGTCTGTCCTTCCTATTCAAATTTCAGGAAAACATGACCTAATTTCTCTACAAGTAGTAGAATTTGGAGCTTTTGTGAATTCAGTTTCCTTTCCTTTCTTTATTTCAGCATATATTGTTTCCACAGATGATTACAGTCATTAGGAGAAAAAAATATTTATTTGGGCAGAATTAAACACGGAAGCATATAGCCTATAATAAGAATCTACAAGTAACAGAAAGAGCCTGCAGCACTCCTTGTCAACAGCTGAATACCTGTCCTGGTCATCTAGTGATAGACTCCCACACCTCAGACCAGTCGGATGCACTGTAAATTCAACTCTGTCTATATTAGAACCGTGTTGCTCCTGTCAAAACCAAGTTTTCTGAATCTTCCAGCAACTTTTACACTTCCAGTATCATGCCCACTTTACCAAAAAGGAAGATTAAGGCACAGAAGGCTGAGGAGAGGGGGAGAAAGAAGTAATACACCAAACAATACAAAGCAGTAAATCCCACTACTCCTATTTATTCTTTCTCATATACAAGGCCACATGGATATTCATTGGAATTGGAAAGAATCATACAGCATTACCCTGTACAATTTCTCACAGCAAGTTAGTATAAAAGCTTCTTTTTTAATTCCGCTTAATCCTGTATAGGTGGTATTTTCTAAAATCTCCAGGTACATGAAGAGCAGATGGTCTTTTGCCTTTCCTTTTGATATTTCAGACCATTCCACAGCTTATAACTAATTTCTGAGTAATGAGGACTTCCTGGTTTATATTTAAGAATACAAATTTGAAACAGAGTTGTGGTGGCTACAATAATCACTTTTTCCCTTGTAAATATGTTATGTAAATATTTATCTAAATAACAAAAAGTTAAGAAATATTTTTCTGTGGAAAGCTTCTCTGATAACTAGTTAGTATCATACTTCAGACACACCCCCTCATGCATTTGTATAGGACAATATAAATGGCTAGCTATAAAAGCGATCTGAGTGGATATGAGTATTCCTCTGTTTATACAGAAGCTGCAATAATGGTACTCATTACTTTTATTCTGGACACTACCTGAAGAAAATCTGCAGCCAGACTAGAGTCCGGCAGGTCACTGCCCCCTGCATTCTAAGGCAATGGAAAAGGAAGGCAGGTTTCTATTCCTTCACTATTCTGTCACTCATTTGAACAGAGTCCCATTAGAAATGGATAACCTAATTTATCAAAATACCCATTTATTTCCTCATTAATTTGTACAGGCAAGCATTTAGATTTCATCACGGGTGCAGCCATTAACATCTAAAAGTCAGATGCTTAACAAGTAGCAGTAAATAACACATCCAAAACATAAGGTCTCTTTTTCCAGATAAGAAATACTGTGACTTATCACCATCTCTGCATTAAACAAGACTAAAGATGTCAGAAACTAATTTCTGCAAATGCTTCACCTCTTTGTTTTACCTGCTTCTGTGTACTTTAATCC
The DNA here is from genome assembly GCF_963924245.1 of Chroicocephalus ridibundus. Classification (NCBI taxonomy): domain Eukaryota; kingdom Metazoa; phylum Chordata; class Aves; order Charadriiformes; family Laridae; genus Chroicocephalus; species Chroicocephalus ridibundus. Next base: position 38,391,577 of record NC_086287.1, read on the forward strand.
TACTTTTACTTCTTCGTGCTTTGCTTTTGGCGGTGGCCAGACAGTCTGGAGTCTCCCTGGAGTCTTGTCATCTTGCTCTGAGGGACTCAGGTCAGGCTGTTAAAATTACACAAGAAAAAATTAAAGTCTTCAGTATCAATTGATTCCAAACAGCAAGCGCCATGCTTAGCTCTACACGTGTACTTCAGAATGGTTGTCTGCTTCACTCTACTGATTGAAACAGTGCTCAGTTGGTTGGAAAGGATACAAAGAAATCGGTGTAGAAAAATAATTTTGAGAAGGAAAATAACAAAATGCATGTGACATACAATGATTTGTTGAAACTGTTCACAACAGCGTGGAAATCTGTCTATCCTTTGGTGAACCATAGAGATAGTCAAGAATACTAGGTTTTTTTCCAGCATCTTTTTTTTCAGAGTGGAAAGACCTATCTGTGCTCCTCTTACAAGTAAACATTAGTGGAATTCACCTAAGACATCATTTGATACTATAATTTTCTGGAAGCAGAGCTAGTTTATGAAATTCTTGCCCCACCCCCAGCAGCTCGCTCAGTCCACATACCACGTAATACTGTCACATCAAAGTACTGCTGCAGCTGTTAATGGGACTGCACTGTCAACTGGAGTGCTAAAATAACCCCTTAAATGGGTGGAAAACAAACAACTAAACAAGCATTCTTGTAGAGGTTTATGTTTTGGTTTTGTTTTTTTTTACATCTCTAACATTTCTGTAATCTGATTTACAACATGCTACTACGGGTAATTGCATAGACACAACTGCAGCAACAGCAAAGCCCTAGATAAAAGCGGCCCTGTAAACGGCCCGCATGAGCAAGGAAAAAGAAAAGGAAAGACCCTTTTACTCTGGCTTTGCCCTGAGAAAATGGACATTTGTACTAGACCAGACATTAAGCAGACATTTCTAAAAGCCACTCCTGCTGACTCCTGTGCTTCCTCCCTCGCTGTGTGTGATGACAGCTTCCCAAATAGGTTTGCTGTGAGCCACACAAACGCTTACGCCAGCACAGCCCAGGGAATGGTGTAAGCAGGAAGAGGCAAGCCAGGAATGGGAAGGGCACATGCAGACTGCAATTGCTGTACATGCCATGGCCAACAAGTACCTCTTTTCTCCTCCCCATAGGTAATTTACTACAAACTGGTATTATCGGTCTACCCAGGTGTCAGTCAAGGTTTTCAAAAAGTTTTGACTTGTATGTAAGAATAAAAATTTGAAAGAGAGTACAACCAACACAGCAAATTAACTTCAGTAGCTTTAGGTTTAGGGTCCAATCCTGCAAATTTAATCATTCAGACAACGAGGACAATCTTCTGAACTGATTGTATCTGCCAAAGATGTAGCTGTAAGAATTTTGGTTTGGGGGAACCCCAACCCAAGGATTACTCATTAAAGAGTTCAAATCACACTCAAATTCTTTTATCATTATGGTTCTATGAAAACTTAACACAGATTCTTTTTTTCATTTCTTAAAAATATAGTAACTAAATCTCCATATGCCTAAGAATATCAACGTTTCTTATCCATAACTTGCATCACCTACCTGGAATCACTACATCATACTCAGATAAGGTTAAATGCTTATCAATATTTGCAAAGCCAGATATATGCATGTAAATAAGAAAAAAAAATACTTTAAATTCTATGTCTTGGACAAACTGAGTTCAAAATCATCCATAATGTCTTGTATCAGCTCTTATCATTGAATTATTCCTAAAAGTAAAATGAATATTATTTTAAAAATAAAAAACTCAATGAATGAAACAGAGTGAGATTGAGAAACTATTAAATAATACTACAGCAAATATTTGCAACACCAAATTGATTTAAAGCCATACTTAACATATGGGCTACTGTTTTGTAGTGATCTTTTAAAATCAGTTTCTGATTTTTAAGTTCTCACTTCTAATTGAAAGGCTGTGGCTATCACCAGTTCTCACTGAATTCTGCTACAACTGCAGATGATCAAGAATTTTGACACACTAACCCCAAGATTTCTTCAGTTGGCAACCCAAAATTTGAGACTGCCAAAAGAAGAGGACAATTCTGACCTTTTGACCTTAAGTCCCCACAAGTAATTTTTAAACAAGAAATTATTTTTTAATCATCTACTTCCAGATTTTAGGAAGAAAAAGTAATTCAACCTACAGATTTGTCTGACGGTCCATCCCCAGGTTTTGATTTTGACCTTTCAAATACAGCTTTCAAGGACTCTTTTTCATTTCTCATTTTGCGTTTTATGGCTTCCAGCTCTGAAGTATCTGCAGTTGTTTCTTTTTTGGGAGGCCGTGTGAATAAAGCTTTAAAGACGTCCAGTGCAGATTCAGCAGGGCTTGATTTTATTTCCTCAGAGGAAAATCGTGGTTCTGTTTTGCCAGAGCCTTTGTTCTCTTGAGCTTCATCACTGTCCTCGGTGTCCCCAGATCCTTCACCAGAGTCCTCAGTTCTGTCTTCATTCTTGGAGACGTCTATGTTTAACAAGTGTGAGAGTTGCTCCAGGAAAGTAGGACTTGCTTTAGGTTCAGCTGATTTTTTTTTAGTGGTCAAACCTGATGTAATACTGGATTTCTTAACAGGCTGTCGTAATTTTAGCAGAGCTAAATCATTCTCCCTTGGTTTAATTTCTGTAACAGTTTCCCCATCCTCTGTGGTTAGTCCCTTTTTCCTCACACGTAGTCCACTAAAGAAAGCTGGCAGCTGGAAAGTCTTTTCAGCCAGTGCTGTTTTTTGGAGCAATGTATTATCAGCCAAAGGTCTTTGTTCTTCATCTGGAAGTTCTTGAGGGCATTCCCCTGCAGCAAGCAAGCGACCGAACTGCTCATCCATTAACACTCTGTCTTTTCCATTGGAGTCATGCTCCAGAGTATCATCCAGCTCTTTTGGGAGCCGCTTAGAAAGTGGTGGGTGTAACTCAATGTCATCTGTATCCACAGTGTCATCACTGTTGCTGTGCCCTTCTGATTCTGACTCTTCCTTATTTTGATTGTTATCGTCCAAAGCCTCGGCAGACAAAGAAGCATTATTTAGCCCAGATTCGCCTGTATTGTTTTCATCGGTGTCTAGGTCCTTACTCTCTGTGTCTGATTCTGTATCACTTGTTGTATGAACCAAAGTACCTTGTACGAGAATAGCATCCTTGTCATCATTGTCAGATTCAGACAAAGAAGTCTGTACAATCCTTAAATGGTGAAGAAGTAATTCATTTTGTTCAGCTAATTCCAGTTCCAGGTCAGTTTGTCTGCCAGACATTGGGTCAGCTTGGCCACTGGTACCATTCATGCCATGATGATTTTCTGAGTCGTCATTACAACCATTATCATTCCTCTCATGCCAGGTGTTCACATGAGTATTTATATTGGTGTGCAAAGGTTGAAATGCTTTAAGCACTGTTTCTTCTTTGGAAGCTGTAGATTCAAATTTAGTTGTAAATCCAAAAAGTGTTTTCACAGAAAAGGTAGTCAAAAGATCAGGTTCACGTTCTGCTGTATTCTCCAGGTCTGAAAGCTCACTACAATCAGGCACTGCATTTTCTTCTTCCATGTTGCGTGAAGTACAGAACAGGTTTGCTTCCAGCAGTGCTACTAACCGCTAAAGAAATATTTACCACATGCATTCAGACAGCAGACTGAAGTCACTCCAGGCACTGCAACAGGCAGCGCTCCCCTGCCCTGCGAGGGCAGCCAGCCTCCCCCAGGTCACTCTGCCCTCCTTCCGGGTCCAGCGCTGCAGCCGGTAGCCAAAGTGTCCCTCAGGTCTCCAAACTCTACTTCAGGAGCAGCAAAAAGACCCACCGTAAAAAAAGTTCTCGGCAGCGTCGGTAACTTGTTCCTTTACACAAAGGGCTTTTTGTCACAGCAAATATGCCAGCGCACTAATCTCGGTATAAAATTCGACCAATGGTTACTGCTGGGACTCCTGCAATCCTACTGGCTGCACACAACTTCCTACGTGCTGAAAAGCGCCGAGCAGCTATATAAACAAGCCTCCCGAACAGAACTGGGCGCATTTGTAGTTTACTACTTCCTTGTCCCAGTACACGAGCTGTGAGTCCTTTTCAGCAGAAAACTCCTGACGGATTCTTTTGCATAGTCTTTCCACTTTGATAAAGATCTTTTGTAAATCCATAATCACCAAAACACGTCAAATGGAAAGCCGAAGTAAGGAATCTGAAGCTTCCAGTGCTACCTCCCGGAGCCTGTGCAGAGTCCCCAGTTCCCGTCCGGCCAGAGCGAACGCGGGCGAGCGCCCTTGAAGCTGAAGAAAGCAGGAAAAAAAGAGGCTCTCTTCCGATTTGCTGCAGGTTTCATCTGGAATGCAGATTTCAGCCTCCAGGGCCATGAAGAAAAACCAACAAGACTGGTTTCATATTACTACTGTCCTAACTCTGCACAGCTATTCCTGTGAACTGTACTCAGGTACTTATCAAAGGCTTTCGCCACACCCAGAGACTGGGAGCTGTTTGGGTGGGCAGGGTAAACTGCCAGCGCTCAGGAATGCCGAATTAACTGTTTAGAAATCAGGCAGGCTGGCCATCTGCACTGCACCCAAGCCTGGATTATTTCAGGCCAGAACAATCTCTGCTGACGTATTTTTTGATCACTTTCATCTATACATATTGCCACGGTAATGCTATATGTGTGTGATTTGTTTTAATTAATGCTGGCAAAAACACTCAAAGGAAATCTTCAAGACTGTATATCTCAATATCAACAGAAGCTGTCAGGGTTAATAAATACTTTTTGCATGCCACACGTGTAAAGAAAGTACAAAATACTCTTAAGCAACTTTGATATTCAGAAAGTCAGTAACATTTAGGTCAGGTTCCAGTCAAAAGTCTTCACTTTTATTCCTTTTCTTATTTTTGGAACAACAGAGACTAAAAATCTGCAGGAATTTATATTCTTCTTATTCCCTGGCCTTTAAGAGGTTTGTTTAGTCGAATTTCCACATTCGTACCTTAGAAATTCAAAGATGCTGTTCTTTTTTTTTTTGCACCCGAGTTAGAGGGTCATTCTAGTGTCAGGCATTTAGCCGTGATGAGTAATCTTAAACAAGCAACATGGGGAAAACTGTCCTTCACAGGGAAATAACCTACAGATCACACCGCTGTGTCAAATTACTGAAAAACACTTACTGAAAAGTTGGATGTTACAGACAGCAAGCAACAACAAAGTATCCCAACACATTTAACTTTTGGTTTAATGTTTGAAAATGTAGATCCTACAAAAAACATGTGTTTACCTTTTGAATATACTATAAAAGATCATAAAGTCAACAGCAAGAGTCATTGGTACGTACTGCAGGAAGAAAGTTTGCTGAAAATCAAATTACAATACTAAGGGCTTAGATGAAGCTTATAGACACCTTTTCAATTACAGGGTTGCACGCATATCTATAGACAAAGGGCACTGGAATCATTCCCTTTATCTGATTTAACACAGGACAATGTCTTCTGCCTTACTGCCTGCCATCTCCTGTAGTAAGCTCCCAACTCGCTTCTCCGCTATGCTTACTCATAGGGTGCCAGGGACAGAAACGACTGACAGGTCATGGCTCCCCTGGTTTTCTAGGCTTTATATAGATTAATATCACAAAAGGAAGCTCTACATAAGGAAAGAGACACAGAGTCTTTATCACTCCCTATGCCAACCTACTTTGATAATCCCAGAGTTAATAAGACAAGCGGAAGGCAGCTACCTGGGCACTGGTGATTTCCCCTTAGACAAGTTTTCTTGAAGGCAAATCTACAGCAATTCTAAATTTCATTTTATGACAAAATAACCTGGTCAAAGTGACCCTACTGAATGTAGTTTTCTACATTTAAATTGATTTTCATGTTCAACCACAGGACTAATTGTTAATTGTCCTGATAATTTCTATGGTTATACCTTGCTTATTTATTTATGTACCTATTTCTTTGGGGTTTGGTTGACTTATGATGGATAAACATGAAATCGAATTTTTCAAGAACAGGTTTGTTGGTCACTAACAAAAATATACCTACATGAACAACTTAATGGTACCTTTTAAACTAAACATACTTCTTCAGGTTATGCCAAAATTTTTATTATTCATTATATTAATGACAACCCACACTAGAATAAAATTTCTCTGTAATAATCTAGGGTCACCAAGCTGCAACAGTCCTAGGAATATAGTATACAGACAGGTTACTGAAAAAAGCCACTACCTAACTATTTAAGATTTTAATAGCACACATGAAAAGTTTAGTTTAAAAGTGGACTTAAAAGCAGGAAAACCATACTTTATGTCTAAACAGCATCCCAACGAAATTTATAAGACAATGATTAAATTAGTAGCGAAAAGGGTGGTGCTTTGAGTGTCAGACCAAAGTTATGTGGTGTATTGAGATGCGAGAAACCCCAGAGTTGAACACTGAATAATTAAAACTCCAGAAGCAGAAATATACCTTATAAAACCAGAGGTAATCTCACAAGCCTGGAGAAAACGATGCTGCTTTATATGTACGTCTTCTCTTGATAATGAACTCCAGGAAGTGAGAAGAAACTTTCAAGCTTTTCGAGCATTAGGGTGAACAAATGAACTCATCTCTATAGCTACCCCTGGAGAAATGATCAAAACTGGAATCCAGCCAGTCTCTCAAATTCACTATGCAGACCATAAACCCCCAGCCTCGAATAACACTTTTGCAAGGACTTGTTTCTCACAGTCTGATGATCATCCCAGTGGACAGTCCCCTGTTGAGGGACTGGATAACTGATAATGAAATACATATCGGTACTTACCCAATAGAGTGTTTGCGGGTAAAATACATACATCAATATGTGCCCTTAATATTTTTACACCAGAAGGAGATCATCATATTGTGATGTGCAAATAAGACAGAGGCAGTTTGTTGGCAGAAGTGTTTTAATGCTGGGTGGATCTATCTCATAAGGAAAGTCTCTCTGAACAGCCTGTAATACTGCATCTGAAGGAAGACACAGCTTCAAAATCTCTAGAAAAAATCAGTTATGATAATGTTACAAGTCTCTCTACTTAATAAAACTGACAACTCTCTCGTGCCTCAGAAAAGCCCCTAAAACTTGTCATAGCAACTCTCAGGGCATTCAACACTCTAATTATACAAAAGGACAAACATTCCTTACAGTTTAAAGCACATTTAATAATCCACACCCTTTCTGACCTACATTTCATCACAGACAGAAGTCACACCTACAAGTCACTCTACTTCTTAAGGTGTCTTAAGAGCTCCCCTAAAGTAGGTTTTAAAACTAGCTTTGAAGAAAACACACAATAAACCAGAATAAAGTAATCTAATTTCTATCACTATCATATGGCAGGGCTCAAGGCTTCCTACCCCATATCTATTCAGATTGCCTTTTCAGATCACTGTAACTGCAAACTAGAGAAACATGTACAGGGCATGAAGACACATACCACAAAACAGACAAGTGGCTAAACTGTACAGAAAACAATCTTTCTACTTTTTTTTTCAACATAAAGAGCCTTAAAACAAAAATTTCTTGAAAATAATCATAGAATCAAATAAGCACGAATTATGTGGGGCTTCAGAAGAGCCACATAAAGCAGTGGGCTGTGGTTGTGGCTCAGCCAGTTTGAACTGATCTGGAGCTCGGCTGACACAGTCCTGCCCTCTGCCCTGTCCCCAGCCAAACCCTTACTGTGCTGACTGATAATGATCTTAACATTCTCCTGCTCTCCTGTCTGTCTCTGCTGCTCTTTATCTCTTTTATACTTAGTATTTTAACTATTTAAATGCTTTAAAATAGAAAAGGCAGAGAAGATGGAAGGAAACCTCTAAGTCCTGGATTTTGATCATTATTCTCAGCCTTGTTACCTCACTATAAACAGTTATGTGAGCGATTTTCTTGAGGTTTGAGGATCTGGCTATCGCCAATGTAATCGCGTTAAATGTAAGTAATTAAGTTTAGACCTAGCAACAGAAACATAGAAATGATAATTCTTATCAAAATGCAGCATTACATGATGTTAACAGATTGCGTGGACACCAGACATATTTGGTGGAGGGGGCTGTAGTGACGCAATGTGGTTTTTAACATCATCAAAATTCTGCTTGACGTTGAGATACAGACTACTTTAGAAAATTTGAAAAAAGACCATAATAGTTATATGGTTATAAAACCAGAAAGCACGTTAAGATAGCCAGCTTACTAATTTGAAGGCGTGCATATTGTATCAATAAATGTATGCAACTGTTAGCCTGTAAAACCCACCATACGAAAAACCATGGTAGTTCTGAGGCAGAACTTGTAGAAGAGCTGTATCGGCTGATCTGATTAAAATGAGCAGACATACAAATAACAAAGACAGGGAACAGAAGATCACTGTAAACTGTGTAAGTAAACTGAGTAAGATCTTTGTGCGTTAAGGCACAAAGGCCGGCACTTAGTGTAACAAAGAATAGAGATGAATTTTTAATCTTTTTCCTTTGTGCTTTCCTTTTTTAGGTTGCTCTCCTTTCACCTTTTCATTTCAACAGGCCTTTTGCTCTGCAGCTACAATATGATATGATAGTTTAAAGATTAAACAAAAAACCTTGTAAAATAAAATCCACACAGTCGTGTCAAATAACTTACTAGAATTTCTTAAATAATAACTAGATATTAATAGTTATTTTAGCTGCATTTTCACATCTCATTTATGTGCTTTTTTAACTGAGATGAAATGCTGTATGAGGAATGGGAGGAGCTGCATTTCTGGTTTTTTTCATTATCTTCCATATCTCTGTATCTTCGCTATGCTGTATTGTCAATGAGAATGCACCATGCTCCGAGATTTAAAATCTAATGCAGGATTTTTTTTCAGACTTTTGTTACAGACTGTGTATTTGAAATTCCTGTCAGAGCAGAATTCATTCACTCTCTCCCTCATCTACTTTATCTGCCTCCTTCCAACTAATAGAAACATCTTTTCAATAACATAAACAAACACTAGTATATCTATATATGCACGTATACAAATATATTATACATTTATGTAAGGATGCTCCTAATCCATAGAAAGCTGAGCTATTCAATAAGAAGCTTTGTTTTTCACTTTGTCACTATTATGAATATAACTGCATTTTAAAACAGTAGTGCCTAACTTTTTAATCAGTCAGGCTAAACTTTTTCTTGCAACAGCAGGAAAGGGCCATAGATCACATGACCGAATGTACTGAGACTGTGAGTAAATAAATTAGTCCATTTCAGTTACTATTTCCTGGAAACATGATTTTCATTTCAGAGTTGCTCTTCAGACATGGGCACATTTTTTTGACCACAGTTGTCATGCTGTCCAGTCTGAAAATTGTGTGGGGAAGACAATATCTGGGAATGGATTGCTGTCACCAGAGCAACACATGCAGCCTATTTTTGGCCATTAGCTTTCCTAGAGGCTGCTTACAGCAGTGCTGCAGTCGAAGTGGATTCTGATGGCAGCAGCAGCCTTGTCACCGCAGTTCTTTTGGCAGCTCCTCCACCAATCCCTTGTCGTACAACCCGACATGGACTCATCTTGACGCAGAAAAATTGTCTTTGAGATGCCAGGGCTCTGCAAGTAATTCAGCCCAGATTTCTGTTCTGAAAGACTTTCAAAGAAGAGAGTCACAGGGAGTGAGCTGCAGGATAAAGTGTCCTGGTGGGTCACTAAGAGCCCATCAGCCCAAGCTGAGAACCCCTTTTCTATAGAAATTGAGGGGTTTGTTCTGAATGTCTTAGAAATAGTGGAAAAAATATTCTTCCTTGTCAGCTACAACAAACTGAAATCATTCCCTTTTTCATAATCCAGTTAATTAGCTTTTTAGACAGAAAATACTCCTTAAAAAAGAGTAAGAAAAAGACATACAAACTACTTACTAATCCTAGAGGTCTTACTTTACTCAAATTATCTTTCTTAAATGGCTTTTAATTTAGAATTCCTCCTGCTTTACAGAAGGACTTTGTAAATGCAGATAAAGTACCCTCATGCACTGGATTCTTCCCGTTGTAGCATCTATTTGTAGTAGTGATAACGACTATGTCACAGATCTTTTCAGTCCCGTTACTTGTTTTCATCTCAACATTTTATTACAGGGATAAACCTGTACCTTCACAGTACTACAACGACATTCTAATGAATTTTTTTAGGAAAAGGAGGTTAGGCCAAGAAATCAATTTTATAACAAGCTCAAGAGAATAGTCATGGTGAGAGCAAACATCATTAAAAGCATTTCAGATCTACTTCTAAGTCAATTCCGGTGTTTCTACCAATAGATGTCACTGTTACACAAATCTGTGTTAGTGTTTGGACAAACTGTACTATGTAGTCTAGTTCTTAAAGCATTTTCTTTCAACCATTCCATCCTTTCCATGTTTCTTTCCTCTTCTACTACATTCTGTTCCCTCCTCCCTCCAATTTGAAAACCACTGCCAAAACGTGTCCATCTGAAGGCCTGTTACTGCTCATCCAGGGAGCATATGAGTATTTCCATCTAGGTTAGGCTGGGCCATGTTGAGCATGTGTCTCACATTGTGATTAACTCACATTGCCATCTGAAGCTTCAGTGTCTTATATCCCAGGAAGTTTAGAAACTTTTCCTCTCAAATTTCATGGCTAGTTTGACTCCAGTCCCAGTTCAGCTGCTCCAGAACTCTGACAAGCTACAGCACGGCTGCCAGCAGTCCTGGGCTGTGCACACACATGCACAGACACACACACGCACATGTGCACGGGTGCGCACACTCACACAAACGTGCACATACATTGCTTGCTGACTTGAATCTGCATGGCACCTATTCTTACTCTTGTCATCTCCTAGTTGCTAGTTCCTGCAATCCACTTCCAGGAAAACAACTAATTTAAACTAAACACCCATCATGATTTTAGAAATGACACATCACGTATCTTAATCTATTTATATAATTTTTAAAATGTTCTGTATGTATTGCTCTCAGGCTTAGCTGCGCATATGGAGTCAAAAACCATCTGCAAAACTGTATCCCATCCAAAACTTTGCAGTTTGTCAGATATTTTGGAACACGGTTTTAGACACACCAGAAATAAATGCGTACCAGAAATGTAATTGTATGTAATAAATGCTTGTTGAAGCCCAATATAGCATGAATAGAGTCCTACTCACATTCAGTTCCAGGCTCAAATGCAACATATTTCTGTTGATCTTCTCTTTCTCACTTGAATGAACAAATGGGTTTGAGTGCCCCAATCTGCAATCCAAAACCCAGGTATCTTCATCTCTGTTTGCCACATCCAAATTAGCCAGCCGTTCAGTGAAGTCATCTTTTAAAGCAGACTCTGCTGGAATGACGAAGTGAAATGAAATGAAAGGAAATGAAATGAAATAAAATAATTGTATGCATCTGCAGATAATCCCCGCATATAGAAAGTTCTGTGTCTTTTTGAAATTCTGGTACGCACTATCAACACATGCATTTAACAGTTCTCCTGTTTGTTTAAAACAAAATGGAATAGCATAAATGGCAGACTTTGTTTTCACTCAGAAAAAAAATGGTTTCGTACTTAAATTTTGTGGGACAGATTTAGCAAAAAAAAGTTGGCTGCTTGTCTTTCCCCCATACACAAAAACACAGTATGTAAGGTGCTTGAGTTTTCACCTCCTCTGCCAAGGCACTCTTACTTGCCCTCCTGAATGTGCTTGTTATACACACATATTTCAGAGATGGCTGTGAAGTATAAAACTAAGCTCAGGAAGATCAACAGACTGATTAGACAGGCTTTCTGATATTAGCTGAACACAGCCTTAGTGGGGACTGTGCCAATCCACATTAGTCCCTGTTACACCAAACGCATAAAAGCAGCATCTTTCAATCCGAAGCAATACTTAACGCTTTACCTTGCTCCAGTAACCTTGAACATAGCATCAACCTAGTTTTGGAATGTTTTAGTTACAAACAAACAGGCATGAATTTAGTGGGAGATAAGAGCAAAACCTGAGAGCCAGGAGTACCCACCTCTGTGTCATGCACAACAACCACCCAGCACTCACCCTCCCGCTCACAGCATTGCTGCTTCATTAGTCCCCCAAAACAGTAACAAGTCTTTTTCTGCATGACAGCCTCTAATTTAGCAATGAGAAAACCAATAAATTCCAGGAAGTCACTGTATTCTCTGAAGCATAACGTCTGCATGGTATAGGATATATACACCTCTTTTTATATTCCCTAGGATATATACCCTCTTTTATATACACAGACACATCCATCTTGGAACATTCTAGTGGAAAATTCAGTTACTAGCACCATTCCTGGCTGCTACATATGGTACCTTAGCATTATACAAGCAACGGCACTTAAAATTTTGTAATTTTTTTTTTTTTCATTTTCCCTGATTTTAAAAGTCCACATTAGAAAAGATGCTCTAGGATTGGAACTAGTAAGCCTGTTTGTTTAAACATAGGCTGATATTCAAACTTTCTGAAAGCTTATAGCTCTAAATAATTTAGGTGCTACGCTCTATCAATAAGCATAGTAAAGTAAAATACTTGGTAAAATGGCCAGCAATCGTACAAATCAGTCACTATTGCGTGAATAAACTCAGCTTTCTTATTCACACAGAATCTCAAAATGAGACCCTAGAAAAAGGCAGCGTTTCTGCAAAAAAAGTATTAGATGTACCTTATACTTTTTGAAATTATGCACTGTGAATAATATGAAACTGTATCAAGATATTCAAACACAAAGCAACATATTTTAAGACATACTCAAGTCCAGATGTGCCATTTTTAAGATCAGGTATCTAAAGAGAGACTTAACTTTCTGACTTTCTGAATCATTGCTTTTCTGTAGATTTTTATACATTTGATAAACTATTTTTCTTGTTGCCCATTACACCGTTATATAAGTCATTCTGATATTTAGAAAACTTTAAGTTCAGAAATACAAATATCATGCTTTGTAGTATAATAGGCTGAATAAAATGTAGCAGTTGAATTTTGACCTCATCTTTTATTGCTCCATACAATTAGCCCAGTTACCTCTGGCCTCTCTACTTCACATAATTATAACATGTGGGAAATATAAAGAAAGTTCCAGGTGATTGGAGAAGAAAAAGTAAAAATCACCATTTTTAAGGTAATTGAACATTATTTGTATCGTGCTAGCAAAACTATCATGGCAACTTTTGGCCTCTCTCCTGATTTCTGTCACATACCAGTGCTACAGTTTTTGTGGGTATCTACTGACTTTACATTGCAAAAAAACCTGGGACCTTGTCATATAACCTATAAAAACCAAAAATGCCTCCATAAAACAACATAGCATTAAAACAGCATTAAAATGCAAATATGCATAGTAAAAAACCAGGAAATACTACCATTTTTAATGCAATGCATTTTGGGAATTCATTTTCGTTTTGTAATTACCTCTTCACTAGTTGCCCACCCTGCTCAGCATTACCTCCAATACTTCAAAGCTTGCCTACAGTTGTATTCTGCAGTCAGTGAATCAATTATTTTTATCTACGTCCCCTCTGTTTCAAGATCTCTATTCTAGGTTAGCTACTGCTAAGGAGAAAATTCCTATGTGGCAGTGAATTTTACCGATAATGTGGTTACTCTAATAATTTTCATTGATTCATAAGTGATACAGAGCTGCAGCAAGAGGCGACATTCAGAATTCCTTCTTGCAGCAGCTGGTATTTTCCATAATTAACTGTGGCACAACTAAGAACGGTCAGCCCTGCCAAATGCGTTCTGGGCTACTAGAAAAATAAGTACCTCCCTCAGCTGCAGAGATTTGGGTTTTGTCCAAATTTAATTTTATGTACCATCATATTAATTTGTGGTATTTTTGCTGTTGGCAGACTGCTCCCAAGTCTGTTACCATGCCTCTATTCTCCACCCTCTATTCCAATTGTTGCTTAATGTTCTGTTATCTATGTGTTTACCCTGCTAGCCAATAACCCCACTCTTCCCTGAACCAGTTCTCACCTGTATACACTGTTAGCATACAACTGTTTCTACACTAAGGGACCCACCCACCTCAGGAGACAGTGGAATATGAAAGAACTTTAACCATCTCTCTAACTACTCTATTTTAAGCAAATTCTTAAATACTTGATCACATTTTTCCCTTAAGTTCACCATTCTGTCAGCTCCAACAGATGGACTTTACTGCTACTTACACTTATCCACTGTAATCCACCAAGAGGAGACCATGGCTGAATTAGGTTTATTTGCTACATAAATTTATAACGAATGTTTTAAAATATCTGAGTGTGCATTCAAAAAAAAAAGGTCATATATATTTTATGCATGTATATGCAAACACATGTATATATCCATTCAATCATAGGCTAAACTTAGCAAGTTTTAAACACATATGCTTATCCTTTAGCCAGCTTCACTGATTTGCCATTACCTTTTTTTTTTCTTCTGAAAAAAAAAGTCTTCCAAGAGAGTCCAATTGCTTCTAAAACTGTCTTCTGAGTTTTACAGTTTATACCAATTAGGTAGTGCCTCCTATGAACACTGCACGTAGAAAGACGACTGCCCAAATACAGATTTGCTGCCATCTACTGGCCCGAGGGAATGGAAGACAGAGCAAAGCAAATGCAGGAAGACTTGAGTACTGAATGCTTCCTTGGCAATTTTTACCACGCAGACTTTGCGAGTGTAAGTAAACAACTTTTTTATCTGGTCAAATTTACAGGTAAGACAAATGAGGAACTGAAACCTCAGGGATACAGACACGGACATATCATCAGACTGTGATAATACATCCAGGATCTCCTTAACCCTCTAGTCCTGTGCTGAACCTACATAAATAAAAGGTTATTACACCTGGTTGTTGGTTTTGTGGGGGGTTTTTTTGTATAAATAAGACATTGTTATCATGCAAAGTCTTTTACTTACAAAATCTCTTAAATTAGTAAACAGGTGTATTAGATAACACATAATACATTTCTATTAAGTTACCATCGTGGAATCCACAGTTCTATAGTTTCTATGGGGCATAGTATGTTTTCTCTGTGCAGTCTCTTGCTATAGAAAGTCTGTTTGTACTTTCTCAGCTGTCTTGAAAAAAGAACTTGGGAGAAAAAAAAATCAGCTTCTTAAACATTTTTTTTTGTTAGTCCAAGGAATTAGGATGAGTCATAATATCCATTCCCTGTGGGAACATGGTTTGCATAACCACAGCACACTTAAGTCTGAGACCAACGTTTACACTGTGTCTTTTTTAGCTTTGGTTTCCTGATCATTGGTCATTCTATATATTAATCTTTTAGTTACACTCCATTCTTTCTAGATGGCTTTATTATATCACACATGATAAAAATACAATGGTTACTCTTTTTGTATGGTGATTCCTATGTAAACTACAATTCTATTCCCTATTTCATTAAATGTTATATACACTTTTATATGTGAAGCATGAATAAGGAAAACCTTATGTTAATTAGATATTTGTGTTCACTGCTTGCTTCTTGAAAGGAGTGAAAACAAGGTAAATAAAATAAAACTTAAGTCATCGCACAGCATTTGAGAACAAGTCTCAGAATGCCAGATTTTGTGGACCTTTAAGGTTCTGAGGGTCTTAAATTTTAGAAACAAACAAAAAGCTAAATAACCAAGTAGATTTATTCAGCAAGTGGACCACAAAACTGAAAAGTCTAAGTGGCAAAGCTGCTTATTTAAAGGCTCCATTTTGAAAGCAGAGCTGAACACTCCGAACATCAGAACTACATTTAGAGCACTTGCGGTATTACTAACTGAAGACAGTGATATTACTGTAGGGATTTAGCTGTTGCAAGATCTTACATCAGCAAGTCACAGCATGCTAAACAATCTTTGGTATACTTCCTTGCCCAAATTAAGCTTGATCAATGTTACTGAAAGCATTGGTGGAATGTGAGGGTAACCTCAGCTGAAAAGCCAACATATTTTTTAAAAACATGGAAATCCAAAATATGCAGATCCTACCAAGACTATTTTTTGTTATGTGCACCTCAAATTTTATGATTCATCCCTCTTACCTGACCTTTTTCTTTCTAAATCAATAACCGAGCAGCAAATGCTTCCAGGTTTTTCTTGTTTAAAATGTCTCCTTTTTTCTTTTTTTTTTTGTTGTTGCTACAGATACCAATTTAATAAGTCTCAATTTAAAAATAGCACTGGAAGTAGTCTCAACAGTTTCAGATTCTGTAGGCAGATGATATCGCATAGTTCCATGCACATGCCATCTGTGGTATCTCAGATCTGTCAGTACATAAAGACAGTAATTCTGTATAAACATATAATTCTGCACGCAATATTCCCATGTATGTAGCTGACACAGAGGACAATAAAATGTGCTTGTCTGGAGTTAAACTCTGTTTTGAAGTTGAAGAAATATGAGTAAGTAGGGAGAAAAATAAGAAAAGCCGAAAGGGAATTTAAAAAATCTAGATGGAGCCCTCTTCCTTCACTTCTAATTTTTCAGAATTCCTTTATGGGAAGGAGGGAAAGAGAAGGAACCTGTTTGCTCTGCCAGAGACTTGAGAGAAGACTGAAGAGAAATCTTAGTATCAATACAGTTCTTTCTATTATATTGGATAGAATGTAAAGTAGTATGTAGCTTTCTGCATAGAAAAGTGAACAGTGTGCACCAAGTAGACTAATAATTCCTCTTAACATTAATAAAATCTGTAGTTAAGTGCAAGACTAGAGAAACTGGCAATAGATGCTAAATTCTGCCTTTGGGAATGAAGACACAATGCGACTTTTTTGTCATCTTTCCCCTTATTTCCTATATTTTGATTTAATCTGTGTTGGAGCATGAGGTGATTTGTACTATAAGCAGTTTAGCAAAATCCTTGCTGTAGACTGCCTATCTACAGTGGATATAGTTTCCACAGTACACTTAGGGAATTTTTTTTTGCATGATGACAAATTGTGGATTTTAAAAAGCAAATGTGAGGCTTGCTACTTGCTATACTGCTCTAACAGAGAAGCCTGAATGGCACAGTACTGAGTACAATTTTTAAATCAAATCCCTGAAAGCAGTAAGTGTAGGAAAAAAGCCCAGGAGCAGCAACACCCTGAACTGGCAGTGGAAGACTGGGGTCCTTGTAGTGCTCAGAGAGCTAGAAGCTCCTGGAGTACCAATATCCAAAACAATCAACAATTTATTATCTTTTGGCTGTGTCCTATTTCTCCCAGCAAAGAGTAAATACAATTTAGTACTGCTAATAATGGAGAAAAATGTTTAAGTGGCTTCAAATCCATCCAATTATTATCAGAGAAATCTATTACCAAGTAAAATTAAGACCTCCCTTTCTAGCTAGCAAATAAAGATTAGTGTGTTATTGTGAAGCGTGAACTCAGAGTATCTTCCCACAGGAGGAGATAAATTGTACATAGCCTTGAACCTCTAACATTGAAAAAAGAACATCAGCAAAAAACAGTGAAGATAAAGCTCTCTGGCCCAGAAAATTTGAGTGAGAAACGTGGAGGAAATCCAAAATATTTATTTTCTTGTGAAAAACTGAATACGGAGTGTATCAATTCAAGAGCATGTGATATAACTCAAAGCTTTTCAAAAAATAATTCAAAATGGTCAGAAACCTAGGAAAGATTAGCAAAATCTATCAAATCCTATAAATTACCTGTATAAATGTCATGTTTTTACATTAAAATAACTTTCCATTTAGACTGTTGACATTGAATTTGATTTATATTTTTTTATTAAGGGTTTACATTTACAGTAATTTATATTTTTTATATGCCTTTTTCCTCCTCAATCTATTTATCCTAGACCAAAAAAACCCAACCTCTAATAGAGCAAACCCTAACAGCAAAAATGAGGATACTCATCACTAACAGTGTAAAAGAACTAGTACAATTTGGATTAGTTAAAAAAAAAAAAGCACAGGATCATGAGCAGAAAGATGAGAGAACCGTATTTAATTTTCAATGCTGTGCAATCATCCAACAAGTGCTCAAGAAACCCGAGGGACAGGAACTCTAGTAACAAGTACAGCGTGTATTTACTGAATTAGGATACAGTCCTGCAAACTACTGAGCAGTTCGACCCCATTCAGCATACTGCTTTAGCACGTACTCAAATTTAACAAGTTTAGTTACACTGAGCAAATAACAAGCAGGACCTGCCTTGTCACTTTCCAGCCAAATCATGCTTTCCGATTCAAGCGGGATGCTCTCCAAGTGTTCACAATTGGCATTATAAGCAAAAAACCAAAGATACAAAGAACCCCAAGAGGACACGACACAGGAAGCCAGTTGGCACTTTGGTGCAAATTCTGAATCTCTCACTATTCCCGAAGGAGTTTCATGTGTCCACAGCCAAACCCCAAAATCAACGCTCAGGTCAAGGTGCTGAGCTGCAATGCCAGGAACTTTTAGCGAAAGGCTCATTTTTAATGACAAAGAATTTCCGTGCTCACAGGAACTTCCGGATGGGGATAATACCCGAAGTAATCTAGTTAAATATCCAATCAGCATATATTAATTATACAACTTTCCCAATTTAGCAATTTGTGGACATACAAAAATTACATACTACACAAGGTTTGAAATATCTGAAAAATCACATACACTTTTGGTATTACGCATATGCTAAATGTTTTGTGGGGTTCTAAAATAGGTAATGATAATTTTCCAAAACCAGGTTACAACTGTTTCTTTCCTTACCCTAAGTAATTTCTGTACAATCATAGTACATACCATATAGTTGACACTCAAAGCAACTACCGAAAACATAAGAATTCCTAATACTATAATTGCTGTCTACTAATTGGGGAGTGTTTCACTATGTCTTTTTACAACTGTTTTTCTAATCTGTGGCCTTAGCCAGTGAGCTAAAAAATGTGGAGGAGGAGACTTATGTTTAAATTCTTTATGCCTTATTTTGTTTAGCAAAATTTGACCTCGTAAGCAATAGTCTTTGAAAAGATTAGAAACCTGTGGCTAGTGCAATAAGGAGAATAAAGAAGTATATAGAAAAACCAGCTACCCAGCTGAAAGGTAACATCTTTTAGGCAGCAAACTAGGAACAGAGGCTACAAGACTCCTTGACCACAATGTCAACAGGTTAAGTAAATTTAATAAGCTATTTAATGACTTAAAGTGTTTACATTACTTTTCTCATGTACTTTTTAGAATATTTCCCCTTAACCACTGGCTCTCACTCTTCTGTTGACTATCAGAAAGACAAAGTCACCACAGACAAGATTTGGTTTGGGCTTTAGTTAAGTGAAAAAGCGTGACATATGTAATAAGATCAATTTTATATAATCTGCATCTTTTACAGTACACTTAAAAATGTTGAAAACTGCTAAATTAAGCTCTAAGATTGATGAATCTATTTGCAGAGGTCACTTAGGTCACTTCTACATTGCACAGATGTTATTATATAAAAATTTTTAGTACAAGTATTAAGACTGGAATTAATGAAGTATGAATAGAAATGTGCAAAAGCACCAGAGGCAACAATTAAAAGAATAGCCTGTATAGATAATGAGAGACACTACTGACAGCAACAAAACTAATTAACACTGAGTGTGTTATTTACATCTAGACCATGGCACATATGATTCATCAGTGGAAAACTGCACTCTGATAATAGGAGGAGGATGGCAAGAGTGTTAACCACATGGCCTGTGCTGTTCCTCCTCCTCCTCATGGAATAACAGCGCACTGCACGTGACATTCTTTTGCCTGTTATCCAAGAGGAAGACACATGATAGTCCAAAAGATACAGAAAACCAGGAAACAAAGACAACGGGCAGCAACATTGCTTAACATCCACCACAGACAAAATACACATTTTGTGGCAAAAGGATCATGCCATACTAACTGTTGATTCTTAGGGGTAAAAAAAAAATAATCTTTTTTATCCTTAGGGGATAAAAAACCTGTTTTGTCACCACTCTAGAAGAACCCAAGAGATGTAGTGAGGATTTGACAGCTGGTGTCTCTTGTTCTCTATAACCTTATTAGCAATGCTGGCCAGACTGCTTTAATATACACATGATCTTGAGTGAGAGTGACAACATGCTGTGAACGGGCAGAATCAACTTAGAGAATCCACTTACTTACGTAGAGATGTGCAAGATAATTTTCTTCTCTAACATGACAAAAAGTCACATTACACTAATATTCTAAATCCACCTGGAAGGATGACTGAGACAGTGGCATCAAAACTATTAATCTAATAGCTAATAGCATTACAAGTACTAATAAATAGTACTATTAGTACAGATATTCAGTGCAGCCCTGCATTCTGTTTAACAAGCCCTCCACAGCTGTACTATAGTGCACAGCTATAGTATACAGCTATACCAGTTTCTGACATAAATTAGTATCTCCTCCTGATTCTGACCTATGTCATCCAGGCATATGACCTGAACTACACATCAGTTGGATATTTCTGCACTCTTACACAGTGTAAATCTTTCACCTAGGGCTGTCGCAGTGGGAAGAAACAGTGCAGGCTGGATGGAGCATGGCCCCTGCAGATGTAGTATTTTGCAAAAAATGCTAAGAGTAAGACTCAATGACATATGCAAATGATCTTTATTTTTGAAGTCCTGATATTTAGCCATATTTGACGGAAAGGTAAAAATACATTCCCGACAAAAATTATCTTCCAGAAAAATTATCTTCCTTCAAATTTTTTTTTAATATAACTTTTTTTTTGTAAAACATTTTTCTCCAACCTGTTTCTCACAAGTAGGTAAACAATTGCAGCTGACATTTTAAAAACCTCAGTTTAAGATAAGCACACAAGATGTATAATTTTATCAGAAATTACTAAAGTTTCGTAAGAATTGAAAGCGTAAGTGACAGACAGCATAACAGCTCCAACTGCAGTCTGTAACAATACTTAATAGTTATTAAGTAAGAAAATACCATCTTAACATGTCTTCATCCCAATGTGTAACCTGTCCTATCCCTACTGCAGACAATCCCAAATTCACATCTGCAGGAATGCTATCTATTAAGTTACAGATATGGTCCTCAGGATTGTGGCGGTGTGCTCTCCCCTTTTTACCCCCCCGGCTCCTGCTCAAGCCGTGGCCATCAGCGGGAGTTGTTATGAGTTGCACTTGAACACTCCCATAAACAATGATTAATTACACAATAATCTGGAAGAAATTAAAAGGTACTAAGTGTAGTGCATTTTAGCTAGATGTTTTCCTGGAAAGTGATAATATATTGTCCAATGAAGAAAGATATAGAATTAATTATAATAATGAAGTGCTTCTGTTCAGTATTAAATATTTAAAAACAAAATAAATATTGACATAAAAACTGCCAAATCAAAGAGAAAGGTTGGTGAAAAAATTTTGCAGGATTTAAGCATTGTTGTTTTTCTTTCTTGTTTTTCCCTTTTTTTTTTAAGATCTATCTTTATATGTCCTAATCTTGTAATTTAGCACATGCAGCTGTGCCAGACTCTTATAGGTTGAAGAATTTAACGTATAGAATCAACTAAAATCTTGTACTTAGCAGTGTGCTTAATGCTAAACAAACAAAATAACACAGTACACAAGAATTGGTAGTTTTAAAAAAGAAAGAGGTAACATATTTCAAACAACGTAACGCAGGTCAGGCTCAGCTACTGACAGAAAGAATCAGAGAAGAATAATCTGTTTTTAATGGGGAAGGGCCTATATTATTTGTCTCCAAACAAGCATTGAAACTTCTCAAAATATCTGAGGTACAAGGAGTGTGAGATGTGAGTGAACAGAAGGCAGAAACAAATGGGGCAGTGACAGTGTTTGAGTCAGTCAAGATTCCAAACAGAGAGACAAAGCAGGGGAAGTCATAAATGTAGGAGCTGGCTGAAAGTCATCCAGGGTCAAGGATTAAAATGAGAGGAAGAGGGAGAGCTACGAGACAAAAGACAGTGAGAGAGAAAGGTGATGGAGATTTAGGAGAAGAAACAGACTGTGAAAGGATTCCAATTAAGAAGATTTTCGTGTACTGTAACTACCACCAGTACCACTCAAAGACTTCCTTGGCAAAGTATATAATTAAACAGCTTAAACAGCTGTACCCATCTGGGATGGCAGGCTCCTTAGAATATAAGTAATAAAAAGTAAGCCTGATATTAAGAATTTGCCTATCAACACATTTAACCATGTGAGTACTGAATGCGTGCAAGTGGAAAGACAACAAGAGTGCCACTTATAACTCAATATAAGTTGAAATGTAATAAATTAATATGTGAAAAATTGTGTCCAAGACTGTAACTGCAAGATCACACAGTTCAGAGTCATTAAGGAGTCTCCATCCTCTTCTGCAAAAGCAGCCACATTAATATTTACACCTAATTACAAAAGAAGCAAACAAGCCAGTCTGACACCTAAAATTATTTGATAATTCACCTCCCAAAGATCTACAGCTATGCTATTTCACATATTCTGTGACAGCTGATACCTGCTTTTTCTGCTTAACCAAGGCAGGAACAGAAGGCAAGCATTGAACACCTCTCTGCAACGGTCAGATACTCAGTAGTGACATCTCAGCCCAAGGGCCGTAGCTAATAGAAAGGGATTACTTTGATTCACGCTCTTGTAAGTCTGGCATCAGTACGCTCAGTGTCACTACTGACTGAGTCATGAGGAACTTAAGTTGGTCTGCATCACACAAACTTTCAAAAGATTCAGCTGACTTGTTTTTAACGCAGGTATCTCTGAATGGCTTTTTAGTGCATCATGAGCCTGTGGAAACCCCAAAGCCATGCTATGCTTTTATCAACTAAATCTTAACAGTGTAATGTTTGAAACACTATCAGATAAGCTTATTGGCACAGACAGCCCTATACTGACTTCTGCAGTCTTAGGGAAATTGGATGACCGAGCAAAGGGAACTTGATCACCAATCCTGCAAATCCTCTGAATTGAGTTTTCACATATGTTCAAGTCCCATCACCAATGAAAAAGATTCTGGATAGGATACAAGTTTTGTATATGCTCGAAGTCAAGTCTCAATTAAACATGTGGATTATCTTTACTGTGGCACACCGTGGTTCACAAATGGGCTTCAATTCGTCCATCCAAAATGTCAAGAAAGCAGTACAGCCATATTCACAGAGTACTAAGAAATGTTTTTCTCAGTTCCTGTTATCACCTGTATGAGAATCTGAGCTGTGTCACTGACATTGCTTTGCATTCTTCTTTCCACTAAACTTAAATGGTAGTACTGAATGGCCTATTTTACATTATTTTATTATTATCCATGCTTTTATTTTATCTAAGGCATTACAAAGCCCCACTTGCGTCAGCTAATCATGAGCTGGCTGTATTAAACATGGGACAATGAAGCAGTTGAAACAAAAAAATAATCCATAGACTGTCTTCTTGCTCAATTAGTTTCCAGAAAAATAATTGATTTCTTTATTCCTTTTCTTTGGTACCATTTCTGACTTAAATCATTACACACAACCACTGAACATTTTTTCCCATTTTCATAGCTGTTGAATATACCCTGCTTTCATAGATTTCACAAGAAGCTAGAGGTGAAGAGTACTTCTGAAAATAGATTTTGCCACCTATTTAGATATCTTCCCTTGTGAAAACATGGAGGTGTGGAAGTGATAACAGATTGCTTAAAATATTTTAGCTTTCTTTGAATAAATTAAGGTTCAAACTATTGCCTTTGCATTTAAGCTTTTCCCGACTTTGTCCTTTTTTTGTAAACATGCAGTGAGATGTACTCTATATCAGTAACATCTGTGAGCTCAAGATTAATTTATAGTGGCATCCATGAGTGGCTTCTCTTCAACTGTTAAACATGGTTGACAACTGAAGATTCTGCATTCAGACAAGATGCTGTACAGTTACTATATTAATTCTACCTTCAACATTTTGGTGCATCTGAGTGACCTATCAGGTTAATGTTGACTGAGTGTCAAGATACAGTAATTGCATATATTCACCCAAAGTAAACATGATCTATTACAACCTTTCAAGAGCTTAAATCCCAGCTCAAAGTATGCCTTGGCAGTGCCGTTCTTCACAATTTCTTGTTATAACTGGAGCAGTGGAGGAGTTCTGCATTATATATTCAGAAAATACTATTAATCATACTTGTCTCCTGCAAGCTAGATAATATTTGTACAGAACTCAGGAAGTACGTGGGTGTAATATGATATCCCATATCATAGCTTATTAACAGAAAAAAAAAATTAACAAAATTAAGTAAAATAAGGTTATTCCAGACCACAACACAATGTAGGAAAGCCAATGGTTCCTCCCTTTATTTCTACCTGACCTTGGACCTGACACAAGACTGAAATTCTTACCTGAAGACATGCTTGTATTTTAAAATCAGACCTTTTCTAGACTCAAGTCTCAAGTCCATTGTAGCTGAAACATGATCAGCTAGCCAGGCATTAAAAAGAGAGATCATCTGTTCATTAGTATGAAGAAAAATTTAGAAAACAGTTATAAACTACTTCTGATCTATATCATAAGAAAGGTATACATAGTTCCTTAAAAATAAGCATTGCTTCTCAGCAAGGGAAAGTTTTCAATTCTATATATTGACTGATATTAGAATAGTCCAATATAAAACAACTTAAAGTGAGTAAAATGTTCAGCGGAGTAAACTACACTGACCCAGCTTTTCCCTTTCCTTTCTCCCCGGGATCAGTTGTCAACCTATGAAATGAAGTAACTACATGGAATTAAATATTTCCCCAAAATAATTTGTCCCGCAATATTTATTTTATCCCTAACAACATGTCTGGGAACTGATTGCCTTTCTGAGAAACAGAATTCTTTTCAGATTAAGGACATGCTGCAAAACATTCCTAAACAGTACTAGATCATTGCAACAAGACAGCGGATAACATTAGTGTAAACAGTGTTAATAACTGGGAATACTTTTTTTTTTTTACAATATCAGAGAATAAAAAAGAAAAAAAAAGAAAAAGAACATGAGAGTCAAATGTCTGACTAGCTCAGTATCCTACATCTAACAGAGCCCTATGCCTAAGAAGTGTGTAAGAAGATGCAAGCACCTGTGATACTTCCTCCATATACTCTCTTGTCCTCCTGTCATGTACAACTAAGACACCTGTTTTTGTGCAAGCTGTTCTCAGCAGACTTCTACTCCTAGTGTCCCCTGCGCTGATGTAAATGTTGGGGTCACAGTGTCCTTCAGCAAAGTGTTCCACAGCTCAGCTATACACCACATGAAGGACTGTGTCCTTTTGTTTCTTCTGAACCTGGTTCCTACAAACATGCTTTGGTGCACTTCACTAGGTGTACTCCAGAGAGAGCGAAAAATCCAACCCTATCCAACCTCTCCAGCCAGTCAGTTTTACAATCTCTATCATACATCCTGTTAGTTATATTCTTTTCCAGGCTGAAGAGATAATTTCATTATTCCTCACATGAAAATCTTTTGTGTGATTTAAAACATTTTGTTGTCCTTCCCTGAACATGACCGTTTTAACATATAACTTTTTAAGACAAACGAGAACTGCAAGATATTTGAAGCTTGTGAGCACCAGATCTTGTAAAGCAGCATAATGTTTTTGGGTTTTATTTCTTTTCTAAAAATTCCTAGCATTCAATTTGCTTTTTTGGAAGTTATTGATTTTTCAATAAATATTTACATGGAACTATCTGTCATGACTCAAAGATCTCATTCCTGAAAGGTAATGGTCAGCTTCATTTCTCATACGAAGTGAAATCGTTTTTTTTGTGTGCATAGGTTCTAATTTATTTCCTTGATTTTTTACCTGCCTTTTTACTGCTCAGTTAGTGCTTTCTCCAGCTCTTCATGGCACTTTTCTCCAAACAGCATGATATGATATGCATTGGCTAGAGCAGTATTCCCGCCCCTCAGAGAAGTCAGGTTGGATATCAGGATATGCACCCTCAGGCACAGCGACATCAATTTTATAGTTAGTGATGAAGACTGACTAGGAGTGGAGGAACTGCTGGAATAGTGAAAAAGAGGGGAATGAAAGAACAGTGCAATGGAAGAGGTTTCAGAAGTCATGAGGGAACGTGCTACTCTAGAATAGCTACCTCTCAACACCACTCATTTCCTTTGTTTTACAGTAAGATTCAATAAAGAACTGGCTAATTATATCAATCTTAAAACTAGTGATCAGCAACAATGCAAAAAAGAGCTAGAACTTTGTATCAGTAGTCACAACCTAAATGTCTTTTTAATACAGTCTGCATATATTCATATTTTAACAAGTATCTGCCGAAATGAGAAGCAACAGTTCACAATCTCAACGCTGACTCATCTACACATTAATACCAGTCAAGTCTGGGGACAGCTTTTCATTTTTTGTTAAGTGCTTTTTTGGAAAGGCTTGTTTTCAGGCTTAGTGTACGGCTGATTGTATAACATCTGCAAGATACTACATGCATGTTCAATAACACTTGCACATCAAGATAACTGTATAAACCACCAGAAGAAGCCAAAAGTATCTTGGCTTTATCAAGGCTTTCTGGAACCCAAAGGGTTCTATTATGAAACAGAAGAAAACTCTTCATTATGTAACCTGGCCCTTTTATTGGCCTCAGTCAGGTCTGGCAAAGCAAAACAAAGCCTTAGACGTCTAAGCACCTAACAAGCAGTCTGCTTAACTCACTTGAAAATATTTCTGTCATTCAATTTATTTTTGCAGCTGTTCCATGCACTTATATTACATTACTAAGGAAAAGAACAAGCTGTATTCTTTTGAAAATTCAAGGTCTAATTAAAAGGTGGTTCATTAGCCAAATGGATTTTTGTCACATGAAATTTTTCACTGGCATGCTAATGAACCAGATATAAATACCAGTCATTCCTGCAATCCAGCAACCTCAAGTCTGCCAGTATTACATTTACTTTAAAAATAAAATTACAACTTAGCAATTGTTGGCCATCTAGCATATAATTTTGTTTTGGAAAGCATTCCTATTTAAATCGGTCATAAGCACATACTTGCTCTCAGTCTTGCTTCAAGTTAAGCATGCATTCAGTACTGCTCTTGAAAAGGGTGGTTTTCTCTTTCAAGGCACAGCGATAACATAAGCCATGCTAAAGCATACCACTGTATGAACGTGACAGCAAAATGCTATTGGTCATATTTCTGATTCATACAAAAGGCATACTTTATATTTTAAAATCCTTTCATCTTCAACATGTAGATGCCAAAGGAACCAAATGAGAGGCCAAACTTCCTTTTACTTCTGTTTCTCACAGTTCTGTTGTAACAGTAAACCTATTATGTAAATCCTGCACATTGGCCAAAGACCTCTAAGGTTTGTCCTCCTGAGCTCCATACTTGTGTCACCAAGAACTACAATTAGTTTCACTTCATCAAATTTCCTACTAGGATGAAAAAAAAAAGGGGATACTATTTCAGTGGACCGAGGACCATAAAATCATTTTCCAGAAAATCCCAACATAGTCTGTTAAGTTTTATGGTTAAAAGTCAAATGAAGTGCCTTACTACACTGACACAGAGACAATGACAGAATTATACTTAACTAGAAATGTAATACGGAAGTACAGGTAGTTCCCAGAAGAAAGCCCACAGAATTAAATAGAGTTCAATTTTTAGAACAATGAACAATGACAGACTACAAAGTACCAAAATGTGTGCTGAGATTCTAGAAGAGAATTTGGATTATGATTTTTTTTTAAATATTTTCTTTCTGAAGGAACAAATCCAATTTTGATGAATTTGGCTTGATGAAAGTTAACAACATTGCTGCAATAAAAAGCTGTCACATTATTTACAATACAATTATTGGGATTTAGCTGCCTAAATGAATGTTAGATGCTGAAATTAATTTACCCCAGTCCACAAAGGTGTGGATCATTCCGGGTCAGATTTGCCAGCTCTATGCCTGTGCCTCAGACACCCTAGGGGCATCTAGTGCTTTTTCCATTCTGCACCATTTTGCATCTATTCCAAAGATCTTGTGGAACAAGGAGGTAATAGTAATTCAAAATTCCTTCCTTTCATTTGTCAAGTGATTTTACAGGTAATTGCCCAGGGTATTGAAATGGGTGGCAGAGATCATTTCTTGTGAACAAGCTAAGTATGAGCTTTCTTCTTTCAAAAGGTACAGGTAGGAAAGCTTAAGTCACGTGAAGGAGAAAAATAAAAGGAATAAAGCAGAAGTGAAGAAGGAGCTGTGAGAGGGTACTAAGGATAATTCATAGAATCACAGAATTGTCAGGGTAGGAAGGGACCTTAAAGATCATCTAGTTCCAACCCCCCTGCCATGGGCTGGGACACCTCCCACTAGATCAGGTTGCTCAGAGCCCCATCCAGCCTGGCCTTAAAAACTTCCAGGGATGGGGCTTCCACCACCTCTCTAGGCAACCTGTTCCAGTGTCTCACCATCCTCATGGTGAAGAACTTCTTCCTAACGTCCAATCTGAATCGACCCATCTCTAGTTTTAATCCATTCCCTCTAGTCCTACCATTTCCCGACATCCTAAAAAGTCCCTCACCAGCTTTCTTGTAGGCCCCCTTAAGATACTGGTAGGCCACTATAAGGTCTCCTCAGAGCCTTCTTTTCTCCAGACTGAACAACCCCAATTCCCTCAGTCTGTCCTTATAGGAGAGGTGCTCCAGCCCTCTGATCATCCTCGTGGCCCTTCTCTGGAGACGTTCCAGCACGTCCATATCTCTCTTGTAGTAGGGGCTCCAGAATTGGATGTGGTACTCCAGGTGGGGTCTCATGAGAGTGGTGTAGAAGGCGAGAATCACCTCCCTCAACCTGCTGGCCACGCTTCTCCTGATGCAGCCCAGGATACGATTGGATTTCTGGGCTGCTAGTGCATTGCTGAGCAAGAAAATGGAGCAGTATGCTATACAGCTGGTTCATGAACACATCACCACGAGGATGGGTGGAAATATTTCCATGATTATTCAAAGCCATGACTGTTTAAATATTAGTATCATTAGATGTTGTTTTTAGCAGCCAAAGCTGCTAAAGCAGACCTGAATTCCAAGAAACCTTTCATTTGTTCCGCTGGAACACCCAGCTGTCAGCCCAATTTGCACATTTAACATCAATTTCAATGAGAGTTACACATAAGAGAAATCAACCCTGTGATGACAGAGCTGCAACTTACTTTACAAAGTTAATTGAACCTGCTTTTATGTTCTGTCTCATTGACCATCCACATTATTAATGCCTCAAGCCCAGGCTATGTCACAGCTTTGTTTGTAGCCTGAAATACCCTTTGAGCCTATAGTCACACCTAACCCACATGAAAAAAGCTTAAGGTCCTTGCTCTGTGCCACAAGGGTGGAGTGACTGTAACTTATTGGGGTGAGAGAAGCTGTGTAATGCCAGCCCTGCTGTGAAGATTTTGACAGATGTATGAAGTCTGTGCAGACATATCTTAGCAACTGTAACTATGCAAGAATTGTTCAAGCTCAAGCTACTTTTTGAACTGCATGAGTATCCATCCAGCAAGTTTCATAGACCAAACTGGAAAAGCAGTGGGTTGCTAACATGGACCAGACATGCAATGCAAACACACCTACATGACTGCTCTCATACAAAGCATCTGTATTACTCAAACCGAAATACGATTATGCAGAGGGGAAAAAAAGTAGGACTTGAAAGTAAATGAGTATGGCCAGAACTACCACAGAAGACAGGAAAAAAAACCCTATTTAATTTAATTTAAAAAAAAAAAAAAAAAAAAGACTGCTACCTCTTCTGGATAAAAACCATTTAATTTTGGAGCTGTTACAGAAGAACGTAATCTCACTAGACTTGACTATCACAAAGGTAGCTCTTTAACAAAAGAGCTTACCTCTCGCTAAATTCATGTCATCCTGGAAATCTGAAAGTTTTAAACTGTAGCCCATTTTTTCCTAACCTTTAAACAAAGTCTTTAAACTCAAAGTTCTTAATGGCCATCAAAATCTCAATAGAATGGAAACAAATCTTTTGACTAGGTTGCAAAGTTATCCAACCACCTTGATAAAAAGGACAGGACAAACATTCAATGCCTGATGAGATGAAAAATATGGCTCTTTGGGCTAATTAGGCTTGGCTCTTTTTCTAATCCATAGACTGGAGAAAAACCCCTCAGGATGGATTAACACTGTCAAACTAAACAACAAAATTAGGAATATCTTTTTTTTCATGACTTGGAAAAATACAATAAAAATATTGAAATGGAACACTGCCTTTCAGATTATAAATTAGATGACAAGATAGAAGACTGAAAGCTAAAAAGTAAGAGTGAAAAACTGAAGAAGTATGTGCTAACATTTTTCTTTCCACCTTTGGATGACAAACATCTTTCATTTTTGCATAATTAAGTATAATTTGCATAAATAAGTATAAAAGTGGAATACGAATTAATCCCAAAAAATTAAGGTGCAAATCGTTCCTGTGAATTTATATGATGGTATTTATCTTACTCATAATGTTTAAAACTATTGTTTCACTATATTTCAGATTTAAAGAATAATCTGTTTTAGCAAACTAGTACAAAAATTATTAGATCCATATCCCACAAAAGAAGTATATGAGAGGAAATTAAGGTACAAAAGCATTATATAGAAATACCTAGATCTTAGACAAGACTAGTCTGCCTATGCAGATGTATTACCAGTTAAAGCTGGTCTTTTTTTCTTGGTATATTAGCTGGGTTTTATTATTCACCTAGAAAACAATTTTCAAAAGGTTGCCATGTGGCTGATTTAAAAAACAAAAAAAAATTGGGGTAGGTTTTTTTTGTTTGTTTTGGGTGTTTTTTATGTTTGGGGTTTTTTTGTTTTTTTTTTTTCTTTTTAGTTTTACTTCCATAAAAGCTGGCAAGCTGGCATCTTCCAAAAGGAAGAAAAAAACCTGACTGGCATGAATTAGTATAATTAGCATATAAAATATTTGCTCAAGTTTAAACTGTAATGGCTATTTAAAAGTTATGCATAACTATAACTTTATTTTAATATACATTTATTTAAAAATATATACTCTCCAAAACTGAATAGTTTTTATTTTAATAAGGTTTTCAATATATTTTTCTTACTTAACTACTTCTATTTCTTAAGACAAAACAAATCTCATTTTGAAGAATCAGAAATTAGTAAACATTTGCTCAAGTTTACAACATATTGACAACTGCATTACTGACATTACTGACAGGAATATATACTCTAGAAGAAACTCTAGATTTTAATTATTGTGAGATTAAATGGCTCAATGCCAGCACCTTTACAGGTTATATATATGTCTTAAGTTAAATAAAATTAACACAGGGAAGAAAAAACCAAACCTTTTACCCTCTCCAAAGGGCTAAACAAAGCTTTAGATTTCGCTTTTATAACAACACTGTCAGACTCAAGTATACGTTAAAAAAATGCTAGTCAAGGGTCTGCAAAAACACTGACCTCAGTGCTGCATAAAATAAGCGAAGCCATTTTTTTAGTAATTGCCCCAAAGAACTTGGAATGACCTGCTGACAAATACTCCTAATTCACCATAATATGCTCAAGAAAATATCTGCAGCTTTTAGACAAGTCCAGCCTTAGTTGCTGCAGCGTTCAGTTTCTCTGGACATGGAAATCAAGCTATTTGTTATAAATACACTGATAATGCGAACCAGATCCCATATACAAATTATGTATATGGGGTAAGCGTGATTAACATCTTAGGTCACACAGAAGCACCTGGTATTTTGCAGATAATAACAGCTAAAGCTGGGAACTGAGGGTGTGCCCCTCCGGCTGGCAGGGCCTCCTGGGGCGGTGAGGGCTGCTTCTACCTGCTGAAAAACGTCAAGTGTTAGCAGGTAAAAGGAATGGGAACAACCAGTTTTAGCCTTTCTGTAACTTCTCCCTCAAAAATAATTAGTAAGTTCATGTATTCATAGAAGCAAAAAGTAATAATTTGTTATTGGCCAGACTCCTCTGTACTATATTTTTGTTATTTTTACTGATGTTTCTGTAACAGAAACACTGAGGCTTAAAGAACAAGAACCAATCTACTTCAGTTTGTACACATAATAAGAATTGTTTTCTATTCATAAATATTTAGTGGTTTTGGTGAGGTAAGAGGTTCCAATTTACAGGGGATAAGAGTCAGGAAATGTTTCCTACTCATAAGGTAGAAATACAAATACAGAAACCACAATAGAAACCCAGAATCCTTTTTCCATAAAGTCAGTCTTTTTTAGTACACACAGTTTTCCCAGCTTAATGTTCCAACAGAAATGAGAGTAAACATGGTCACATTAGCTAAACCGTTCATCAGTTATACTCTTAATCTTTGTAGTTTTAAATTATCCAAACCAAAATCATTAAATCGTGTACCACAAATCATATATTGTGTATCACAAACACATAAATCGCATCTTTTTTCCATTTTCATTGCATATATTTTAAAGTACATTTTTAGCAGGGAACATGCAGAAATTTTTCACCACTTTTACAAGTTGGATTTGGTGCAATGTCACTTTTTCAGAGACAAAATACCAAAGAATAGCTATGATAGTTTTTTAAAATTGCTATATACATTATTAATTTATACTTACAGAGGTAAATATTTGAATTTGATCTCAGCTTATATATCATCCTGATCCATCAAGAAAAGTGTCAGCTGAACCATTCCTATCGTCTTGTTTTAAATGGGCAACAGAATCCATACAGATTTAATAAATGACAACTTCCACATTATGCCAGTATTTTACTTCGAGAAATTCTTTTTATACTGATGAAAAGAGAAGTCCATTTCATTACAGTAAGTCTCTTAAACTGAGTGCACAAACTGTAAACCAGTGTGAATATTTTTGGCCTTTTCTCCCTCCCATGAAACAGAAAATTGTTAATCTATGACCAGGATAAAACATTAAGCTGTCTCTGGTTTTTCATTCCAATTTAATTCACTTGGTTTCCCCTCACTGATTGCCTTTGACTGAAGAGTCACATGTTAGAGAGAGATGAAAATATAACTGTTGCTAAAGTGTGTCATGCTGGGAAGTCATTCAACTAAAACAGGAGCTATTTGTTCACAGCATCTATCAAGGTCAGTCTTCAGAGGGTCTTTTTAACTCAGAGACTTTGTTTTGAACTTCCAGTCCTGTCCACATTCATTTCAAACTGCTATAAAACTACAGTTTCAATGCAGCATTGCCTTATGTTGCTTATACTACTATGAAAAAAAAATAAATAGTGGGTTCACTGGGAAGAAGTATTAATTATGATTTACCGTTACCATGTGTCATAAGACTCAATAGAGAATGGAATGTACGATGATGTCCTTGAAGGAAATCATAACAGACTGTATGATAAGTAACTGCATTGAATATAACAGGAAAACAAAGATCCATTAAAGAGCTATATACTGACTATGCTTTTAGTTGAACATATTATTAGCAAACTTTGCAAGATTACGTATCTAGAAAGGACATGCAGACCTAACTGGAAAATTTAGATACAGCCTACAACTGTCTACAGAAGGAGCAACAGAAATCCATATCAAAGAGGATATCTATTTTACAGACCTAAGTCGCAGTCAGAATAGTTGTGTTACTAGGATTCAGAAAGCAAATATCTGGAAAGATACTGCAGTCCTGAACCTACTGCAGACCTAACTCTCCATTTTAGCCATACTGAGTCTTTAGGTAACATAATTCCCATAAGATATTAGAGACACATGAAGGTTTTAGACTGGACAAAAAGAAACAAGTTTGGAACAGAAGTTAATGGTATTGACAACACTGAAATGGTAACTGAATTTTGCTGAGATGATAATCCACAGGAAAAAGACTGAGGGAATATAGAACTCATGACTGCTACCCCACAAGTGTGTATAGTACTGAATTATATTGGTTCTATTAAGACACTAATAGATGTAACAGACAATTTCATTATTCATCCAGTTGTAATCTACAGATTCATTTCATAGTCAGAAAAGGAAGGCAATAACTTTAAATATTAAAAATAGACTGACAGGATTTATATGACCCAAGTTTGGATTCCAAACTTTTGAACATCACTATCATAATTAATCTTATAAACTTGGTGTGCTTATGAGTATGCTCTTTGTTTAGAAAAACTGTGATAAGACTACTCAAGTTTGGAAAACCACGAAAAATTGTCAGTTAAATAACTGATGAACAGAGGAGGGGAACTGGTGACAAATGACATAAAGAAGACCAAAGTACTCAATGCCGCCTTCACCTCAGTCTTTACCAGTAAAATCTGCCTTGAGAAACTGCGGGCTCCTGAGATCAGAGGGAAACTCTGCAACAATGAAAACTTACCCTCAATGGAGGAGGATTAAGTTAGGGAGCATTTGAACAAACTGGATGTGCATAAATCCACAGGGCCAAACAGGTTGCACCCACAAGTGCCATGGGAGCTGGCTATTGTCATTATGAGGCCACTCTTTATTGTCCTTCAATTGTCATGGCAATTGGCAGAGGTTCCTGAAGACTGAAAGATAGCAAATATCACCCTTATCTTCAAGAACAAAGATCCAAGGAACTACAGGCCAGTCATTGTCACCTCAGTCCCTGGGAAGGTGATGGAGAAAATGCTCCTGAGAAGCATCTTCAAACACATGAAGGTGATCAGGAATAGTCAGCATGCGTTTACAAAAGGGAAATCATGCCTGATCAACCTCATTGCCTTCTACAATGAGATGATTAGCTTGGTGGACAAGGTGAGAACAGTGTATGTTGTTTACCTTTACTTTAGTAAAGCCTTTGACGTTGTCTCCCATACCATCATTGTAGACAAGCTGACAAAGTATGCATTAGGTAAGTGGACACTGAAATGGATTAAAAACTGGCTGAACAATCAGGCCCATAGGGTTGTAATCAGTGGCACTAATTCCTGTTGAAACTAGTGGTTGAAACTAGGCAACAAACTAGTGGTGTATCCCAGCACTCAATACTGGAGCCCATACTGTTCAATGTCTTCATTATTGACTCAGACAAAGGGACAGAGTGCACCCTTAGCAAGTCTGCTGATCGGAAAAAACTGGAAGGAGCAGCTGACACACCAGAGGGTCTTTGCTGCCATCCAGAGGGACCTCTGCAGGCTGGAGAAACGAGCTGACAAGAACCTCATGAAGTTCAACAAGGGGAAGTGCAAACTTCTGCACCTGAGGAGGAATAACCCCATGCACCAGTACATACTGGGGGCCAATCGGCTGGAAAGTACCTTTGCAGAAAAGGACCTTGGTGTCCTGGTGGCCAGCAAGTTGAACATGAGCCAGCAAGGGACCCCGTGCAGCAAAAAGAAAGGCTAACAGTGTCATGGGCATAAATTAAAATGTATGTAATTTCACCTGAACGTAAGAAAACACTCTTTTATTGTCAGAGTGCCCAAGCACGGACATGGGTTGCCTAGAGAGGTTGTTCAGTTACCATCCTTGGAGAAATTCAAAACCCTACTGGACACAGGCCTGGGCAACCTGCTCTAGGTGCCCCTGCTTGAGCAGAGGGTTCGACAAGATGATCTAAAGAAGTCCCTTCCAACCTAAATGATTCTGAGATTCTGTGATTACTTCTTTTTGCTTTTTTAATGTAATTCTGTTCTTACCCCAGGCTCTTAATTCTTAACTCTTTTATAGCATCTTCAAAGAACATGCACTCTGAATAAGCTGTTTTTAGTGACGCAACACACTCATGTATACTACTTTCATGTGAATTACCTGTGAGAAACTATGCATCATGTTTCCATGTGATCTATATGCAAACTTACCTCATGAAATGCATACTTGTTATGGACAGAACGCTATAGTGCTTTTAAAATGCTAATTAGCAATTCTCTGAACCACTTCAATTACAGAAGGTATTTATAAACCCTTCCCTTCCTTATAAAAGGAACATCAAAAACAATATAATATCATCTGTCTCCTGTTTTAAGAGCCTTCAAACAGAGTTTTGTTTATATGAAACTTCGTTTTCCAAAACCATGGTTCAGGAACACATCATAAAGTATTATTATTGGATTTCTCTTAACTGACTTTATTTGTCTCTTTTCAGCTTAAAGAATTAGTAAGTTAGGAATAGACAAAATAAAATTCAAATAGTAACTCCATATTCATTATTTTTGCTACCTTCCTTAAATATCTAGGCTAAAATGTTGCCCGTATCCTATGTTTCAATTACAAGTCTTCTAGCACTGGCACTGTGATAAATTAATTTTTTGTGATTGATGATAATACAGTTATAAAAACTGTTCCTCCAGCCACCAGCAAGTGAAGTACTGAAATAAAAATATAATTTTGTGCTTTTCATTCCATTAAAAACCTTTGAGGACTAAAACATGAGGATTCACAATCTTAGACCAATTTAAGAATAATACTTATTCAAGTATTTATCCATATTATAGTAAACAGTTCTTTATGGGTTGAAGTACCTTTATCATATTTTAAGACTGTAAAATGGATCTCCCAGAGATAGCCATTAGCAGTTGGCATGTTTTCAAATGGCAGTGCATAATTTTTGAGAACCACAAAAAATTGCCAGAATGCTCATTTTCAATTCTTCCTAATGGAAAGTGAACTGCTGCCATGAAATTCGCATTGGCAGTAACAAGAAAACACAACATTCTCCACCTACTAATCAGCAGGGATAGGCACAGCTACAATTAGGTCCAGCATACACTACGAGGAACTCTTGGGTATATATCTTACTAGCCCATTAAACAAAATGATTTGAGAAATAATATGAAGGATCGTATTCAGTAACGTCTTCCAGCAGTTAAGATGCCTTCCCTTCATCAAAATAAGCATTATAACTTCTCAGACTTTAAAACCAAACCCCTTTACCTCGTGTTTCTTTTTCTTCCTCCCTTCCCTTCCCTGCATCTCCAAAATTCCATATGGTATTACACACTGATTTCATGGATCATCAGCAAAACTGTAAAACTGTTAGGTTTACAACCACGACGTACAGTCTAATTGTTACAGATCCTTTTGCACCTTTCCACATTTCCCCCCTCCCCCAAATCAATTCTCTCAACTCTGATCTGCCATGCTGCACTTGTTTTCTTATACTCCATTCCTATTCTCCATCCTGGCCAAGTCCCCACTCCCTATGCAGTCATCCACCCGTGTTCACCCTTCTTGATCGTCCACCCTCTCTTGTTCTTCCTGCTTCACTGTTAATACCACCCACTTAAAAGATCACAGTCTCTCTGCATCGTCATCCAACTTCATTCACCTCTTGTCTCCCACTCCCAACGTCTGTTTTAGCCAGTCCCAGCCAGTCTCCTGGCTTCCAGTTTTGGGATACGACTGAGGTTTTGAAGATCTAATGATTCCATGCTGCCAGCAGGGGTGGTCTTGCTCACTTGTCCTTTCTGCCTCCTGGCAAGACACTTTCATGAGCTCCCTCTCCCTAGCTTTGGTTTTCATCAGACCACTAGTGAACCGTTCAGCTCACTGAACCAGCAAAGGCTACTCAACTCTCTCCTTGCTGGCTCAGATTACAACTTGCTTAGTGATCTGACTCGAATTACCAAAAAGCAAGAAAAATAACAAAGTTGTTCCAAAGAAGGGGAGGGATAGTGAGGGAAGAGATATTTGCTGGGAGAAGGGAAGATAATAAGAGAATAGACCTGCCCCTTTCAGGCCATACAGTCAGCCATTTTACCTGGCAGAAGCCTTAATCATTTCAGTTCTATCCCACATTAGTTTCAGTTTGTGTACAGTCCTACTAACTTTGGATTTGTGTGTTTGTTGGATATATTCTTCTTTCACAACTACTAGATATCAAAAAAGGAGCAATCTTCATTGGCTTGGCAGGTAGGGTAACACCATTCTTCTCATTTATTCTCCTTCTGGCTTTCACCATTCCCCCTCACCAGGTTTTTATTTTTTTCGTTTTCCACAGCATCACTAATATATAAAACCGAAAGTGTGGTGAATGACCCATCCTAGTCTCATCCTGACTCAAAGCACAGTCACCGGTCACTGCCCTGGAATAATGGGATGTCTTGGCTGACTTGCCGTAAGTCATAGAGGCTTTGTCATAAACAGAGATTTTTATTTTTAAGTTTCCTGCTCTGAATCAAATTCACTTCAATAACTGCTAAAAATATCACTAATCTTCCTCCTCTTTCAGGTAATGCTTAGTAAAACAGCATATTGCTGTCAATCTATACTAATTAAATAAAACGGCTCTGAAAATTTCCTCCCTAGTTTTTTCTACCACTGTGAACAACTTGAGAGAGAAGCACAGTCAGGAACTAAAAGGTCTCAGAAAATCCTTTGCTGAGACAGGCATTCAGATATATTGAGGATATTTCCAAAGCAAGCTTGGCTTCTTCAGGGCTACAAAAGCGTAATGTATTTTATGTTAGAGCAGAAAGAACTTCCTACAGAAACGCAGGAGGTATGTTTCTGAGGATTTAATAAATGCCTTTTTATGAGGAAGTTTAGTGTTTGACTTTTGGTTTTGCTGCTTGAAGCTGAACAGCTTATTTCTTGAAAGCCATATTTTATTCTAAATAATTCTATAGAATTTTGATAATTCAAATGGAACTATTACACGCAAATATAGGAATGTTAATTCCCAGTTCCACTTACAGAGAAAATTACTAAATAATTATTGTTGAACTATAAATTCTTCCGAGTTAACTATTAACTTGCTAAGATAAAAGCCGTGGCCTGTTCCCATGCCCAGCAGTTGCACTTCAACAGGAAGATCCAGAAAACTGTGAATTACTGATAGACCTTTGTGTACTAAAGCTATGAGATTTGTGCCATAAATATTTGCTGTAAAGAAACTGAACTTGCAGAAAAAGTGCAAGTACAGAAATAAAGGCATTCTCCCTTAGCTAAATGTTTC
This sequence comes from Chroicocephalus ridibundus, assembly GCF_963924245.1. Classification (NCBI taxonomy): domain Eukaryota; kingdom Metazoa; phylum Chordata; class Aves; order Charadriiformes; family Laridae; genus Chroicocephalus; species Chroicocephalus ridibundus. The sequence goes on from NC_086287.1 coordinate 38,430,362, forward strand.
AGTTTTGACTACAGGAATATCCTCCAATTATCCAGAAACAGAGTGAAGAATCATGATTTAAAACAATCAGAAAAGAGAATGAAAAGTATGTGTAGAGCTGTATGGTGAGTCCAATTCATCATTTAAACTAATAAATTAAAATATTTTAACCCATTCATGAAATTTTCCAAATACAAAGTTACACAGGTAATAAAAGGCTCCAAATGTTTTGCAGTATGAAGTAGTGCAATCTGTGACAGTAATATAACTGAAAAGCCATTCATAATACCAGCATTTTTGACATAAAATGAATCCTTCAACCAACCTGACTGGTAAAGAGTCGACCAAAATTCTCCATAATTATTAGATTCATTATAGATACCTACACAATTTAATAACAGACTAGATTTGAAAGCAATAATTTCACAATAGCACCCCATTAAGGGTGAATCTGAACAATAGTCTTAATTTTGCTCTTCACACATGGAAGGAATCTGATAAGGCTCAAACCAGGACTGCAAATTTAAAACTGTAAATCTTAGCATTGCTTACATTGCCTACATTTAGAGATACATCATTTGCCCCACTGCACTATAGTCAGTTAGTTATTACTTATGTCAGTTTACAGAAGAGTGGTATGCCCAGAGTTCCATCAAGAAGAATGATTCCACCCCGGTTCAGAACAAAATGGAAAGTCATATTATCCCAGATCCAGAGACATACCTACAGTGTTACATATGCCAGCAAAGCAGGAAACTTTTCCTTAAAGTTACAGATTTTCTAACACAACAGTAATAATGATGGCATGCAATCATACATGAAAATGAAAATGAAAAAAACCCACCCCCAAAACCAGAATAGTATTACATCTTTCAGAAAGTTGCAGTGATGTTTTCTATCTGTAGTAATGTTGCAAGATAACTGTAAACAAGAACTAGGGTCTTGTTTCGTCTGCACTTTGTTCTCTCCACAAAGATGTTTCTGCTTAATAGCCAGGATTGTCAGCCAACAGATGCTATTTGTGTGGATATGTTTTGTTTTGTTTCTTATAGAGCTGTTGTGGGTTTAGGCCAGTGGGCAGATAAGCACCACACAGTCGCTCACTCACTGCGCTCCTCTCTCCCCCTCAAGTGGGACGGGGGAAGAAGAAAGGAAAAATAAAAATGAGAAAGCGTGGGGGTCAAGATAAAAGGAACAAATGAATAAACAAACAAACAAAAATTATATAATAAGTGGAGGATAAGTGGGAGAAGAGGGAAGAAAACAAAACAAAACAAGTGCTGCAAAAGCAATCACTCGCTGCCTCCCATGGGTAGACCAATGCCCTGACAGTTCCTGAGCAAAAGATGGGTAACCCCCTAAAGCCTTCTCTTCATGCTTATATTGCTGACCAAGATGTTATATGGCTGGGAATATCTCTTTAGTTAGTTTGGGTCATCTGCCCAGTTGTGTCCCCTCCCAGCCTATTGCGCACTCCCCAGTCTATTCACCGGGGGGGCAGAGTGAGAAAGAGAAGGAGTTGATGCTGTGCCAACACTGCTCAACACAAGCTAGAACATTAGTGTGTTATCAACACCATTTTCACCACAAATCCAAAACATAGCACCATACAAGCTACTATGAAGAAAATTAACTCTGTCCCAGGCAAAACCAGTACGAGAACTCATCAGAATAGGTACAGTTCCACATCCAATGATCCTAAATGATAAACTAATTAAAAAAAAAAATAATGCAAACTGGGGAGAAAAAGATTGGCTGTGCCACATTAGTCTTACAAAGGGGTGAAATTTTCTACTGGTTTTGTGAGCTAAACCAGCTCACCAAAAGGTACAATGAGTACAAGAAGGGATGAGAGGTAGGATAATACAGCACAACAGGAACCAGGAAAGGAATGAAAGAATAAGAGAATAGCACCCATCTTTTTTGCTACTAATGAGTGTCTGCATCAGCTCTGTCACCTCATCAAACAACACTACAAATTTGTTTTAGTTTTGAGTGGAACTAAAGCAACTTCTAGAAGCAGCAGACATAAATGCCCTCATAGGCAGTATTCAGCACCCTTTGGCTGAGGTAATGGCTTGACATCCCTACACGCCTCCCCTTGTGGAAACCCCCTTTCCTTACACCCATGTCTTTCTCCCTGGTTTAAACAGCAGAATCTTGTAACTCATCTTGTACCAGCTCTGGTAGTCACTCATTGGGCCACCCTGCGAGGCAGTTTAGGTAACTACAATGGCAGACTACCCCCTGCCCCGACCCCCCACATAAAAAAAAAAAAAAAAGAAAAAAAAAGAGAGAATATTTTTGTGCCGTTTCAGTGAGCTGAATCAGCCAAAGGTATGGCAAGAGACCCAAATGCACTTCAAAGGGAAGCAGGGGTGAGAGTGGGAATATGTGTCACACAAGAGGCTCAAGTCTAGGTAAGTACTAAAAAATACAGATATAAACATGTTTTTTCCATACTTTTTTCTAGTTTCCATTTTCATTTGAGACTATAGAAAATTATAGTGATAAATTAATAGTGATAAGGCTGCAAATTAGCACCTCTTTCCCTTTTAAAGGGAAATCATGTCACTTTGCACTGTCAGACGTCCCTATAACACATAGGGACCACTCTAAGCCACACTTAGACCACTATAGAATTAGGTCCTCCAGCCTTCCCGTTTCTTAGAGAAAAAATGAAGGGTATAGATGCTGATGATCTACCTAACAAAGATGGTTATTCAGTATGCCATATATTTATGCATTTTTATATTCGCATTGTATCTTTATAAACCCATACGCTGTACTCAAGCACACTGTAACATGACTCCTGCATGCAATGCTTTCACAAAGAATCCTTTTGTTGTTACAGAATTTACATCAACTTCTTGTAGCTAAATGGTCAAAGCACCAGTACTATACTTAAGGCAATGTAAATTAGCTTGCCCAGACAATATTCTATCAGTTAAGCCAAACAAACTAAAAAGAATATTTGGATAATAAATATCATTATAACATTTTGGCAGACTAGAACACAGCACAGGAAAAGCAGGAAAATAAGCATGTAACTTTTTTTTTATTTCATATAGAAAAATATTTAATTAACTTTGGTTAAGAGGTCATTCAGTAACAACTGGACTGAATATAAGCTGACATAAAAAAATGCATGTGAAAGAAAATCTTATATATCTATAACTTTTGGTTAAAAAATTCAATAACTTTTCACTCAGTCCTTAAGTAGGGAGAAATACTTTCATTGCCAAGGCTAGTATTAAAAAACCTCTAGAATACTTTCATGGTTGGTCAATTCTGTTAGTGTAAAAATGTATGAAATAGGACTGACCTGGACAGAAATTCTGCTGTGTCCGAGTAGTTAATTTTTCCTGTACAGCGCGCTTTTCAAAATGCCCTGCAGTTGCATTCTGATGTAGGCCTGGTTGTCTGGCAGCAAATCCCAATTCTCCAGGTTCAGAAAACTTCAGATAAAACTGTGGCTCCAAATCACTGAAAGAGAGGTTTATAGCACCGTGTCTCCCGCTGCCATAGTCACTGAACATAGATTCATCCTCAGTGTTCTGTGTTGGTAACGGGAGAATCCGATGATGCAGCTGCGGGCTAGGCAGTCTCGAAGATAACGGAGAAGGAATAGGTGACATTTGTTTGTGTGTATTAGATAGCGGATATGAGTTACTAAAAACATTACTCACTGCTACTAACGAGGGTGAATGCAGCCTTTTCTCTTCCAGTTTAAAATTATTGCTTGCCTGAGAAATATCAGGACTTTCACTTACAGGCAGGTTCAAAAATAAATGCTTGCTGCTTCCCCGGGATACCGTGGTTCTTTTCTCATATATTGAGCCTGGCAGGTTTCTGTCTACTCTTGTAATTTGTTGTAGTCTCTTCCATTCTGCAGCTTCATCTAAACTGTCGCTCCGTTTAACTTTCAGAAGAGCTTTATTGACTGCTCCCACAAGGTTGCATGACTCATCGCTAATGTGCACTCTCTCTGCTTTGTACTGCAAACCAGAGCAGTCTTGCTCCTTTTCTTGCAGCACGGTGTTTTTAGAGTTTCCAGCAGCTTCATCTACGGAGTATACATCAGTTCTTGATATGAACTCGTTATGTACTGTTGTGGGAACAGGAGAAATGGTTTCTTTAGCCCTGTGAATATCAGGTAAAGACTCTGCAGGGGAGTTGGCAACTGTTTTAATACAAGCTTCTGAATCCTGTTCTTCTGCAACGACTGTGATTCCTGGCTTCTCCTTGCATACCGGCTCAGTATACTTGCCACTTTTCAAGCTTTCAGCAACTGCAGATTTACTTAACGTCTCAAGTTTGTCCTGAGATGACTTTGCCAAACTGATACTTCGTTGTACCTTCACAACTTCAGGAATGCATTCTCCATTATCCACTAGTTCAACTGCAACCATGTCATTGTTGTCTTTTGAGCTAGAACTTGGTAAGTCAGCATCTAGTTTCACAGCTTGGTTGGTCTCAAGAGAATGCCGCTTTTCTATCCACCTTTCTGGTTGTGTACTATTGTCTACGGGTAAATCATCCTTACCTCTCACTGTTAGCCAACTGGAGGCAGAAAAGGAACTGGGAAAACTCCTGGTAGGAAATCTTGTGGGGAGCATCTTCTTATTTTCCAGTTGCATGTCTTGTGCACTTAGTAAAGAAAGATGTTGTTCATATATTTTTTTTCCCCCTTTCCGGTGTCTGAACTCCTCAAAGCTCTCTTTCCATTTGTATTTCCTCATTTTTTTGTGATTCAAATTGTTTCTTTTTGTGGAATCCAGAAAGAACTCCTGCTGATGTGTAAAACTGGAGTAATCATCACCTTTAAGTTTCGGGACTCCAGAAACATCCTGTCGCTTTCCCTCCTGATGTCCTGTGTTAAGGCCCAGAATATGATGTGATCTCAGAAGACTGGATAACAGTTTTTCCTTTTCAGCAGTTAGTTTGTACAGTTCAATCAGAATGTCTTTTGTGGTAGTTTGCTTGAAAGTAATACCTCCAAAGTTTTCATATGGCTGTTCTCTCAGCTCCATCTCTAACCTCTCCCTTACTTGATAGCAGCTACAAAAACGTTTACTGCTTCTATCCAGAGTTACACAGCCCTTGTAAGTAAATCCTCTGACTTTTCCCCCTGGAAGGTAAAAGCTGACGTAACAAAGCTCCATAATGGGTTTGTGCAATTGAAGGACAGTATGCGTGCCTTCCATTATGCTTGCCAAATTAGTCATTCTTTTAAATTATGTCCTAAGTGTTTCAAAGCTTGCATGACAGCATGTGAGGCAGGGAATGGACGGAAGGCATCTGACTAATCTTCAGCAACAGTATTGTCTCCTGGAAAAAATAGAGAGAAGCCTGTCAAACTTGATTATGGCAAATTTACTGACAAATAACAAGCCTGCAGAAGCACAATCTTCTCTCAATATTTTCTGATGTAAATCTTTTACCTTGAAAAATCCGACCCAAAAAGGATGACATTGCTAACACTCATAGTTGGAGTCATAATCCTTCTCTCATACATCATTCCTCTGTCTCCAGGGTTCTCAGTCAATGTTCCATAAGGTCACAAGATGTTCACTAAAACACCCATTTCAAACAGAATTTACTTTTTAATCCTGGAACCTATTGCCCTTTCTCTGTTAAAAGTTAACTTGCTGTTGAACATTTAGTCAAAAGAACCACTCAAGCATGTGTGTTTCTTTTTTACTCAGTTCAGCACAACGAGCAATGTAACACCATCACAATGTAATTAGCTGTCGCTGCTTTATTCACCAGAAAACATTTAAAAAATAAAAAAGGCTGAACATTTTCTTCTCGTATTTATCTGTGAAACTGCCATGACATCAAGAAAACTTGCAAGAAGAAAAAAAAAGCTTCTGTTTACTTGGTTAGCATATAGGTACTGTACAAATCTATTTTGATTCAACATGCAATACTGTAATTGTACTACTACAGGCAGATTTATTGAGCGTTGTTATTTCTTTTTCTTTGCATCGCATTGTATTTTCTTGCTACAGATTGGTTATATTTACATTCTTTTGACACATCATGATAGAAGTTAGTTTACTCCTTTTGAGCACTAAATTGGCTTTTAATCCAGGAGGAACTCTGCTACCACAACTACAGTGGAGAAGTCTGCAGTCAGTAGGAAATGCATAAAGATCAGGGAAAGACCTAAAGCTCAGCAGCAAATCCAGCAGCACACAAAGCTGGAGAGCACCTGCTCCAAGGTTTATCATTGTTGAAAAATGCACAAATTTCCATTTTCAACTTTCAGTGCATAAATACAGCAGAACTTTCCATCATTTCAAAACAGTCAAACTTACCCTCAGGCAACAATAACTAAAAGGAAGCTGTCATATTACCATGTCACACATTTCAGTTTTACATAATTTTTCAACATACAAGTATTGTATCGGTTTCTATTATGCAGATAGTCAGGTATAAAACGATGCTAATAACTTATCATAAGTAATTAGCAAATTCTAACTGTAAGAAGCAAGCAGCATTTACCCAAAATATCATTTATTGTGGTGATTTTGACCTAAATTTTGTTAAAGCATTGCATCTGTTTATAATATTATTTAAATAGTTTCAAACTTTCTCTTTACTTCAAGCAGTATCCCTCTTTATGCCAGCAGAACTCTTAATGTGCACACATAATCCTTGAAGACAGAAGATAGATCCTAAGGAGAGAGACTAAGGGTAAGAACAATCTTCCATCAGAGACAGACAGGTCAGCTTTTTAATTCTGTTCACCAGCAGTCAACAGTTAAGTGTCATAAATCAGAATCCCATGCAAGTATAGGAAGGGGTAGGAAAGGTGCAAAACCTTTAGTCAGTACTTCTGTTGAAGACTGGCTTGTCGTTTCATAGACCTATAAGTGTTTCTGAGAAAATTATGCCATAGTGTTTCTCCTTGTATTCTTGTTTTAACTTATTGTCTGAGTTTGGAGTTTGAAATATGGACAAGGCTGAGCACGGCCAAAAAGAACAGCCTCACTTCCAGTCTTCCTTGTCTCCAGCTGTGCGTGCCTGCTGCTTTCCTAGAGTAGAACTGAGTGATTGTGCAGCCACAGGGTGTGTCACTGGCATATGCAACCAAGAGTGGTTCTGCATACAGAAATAACAACCATCAAAGAACATTTTTTCATCACAGGAGCAGTCTTGAACCTACTCACTCTTCACCCAGCCCTTTATGGTAGCAGTTTGCCTGTACATCACCTTAGCCGTAGCACCAAATTGCCCCTCAAGTAACCTACTGTGGTGAGCTCCATCAAATATGAGCCAGTTAACTTGTGGACATTTCCATAAATGAATGCTCAGCAGTCCCAGCTAATGCATGCTGAGTCTGTTTTTACTTAGAGGAGAACTTTACTGAGAACCAGAATTTCCAGGGAGTTACTAGGCAGGGAAATGCATGGCACAGTCCATATTTTGGTCTACTGGCAACATACAGCTGTTAAACTAGGAAGAAGAAAGAACAGGTAACTGGGAAAAACCTAGCTAAAGTGAGGATGGATATCTCAAGGACTCCCAATCTATGCTTGGTATTGACTTAAGGAAGACAATGCATCAGATCAAAGTATTTGTCAATGCATTTGATTTAGAAAATAATAAAAGGAAAGGAGCGATAAAAAGAAAGGGAATTGTTTTTTAATACATGAAATGAGACAGTCTGTATTATGTGTATTTCATAGTCTTATCTAGGAAAAAAACTTAGTGTTAAATTAGTCTGAATTATTTTATGTGTTCTCTGTTTCACCTCAACTGGCATGGCATTTTCCCACTGAAATATGATTAAGTGACTACAAGGAAATAGCATCATGGAAACTACAGACCCAAACATTATGATCAAATTTAATATCCTCAAATTACATCTATGATATCATCAGGTGCAACACCGCTCAATTCTGAAGAGTCCTCTTGTTAGCATGCATACGTTATTTTTTTGGACAAAAGAATATATGTGTAAAGGAGAGAACTAGCTAGCCCTTGCCTCTGCCCCACAAATTTGCTAGGCTGTGCCCCTCCCAAAACGCATGCAGCTTCCCTAATCTAATCTGAGCTCTGAATCAAGCTCTGCTGCTGGATTGTTGTGGTTTTGGGGTTTTTTGGTTTGGTTTGGTTTTTGGGTTTTGGTGGGTTTTTTGTGGGTTTTTTGATTGTTTTTTGTTTTTTAAGTTTAACAACAACAAAAAATGTCACAGACTTATGACAAAGTCTAGGGCCAACACATTTTGCTGGTCAAAACGTGCTCTTAGAAAGCCAGGTGTCCATTCCTGCAGTTACTTCTTTCCATCAGGACACATTATTTGCTGCTTACCATGACAGACGGTCTTCTTCCTTTCCCTGATCTTTAAGTAAGCAACAATTGGAACTCCTTACTTTTCCAGCTCTCCCAATATCTGTTATTAGGTGGCAATCTCTTCCCGAGTATGCTATGGCTAACTTTCTGTGCTGTGTTATCTAGCTAATTAACAGATCAAAACAGAAAAAGCATGGTAGAGGAAAGGTCGTAAAAATGTGGGCAGAAGGATCCACATCACAAGCTAGAAGAAATTGAAATGAAACTGCAATAATATTTGTTTAGTGACAAACTCCATCATTTTCTTCTCTTGCTTAAACTCCCATGTTTCTCTGAGGTTCTTTCAAATTATCATTTGACCTACAAATGTTATCATTAGAGAGATAAGAAGTGATGATGTCTTTGTGAAGTCAAAATGTTACAGCTCCTTGCAGCAGCTTAGACATAAATAAAAGAATTCATAACAAAAAGAACTTTTGAACTTAAGTCTACGTTATATTTACTTGTGACAAAAAAAATAATCAAAATTAGGGTATTTATTTTTTAATTATTTGTGTAACAGTTTGGACAATACTGCATACTGTTAGCAATGGTAGTTCAAAATACTGCTCTTCTCAGCTTCACAATTACTGAACTACACTAGCAAAGAGTTATTAAGGAATATGAAACAGACTCTATGCCAGACAGAGAACTACTTCATTAAATTTCAGATCTCATGCAATGGCACAAGGGAAGTATTAAAGCATACTAAGAGTCTTGCCAACAAATTCAGATGAAACATAAAGAAATAACACAGAACATAAGGTTGAAAGTCATTAAGTTAATCCACAATGCAGAGCTTTGTACACCAAAAGCAATTTTTTAAGCATAAATGCAAAATGTAGTAACTATACAAACAAATAGATAAATAAAATGGAAATAACCAGAAAAGCATGTTAAAATGCCTTGGATCTTTTACAATCTTTGACTATGTCATTCTGTTCAAATTAATCCAACGCAGGACCAAGTCCATGAAAGAAAGTAATCTGAAACCCAGCTCCCTGAATACACTATCTCTGTGGTCTGAAGATAAGGAAATCTAAATGTCTTGAAATCTAAAACCATAACTTAACAAAAAGATAGTCTACACATGGCATGTAAAGTTAATTAAAATTGTTTTTAAAAGTTTTTGGATGGACTGAATAATATGAGGATGCCTCATGAGAAACAAATACATTCTCAGAAGCCAAACTGCCCTATACTTGTTTCTGGTACTTTATAGACCACTGTCTCATTTGAAATAGCTGTAAATAAGCATATTACCTTTTTAATGCAGAGAAGACAGAAAAAAGCAATGATGTCACTTTGGGGTTTAGAACTAATGCTCACCATTTATACTTAAATTTTATATTATATTTACTAGTCAGGTTGGAAAACAAGCATAAAATACATATATTAATCATACCACTTGGTCTCAAAAATTGTTTTAAAAAACCCTAGACTGCAAAACTAGAATTATATGTAAAGTACTGACTTCACTAATAGTTTAGTTTCCAAAGTGACAAAAGTATTTTTAAAACAGTGACCTTCTTCACTACAAAATGTCACAATTCCTGATAAATATTTTCAGTTGTACTATTACCAAAAAAGTCCCTTTATTCAGATTTTTGCTCCTATGATTTCAGTCTAGTGACCTCCAATACAATTTATCTAAGTTAAATGCCAGACATAAATGATATTTTTCCCTGTTAGAACCATGTAGCTCTACTTCCAACTAGTTCCACTCATTTCCACTAACATGTTAGTAAACCGTTTGCAAAAGCCACATGGCGGGGCGGGGGAGAAGCTTTATAAGGCTTTCAACTAAGGAACAGGGAATTTAAAACAAATTTCTATTGTAAAAGCAGAAAAATTTAAAAAGGTACCTTAAAGGGTAATAAATATCATAAGGGTATCTTTAGAAACCTGTATTTCCAAAGACTTAGAATGAGACGTATATAATGTCAATGATATCCTTGAAACTGCTGTTTCTTGTTCAGTGCATTTCTTAATATCGGTTGCTTATACAACAGCTTAGCTCTCCGCAGTATTCCTGCAATAAAAATTCTGATATGTCCTTGTGTTAATAGCTTACATTTTACAGTAGATACATGATCCTAAAAAAGGAAAAAAAGGTTTCCAGAACCATGCTCGTTGTAAAAATGTTTCTCTTGATATTTTGTGTCGCAATCCCTATTTAAAATCAACTATCAGCTATAAACTAAAATAAGTAAATAAAAATATATATATATACTCTTTAAAATCCATGTTTTAATGCTGACTCCTTTCTGATATGCTTTTGTATTTGAAAGACGGAATGACAGAAAACAGAAACTCAAAGGAGAAGACAGAAAAATGAAGAGGGAAGGAGATGTTAAAATGGGCATCAAAGTGAGGAAAACACTCTTTCAGTCTTCAAATGCCAGAAGTCAATCAAAGATTTCTGGAGATGGTGATATTGCTTGAAACTTCTCAAATACAAAACTTTGAGCAGTCAAATCACTACCCCTGTTTTCTAAGCCTAGTGACAAACCAATATTCCATCTAAACAATGTAAGATGCTCCTGTAAGTGCTCCTCTAGCATGCCCGTCTTTCTGCAAATTGAAAAAAAATTCCAGATACCCAAAACTAACTCAAAAGAATATATCTGTTACCATATCAATCTTTGGCCCTACTTCCAGCAAAATATTGTGCCAAATAATCCTCCATCTTTCTTTCAACAGTCACAGAAATGAGCCAATATAGCTTTAAGAGAGTACCACTTCTGCAGCAACAGGTGTTAGTTTAGGCAGGACCAGCATGAAGAACTTCTTTCTGCTAGATCAGCCTTGACTGTAGGCAGGAAGGACAGATTTTAATGTTCTGTAAGAAACTTTCCTGTTGCTTACAATTAAAAGGTATGCAAATATAAGACTTCATTTCAGATCTGTAGGAAATTATAGTAGGCAGAATCTTTTGATTTGTCTGAGGCCACAGCTTTGGTAAATCACTTGGTGGCAGCAGAAATGGTCTACACAACAGGAATCAAAGAAATGGACATAGGGTAATGATCTGACAAAAGAACCTTTTCTATATTACAAACACCATAACATGGATGAGAATAGATGAAACACATATGAAAAGGAAATATAATCTCCAGATAACATGCACTTTTAGATTTTCTATTAAATTTTGTCACTTAATCCATCTCAGAGTTCACAGAATATTTTACCTGTCCTACAGTTAAACTAAGTATCTCATTGAAATCCCCTACAGTAACACACAAATAAGAGCCCAACTCTTTGCCCATGACCTCTACACCATGAAAATGTATTGGAGTTTTCCCAATTTTGTTAATACAATGATTTTTATGACTCTCTTCACATTCTACAACCAACAACTCATCGCTGTTTATTAACAAAAGAAGAAAATATACAAAAGATTATGGAGAACCATTATCTTGAAATGTGTGATAATTATAGGCTTTATATTATCTACATTTTATCTAAAATTTATCTATATTTTATCTAAAATATTTGTCAGTCTGACCTCGGTAGTAGGGAAAGTCATGGAGCAGATCATCTTGAGTGCCATTACAAGTCATATAATGGACAAGCAGGGGATCAGGCCTAGTCAGCATGGCTGTATGAAAGGCAGATCCTGCCTGATGAACCTGATCTCCTTCTATGACAAGATGACCCAATTATTGGATGAGGGAAAGGCTGTGGACATTGTCTACCTAGACTTTCGAAAAGCATTTCACACTGTCCCCCATAGAATTCTTATGGGAAAACTGGCGGCTCATGGCCTGGATGAGCATATGATCAAGCACTGGCTGGATGGACGGTCCCATAGAGTGGTGGTCAATGGAGTTAAATCCAGCTGGCGGCTAGTCACAAGTGGTGTCCCTCAGGGCTCGGTGTTGGGACCATTTGTGTTCAACATCTTTATTGATGACCTTGATAAGGCCATAGAGTGTATCATCAGCAAGTTTGCAGATGACACGAAACTAAGCGGGAGTGTTGATCTACAGGAGGATAGGGAGGCTCTACAGAGAGACTTGGATAGATTGGACCAATGGGCCAACGCTAATGGTATGAGCTTCAACAAGGCGAAGCGCCGGGTCCTGCACTTGGGCCACAACAACCCCATGCATCGCTACAGGCTTGGGGAAGTGTGGCTGGAGAGCTGCCTGGCAGAAAAGAACCTGGGGGTTCTAACTGACACGCAGCTGAACATGATCCAGCAGTGTGCCCAGGTGGCCAAGAGGGCCAATGGCATCCTGGCTTGTATTAGAAATAGTGTGACCAACAGAAGGAGGGAGGTGATTGTCCCCCTGTACTCAGCACTGGTGAGGCCACACCTTGAGTATTGTGTCCAGTTCTGGGCACCTCAATACGAGAGAGATATTGAGGTGCTGGAGCGAGTGCAGAGGAGGGCAACGAAGCTGGTTGAAGGGCCTGGAGAATAAATCTTATGAGGAGCGATTGAAGGAGCTGGGACTGTTTAGTTTGAGGAAGAGGAGGCTGAGGGGAGACCTCATCACTCTCTACAACTACTTGAAAGGACATTGTAGAGAGGTTGGTGCTGGTCTCTTCTCACAGGTAATTAGTGATAGAACAAGAGGGAATGGCTTCAAGCTGCAGCAGGGTAGGTTTAGGCTGGACATTAGGAAAAAGTTCTTCACAGAAAGAGTGGTCAGACACTGGAATAGGCTGCCCAGGGAGGTGGTGGAGTCACCATCCCTGAATGTGTTTAAGACTCGTTTAGATGTGGTGTTAAGGGATATGGCGTAAGGGAGAACTTTGTAGAGTGGAGTGGATGGTTGGACTCAATGATCCCAAGGGTCTTTTCCAACCTAAATGATTCTATGATTCTAAAAGGTGATGTACATTTTAACAATGATGCTGGAATGAAGATCACAGAACAGAAATCTCTCTTAAACCACTGTTCTCTGCTGATGGTTACAGTGGAAAAAGAACATTACAATTTCACAGAAATATTGACATTCAAAGACTTGAACTAAATTTTACTTGTTAATGCGTTATTACAGAAGAGAGCACAGGAATACGGAAAAAGAACAAAAAGAGAAGCATGGGCCATATCTAGAAACCCAGTATGAAAAAATTATACAGATGGAAAATAAATAAAGAGTGAATAAATAAAAATCCTGGATGACTCTCCTGTCTTTTACAGTAAAAAGGGGAAAGAAAGGAGCATGCAATACTTAAAATTTCTATTTTTTAAAAATACAGATAAGAGTTTTATTATTATACTGCAGATTGAGCAAGAAGTCTAATGTCTCATTTCTTTCACAAATAACTTCAAAAAGGAAAATAATTTCCTGTCAGGTCTAGTTTTGAACTTCAAGTACAAAGAAGGAAATAACTGCATGGAGCTACTAATGATTCAAGGAAGACAAATAATTCTGCTTTTAAAGAGCTTAGTTAGGGTATGAGTTGATTTTTGGAGAAGAAAATAGTATTATGACTAAGCAGACTGAAAAGAAAGTGCACTGGGAACACAGGCAGATGCTAATGGAAACTCTGATAGCAAGTAATATGCTTATTTCTTCTATCTGCAGTAACTTCTGAATATAACCTGCTGTAACTTGGAAATACACAAAAAAAAATTGGACAAGGGGATTTTTTTTCTGTTATTTTATCTGTGCTAATACACCTTTTGCGATTTTAGTTACAGAAAGAAACAAGCTTTCTTCCCCCCAAGAGAGACTGACATGAAAGTTGTCATCCTTCTGTAGCCCACTTCAATTTAGCAAAGCCAATATGTTGCTTTTTCTGACACAACTGCGTCAGCAAGTTAAAAAAAGAAAAAAGATGACACACAACATGTTCTCATTACTACTGAAACTATACTGGCAGAGTTCAACCACACCACAGGATGTATGTGTCCAAAATCTGTTTGGGAAAGGTGACTAATCTGCAACAAGTTACCAAATAAGATTTCCATCACAAACTCTCGCACTTGACTGTTTAAGAGGTTGCTAATAAAAAATTCTGCAATGATATTATAACTATGAAAAGTCTTTAATGTAATAAGTAGTAAGCCAGCAGACATTAAAGGAGAGAAAGAGCAAAGGCGATCTCTACACATATCCCAAAGAAATCCCTCTTAACAGAGTAACAGCCTGTTTGAAACAGAGTATTTCAAGAAGTACAGCATTTAAACAAACAAACAAAATCCCTCTGCACTTCTGTCAGGTTTTTACATTCTCCATCTTGCTCTTGGGCACTTAGCAGGGAAAGAACCAAAAGAACAGATGAGTCAATCATCTTGCTTCCAGATTTTTTTTTTTTTGACTGGAACTGAGTTTTCTGACTGCTGAAGAGGCAAACTGCAAGGAAAGTACCAATAAAAACACTGCATTCCAGATAAAGATACTTTCAGCATATAGGATTTGAAAAAAAATGTCATTCCCAAAATTCATAGTCTTATAAATAAGGGTGTTTTTTCTAAGCAATGGCAACAGCAACTCTTACAGAATTTAAAGACATGCACAAATACAGACTGGGCAGAAAATGGATTGAGAGCAGCCCTGCCAAGAAGGACTTGGGGATGTTGGTGGATAAGAATCTCAACATGAGCCAGCAGTGCGTGCCTGCAGCCCAGAAAGCCAACCACATCCTGGGCTGCATCAAAAGAAGCGTGGCCAGCAGGTCGAGGGAGGTGATTCAGACACCACCTGCAGTATAGCATCCAGCTCTGGAGCCCCCAACATAAAAAGGACATGGACCTGTTGGAGCAAGTCCAGAGGAGAGCTACAAAGATGATCAGAGGGCTGGAGCACCTCTCCTATGAAGACAGGCTGAGAGAGTTGGGGTTGTCCAACCTGGAGAAGAGAAGACTCCGGGGAGACCTTTTAGCAGCTTTCCAGCATCTGAAGGGCACCTATAAGAAAGCTGGAGAGGGACTTTTTTCAAGGGCATGTAGTGACAGGATGAGGGGTAATTGCTTCAAACTGGAAGAGGGGAGATTTAGGTTAGATATTAGGGAAGAAATTTTTCACTGTGCGAGTGGTGAGACACTGGAACAGGTTGCTCAGGGAAGCTGTAGATGCCCCATCCCTGGAAGCGTTCAAGGCCAGGCTGGATGGGGCTTTGAGCAACCTGGTCAAGGGGGAGGCGTCCCTGCCCATCGCAGCGGGGTTGGACTAGATGATCTTTAAGGTCCCTTCCAATCTAAACCATTCTATGATTCTAAAGACATTAAACGGGTTTAATAGATTATAATATGATCAAAACTATATTTGTCATCTCTCACCCCACTCCTCCAGTTTTACTTGCAAAAACAACTGCCTTAGTTTTTTTATTCAGATTTTACTAAGGAAAAACATTTCAGGAGGCAACATTTGGCATGGAGAATTGCAGCTGAAATAACTGAAGTGTCATGAAGTTATAACTGAAAAGAGAGTCTTATAATGAAAAATATCTGAACAACTTCAATATAGATGGTAGTAATCAGTCTTGATGATTTTTTAAATTAAATATCAGAAAAACAAGTTTGTTTCACATGGCAAATGAAACAGGAAGAAGCTCCATTTTGCATGATATATGAAACACCAGCCAGACTTTGTTCCAAGACTTTGTTTTCAATACTGACCCTCAGATCTTCTCTTCTAAAGGAAATTCTTGGAGCTAGCAGGTATTACAGTACTTCAGAGAATGAAGCTGTCCTCCTGGCCTACGTCTGCCAGTCCAACCCAGCAACAACAGTTAATTTCTGCCTTCTTCAACAAAGACCAAAGACATCTTCACCATACTCCAGATGATGTTTTCTCCACTTCTTACCGCATAAGGAAAATGAAAATCCATTGAGTTTATCTATCCAAAAATCTGAAGGGCTAAGGTAGCAGGTACACTATTATCACAGCAACTTGACTTATGCTCTTACCATATTTAGTGGATACATGCACAAACTCTGATGATTCAAAGGGATTCAAAAGACACTTATAAAGAAGCAAAAAACCAAATAAAAACCAAATAATACCCCAAACTCTCCTTGCTGGTAAGAAAAGACTGTTTTGACAAATCTGGAAATTGAAATGAATGTTAGAATTACTTCATCTATCTTAAAATAAAGACAGGGTTTATTCCTCAACAACAGCATTAGATGGTATTCTGTGTTTTATGAATTCTGCATTAATGTAATATATATACCTTATTCCAGAAAATAACCCTTCCCTACAACTTTCTGTACCTAAGATGAATACTTACAATAAACTCTTATAATTTAAAATTGAAAACAATTCCTGAATATGTGCACAGGGGCATGTGGCTAGTATTCATCTGAACTCATATAATGATGTAAAAATTAATTACAGGCAAGAAGAAAGATCTTTTCCCTGAGGACACAGAGGTCTTAATGAAAAGCAGTACTAGTTAATAGTCAGCTGATTTTCAAGTAATAAACAACAAAAAAAGTCATGCTAGACCAAAACAGCTTGTACAGACCTCTATTCACATGTCTAAACCGTAATCTTTATCTATTTCAACAGAAACATACTATATTTTCAGGAAAAGTAAAACAAATAAATTTGCATTGATATTGAACAAAATAATACAAACTTTCAAGATCATATTTGTACATTTTAGTCTTGGGTCATAAACTGCACACATGACTTTTTTCCCAGTTTTAACCTAGATAAATAATCCCCCATAAAACAAAAATAATTTTATTTAATACTTCATCAATGGATAAGTTTAACTGGATACACAGTGACTTGTTCCCACTTCTGGCAGCAAGTACAGGATAAAAACAGCATGAATGAAATAAATATTTTTTTAAAATAAAAGAATCATCTTCCTGTTAATCTTTGTCCAAAAGCTTTAATTTTGCTTGTCTGGACAGCAAACTCTTCAGGCAAGAGCTGCATCTTGTTCTGTTGTGCATTGTTTAGCATGTTTAGTTCCTCTAAACCAAGACATGAGATTTTTATTTATTTGATTATTGCATGTCCGTGCTTGTTAGTGTCATGATGATATTTAAATGAAGCATTTAGTACACAGCCTTTCAGATCAAAGGTTTTTCACCAAACATCACTTTCAGAGACACATCTGGCATACCCATACATTCTGAACTTTAAACCCAATACACAATTTCAGGAAAGCAAAGGAGAAGAAAACTAAAAGGCTATGTTATAGCAAATCTTTGAGCTATTTTATGAGCAAGGAAAGTAATTCCATCTGCAAAAAGTCTGGACCAACAGCAAAAGGAGGTGTAAGTGCTAAGGAAGCTTCAATAATGAAGACAAAAGAGAAATGGAATTTAAAAGAATAAGAACAGCAATTAAAAAAACCTCTCATAACAACATTTTATACCTTTAGAAGAATCCCTTCCATAAAATCCGGCAAGCTTTGAATATATCTTTCTGCAACGAAAGGTCAAATATGCTGTCCCACATTAAGTTCTTAGGAATCAAGAACAATTTTCTGAATTAATGTATTTGACAAGTTAACAAACCTTTTTATATTCTAAAATATTTTGTAAAATTATGCAAACTTTGAGAATAAGCTCAGAAAGCTTTTTAACTTTTCCCCCTTCCCAAACTTTAGTGATCTTGGAATTACTTTAGCCTTAAGGAATTTTGGGTTGCTTCAAAAACTACATTTATCAGTCAAGTTTTTAAAACCTTGGCTGTATTGGATGAAATGGGAGGTAATAAGTTCTGACAATCATATTAACACTTCAAAGAAGGAAGTGTTAAAGCAGAGAACTATGGTTGCATTTGTTTTCTTCAGTGGAACTTTTTGCAAGCAGCATTTCATACATAGCCAAATGGTTTTGGCGTATGACTACAATTAACAAAAAATTATAAACCCAATTGCTATCCATCTGAGAGGAGAGATTATAGGTTTTCTAAAGGCCTGTTAAACAAATAAGTATATTAAGTATTGGGTTTTATATAGACAACATTTAGTCTGTTTTATCTGTCCTAAGTGCAAATCAATTAACATGAAAAAAAGTCTTGAAAAGGGTTAATTGTTTATATGTCATTGTGATTTTCTTGGTCTGTGCCCTATCATGGAAGACCGTACATGGAATTTTTGTTAAATTCAACAAGTCTGTCAACAGGAAAATGCAATTCTACCAATAATTATGTTTAAAAATATGTATAAAACTCAAATTTTTTTAAAGATTAAACAGGTTACATAGATCTCCCAAGGGGGTTCTAACTTTAGCAACCAGACAACCATCATAGGAAAAAAAGCAAGAAAATTAAAACATGCAGACACAGTATTTCAGTATAATAAGCTTACAATACAGCAGGATAAAAAGAATGGCTTTGAGAAAAACGTCAACTTAAATCTTGACAAAATAAATACCGATTTTCCTTCAAGATTGCAGTAATACCATTTAAAATTATTTATAAGATTTAATTACTCTATAAATGGAGGACAGAAGCAATTAAATATTAAGAATTCACAGGTCTTATGTAATTTTCTGAGGGCCCAACTCAAGAAAATATGTATGTCTTGTGGAGATACTAAGCCCTCCATTATCACCACATAGAACTGGGTTTACAATCCAGCTGAAATGTCTAAACTAGTGATTAGAGGTTCAACCTTCCATGGAAAGAGAAGAACTGGCAGTATCTGCATGACAAGGAGACAGTTACTTGGATAAGAACTCATGCAGCACATTTGGTGCACTTTCTTTCCCTGTTCTTGGGCAGAAGTGCTGAGACTTGCTATACATACTATATCTCTACTCTGGCAACACTTATAGGGAAGCAAAATCACAAACATTAATCTGGAAAGATGTTATGAAATTGCATAAGTATTCAAATGATCATGGCAAAAAGGAAAAAAACCACCTCCCTCAGATTCCTCGTTGCAGGCAGCTCTAGGCTCTACAGGCTCCATTGTCACAGAGGAAGGTTGAACTAAATAGATCATGAAGCATACAATCAGATAAAAAAATCAACAAAAATCACAAGAACTGACTTGTTGTGCTTGGTCATTAACATGTTTATGCAGCCTTTTCTCCTACCATCTCCAAGTATGTGCAAATAAACATGGATGCTCACAACTAGCAATGATAGCAGTGAGATAACGATAATTAATAATAAAAAAAGAGGTTGGGCATAAAGGAATAACATATTAACACATAAAACATGATGAAATGGTAGAAACAATTTATACTCAGTTAAGGTTCAGATTCCATTGAGCTATATCTATTTGACCACTCCATGATGGACAGTTTCCTGCCTTTTTGGTGCTCTTCATGATACCTGAAAGCTAATGGAATATACGTCCAGATTATATATTTTAAAAGTCATATGAGATCAAAGCTAGAAGAAGAATTATTTCTTGCCAAAATAGCTAAAGCAAAATTAAAAGCTGACAAAAGTTCTCGCCAGGACGACTGGGTGGAGAAAGGGATGCAAACTAATTTTTTAAAACAGCAACACAGAGGCACATGGAAATTTTTTCTCATTCAGTTCTTAAATACTATAGTAAAGAGCAGAAAGCCATCCCGCTGTAGACCCTTAACAAAGACATCTATGATTGTTCTTGCTTTCCTTTTCCCTACTCTTGACCGCTGTCTGGAGAGTATCATGTGGGGACATTTACAAAGACTGCTTTTGACTGTTGGTTCCACTTCCAAAAATTTTATGCGTGCAAGTTAAAGCAGGATCAAAGCTTCAGAAAGGATCACCTTGTTAAATTATATTGTAAAGGCTCAAGATTACATGCTTCTTTACATAGACAAATCATCAAGAGTTGTTCTTAAAGTGGAAAAAATGGGGTTTTTTTCTTCCAGGGAAAAAGTGAGATATTAGTCTTTTCCTAGTTAAAAAAAAAATAAACAAAACAGAAATAACTCCCCTCTCCCTCCAAAAAAGACCCCAGTAGTTCTTTATATCCCAGACAGAACTGGCTCTTCACCATATTTTTATGTCCTGACAAATGTCAGTATAAAGGTGACATTCATTACCTTGGCATTTATTTTGAAAAGCATGCATTTCTGAATTTTCTATTTGGTATTTGTAGCTTCCACAAAAGGAAAAGGTCTCTGGTTTCTAGTCGCTAAGCTTTCTCAGAGTGAGATTTTCTCCACTTTGTCATCATCTTCTAGTAACACATTATTTTCTTCTTTGAAAAGTATTAACAGTTTATTTTAAATTAAGTGCACAAGATCAATGGATGGATCTGTACACTCTACAGATACAAAAAACTGAAAACAGAAATTGAAAGGAAAATTTCAAATTTTCTGGAAATACCTGTCTATGTAAGAAAACCCCTACAGAGATAATAAATTTTTACCCATTCCTCTACTTCACTCTTATCCTAACAAGTTGCAAAATATTAGGGAAACTTTCATCTGTCGTTCACTACTTACTACATGATTAAGTCACCTACGTTCATGTCACTGTATCCCTTACACATACATCTATAAAAAAACCACAAGGGAACATGCATGTTCATGGCACTTGACTTTTAATGAGATAGGTTGCACTCAAGTCAAAACTAATTTCCATTGTTAAAAAGATACTTCACAAGATGGTTTGATTTCGTACCAAACTGCAACCCTCTATCCCTAGACATTCTGTCTACAGTCCTTCAAATTAAGTTAATGATGTTATGGGTTGACAGTTTCTTTTTTAAGTAATACAAAAAGCATTTCTTCTCTCTCTCTTCCACTCTCCATTTAATCCAAAGTGGCTGAACTGCTTCTGCTGAAACTTACCAAAACAAGACAATTCACCTGCAAGCACAGGCCAAGCTACCTGAAAGGTGAAAGTTTCAGAACATTATGTGTAAGTGATTTACCTGAACTTCATAGTGATACTACTGATATACTTGTAGAAATATCTTTAAATGTGTACATATTGTTTAATGATAACACTTGCACAAGACATTTCTGCAAGTAAAACGATCATTAAACCATCATGAACAATTCAAAGAATGGATGGAAATAAATAACTACAATTAGGAACGTAATCAAAACTTGTCTATAATTTCTCAGCAATTTTTAAATATCGATTAATTTTCTGTGAAGCTCAAAGAAAGTAAGGACCCATTATGATTCCAGCTACACTCTTGCGAAAACAAATATCACAAGACAAGACAGTGGGACAGCTGGAAGGACTAAGTATATACAGTTCCCAGACCAACTCTCTGTCAGTTAAATCATAATGTGATTTAATACTGCAGCTGAAGAAAGGACATTGTGCAAGACGGCAAAAGAAGAGTTTCTCCAGAATGTCAGTATATATCTTTTTCCTATGTGTAAAAGATATTTGCAAATGTCATTATATAAATGCATTCTAACTCAGGGTAACAGTTCAGTGCCTCAGCTGCAATGGTGAGTCCCATAAGCTTTAAAATATAGAGTAACAGATTGTCTGAACGCTGTAAATATTAATCACGTGTCTTCCACTCATCTGCCCTCCTGAGTGCATGAAGATATTTGCATCCATCAAATGCTACAGAATTATAACAATCTGCATCCCCCACTTCACTATACCTATCCCATATATTAGACTAGAAGAAAAAGAGCATACAGTTTTAAGAGTCATTTTGGGGCAGGGGGAAGTAATCCAGTAACAATTTACATTAATAGCGCCGACAGGAAAGGGGGAGGGAGGAAAGCTACGGACTTTCTTAGGACTGCAAGAGAAACTAAGACATCCCAGCTTTTGCGATCCCGCAGAAGCTATTTATAAACAAACAGCAAGCGAGCAGGCGAGATACTAATGAGGACTAAACAGATCCCTTCTCCGCAGTCTTGAGTTAGTGGTTTTATTTTTTAATCCATTCGATTGCGACAGAAGCCACTGCAGGGAACCGAGCAGATGGGCAGCGCGGCAGACAAGCAAAGGAAAGGCTATTACCTTGCGGGAAGCGGAGCCCGGGCTTCAGATGCTCCTACCGCTGTTTCAGGTGCAGGGGAGGACACAGGATGCTGAGCGGCTGCACGGCTGCAGCTGCCCGGTGCTATTCCCGGCCGCCTCCGCCTCCTCCCCCGAGTGACGGCCGAGCCCGCCCCCAGCCGCCGCCGCTCGGCTTATGCCCGGCGCGGGAGCCCCTCACCGTGCGCCCGCCTCGCCGGTCCCTGCCGGCGGGGGAGGCGACACGAAAGGACTGACGGGGCAAGTGACCAATCCTCGGGCTGCGCAGCTGCCCCGCGGCGGCGGAGCGCGGCCGCCCGGCACGGCACGGGGGCGGCGGAGCCCCCGGCAGCCGCGGCGCCGCCGAGGTTACGTGCGGGCGGGGTGATGTCCTTCTGCTGCCGGCCTCTCCGGAAGGGTGTCGGTGGGCTGGAGGCATTTTCTGGCTGTCTGGAAGAGCTGTCGCTGTGCCAGTTACTCTTGCTGCTTGATGTGTCGGAAAACGAAGATTCTCCAGCAAAGTGTGGGTTTCCGGGGAGGTAACACATCGAGGCTTCAGCCTGCTTATTTTTGTCATAAACTGTCTTTGCATAATCCATCAAATCTGTTCTCCTCCTGGAAGCGCATCACTGCCGACCGTGCAGCTACCACTTACCACAGTAATTGCAATACGGCCCTTAGCAAACCATACATAACTCTGAACTGCAACATCAGAGGACAAGGATGCTACCCTTTACTCCTAACGCCGCTTGAAGAGGTAAATCACAATAAAAGCTGGTTTCCTAAACCACCTCATAAAATACCCAGCTATTTCAAGGGACAGATTTTTAGATGGAGCAAGAAAAGGACCTAGTTTATTGGTCTGAACGTTATTTTGCTACAAGTAATCTTCCTGCTACTTTTCACTGAAAGTACCCCATTCTGGAAGGCACCATAAAGGAAGCAAAAGGCCTTTGGAACAACTGAACAACTGACTTAGGTGGAAATAATAGAGACAATTAAGAAGTAACACAATTAAGGTTAAAATATTTCTAGTAACAGACACAACTGGGAGAAAGAAATGGTCTTGCGATTCCCATTGGTGTTTAAGACCCTTCTCAATATCAAAACATTGCAATGAAACACCTTTTTGCACTGAAACGTACAGCCTCCTGAAAATGTCACATTTGGTTCTGCTGAGCTTTATTAATATGTGGTAGGTTTATTAAATTCTTTATTAGCTCACTGTGCAAATTTTTCATAAACAAATGTGATCTTAGTTAAACAGAAGTCATCCACCTCTATTTGAAGCAGTGGGGATTGTCAGGTCCCTATCACTTTAGACGACTCACAGCATCCATCCTTTCCTTTTGAAATCTTAACAAATTGGGTTTTCTCCTTTTTACATGAAATTTTCTGATCATCAAGCGATTGCCTATGCAGAAATACTAGCTCATACTCTGCATATTGAGACATGGCTGCAGTCTAGGGAATGGTAAAAACTCTGGCTCAAAGTAGGGCTTTCTCTTCTGATGTTTAATTTTTTCAAACAAAGATTAACAATTACTTTGTTTATAACTTCCCTTTTTGCAAGCATGTGGTTTATATGGAGACAGAGTTCACAAAAAGCAACCCACAAGAAACGATTATGTCAGGCTGCAATGTAGGGCACACTGAGAGTAAAACCTAATCTCCGAGAGGTTTCCACTTCATCTGCACTCATCTGCGTAATCAGCTTTTCATCTTGCCATAGGATAAATGCAACCTGCCTTCTGCTTCATTTACCCTATATAGAACACTAGTATAGATTTGTATGAAGCAAGCGGTAAGAGCTTATGTAGAAATGTATTCAGAAAGGAACCTGAAACCATTCAGTTTTTAAAGGAACATTAAAGGTTGGAAGTCATCTATTTGCCTTGTTGATAGACTAATTAGAGTTGAAGGCTATTCACTACATCTAGTATGCAAACTGACCTTGCTTTAGATGAAGCAATCCTTACTTTCAGCTACCATTTAATTTCTTAATCTGTGACTTTTGTGGCTGGTGAGCACAATAGCTGATGCTTAAACCTTTCAGGAGCTTTTATAAACTTAAATTCCAGTGAATAACCCAAGCTGTTGAGTGGAACAAGTATGATTTTAATCTCAGTTCAACTGAGTATGGAAGGCTCATACAAGACCTTCATGGAACAAAGGAATGAGTAACAGCCTCCTGTTCAGGCGGCTCCTTTATTTGAAAAAGTATCACCAGAAATCATAGCTCATCATCAAATGAAACACTTCAACAAAAACCTTTGCAGAAGCAATATCTGAATTGGAAAGGTACTGACTGACTTTGATGTCTGCAAACCTAAGTCTAAACTAAATTCTAAGGGCTAACAATGAGGATACAGGCTGGCCAACTGAATGTTTATGGTTCTTTGTGCTCTTGTCTCAAAGGATGAATATTTTTCTGTATGATTGTCAGAAAAATGCTCATAAAGGTGTATGGGTAATCCAGAGATACATGAGGAAAACATGAACTGTATGATGCAAAAAAGGGAATAGGAAAGGTATCGCAGTTTGCTGCCAAAGCAGTTGTTACCATTCTATTTGAACTTGAAGAATTAAAAACCACAAAGCTATCCCGTATAAACCAGCTCCATTTTCCTTTTGTTTCCTGCCTGCAGCAAATTCTCATCTCTGAACAGGTGTTTCCATCTTTTAATATGTTTGTTTTCTTGTCTTTACATTGCACATCAGAGCTGACACTTCAGTATAACAGGGATATAAAACTCCGTATTTTCAACTTAAAATGAATACTTTGAATTCTCAATAAATTCAGGTCCATAATTCAGCAATTTATTGTCTACGCATATTTGTATGGCAGGTTTTGAAGCCAAAAGAATTAAATTTTTTTCTGACTTGTCTAGATACATTAATTGAATGGCTTATGGCATAGTATATATGCCCAGAACTCTGTTTTCTTCAGTTCCTTCTCCTCCACCCCCTCAAATCCCCCTTGTGTCTTCATCCCATATTCTTTAATCCACGCCATCCCGTGCCTTGGAATAGCAGTATGAGCTGTGCTCATTTGCTTCATCATTCCACAGATTCCATGCACTAACTACTACTTCAGATCATGATCCCTTTTGTGTCCACCGTGCCAGTTTTCTTCTCATGTCTAAAACTCAGTAGAGATTCTGATCAATAATACTGAGAATAAATTGTGAAGTTTTATGGAGTCCTTAACAGATCTATTACAATTCTGGCATAATTGAGAAACAAAAAAAAGAAATCATCTAGTTAAGTGTAAGATGCCATCTGTTCTCTTAAAAATTATTGAAATAAATAAAATTTGACTTGTAGGACCTAGATTATTCTGGGTAATTACAAAAGGCAATAGCACTATTTATACAAACAAAGTAAATGCAGATATATTGGAATGCGTTTATATAATGGATTGGATTGATTTTTTTTGACCAGAGTGTTGGGGTTTTTTTGTCTCTGCAACATACATTATACTGCATTGTGTTAATTTGGTTTATTCATAAACTCTTGACCCAAACACAGCTAATACAGAGCTATTACAGTTTACATTAGCAATCCATTTGTCACTTATCAATATCAAAGATTTTATCCTAATGAGAAATACAGATTTGCTCATTTCAAATTATACCAAATCTAATTTTTCAATTCACCCAAACAATGAAGTAACTTTGGCCAAAAAGGAACTTCCAAAGACAGCAGAGGAGAATCTTTCGAATTTTCAAAATTTTGAACATATAAGACTTTGCAGTGCTGCCAACTCTTGCTATTAAATGACCTGATTTTGGACAGGAGGGAAGCCACAACATCTTACAACAAAATCAAGTGTGTGTTTGCAAATTTCTCAGAGCAGGGTGAAAAATGGCTTATCTTCAAGGGAAAGGAACATAATTGGGACTTCTGCAGAAAGCAGACAAGATGTTACAGAAAACAATGTGGAAGATCTCTCTGGAAATGAACATGTGTGTAAGTGACTAAAACATTGCTAACGTTAAGGGTGTTAGTAGGACTGATTTCATCAATACATTAATAGTGAGGTATTCTCTGCCAGGCTTGAATACAAGGAGGATGTAAATGAAACTGTGGTGATTAAAATTTGAAAATAAAGGAATAATACCAAGAAAAAAAATCACTTGGTTCACATACTGTAGTCTGAAAACACATGCATGGAACTTTCAAACATTCGCCACTAATTATAAATACAGACTATTTGTCTGTTACGATATTTTAAAATCGAGGAGTTTACTCTTTGGCATATACTACATACTAACAGGTGTACATGAAGCTATTACACCATCAAATACTTATGAAATCAATAAAATTGTCATGACTACTTCTCATGCAAACTACACCCTCAGATTGTGAGAAAAGTGCATGTGTATGGTATTATATACTTTCTGTGAAAGATTAACAACTGAGGCTGGTGGAGTGCTGTGCCAAAAAAAAAAAAAAAAAAAGGTAGTAAATAACGACATGTTATACATAACAGTTATACCAGCTGAAAGATTGTGGAGACAAACTGCCCTCAGAAATGGTCTTAAGGGAAAAACAGTCTTAGGACAGCAGAAACTTGTCATCACTGCTCCATCTCTCTCCTTCTCTTTCTGTCTTCCAGATACATACGCTATTTTACAGCCACTAGTGAATCAAGAATCAAACATGTAACATTACAGGTCCGCTCCCCGAAGCAGAAATGGATTCAGTTTGCATAAAGGTGTTAAAAAAACCCTGTTATAACTAAAAGCTGAATTATTATATACTTAAAGGTTACATTCAAAATAAAGGCTAAATGAAAAACAGTTTAGAGCACTGATGGAAAGTCTCTTGGTTTCCCATTACTCTCAGCACACTAAACTACATACCGATAAAAGCAGCTATAAAGCAGTTCAGACTTCTGTCTCCAGTATGCCACTGTAGCATTTTTGTACATGATGTATATGCTAAAGTTTAATATTTAAAAAGTGAGAAGGGAAAATAAAGAGACTAAAATAGTAACAAAATCTTACTCTAACAGATACACTGTCTCTTACAAATGCTTACTTAAAAAAAACACCCAAACTCAACTAAACAATGTTTTTAATACAAAACAGCAGCTGGTTCTGAATAATAAATAAAAATATAAGGAAACAAGCCCATACTCTTTCTACCTCTATCAAAGGCTTTAAGCACATTTTAACCAGATGTAGTTTAGCAACTGTAAAAATTAAGTAGAATTAACTTGACACAAAATTAGAATTTCTCAGGGCTAGTAGTCTGAAAGAAAAGTTTCAGGAGAATAAGAAAAGTAATATACGAACAAACAAAAACCAGTTGCACCTTTTCTAAAATGCCTACGTTCAGTAAAGTGGTATGAAAATATTTGGGAAATAAATTCAGAACAGTACAATGTCTCTTGCAACCTCTCTGAAAATAACTGAACTTAATTCAAACTTTTTTTTATAATCTGAAGGTGCTTTACAAAATTTAATTAAACTTGTGAGAATCTCAGTTTCACACTTTGGAGAATCCAGGAACACTAAGGGAAAGTTGCTTGTCTAGGGTCACCGCAAGCAAGTGGCTGAGATGAAAAGTATGCAATTCTCTGCATATTTTGCCAAGATGGACTGTTACTTCTTCCTACATGATGCAGGAAAAAAAAAGTTATTCCAAACAGTGACAGGAGTACATCACAATATAATACTAATTCTAGAGGTTATATTTTTATGAAAAAAAAAATGTTTATTCCAAGAAAATTTCTCCTTATGTCTCTGTTGGTTTTTTTTTCTCAATTTAGTCAGATTAAAAAAAAAGAAATCACACATTCAGCTGCTCTGCAAACACTATAAATATTTGGAAGCAGAAAAACACAGATAACCTTGCATGATT
Source organism: Chroicocephalus ridibundus (assembly GCF_963924245.1). Taxonomy (NCBI): domain Eukaryota; kingdom Metazoa; phylum Chordata; class Aves; order Charadriiformes; family Laridae; genus Chroicocephalus; species Chroicocephalus ridibundus. Next base: position 38,458,370 of record NC_086287.1, read on the forward strand.
TAATCACATGAGCTGCTTCATAAAGTGATCACGTGAGTTCGACGTATTTCTCATGAGAACATTTAGTTTAGAACAAAAGTAACCTTATTTACTGGAAGTTACAAAGAAATGTTTTATTACAACAAACACTTATGTAATCTCACCAAAACAAAATCCCAGTTGAAATGCTTCAGACATTTAACAACTATATTACTTAAAATTCTGTCTCTCTAATTTGAACTTCTTGTAACTGTCTGATGCTGGCCAGACTTGGCATGCACACTGTCTACAAAAAAGCAGAGCATGCCAAGTCTAAGGCATCAGAGAGGAAAGCAATTAATACTCCCAATTATTCCAGGAAGAGGACTCATATGTAGCAGTGGTACTAGAATCAGAAGTACCACTTATTTTACCTTCAAATTCTAAGCAGTTGGAATCTTTGTAATCCTAACATTGATCCTAACAGATTTCAAGGCAGTGGTCACAATGTTAAATAGGATAATCAGCTGATCAGTTGTCAGACTGACTTTGTTAAAAATGTAAATTTGACTTTAGCTTGTTGATTGTTTTTGTTCTGCATATGAAAAATATGAATAAATATAGAAAATAACAGTAATAACTAACTGATTTTCTTGCCAGTGCTGTTATGAGATATGGTGAGCTCCAGACCTCTGTAAATAGTAAATAGTAAAATCACCAACTGCACATTTCTTTTTTTAATATATAGAGATTAATTGATGCTTTTCTTCTTAATTGAATAACTACTTGTTGTGGTTTTGGCCGGATTGGCCAACCAGAATGACAGATGCCCCCCCCCTCCCCCCCGCCCCGAGAGGAGAGGAAGAGATAAGGAGATTTATGAATTTAGAAAAAGAACTAAACTACTTTAATGAAAATAATAATAAATAAGAAAAGAGTAAATAATAATAGAATAATAAAAATGAAAGAAAAAAGTATACAATATATACAAAACCGTATCCAGCTCCCAGGATGACGATCGCGTCACCAGCAGACACGGGGAAAGTCCCAGACTGGAGTCAGTGATGGACAGGAGCTGAATTCCAGAACTAGAGTCAGGAATGCTCAGATCGGGATCAAAGGCAGACGAACAGACAGGGTCCTCCTCAGACGTCGGCCATTGAAGAAAAAGCTAGCCAGAGCAGCCCTGCCCTTTGATCCCTCAGCTTTTATACTGAGCGTGATGCAGATGGGATGGAATACCCTGTTGGTCAGTTTTGGGTCACCTATCCCGTCTGCTCCTCCCTGCAGGTGGGACCCCTCTACGCTTCTCCGCTTCCAACCCTCTAATGGGCAAGCAGTGAAGTTAGCTGACCTTGGTTGTTATAGGAATAAGTATAAGCAAGAGCCTCTGTGCATACCATTCCTTGGTATAATCAGGTCTTATCACTCTGAGAGTGAACAGTTTCTGAACAATATGCTGTTAATTTCAGACTTTAGTCAGTTAGAAGAGGCCCAGCTAAAAAGTAAAATTACAAGTCAGAAAATTGGTTCTTTTTTACCTCAAACCAGGACACTACTGTAATTCTCACTTGGTGGTGAGAATTCTATTTCAAATTTCTGAAAGCATTATATAGAAGGAAGTTTGTCATGGTTTCAGCAGTGAAATAACATTTAAAGCTGGATCAATACTTACTGCTAGATTTCTAGGATAAACAAAAGCAGAAAAGAAGTTTATTCCTTTGCTTCATGAAATTGTCATCAAGGAAGAAAAAGAGGAAAAAATAAGTCAGGGAAGGAGAACAGGAAAAGAAACGTAAGAAAGCAACGTCAAAATACTTATTAATAACAAAAACCCAATTAGTTTCTGTGCTGGGAAAGATGAGTGGCCCTAGAATCTGACTTCACAGTACTGAAGAGAAGTCCAAAAGCACAAATATGAGTGAACTGAGCGTATAAAAGCTGCAGAGATTAAAAGTTGCACTTATAAATTCCCATAAGGAATTCTTCCATTCAAATTGAAGTAAAGCAACAATATATGAAGCTGTCACTGCAGATGCATGTCATGTCACTTGTGTACAACTTCGCATCTGTTTACATGTACTGACAAGCAGTTTTTAAATGAAAAATCTTTGTACTGCTCCAAATCCAGAGTTCACTGCCCATTCATCAGCACTGAAAACTTTACCTTTAGAACTGCAAGCTTGAGATAGATAGAACTAAGAGTCACCACATTTTACTACAGCCCTTTTGGTCTCATATGGGCTGATACCTTGTCATCACTTTTCTGCTCATCATGGTAAACCTACCTCTGTTTTTACCATTTAAACATGGTAAACCTAGCTCCATTTTAAACCTATCTCAGTTTTTAATTTGCCTTAAGGTAAGCTATTCAAGACCATCACTGGTGTCAAGGCTCAAATTATTCTCAGCTATGTCATATACCACTTTGTTCTGGAGCACACACAAAATTTTACACATACCAAGAAGAGGTATGTGTAAGAAGAGCTTCATTTCTATTTTCATAGAATCATAGAATCATAGAATTGTTGAGGTTGGAAGGGACCTTTAAGATCATCGAGTCCAACCTTTAACCTACCCTGACAAGAGCCACTTCTAAACCATGTCCCTAAGTGCCCCATCTACCCTTTTTATAAACACCTCCAGGGATGGTGAATCCACCACCTCCCTGGGCAGCCTATTCCAATGTTTAATAACCCTTTCAGTGAAAAAATGTTTCCTAATATCTAATCTAAACTTCCCCTGATGTAACTTGAACCCGTTTCCCCTCATCCTATCACTTGTCACCAGGGAGAAGAGGTCAGCCCCCATCTCTCTACAACCTCCTTTCAGGTAGTTGTAGAGGGTGATAAGGTCTCCCCTCAGCCTCCTCTTCTCCAGGCTAAACAACCCCAGCTCCCTCAGTCGTTCTTCATAAGGACATAAGTCCAGACCCCTCACCAGCTTTGTAGCCCTTCTCTGGACACGCTCCAACACCTCAATGTCCCTCTTGTAGCGAGGGGCCCAAAACTGAACGCAGTACTCGAGGTGGGGCCTCACCAGTGCCGAGTACAGGGGGATGATCACTTCCCTAGTCTGGCTCACCACACTATTCCTGATACAGGCTAGGATGCTGTTGGCCTTCTTGGCCACCTGGGCACACTGCTGGCTCATATTCAGCCGGCTGCCAACCAACACCCCCAGGTCCTCTTCTGCCGGGCTGCTTTCGAGCCACTCTGCCCCAATCCTGTAGCGCTGCATGGGGTTGTTGTGTCCCAAGTGCAGGACCCGGCATTTGGCCTTGTTGAACCTCATACCATTGGTCTCAGCCCATCGGTCCAGCCTGTCCAGATCCCTCTGCAGAGCCAACCTACCCTCAAGCAGATCAACACGCCCACCCAGCTTAGTGTCATCTGCGAACTTACTGAGGGTGCATTCGATCCCTTCATCCAGATCATTGATAAAGATATTAAAGAGAACCGGTCCCAGCACCGAGCCCTGGGGGACACCACTTGTGACTGGACACCAACTGGATTTAACTCCATTTACCACCACTCTCTGGGCACGGCCATCCAGCCAGTTTTTTACCCAGCGAAGAGTACACCTGTCCAGGCCATGAGCAGCCAGTTTCTCCAGGAGAATGCTGTGGGAAACAGTGTCAAAAGCTTTGCAAAAATCCAAGTAGATAACATCCACAGCTTCTCCCTCATCCACTAAGTGGGTCACCTTATCATAGAAGGATATTAGGTTTGATAGGCATCACCTGCCCTTCACAAACCCATGCTGACTGGGCGTGATCACCCTGTTCTCCTGCATGTGCCGTCTATGTTATTAAAAGCTACTACATAGTAACTTGTTTTCACTGAAGTCAACTTGCCAGGGAATGCCAAGGTTAGCTAAGGGCAAGCTTCCTAGATTAAGAAACAACTTGGAATATGTCCCAAAAAATGTACCAGAAGCTTCTATGGGAATAGGATAAACTAGTGAAATGTTGAATGTATTTGTTTCTGCTAAGACACATACATGCATAAAAAAAAGATTCTTCATGCATGTTTCAAAATTCAAGATTAATTACACAGTTGCAGTTTGATATTCTAGGAAATCCCACAAATTTGCGTCTAGGGCAAAAATATGCAAATACTCATAGCAGAAGCAGGATGCCAAAGATGGTTATTTCTGTAAGCACTTTATATAGATGTAAGATACCACAGTATTCAAGAGAAAGAGCTTTGCTACAAGGAAGTTCTGCATGGAATTAGACTGGCTAGATAAACAAGGTCCTTACAATTGATGGTGAGAATGGCATATGGCAGGAGGGCATGCAAGGAATATTGCCAAGACGTCATTTACTGCTTTCATGTTCTATTGATAGGCATTCCCTGAAAGTTAGGCATTGTCCAAAGAAAGCAGGTACCAATTTGGCTATCAAGTATTTCTCAATGAATTACATTGCAGTAAATAAACCACCCAGAAAGTGAGCTACTACTTGGAGAAGACTGCTACAAATGACCTTCAAAAAACTCTGGCCGGTTGTTTAAAGAGAGTGTCCAGAGAAGAAGCAGGCCAACAGATTCTAGCATTATGGTGCTCAATTGCTCTAGTTACTGTTGAAAAACACTTCAAGGCCAATCTAACATCAAACAATTTGGACATCACCAAATATGACTTTGCTTAAGATGAAGTTACAGCTTGTAACTTACCTTAGGTAACAGACAATCATCAACAATAATGAATGAAAGATACATACATTCAGTATTTGGTGACTGCTAGTTTTCTTGTGTTTTCCAGGGGATTTTCTGTTATTGAACTTCCACTGCTGTGTCCTTGAATTGTTTATGTTTTGAACACAAAGTCAATGGTTTTGGCATACTGCATCCATATATTCTAAGAAGATTCTTTCCATCAGTTAACAGTCATGGGTATACTGTTCTAGTGAGGCCATCTGGTTTGAAACATGACACCTCAGACTGGTGTTGCTTGCACCCAGGCAGTCTACTGGGCAGCCTGAACAATCACAGTTCCGTAAAGGCATGCCATATGCTTTACACACCAGGCAAAAATGAAGGGAAAAAATGCACTAATCCACTAATGCAATATGAGGCAGGCTGTTGACGAGTCTGTATAACAGCTGTACCTCAATCAGAGGTGCAAAGAATACAGGAGACTTTCTTTCTTCTTCCAAGTACACTTCACTTGGTATGATTTTCTTAAATCTTTCCTCATGCTCAGTTCAGATAAATTCCATGCTGGCCAAAGAGTTCATATTATCTTAAATCATTAAACTTTCCAATTTCTTTAATTACTGTTTTGCTTTCTAACCTATCTTTTATCAGAAGCAAAAACACCTTCTAAAGACAGGGCCAACTTCATTCCTACAGCTAGTGAATGTATAACTGACAGTTATTTGAATGAAACTGGCACAGAGCCATTTTAAAATTATAAAACTCCATCTATCTATTACCAAAAGATGTACAGAATATTTGATAGAATCACTGAGAAGATTCTCATGCACTGCACTCATGCCCAAGAAGCTACTCTACTATTGCAAGACTTTCTCTTCATCTAAAAGCGGGAAAATCATACTTCAAAAGTTTTTCTTACCTATATGTCTAAAAACTCTATATGGACGCACTACACAATAAGTATTCATCTAATTGACACAGAAACTCTATTCAAATATATTACATAGCACTGTTAATGGGCCTGGTATCTACTAGACGAGTGTGAAGGAGGCCAGCTTACCCCCACCTCAAATTATGATATCAACACAAGACAGAACATGTGCAATAGCAAATGATAGTCATAAAATACAGAAAAGGACACGACTTCAAACGAGGACATGACTCCCCTATAGAAAAATCCAACATCCAGTCATTATTAACTAGTTAAAGTAGTTACAAATAAGCTTTATTTTACAGTTTATAGTAATAAATATATAATATCATGTTACAAATGCTTGTTCCTGCCCCAAATAACCATATGTCTATGCAAGCTACGAGAAACTCTACGTGCTCTTTAGTGTATATGGGACACTGGAGGTATTAGGCCACTTAGATGATCTACCTCAGAGCTAAAAAAGTTTTCCAAGGTTTATCGCTCTCTCTGCAGCTCTTTTAAGTAGCTGATGACAAACTGCATCTGCTTGGTTTCTGGAGATCACACACTATGCCCCTCCCTTTTCTGTCTCCTCCCTTCCTCTTTCTCGCTCCCCCTCAAAAGAAAAAAAAAGAAAAAAAAAAGTTTGTCTTTTGTCACTTAATGAAAGTGAAACAACCTAGCTTCTTCATTCCATGATGTGGTTCATGGTTATGAAGCTTCAGATCAAGCTATTTTGTAGCCACATTGAACCGCAAATTACTATTAGGTTTTTACATTATAAATTCCCAAGTCACTTTTCTATTCAAACCACAAAGAATGCATTTACACCTTTCCAAATCAAATGTTACAATAATCCTCTTTCTGGCAGTCTTTTTCCTTCATATTCATCCTAATTCAGTATGATTTGTGAATATTAATATGTCATTTAGTCTCATTGTCAGAATCAATAATTAAGTTAAACAAATGCACAACAGCAGTTTTCACGCTTTCTCATCAGAAACCACTTCCAACCTACTTGATATTTTATCAAACCCCTTTAAAAGACCCATAATGTAAATACAGATTTCTGGGGTGGTGGTGAAGGGGAAAGAAGTGTTTTTAATGTGACACTTTGTCCAGAAAAATACTGGCAGAATAATTTAAATACGGTTTTAATAATACTTGTATGTATTAAGACAAATGTCTTAACACCACCAAATTAGTTACAGAATAAATATGTTAGAACAAATTAAGGTAATGTAAGACACCCAGAAATGCTATTTAAATGGCTGTACTAGTATATACATCTTTATGTAATTTAAGATTTGTATATGTTCATTCAAACTTGTGTATAATTTTTTTTATTTTGTTAATCTTGTATTAGAAGCACAACTTCTGATATTTCTTTTAATAATTTTTAATGCAGCAGAATATGCAGGGAATTAATTTTATGCAATATGATAGCACAAGCTGAGTGCTCCTTTGTATTAATTAGAGGAAGATAAAAATGCTCTTAGCTACTTTGCTGGGTTTCTGAGATATGTTAGCCACCTGTTCACTCTTGTAACTCTCAATGTCTATGCCTGATGGGCTTTTCACCTACTTAACTGTTGCTTTTTCCTTCACATCATTGACCCTTCTCTTCTCATCTCTTGGTACTTCCATTTCTCTATCTTTGTACAATATACAAGTTGCTATTTGTAATCTACTTAGCAAAAATGGCGTTCCTCACTGTTGCGTGTCCAGCCGGTTCTGAATTTTAGACAATATTATCAGTAATTACTAAAAAGAGCATAGAGAGGATTACAGTGCATTACTTGGGGCACACTACTGAAAGACCCTTATTGGTGGGCATTGAATAATACTGAAAAAAATAATGTCATTTATTTCAGCTTAAGATATTAGGTCATTATTGTTTTTCATCTGACATGAAAATCTGGGTGTTAGACCTTTTACAGCATTGTCCCATATATTAAAAGGAAAAGTTACACAGGGAAAGTATAGAAAGTGTAAGAACTTTCCAATAGCCTTCTATTATATAAAATATGATGGATCTAATTCTAGTAGCACTGCTAATACTACTGAACAAGAGGTAATCACAAATATCTAGGTCTTCAGTCATTTAGGATTTTATGGATTAAAACTAACTGCATAAGCTCAACCATAACACAAGCAGGAAACAAGTGCAGATGGTGTACTACTCAGGCTATAAACCTGTTAGAAAGCGGGCACTCTACCACACTCTCTCTTGTTCAAATGATCTACTGAAGGGTATATGTAAAGGAACTAGATCTACAGAGATATAAATATTATTTAACTTTTTCATTCGTTGTGGGACAGATTTGTTAACAAATTGTATGCTGTAGGTAGAAATGAGCTATCTTGTTCATTTAAATGTTTCTAATGATCCATGACCTTGGAAGAACTTAAACATGTGACAAAAGCGACAGTAGGCAGGTGGTGTTATCACTGTCTGAACAGAATAATGACAAGTGGTCAGTCTCTCGCTTTATCTCCTGCATTGTCTGGAAGCTAAAGAGAAGCAATTCTGCTCCAATAATGTTTTGCCAATTACCACTATAAATCAGCATTCTGGGGTCAAAGTTAAGAAATTCCAGAAAGTGAGGTGGGTATAGAATACGAGAGAAAGCAAAAGAGAGAAACAGAGAAACAGCCATGATGGATTCACATATGGTAGCTCATGCAACTAACTACATTTTCCCAATTTATTAATGTAGTATGGAATTTCTTAATGTGTGGAATGCAGATATGTTAAAATAATAGTACTCATCTGTTAAAATAATTACTCAGTTTTTATTCTTCTCTAAGCTATAAATATTTCAGTGCAACTGGCTATTGAGATATAAATCCTACAAATAAAGATGTACTATAACAAGAATCTAAAAGACAAAATTGTAATTGATATTGAAACATTTTAAATAACACTTGTTCAAGTATCCTTGAGAAACACAGGATGTCAACCCTAGGAATTTTGAAGTAATCGATAATATTAAAAAAATATTACGGTTTAAAAAGGTAATTTGATGGGGCCACACTAGATTTTTATGGTTGTTTTTAAATTGGGGGGAAGGCTATTTTTAGTGTAAAAGGGGGTAAAAATTTCAGTCTTCTGTAAAAATAAATTTAAAATTCTCATACAATATGAATCTAGAAACAGATACCAATCTAGAAATGGGGAAATGAAAGCAAATCAATCTTAGCCTCTTGATTAAAAAGCATGTGATAATGCTAAAACTGAAAGAGGTATAAATCTAGCAACAATATAATCAAGAAAAACCTAACTAAGATTAGGATATATTAGGCAAAGATAAAACAGAAATATAAATGTTGTAGCGATCTTAATGTACAAATTCACTGGGTCAGGTGTACATGACCTCACATATAACTGTTTATAACTACATATAACTAGAAGAACACGTCAAAAGTTCCCAGATGGCTTGTAAATTTAAAGGGATATGCATATTCAGGTCAAGAAGCAACAAGATAATGTCCACATTTTTGCAAATTCAAGTCTCTTGAACATAGGTGATTGAACGAGGAATAATTAAAAATATTAGAATTAGTACTGTGTAGTTCTGTCTTTGACTGAGGACTTCAGTAGATTCAATGTGACACTTCACAGTATTTAGCCATGACACTCATTACCTCAAGAAAGTGATTAGTGTTTAATGTCTAGGTGAAACATTATCCTTCTTTGTTACTGTTTTCGTTTTTTTTTTTTTGCTCATGAAGAAGACTGTTACTGATTCTCCTTTCTCAACTTTTATCCTTCTTGCATAGCATGTTTTTAAACACTCACCATACGTTAAATGTATCACAAAACAACCCAGCCTGATTGAATTACCATCTTTCTTCTCCATCTATAATTAGTGAGGGAACAAAAAAAGGCAATAGCACTAAAAAATCTTTTCCTATTATTTACGAAATGAGTAGGTTTTTATAATACATGTAACTATGCATGTTATCAATTGACTACCATCAGTTTCCTAATTATTTGATTTTTGTTGTTAACCTCTCTTTAACCAGAAAATGGGATTCTTGTTTGTTACTGCTTTGTGAAGCATTAGACTACTAATTGTTTTGAAACTGATTCACAGTTGGAATTAATTTTTTTTTTAACTTGTAATGACAGCTGTAAACAATAGCCCTGATATAGCTTTTAGATAGATAGATAGATAGATAGATAGCTGATATAGGCTTTGTAAAAAAAGCCCTGATAACATTAATCAAATGTTTCATGAATTTCATTATAACTCCCTTCCTCTGTGAAGCCATACTTTGTTTACACTTGGGATAATTTTTTGTGTTTTTATTAGAAGTATTTGTTGGAAACACTGCCTAGGGAAGAAAAGATATTTATTATAATGTTCTACCCACACTATACAGCATCATGACTCGCACACGATTCATGAAAAATCGCAAAATTAACTCAGTATTGGTTTTCAGAACTCCATGAAACTTCAGTACCTGCTAGTTAAGGTACTGAGGAGTTATAAAGGTAAACATAGAGCTATAAAATTAATTCTTTCGTCAAAGTCATTCAATCACTCAAATAGTTTTCTTATTTTTCATATGAAGGAGACCAGTCCATAACTTTAAAAACTGCAAACCAGGCTCTTAGATTAGTAATAAGACAATTAAACAAGTTTTAATTCTTAGAGTGACAACTTGCAATCTGGACATGAAGGTTTTATGCTAGCAGAAGGAAACAGTACCTTGCTAGTGCAGAGTACAAATATGTTCAGATTTCACAGTAACCAGACACTTTCTGCATATAATCAAGGGACCTCACAACAGAAATATGTATTTACATTTTGCTTCTATTTCCTATGATATATTCACATACAAAATTATTATGTATTTCTCAGTAATAGTACAAGTTTTATAACAGGGTTCTTGGCAGGACAAGACTGAACAAGAACAATTAGGTAAAAAGACCCTTTTTAAGAACAGTTCATACACAATTTTATACTAAATAGAAGATTTCAAAACCAGCTGGCTGAAAGTTCGTTTTGGTTGTATCCAAAGCAAAGGCCAATTTGACAAATCAAGTGGGCTATTTAAAATCCATTCATCTAGGGGAGGGATAAACAAACAGCCCACAAAACGTAAAAAGCTTCTGCATGATAAAAAAAAAATCAGACTCATAATCCTTGACAATGATCGATAACATGTTTTCAGAGACCTCCAACTTGTTATATATGTTTCTGAGATAACCAGCAATAATGTATACTGCCTCTCTGTTTAAACTTGCTGGACTGAAACCTTAATATTAGTAATATTTATAATACTTCTCTTTCACAATGAAATTTTGTATTTCTGTTATTATACTAGTTACTAGAAATATTTTACAGAGGCACAATTATCCTAGGCATTATTTTAAATAAAGGAATCCTCTTGCAAATATAATGTATAATTTATTTATTTAATATGGGTGATCCCCATGAATCTTGGAATGGCTGCCTCCTTTAAGTCATATGACTATTATACTAATCAGTATTCCATTTTATTTTGAGATCTCCATGAAATTATATAGAGGACTGAGGCAGAAATAACTAGCCAAGAGTAATCCTCCAAGTACTAGTGAGCAACAAATTCGTATCAAATATTTAGGAATTCATGTGACTACCACACATTTTTTAACAATTGCTGAATCACAACTTTTTTTTAAATTAAAAACTCCATTTTCAAGAACTCCATATTTACTGACAATTGTTTAGATTTTATTTTTGAACAGCACTTTAACCTGGGAGACATTGACGACACTAATTGTCAACACTAAACTTTCTGTGAGAAGATATATAAGGCTTCTGAGCCTTGGACTGGAGGATCGCTCCAGGAAACTATGACCCCAGTAGGAGTTATGAATTAAAGATATCTTAACTCTCCATTGGGCTCAGCCAGTGTGCTAACAGAAAAAGAATACATATGATTAACTGCCAAGGGGAGATAAAGGCAAGTCCTGCATGCATAGCACATGGTCAGCTTTACCTTTACAGCCTTTCACAGATTACAGCAGCCGTCTTTATTTCATCTGCAAAAGCCATAACCTTTTTTTGGCTGCAGAGCTGCTTCATGAGAGCCTGCATTATGACATTTTGAAGACTCTCTCTTACTTCACACCATCCTCTCTTATTTCAGCTTGCAGTGTTTTTGAACCTTTTTATGCAGGGTTCAGAAGGAGTCCGAACCAAATTTGAGAAGAGTGAGGTCTCCTGTCCACTGAGGCAGCAGAGCATCCACTACCCCAGATTTGCTCCCGCTGTTTCCTTAGGCAGCTTGCTGGGGAAGGCGGCGTTTAACTATGCTCATAAGAGTCAAGTAACCAACAATTTACTTATTTTAATTATTAAACATTTGGAGATGGCAAGTCAAACTACCACCCAAGCCACGGTGCCTGGAGCAGTTGGGCCTGGCCATCTTTTCCTCAGCAAGCAGGGGACTCCCTGGCTCCACACCTGGGAGGTCGCCTGTAGAACGGCACCCCCCAGCACTGCTGCTGGACCTCTGACAGCCTGCAACACCATTATTTTGAACACAACAGCAAGATCCCTCTGTGCAATTAGGACTAAGTTGCCACGACCAACGCTGTCTAATAGCACAGAGACTTCACAAATTTAAGTAAATATAATTAAGCATACACTTCTTAAGCATTTTTTCAGGGACCCGTTCGGACCTGCCTGTGGCCAGCGCAGCCACCACTGGCAGCCTCGCCTTGTGCAGGGCAGACTGAGGCGGTCCTGTGCCTCCTTCCCTCCTGCAGGCCCGCTGGAGCTCTCTGTGGGTGGCAGAGCCAGGGGAGACCGGCTCCGGCCTCCCTCATGCCCCCATCCTCTGCTCCTGGCAAACCGCCTGTTCTCTCGCTCCTGAGTCCTTCCCTACAAAACCTTTCTGCTTGCGGGAGGGGGTGAAATCTCTACAGGCTTGAGCTAGGAACTGAAGTGATTCTGCTTTCCTGGAAAGAAGGGGAAGAGAGGGAAAAAGACGGGGCAGTTTCTTTCACCAGTGCCCCAAGTCTCATTACTCTGTCCAGATCTCGAGAGTACCCGGTTTCCCCCTGCACGACCACTGCAAAAACAGTTAGTTATGTTTGCTGGTAACTCATCACAGTATTTGCTGAAAGTGAAGGGCCTTAGAAAAGCAGAACAAGGTTCATCTGTCAAAGTTGGGGGAGTCAAGGGTCAGGTACTGTGTGTGAAGGCTGGGGTTTGCACTTTTTAATGTCTTCTTAAAACAAATAAATATTGCCATATATAAACTTCTTAGAACAGGCTTCCTAAACGGTCTTGTAAGAGCACTATGCGGTTTCATGAAGAGAAACAAAACTGAACTAAAAAATGTAGCAGAAGAAATGTGCGTGTGTTCCTGAAACAGCAGCTGCATTCTGGAGCAGAGCTCAGGGTCTCCAGAAATGCAATGAGTAAAAGGTTGGGGGAAAGGCAAACAAAGTTTTTCTGTACTATTTAGAAAATAGCTCCTTGCTTGATTTTTTTGCCCCTGAGTCACTAGATGTAGCTAATAATACTGTAAAGTTAGGTGAGATTATTTCACTTCTAAATAATTATAAAATAATTTTGAAACAGTTTTGAGGTATATCAACTTAAACTAAGAATTAAGAAATAGGAATAAACTTTGGAGACACTTTAAACATTTTGAATTGTTGAGGTAATCATGGACTGCTGGAATTTCATGGAACTCTATAAGAGACTGGATTGTAATGGAAGCGAGATCCAAAACAAAATTAGAACACCCTGTTTTTAAAATGCAAACAAATGCAGATCAGACTGCAAATTTTTCTGGGGATGATGTAATGATAGGTGTCCCTCTGAGAAAACGGACTGATTTGGTGCTAGCTATTAAGCAATAAAGGAATTCAGAGATTTCTCCCTTTTTTTTGCCTGTTTATTTTTTAATCTGTTGTAAAAAAAAAAAAATCATCTTAATTTGACATTCTTTTTAACCACTGTCCAGTATAATGGATCTCAAAACATTCTGTGGTCAAGTTGAGAATCCCCTGCACCAAGACCTTAACTTGACTTGATAGAATAGTGAACTGATTGAAACAGGTCAAAATATTTTCTTGTCCTATTTTTTTTCTTGGGTCTCTTTATTAGATGCCTTAACATAAATTTTGAAGAGTTTTCTGTGTTGAAGCTAGTTAGGCCATCTAATAATCTGAATGATGTTGGTCTTCTATACCTGGGCTAATACCTGTTCTTACCTAAGATCTGGCTTTAGCTTTGCACGGCTTTATATAGAGGGCAATGTCTTTTTGTAGTTGATTAAAGTTAATATATACCTTTTCTCATATCAAATATATGAATGAAAATTATTAATTACACAGTTGTAGAAAAGCCTAAATTAATCCAAAGTAGTAGATGAAAACTAGAAATTCTTTTTTTTTTTTTTTTTTCATTTTAGGTAAGTTTCTTTCTGATTTTGACTCCGGTATCTTGGGAATATTTGGAAGAGTTAATTGCATAATTGGTTTCTACATTTTCCCAAGAGGTCATATCTAATACTTTCAGAATCTTGTTACAAAAGTTAATTAAAGCATGTCCAGCACATTTTCATTTGCTGTAACACAAGTAAGATTAACAAATTTAAAACATCTACACTACAGTTGAGAAAAAGCATCAATTAGAAACTTGTGATAAAAGCCTTATATTTGGCTACTAAATCACTCATTTAAAGCTGTGGAAAATTAATAACAAAACTTGAAAGTAAAACCAAGTAAACCAAGGAGGTGACATAAATGGAATATGTGTAGAGGAGAAGTGAGAAAGACCACTCGTTTCTAAAGTATGCAGGAATTGCTTACCAATAAGCTTGTGCTGCACCAGAAGGCACTCAGTGCAGCACAACTCACCTTCTCTATGGGAGAAACATTTTAGGCTTCTTGACTTTTAATCATTTAGAGGTGAGGGAGCACTTCTGTGAACTCTTTGCAGGTAATGTAAGAGTTACAGCTGAACCAAAGGAAAGTATGAAAGAAGCACAACAATTTTGGATTAAAATAGTTTGGAAATTTTGTTACAGTGATTGTTATTTTTTAAAGAGAAAGAATGGGAGAAAGTAGAGATAAGAATTAATTTCTTAAAAGAGCAGAAAAACAGAATCTGGCCTTCTAATTTTTTTTTTTTAAAGGGAGTTTAGTAGCTTAGAGAAATTGTTAAGAAGCGACCAGTTGGTAGAAATCTAATTCAGTGTATTCATATAATGAATATATTGATGAAAAAATTATCAATTGATCACACGAAGTCTTCTTAGGCCTTTTCTCATAATATGTCATATGCAGCATTTGTCTTGCATATCATCTCTGTCAGGTTTTTACTTTCATTGGAAAATTGTTTCCCTACCACTTATTTTCATTTTTTATATTTACTGAGCAGAATCTATGGGACTTGCACAGATCAAATAGTGTAACTGTTTTTTTTAATACATCTGAAGCAAGAAGAAGAAACTGCCGAGGCAGTTCAAGGCTTGCACGCACTTGCTGAACAAATGTTGCCAGCAGACAGATCCTTTCATATGTAATTATAATTATGGAAACACAATTAAGGACGGGTAGAGAAGGAGACCTCTGGTGGAGGAAAAATACTGAAGAACAGGTTTGTTACACTGGAAAATTAGGAGATGGAAAGCAATAACACAGGAGTAGCTGGGTATTTTACAAGCCCTAAATATGGCTCATTTCAAAATACAGTTGTAAATCTTAGCTTCCATTAGCATTCCTTGGACTACATTAAGCTTACCCCATTTTTGTTGCTCACTGGAAATAAGGCTGTCAAGATTTCTGATCATGGAAGTCCAGAACAAGTTGAGACATGGAATAAAAAACATGCCTAGGAGAAAAATTTGGTTTAGATAATGTTACTATAAGGCTTTATTATTCTGAGACCCAAATATGAATTCTCTTGAGTTTCTCTGCCAGTATCATATTATTTGCAATTTTTTTTCCTCAAATGCCAGGTCAGGTAGTTTATTACGTGGACAGCTGGCAATTTGATCAGTATGTAGAGATTTGTAACAGAAATGAATGAAAAAGGTTGAAGGCGCCAGAAGAAATGGCAAAACAAGGGCTAAAAGAATGGCCTGAAATAATAACAATAATAGTAACAACAATAATAAGGAACACTGTTCTCAGTGGTCCACTAATTTCAGAATAAAATTTTATATCAAGACAAGAAAACCTGCCCTCTCATAAGATAGCACTTGTCAGCAGACCCTACAGTCTAACAACCAGGGGCATTGTAACAAGGTTGCAGAACATGCCATGTGCTTTTCCTGGTCCTGTTTGCTTACCGGGAAAATTGACATTCAGACAAACAGAAGAAAACACACAATGAACAACAGTCTTGCCTAAAGGGTCTGTTCATAACCTGTCTGCTCATTGTTGCTGACTGAGAACTTCAGGGATGTGATAAGGACTTGATAGCTGGCATCCCTTGTCCTAAGCAATATATAGAAGTGATTCTGGCCAGACTGCTTGGGCACACATATCTTGGAGCTTGTATGTGAGTGTGAATGAATGAAATCTATGAGAGAATAAGTGTGAGTTTATAAGATAAACTTTAGAGATTTCTGTAAATAAATAATGCTAAGTAAAAACTTGCACTTAATGTTGTTACACAAATTTTTCCATGAGGAAAGCAACCTCAACCCAGTAGCAGAAACACAGAAAGAGCAGGCAGTGATTCAAAAATGATGCGTGTCATAACTAAATTTATTATCCAAGTTTTATGGAACATTACCTTTAGAAGCATTAAAGTTTCTAGGAGTACTGAATGATGGTTTGTGGTGAAATTATTGTTAAAATTAATTCACACATAGTCATTTTCATCCTTATACCCAAATGGTCACCACGCTGAGAGTCTTCAATTAAGATCTTCCTAGTTAAGGTACAAATAAAATCAAATTTGCTATTTAACAAAGAAGGAAGGAGCTTTGTGCAGAATGCCTAGTATTTCTAGCTGCATTTCCAGTCTCTGCTACTGCCTCAAAAATATATAGTGTGCATTGCCAGTGTTAGAAAATAGCCTGAGGAAAGAAACATAATTCTTTTGAATGATCACGACAACTGGTGGTTGCAAACAGACTTCCAGTCTGTGACTCTACTTCAGAATTTATTACGGACACTTTATCTGATTAGTAAAGCCAGTGGTGTGTAATTTCTTTGATGGAAATCAGTCTCTAATTGTTGTAAAAGTAACAAAGCTAGATGTTCATGCAGAGCTTTATAAAGAAATGCAAAGGTATATGTAAAAATACCCATTATTCCTAAATGTAACATTTTTACAAGCAAGCATTAGATCTTCTAGGAGCTATTCTGTAACCTTTGCGCATATACTCCACATATTCTCAGGGTGAAGTATGTGGGCCTGTAATTACCCCGATAATTTTAACCTTGCCCAGTAGATACTACTGGATCTGTGCATGCCAACCCGCTGCAGCTGGAGACTGGCCTTCCCTCAGCTCAAGCAGGTTCGCAACTGAGCTGTCAGCTACACCAATTTGGAAACCGCAGCTTTGCTTAAGGCATCACACTTATCTGCACGCCCGTCTACAAACCTGAGAATGCTCTCAGAAACAAACGCAAGATGAGGGATACAGAAAGTAGATACTCCTACAATACAGCACTGGGGTGGTTTTTTCCCCCCTTTCTCCTTGTGTACGAGCGGCCAAAGGAGGCGACGCCGAAGAGGAGCGCGCACAAGATGGCGGGCAAGCTCGCGGCGGGCACGCGGCGCCTGAGGGAGGCGGCTCCGCGAGCGCGGGCCAGTGGCGCTGCTTGACCGTAGGACAGGCCCGGCGTGCTGTGCTGTGTCGGGACCGGGAGGGGGAGTCGTGGAAAGCTCCAAACGGGGTGGAAACTGAAGAAGAGAGGGAAGGTGAGTGAGAGATGGGGTGACAGCTGAGGGGCGCAAGGAGGGGAAGAAATATAAAGCTGAAGGGGGGTGAGGGAACGGGGCCGGGGGTGGCAAGGGGCAGCGGAGCCTAGAAAGGTGGGTTTGCCCCATGGAAGTCGCCATAGCAAAGATGAAGCGGGGGAGGGAAGGGCAGTGCAGGCTTACAGGGGCTGGGAGCTTTCAAATAGTTTTGGAAAAGAAAAAAAAAAAAAAGGCAAAAGGAGGCTCTAAGAAGTGTTTGTCAATAATGCCTCAGAAAAGAGATCCAGGCTTTCTGTCCCTCTTCTGCCAGTTAGCAGCTAGCAATTCAGGGCATCCTCTGAGGAGAAGAGGACTCAGGACCTGGAAAACAAGGGCATGTGGAAACACAGAAGGAGCAAAAATGAGAATTGGGGTGAAATTGCTGAGGTCTTAGGTAAGCCGGAGTAGGTAGCAAGCAGAAAACCATAGTTGTGTGAAGGTGGGGAGGGGAGGGTGTGTATTACACCTCAAACTGGCTTCACACTTCTAAAAAAACTGGCTTCTACTAGTGTTGAGGCTGGGGTGGTGGTAGTACTGCCGTGAGGGAATGAAGAGGTGAGAAAAAGGAATTGTTTGAACAAGGTTAGATCAAGGAGCATGTGGGTGAGTTAATGGGAGCTAGAAGTCCGTGTTGTTGGTGGGCTGAAAATGGAAAGTAAACAGGAGAATCGAGTATTTATGTTAGTTCACATATGGGAGGGAATGATGTTTTAAAAATTACAGGAAGTCTCCATGTGGATCTTATTGAAGACCTTGTTGTGCAAAGGTTGTACGTGTGCCCTGTTACTCTGTGTAGTACTTTGCACCATTTCCTTAGAATGACTTCTGTAGTACTTGAATTTAATTGTGGACCTATAGTAAGATTAAAAATACTGCACCACAGCTTTAGAAGAAAGCATCTGCTACACTGAACTTAAAATTGCAATCCTTTAGTGCCCCATGTGTAAGGTGTTTTTTGATGTCACAATGGTGTTGCATAACATTTCCTTCAGTTGTTTTATAGGCAGCATCACATATAAATTCTTATTACAGGTTCTTTTACTGGTGCATGTAAGGAAAAACGTTTTTTTTTTTAATTTTGTGTCTTAGAAGATGGAATTCTTTATTGAAATACAAGTCTTGTTTAATTGTTGGGTTTTTTTGCGTTTTTTTTACATCTTTATTAGTAATGCCAAGTTTGTTTTGAAAAAAGACTGTTTTCTACAGCTGAACTGTAGTTGCCGCATACAACTGTTCAAACACAACTTTCAGGTTTTGGAATCCTGTGTTTGTAGGTTTGCAGAAGGTGGAGGGCTTTGTGAGGAGACTATTGCAGCAGATTTGCTCTGTTCTGTTACTTTTTTTTCTGAAGTATTCACAAATGGGCAGTGCCAGAAGCAGGCAACTGGGCTGAACTGTCCTTTACTTTGACTTAGCAGTCCTTATGTAACTTTCTAATTTTATTTGTAAATCTAATATAAATGTTTATATACATTTTGAATTTATGTAACTGTCCAGTTTGAGTTAAGTCTAACTAGAACTGGCAAGATAAAGGCCGTTATGGCCATTCACAGTCCTAGTGTTTTACACCATGTAAACTCTAATTTATTTGTTATTCCAAGTGCTGGCTTTAAGGACCTAGTATGAATTAAATCTGTCTGTGAAGTTCAAGTGAAATATATTTTCATTTTTGCTCCTTGAGCCCTAGTTTCAAGGGGAAATACACTGCACTGAATGAATTTTTTAAAGTCTTGCTATTTGGTGTGGGAATAATGCCTTGTGTATGAGAATATGTTATTGTACTGTGATGAGGAACTGAGGTGGAAATTGTGGCCAAACAAACAGTGAAAAATGTCTGCTAGTGTTTGTGAACTGCTTGGTTGGAGATTTTGGAGAGATGTAGAAAATCTTTGTTTTGGCAGACTTAAGTCAACTGGGATTGGAGTAACTGTGGTTTTGGAAACAAGAGAAAGTCCTACTCATGTATCGGCATTTTAGGTTTAGGAAGAAACTTGTGAGCATGCTTTTTCTTTGTGTTTTTTTTTTTTTCTCTTTTGAAGAAAAACGAAGAAGATGCAATGTCAAAGCTATGGTGCTACATAGACTATAGTAAAAAATGTGTTTTGTAATGTATAATGAAATTGGAAATGAGACGCCCAATGCCTTAGGTTAAAATAATGTGAATGGTTATGCTTACCAATTTAAGCCACAGTCTTTTTTATTTCTTAATTTACACCACCAGATGGCAATCTAACATAAACTTTTGATCATTGCTGAAAGGATGAGTTTTGATAATCTGTTCTGAGATACTGTCCTTTCCTCATTTTGAATTAAGTAGTGTTGAAGTTGCTTGGAAGGTCACTGAATTAGGCCTTAAAAGCAGTACTGATACTATGCTATGGATTCTATAACACTATAATACACTGTATTCTTTTTGCATTAATGAAGAATTGCATCAAAGATTGTGTCTTTGTTCTAAAAACAAAATAAAACTTTGTGCTATATAACAAAGTATTGCCATAGGATATGCGTAAAGCCCAATAAAAGTAATTTTTGAAAGGACAGGAAAAATGCAGATGAAGTTGGGAAATATGTGTAAATTAATAAAGCCATTCTCTCTTTTAAAGTTCTGAAACTAGTTATCTTTTGATGAAGGTTTTCCTCAACTTCACTTAGATCCTACGTTTTTCACTGTAAATTGTAGCTTAATTCCTCTAGAATAAATTAAAATAAACCAATAAAAAAAAAAACCCAAACCGAACTATAACTTGTTAAGTGCAAATTGACAGTAGTTTTCTCTTCTGTGAATGGAGTGTTAACTTGTACTAAGGGCCTAGTGTTTGTGAACTGGACAAGTAATTGACTGTCTTAATGTGTGGGCTGAAAATAGCCAACATAACAAATTTGAATACTTTTGTGAAGTTTTTTGCCGAGGAAACAATATGTTTATTTTAATGGCTTTTTAAAAACTGTATTTATACATATTTTTATACAGAAGTGAAGCATAAAGAATGCAGAGATATGTCGGTCTTTTAAGCGGCATCTAAATTTTAGCACTTGGGCCTGTAATTGTTAGTGGAGAATACCATTTTGACTCCTCACCCAATAAATGCTTAGGTAACTGATACTTCCTGTGGTTTTGAAAATGCCAGTATGCATGTAATTACCATTACAGGTTTTGTAAATACCTTCTATTAGGTATTTGATCCCTCTTTGGTGATCTAAGTCAATATTCAGAAAGATAAAATACACAAAACAAAAAGTGGTTTAGATTCAGATATTCCTTTCTTACAGCAGGATGATTGTTTAGTTCCTTTTGTAAAATTCGTGTTACTATTTTCTTGCCAGACTACTGCCACTATAAAAATTCAGAGTTATCGTTTGGCGGCAGCAGCAGTGAAGCCTGCCAAAAGGTAACCTAGGGTCAGGTACTCATGTAAAGAGTCAGTCAGCCTGTATCCTCTAGTAAGAGGGAAGAGCTTATCTTGGAGAATAACCAGGCAACATGTTTGTGCTGAAAACAGGAAGGAAGTTTTACGTAAATTTGTTTTGTAGACAAGTTCTTTTGATAGCTTTAAAATACCATAGATTCCATCCAGCATGTATTCATCAGAAAAAGTGCTAAATTATAGATTTACAACTGACTGGCATGAATAGGATATCATAAAATACACAGTGGTCCGAATTCAGATTATTTGACCTCTGTGACTTTCATAGTGGGATGCTGCACCTCACAATTATCTCCAGTAAAGCGGAGTCACTGTATACATACACACTGTGTGCAATATGTGATCATTTTGGATTGATTTACTGCAGTGACCTGATGTCATTTTCTTTCAGTCATAGTGTCATGAAATTATTAAAAAAAAAAAAAAAAAAAAAGATGGAAAAGATTTTTCAAGACAACTTAGTGTTAAAAAATTAGAAATGCAATTTATACTTCATGTAAATGAGACTTCTGGTGAAGTGCAGTTCCGTAAATGGCCAAATCTCAATCTTGGATCAACAGGGAGGTCCTAGAAAAAAATTAGCTATGTCTTGAGAAAATGTACAATTCATTATGCTGTAGCAGCTGAATGTGTTTCTCATTAAACATATAGGCATAATACCAAGCAGAACAAAACTCTCAGGAATAGAAGTGCTATGAAATGGTTTTGCAGTTCACTTGACAGTTTTAAAAAGCAGAAATCTAACCAAAATATTTTGCTTACTGGGGCAGGAAATTGTTTTCCAAAACAGTGCACAGGCTATTTTGTGAAGTTGAGTATCAGGCAAAGAAAAACAGAGGGAATTGCAAAGAGAAAAACCTGCTGGTGAAATTTGACATGAGTCAGAATTTTGGATGTCTTATATGATCTCTGTTACAATGCTAGAGGTATTACTGATATTCCTTTTTCTGTATGCTTTGTCTTTTGTTTAAAAATGCAAAGTGAGATCCTGACATGTTGATCATGTTGATGTCTGTATAAAAAAAATTATAAAATTGGCAACCTCCATAGCTGCCTCATTAGAAGTTGCAGACATAGGTATCTATAACTATTTATTTTAACCGATGTAAATATAATATTTTACTCAAGAAATTTCTCAAAGTTTCATTCATTTTGGTGGAATATTTCAATATATGAGGAAAGCACTTGAAAAGTTACCTTTTTTTTTCTCCTTTACATTTGATTCAGAGGGATTCATCTCAGCTCTGCAGGTTCAGAACATACTACCTGGAAATCTTACTGCAGTAACTGAAATAAAACTTGATCAGCAGATGTACTGTATGACATTGATTTCTATTTTTGAAGGAAATAGA
The DNA here is from genome assembly GCF_963924245.1 of Chroicocephalus ridibundus. Classification (NCBI taxonomy): domain Eukaryota; kingdom Metazoa; phylum Chordata; class Aves; order Charadriiformes; family Laridae; genus Chroicocephalus; species Chroicocephalus ridibundus. The sequence continues at coordinate 38,480,615 of NC_086287.1, forward strand.
GCATTGTACGTGTTATGAGTCTTACAACTTGTGCTTATTTTCTCAGATTTTTGGGTATTTACCATTTATAATCTTTTGAAGTAAAGTAGTATGCCTGAAAGGTTGTTTGATATAAAACATCACAGAAAAGTTCTCCTTACATGTGTAGATTTTGCCATACAATACATGTATCAAATCCATTCTAAACACAAAGGTATGGAAAACCAGATCAGTAGGCCTGGTCTGGTTTTCAGTATAAACACTGAGTGGATGCTTTGACTTTAGGCAAGTTTTTGCCACTCCTCTGACTTTTTTTCTGGAATAACTATATTCCATAAGGAACATTTGTTCAAAGATAAACACAAAACTGAATGTTCAGAGCACCAACCAAATAAGTTTTCTGGAACTTCAGAGAAATATTTTTCTCCTACATTGCCTTTGTCTTGCACAAAGCTATCTTTTTCTTGCTCACAACAACCAATAAAAACTACAGAATGGGGGAAGGGGAGTGGACAGACTGGCAGGGCCAGCCAATATGACTGTCAGCTAGAGGCTTCTGAGTTGCTTTTGACCTGAAATTGCCTGTTGCTGAGTAATGGGATTGTCATTATTTTTTGGACAGAGTTTCTCAGGGTGGTAAGAGGGAGTGAAATAAAACATTTTTCAAAGCACTGTGCCCTGCAAGGAGAGAAACTATTGGGCATCACACTGTTTGGCTTGTGTCTATGTTTACTTTAATTAGTGAAAAATTAGAATACCATTATTTGGGGGGTGAGGGAGGGGGTGGGAAGGGGCAGTGTGCATTGGGTTCCATGTCCAGAGGATATAAACTTATTAGTTTGTGGACATAGAGAATCTAGTTTCAGTTTTCACTGTGCTATACCTGTCCTTGTGACCCCAAGAAAGTTATTCTTGCCTTACCTTCATGTCTGTTTTTCTCATTAGTGAAACAAAAACATGCTTTTACTTCAAAAAAGACTGTATACGTATTGTACTCACAATATGTGAGGGTATGTATAGATGTAAAAATGGACAGCACAGTTTGGGTAATGCTTCTCAGGGGTGGGATGTATGGGTAGGCTGTGGTTGCAACCTTACCACAAAATGCCAGATCATATAGTGAACTGGCTAGAGCCTCCTCGGTGCTCTCTTCTTTCCTTGTGTCCTTTCTGTTTTCCTCCCTTCACTTAAGTAAATGTCGTTCTAGAGTTGATGTATGTTTTTTCCTTGGTCATTTGCTAATATTGAAGTAATAACTAGGAATTTTCATTAATTAATTTTTTTTTCATTATTTAACTAGAATTTAAAATTATTTTAAGTTTTATTTTAATATAACTGTGGTTTATAGGTTTTGAAGTAAACTTGTACCATCCTCTATACATATTCAGGTGCAGTTCTGAGAAGGTACAAATAAAAACCTTGCAGTCCTTAGGATATATGTATAAATGCCATTTAGAAGGGTAGCACAAATAACTATACATAGTAGGTTCAGATCATTAAGTCATCTTGAAAACCAGATTTGCAGCTGCTTATGCAGAGAAGCAAGAAACGGAAGTTATTGTAAGCAAGCTGAAAATACCTGCTGTCAAAATCAGCTTGTCCTATTATTTCATTTACATCCCTCTGCTGCACAAATCAGTAGGTTCGAGTTGCTGAATTTGATACATTTCAGTGCAAAATTGGGTACCCTGATCTGTGAAAATGGAAGCGCAAGCTCTGCTTTCATTAACACTTCACCATTATTGCTGTTTTGACCAGACAGTATCTGGGGGAAAAAAAATCAACACCTAGTGATGCATATAGTGCTTCCCGCAATACCTTAACAGTAGGGGGGTTTTGCGTCTAGGGTAGAGAGAAAAGGAAAAGAATTGCTTGCTATGAGCTGGAGAAGCAGCGCAGTTGGCTCTGGCAGTGAGGGGGTTGACTGACAGTCTGCAGTGCAGTGGAGTTAGCTGAGCTCCCTATATGGCTGTGGATTAGCTATATGCTAATACTGATAGGAGAAGAGGAGCTGTACCAGCGCAGTGAGCTGACGGTGGAGGCGATCAGAGTCTCAGCAGAGCTGACTCCTCAAGAGCCATGGCTGAAGGGGGTGAAGGAGGGGAAGATGAAATACAGTTCCTACGAACTGTAAGTATCTGCTTTTTATAGGTCATGTAGTACATGATTTCATGTCTATTCCTTTTCTGTTGTATTAAAAATAAAGTGTTATTTCTGTGCTGGGCTTTGCCAAATGGGAGAATTGATTTAGTCAGTGGGAAAAAATAAAGCAAGAATATGAGCTTTAATAGCATCAGGCAGTCTCAGTGTGTTCTTCCTTGAATCGGCTCAATAGCCAGTTTGGTATAAGGAGACCTATTTCCGCTGTAATCCCCTGTGTTTGAAGCGTCCTCGTCAACTTTGTACTTGGGTTTCTAAATGTAGCATGCCAAATATCTGACCTCTGAAACTTCTGTCTAGGTTAGATTTCACTGACATTAACAGAAGCTTTGCAAATAGGAGAGCCTTAAAATGATGAATAAACCAAGCAAGCCCTTGATGACCTCTTCTGATAAACATGCACACAGAAGCACACTTGTGTGTAGGGAATACCAACAGATGTTTAAGGCAGGGCTCTGCAAATGTTTGGGGTCTTTCCCCTGCTTAAAAGAAGCTTATTTTAAAAGGAGATAAGGATTTATTTGGGAAGGGGTGTTAATTAGTGAAATAGCCCTCACTTAGTGTAATTTTCTATAAAGAGACCTCACACCATTCTTTCCTAAAGCTTTACACAAATCTAGTTTGATAACCAATTTGGGCTTTTAAACAAGTAGTGTTCATGCATTAATTTTTGGGAAGAGGCTGAGATCCTTTTCATGTGTCATCCTGTGTCTCATTATTTTTACCATGCATGACTAAGAATGTGTTGTTGTGTAACTGGCATGAAAAAAATGCTGTTGATGTGTGTATTCCCTCCACTTTCCATACTATCTTTACTTTGCATTTGTTACAAATAATGTTCCAGAAACAGTCTCCTCTAGAGTTGATACAACTTTAAAAGGAAAAGTCTCTAAAATAAAACATGCTAAGTGCCCAAAGTAGGAAATTACAAGGTTGATTTCTGGGAGGCTGGGAATATTTATTTCTGGGAATTAAAGGATGGAGGGTGATGATGGCTGCTGCTGCTTATGTAAATTGTTTAGGTGTGATGAAGTGTCATTAGCACTTTTAAGCCTGGGAGAACTTCATGGCGGGGAGGGAAATGGATAATCACAATAATTAGCCTTTTCAATGTCCCTTCCCAACACTCCACTTCTTAGAGGTATCTCTATTACATAGTTTAGTAGATTACTCAGCCTTTAGGAGAAGGTGCTTTTATCAGAAACCAGACCTTTAAATGAATGTCCTTCATCCTTTCACTTTCTAAGATGTTGCCTTGACTCAACAGTCTTCCTCAGTGATGAAGTGAGAAGCTTTGCCTATTCATAGTCAGGCTGTGTGTGCTACATGAGATGGCAATTTCTGCTGCTGTGACCCATTCTCAGGCTAGTAGAACTCTCTTCCAGTTCTTTTCAATAGGTAAAATAAAGCACCAAAATAGAGATGGGGCAAAAAACTGGAAATGGCAAAAGTGAGACTATGCATAAGTGTTCCTTTTACTTGGTGTTAGGAGATCTTTTATAGGGGAAAAAATGGACTAGATTTCTGTCTCGAAAGCCCCAACTTCTCCTTGCTGTAACAATCATATCAGTTGCTGCTTCTTCTCCATTATAACTTCCTTCACCTTCATGGAGAAGGGATCAATTGTTGTTTTGAAATATACTGAGAAGGGAACCATTTATTAGGTACTGAGTGCTACAGTGATGTAAGCCTTCAGTACTTATTATTTATAGCTTTTATTGCTGCCTAAACACTGTTTGTACCTATGAACATGAAGTACAGTAGCCCTTTAGAGCTCTTCCAGTAAAACTGTTGGTCAGTCAGGATCTTCTCCAGATCAAAATGTTTTCTCAGAATTTGGATTGCTAGTGAATGTTTCCCAGGCTTATGTAGCTGAATCTTCCTTTGAAATTGTTGATCTCGGTATTCTTATATTTGAGCCTGTAGACAGAAGTGCTGTAGGAGGTTTTAGGCTCTCAAAGGTAACTCTTTCTTGGTGACTTAGAAAATAAAATTAGATATCTTTTGATCTAAAAATATCCTACAGTATTTTTTTGAAAGAGCAAGAGAATTAACTCTTAAAAGTCTAGTAAAATTAATCTTTGCTTCCTTAAAGGGAAGCTTTCCCTTTGTCCCCCATTTTTTGTTGGATACGTGGTTTTGTTTTTTTTCTTCCCGATCTAAATTATTGTATAGCTTTGTGTGTCATGCGCTCTGCACATGTAGAAGGGCTAGAAGCTCAGTAATGCATAAAAATGCATGATACCTGTATTTGTTTCTAGGGATCAACAGACTTGTAGGCATATTTATAAACTTTGATGGAAAGCTTTTCACTATCACTTTCCATTCCAAGACATTACTCATACTTGATTAATTTGGCAGCAATGTGAATGACAAAGACCTTAAGAAAAAATCCCAGAGAGGAGAGGAAAAGAACATTTTCATTGTTATCAGTGTTGTAGTAGTAGTATGTCTTCAGTACTCGTTTCAAGTAAGTCCCAGTTCTTGTGTGAAGTCTTTGTGTGCAATGATAGCGTTTAAAGGATGGTGTTACTAATACAGTCTAATTTCCTTTTTTAATTTTTCCCTGACTTGTAAGTTCATTATGAATATAAATAAATACATAAATACGCACAGATTTTTCTTAACATTGCTACCTTGCTGCTGTGTCTTTGTTATGAAATATTTGATGTTCTGTTTCTGTAATAATGCTTGGAATCGTTTCACTAGTTTTCTAGTTGATGGCTTTCATCTATATCTGAGCCTGGATATTCAGTGTATGCATGCCCACCTGCGTGTTGTGTATGTGAGGGAGAAGCAAAGCCCTTGTTACATGTGTGTAATATGCAATACTGCTGTCTCTTAATTTCCTGCCTTAGTAATGTTTGTTCTTTAGATGACTTCCCCCTATTGTTTGTTTGTTACCCCTTCCTAAGGTATGAATACATGAGAAATTAATGAAGTTAACATTTATGCAGCATTAGGTGAGAACATATATGTTAACCTGTGCTGTTTTGAGATAACATGCAGATGGGTATAGAGGGAACCCTGTTGCCCTTGGCAATGTGAATGAGTGAGTATAAAGCATTCTCATTTGAGCCTTTCCTAGCTACTGGGACATAACTACTGTGGAAAATTGACAAAGTCCTCTCTTCTCTGGAGATTATTCCCAAGTTCTCTGTCATTCCCACTGCTACCAAATTAATCAAATATGAGGTGATGCCTGGGAGCAGATAGCTTTTGTCTTCCTCCATCAGAAATAGCTATACTCATTTGCTAACAGAGAGCACGTTTGGAGAAGGGAAAAGAAAAAGTCACACCCCTGCCCAATGCATAGGAGCAGTTTAAATGTACTTGCAATGAAGCATGTCAAAGTTCTTTGCCATCTTAGAGTCCAAATTATGATGGTAACAGTAGTTAATAGGTGTATTGCTTTGTTATTTTTCCTGAAATTCATCACATTAATGGAAAGCATTTCGACTTATTTTAATACAAATTAATCTTTTTTTTTTGAGATGGCTCATAACACATTAGTCAACAAAGTTTTGCTTTGTTTTCCATAGATCTGAACAAGTGTGTGTGTTGATGCGTATGGGTATTAGTGTGTGTATGCCTTTGTGCATGTTTCTGTGTATGCCTGACTCTTTCTGCAACTGACTACAAATTCATTTCTCTGAGTGACAAAGGCCTTAACAATTGATTCTTCTTTGACTTTTGCTCCTTTAACAGCTTGTCTCAATGACCTAATTTTAAGTGTTCTGATAAACCTCTCCAATCACTATCTAAAAATTTACAGGTAGGAGTGGGAAATTGTTTTCTGTCATAGACTGAGTGTGGTTACCTGTTATACTTAAACAGCGAAGTACTGTTGTTACAAAGACCTAAAACAGAATATTTGGATTTCCTTCAAGATCCAGTCCATTTACACAATGACTTTACAGATATTTTTTTCAGGTATGTTTTTGTTCATTTGTGTGTTAAATTGCTGCTCAGAGTCAAGACAGTTGGGTGACTCATACACGTGTATATGTGGATTCACTTTTGCTTGAAAATAAGCTCTTTTACTGTTCAGATGTTAGAGGTGAGATGGGAAATTAACTGTTTTACAATATGAACTGTTAAGTATAGTATGAATTATATTTTCTTTTTTTTTCAATCATTTTCACTGTTGCCAAATGGAAATATAAAAGTGATTATATCATGTCTTTTTTTATTATTTTAGGAGTTGTACTAAAGCACTTAAGTTTACCAAGGATTAGTGTGACATAAACACAGTTCTTCTTTAGATGTTTTTAATACATGATGTTTTGGCAAATCTGTGTCCCTAATGGTGTATCCCTAGTAACATGACAAAGAATGTGTGACGTGGAAACAGTAAAATAATTTTTCCTTAGTAGTCCAACTCAATATCTAATAGTTACGCTATGCTGATATTCTGTAGCACAGATCTCCGTGGCTTGATTCAGTAAAGTACAAATATTTGCTATATAGTGCTCACCAGATAAACACTTGCAAACAAATATATCAGGCACATGTCAGGCAATAATGGAAGATATTTCTAGGGAAAAGTTTTTAGCAGTGGCTAATTAAAAAGTGTGAAAACATGGAAACTGTTCTCAGTGAGTTGTGTATGAGATTATGTAAAAGCAATACAGAAATTTATGTGTAGTAGAAGTCACAAAGGCTAAGGAACGCCTTAAGACCAAATAAGTGGAATTTTCCTGAAGCCCCTTTTAAGGGAGCTGGCGCAGGTTCTGCATGCTTCTTGAACAGCTGAGCGTGTTCTGTGGTATTGTTTTAAAATTAATTAGGACATTTTGTCTGTTGTCACTGAAATGTACTGCAATTCATGATACAGCAGTTGTCCACTAGCCAGTCAGTTCCTTTTAGGAAAAAGGTAAAAAGAAAGGAGAATAACGTTATATAAAACTTGAGTTGCTTATGAGAACTTGCGTGTGTCAGGAGCTAAAGGGATTTTTGAATTAAATGTTTATGTATCTATGTATCTTTATGCATTCAGTCTGCCCCTTTTGATCCTTCTGCCACAACTTTTAACAATTGTATAGCAGTCCATATTTCGAAGTCTTCTAAGAAGAAGAACGAAAATTGTACAACAGATAAAACAGACAAAAAAGCCACCATATCTTTTCTACTCCATTTTAAAAAAAGTCAGAAAATGTCAGATAGATTTCTTTTTGCTGCTTAAACTTCAGGCTGTCACAAGTGTAGCTAGTTGCAGTCACTCTTCTTGCTTTATTATCCTTCAGTTTCTACCATGGAAATCCTACTTAATTTTATGAATTTAAGTTTCTGACTTAAGTTTCTTAGCACTTGTAGCATCCTTCTTTGTAAATAATGTTGTTCTGTTTATTTTCACCCATTAAATTGCCACTTTTACTCCCTGCTTGTCTTTTCAACTTTGTGAATAGGTTTGCCCAGTTTGTCACTATAAGCAAAAGATAGCTTATGCTTATTCTTTGTGTAGGACTATTTCCTGGCTGAAGGTCTGGGTAATATTATAAGATAGATTGAGAATATGACAAATTTTCCAGTGAATCACATGCTGTAGTACACTGTGAGTGTTTATTTTTGATAAAATAAAGATCTTCTGCAATTAATTACAACCTCTTTTCAAGGCAGAATTTTAAGCAAATGCTCTACCATGCTATAAACACAACAGTGATGTCTTCAGACTGTATAGCGTGTCTAGTTTTTAGCTCTGGATGCACTGGAGTAGTGGCTTGATACCTATATCAGAGTTATTCGATTCATGTGTAACAATTTCTCTTTTGGAGTGAAATCATCTCATTTAAGTGGGTGTTTCAGGCTTCTAGTAAGGAACAGTTCTTTGGGAAAATTGTGCCATGTTTAGATAAAAAGGGAAACACTTGAGTAGTTCGGTATGTTTAATGTAATGGAAGTTGTTTTGAAGTTTAGTTAATGGTTGGAATTTTATGTCTGCTGCTGAGGAAAAGAGGGGTAAGTGATATAGCCACAACTGCATTATGATTTCATAGAACTTCACATGATTTGTCTTGATATACTTGGGTCTTTCTCATTCTCTGAGTTAGGATCTTGAGCTGTTCCCAGCTTGTGGTGTAAATGCATAACAAGTGAAACATTCATGCCACCAAAAGCTTGCAATTAAACTAAGAGGAAAGATAACAGAGGAAGGGGGAAAGAGAGGCAGTGAAATGATATCCATCATGTTGTTAGGTAGTAATTTTTACATTCTAGTTACAGAAGCAATTATAAAGTAGTTTTACTGGTGTCATGAGGGAAAAACACCACTTTATTAAATATATTGGGAAAAATGCATTTGCTAGGTGGTAGTGTATTGAAAGACTTTATCAGGTAAAGGGGGGCAGAAAGGAGGAAAGGCAAAGAGAGTTTTTGCAGGTATAACAGGTGGGCAATGAACTTGCATCATGATTAGTCAGAGATGAAGGCTGATTTCTCTCTATCAAATTGAAGGTAGTAGAGACTGAGACACACTTCTAAAGGTTCGGTTGTTACGGGCTGCTCTTGGAGATGGTACGTTGTTTGGTCTATTTCCCTGATACCCTTGTTACATTTTTTTTTTTTTAGTATGGATCTGTAGAATAGACTGTAAACCTAGTTTTTCCTACAAGGATGCAGTAATGTTCAGAGATGTGTTGAACAACATTGCATGTTGTATTATATGTAATGATAGTTCATGTATGCATGATACATGTATGTATACATATGTCATATGATATATATGGGATACATACATATATATAGTATATATGTAATTGTATGTAATTAGTTGCGCTTCTGCAAGCTCCTTCATATTGGCCCAGTCTACAGCAGTTAAAAACAAAGCAACAAGTATCATGCTTTACTACCGTTTTCTTTCTACGGCTTAAATTAAAAAAATTGCTATTTCAAAAAGGAATCAGTGCATGTATTACAATATCATAAATACAGTGTATTGTTACAAAATAATCACAAAATTGAATATAGTCACAATTGACTGAACTGCTCAGATAGATCTAACTAACTTGTCAGTTTCTTTTCCTTTTTTTCTTTTTCATTTTTTTTTGGGAAGGATATCAGTGTCAATGCTGGTCTGCTGAAATAACATCAAACTTATTACAATCAAGCAAAACTCTTCAATCTCACCTTAGAATGTTAGGTTTTGATAGGATTTGTGACAGTGCAATAATCCTAAATTAATACTCCAAACATATCTTTCCCTATTTCCCCCTGGCCCCACTTGTGGCTATTGTGGGGAATTGTCTTCTGCTCAAGCTCTGCTTTTTTGCTATCTGAAGGGGCATTAGTATCTTTGGTAATAAACAGTGCGTTTGCTAGCAATGTTCCCATGTTTTCATAGAATTCAGCAAGTGGGTTGCCTGATCGCTGTGCCTTTTTTCTAATCCCCTGCCATGCTAACTGGGTATGATTCATATTGAAATCCAGCTGTGAATATTGCTTCTTTCTCAGTTCCCATGGCAGTGCTGTGACCACACAGTCAAATGCTGGCAGGTGCATTAGATACAGATTCCAAAAATAAAAGCAGAGTTGCGGGCAGGGAGGAGAAGAAAAATAAATTTGGCATGCAGTTATTTAGAATATATTTAATTCAATCACAGGACACTAAAGTCATGTATTTCTTGAGTTCATTCATGAAACACATATTTTCCCAAATGGCACATAATAACAGTGCAGATAGATAATAAGCGTAGACCTCTATAGGCAGTAAAATTATCATCTCAATTTAAGAAAACAATTGCTGACATAAACACGCTTTAGAAGATTCAGAAAGAGAAGATGAGGCATTAATTTATGCCTCAATGAATGTTTTGGTTTATTTGCTCAATGTAGAAATTTTAAATGTAACATTCTGTCTTTAATATCATTAAAAAGTCACCAGACCATTTCTTAGTAGGAAATGTAGTGGGGTTTGTGCTGGAAGATTTAAAATAGTGTACCAGACATTAGTTAACAAGAGTGTATGTTGTTGTAATAGCAGAAGATGTTTTCCTCTTAAATACTTAATTTTCTTGGGTAACTTTTGGAAACTTGTTTTCTGAAAATTACAGTAACGTTCTGAAGCACAAGTGGCAAATATGTGACATCCAAATATGATATCCCTCCATTTAGAGTGCGTGTAAAGTAGTTCAAGATTGGGATATGCATAGGAATTATAAAAACCTACAGGAAAATTGATTTTTTTTTTTTCCACACCTGGATCTGCTTTTGGTAGTATCTCACCTGCATACGTACATGTGTTTGTCAGCCATTGCACACCTCCTGTCAGTCAACTCTCAGTCTTAACAGATGTGCTTCAGCTGTAAATAGGAGCTGATGGCCAGTCTGTTGATCAGGTAACCTCTCTTTTCCAGTTCCCTCTTCTGGCACATCATGTCTATGGTGAGGAGTGGCAGCTTCAGTCAATAGACGCAATGGGAGAGACAACAGCAACATAAGGTGAAAGATTCAGTAGTAACATCAGGTTTGTTCCTTCTATTGGGCTTTTATCCAAATAAGCAAGTGCTAGTTCCTCAGTAGGATGAGTAGTCAGCACACGCCTGAGCTGGTTTTAGCCCACAGCAAACATCTCTCTCAATCTTGAGCATTTCAGCTACTTCAGCACTCAACCAGGTTCTTCAATACCTTGTACCAGAAAACCAACTTCCCTCGACCCATTTGCAACAACTTGAATTCTCTCCAATAAATATAATACAAAAGAACTGCTACTTAAATAAAATCCTTTACAAATTACTTGTACAAACAATAGAACTTCGACTTGGAGACTTTAAACAGCTGTTTAGCAGCAGATGCAGAACTAATTTAAAACACTGAAGATTTAACATGCTTTCAAATTGCGTCAGCAGTACCATGTACAAACAGGAGTACAAGGATCATCAAGCATAGAATATATACTAAAATGCCCCAGATGATTCAATAAAATGCTTAAGGCCAAATGATTTCCATCTCTCAAGACTCCCTCTGAAGTTCATTGACTGCACTGTCTCATCATTTCTGTATATGGAAAATGCCCAGAAGACCTATACACCTGGTACATATTAAAGATACACCACGTCAGTCGTTTGTAGAATTCAGAAGCTGTTTGATATGTATAGAAATGTTGATACAGCCAGTGCACAGTCAGTTGCCATTTTGATAAAAAAAAATAAAAAAACATTAAACCCCCCAAAGCTGTCTGTATTACATGCCAAGGTAGTAGCATAACCTTCTTCTAAAATGCATATACATTTTTGTTGCACTTTCCAAAAGATCAAAATCAGTAGGCTTTATAGCTCCTGTGTAGCCAAAGCTGGGAAAGGTAGACTTCAGACTTTGGAAGACCTCAGTCTGATCCTATATGTCATGCCTTCATTTGTTCTTACCAGCTAACCTTTTTGTGAAAAACATTCACAGAACAAAGGATTCTTTGCTGCATACGTCTTGACCATCACAGGAAAAAATGCTAATAGGGACTGATAAAGTTTGATTTCCAGATCAGTCACTATCTGTGGGAAGTAAATAGCGATTGTATTAATAATATGGGCCAAACCTTCATTTAAAACTTTGTGGTTTTTCCTTTATTATATGTGCTATTTACATACATTAGAATTAATAAGGAGTGAGGTTTTTAAAATGCATAGAACAATGTTATCTTTCTGATTTGCAGACCCTAGACCTTTACTGTAATAGTTGTGAGTTGCTGTAGACTGAATTTAAGACATCATACTTGCTTTCTTAGTAAGATTTTACAGATCTCTTGGAAGTAGTCCTGCCTAAATAATGTGGAATTCAGCCTTCATTATCTTCATTTATTTCAGTTACTTTGAATGGCTGAATCACCCAGGTGTTTAAACTGGGATGTTAGTTGCATTTTTTTATTTTAACACATTAGAACAAAAAATATGAGTTTAAAGCTTTCGAAAATATCAAGAGCTTTTTCTACTTACTATACTGGATCTTAGGTGACTGTCTTATGTAATATGAAAATGGACCCATCTTTAACATAACTGTCCCATGAGTGGGTAAAATAGTTGTGTACTTGAATGCTGAGTAGTACCACAATACTAATGCTTAAACAAAACCATGATTCTAATGGATAAGTATTCTCACTGGAATCAGTAATCATTTATGATTATTATAAAAGTTCCAATTAAACCTCATTAAACTGAAATCTGGCAGTTTTAGTGAACTTTCTGCTGTTAACAACCCTTTAAAAAAAATCTATCAATCAATGTAAATCTCTTTCATGAGTCAATGGGAATGCTGATTATTCATGTTTGCTTTAGGTGTTTGGTTTTATTCATGATTTATTTATTGTGTGTATAGTGGTTTTGCTCAGGGTATCCATAAAAATTTTAAAATTGCTTCCATAAAATAGAAATAAGATAACATTTTGTATCTTGTACAGACGCAAAATCTTTCCACCTTTACAATTAAGTGACATTGCATCTCATATTGTACCAGGTAACGTGAATGTAGAATATTTGGATTATAGAATTACCTTTGAATTTGTATCAAACCCATAATTTTTTTTCCCCCTTATGTTTTTCTTTATATTAATAAAGAAGTTGTATTTTTTTTTTGTATAATAATGGTGTTGATGTATTTCTTATAGTGTTCAAAACTTTCTTTTTAATACTTTGATTTTTATAAAGATGGAAAAAATGTTTCCTTTGTACATACATAATGATATCAACTATATTAGCACTTACAAAAAAAAGCTTCAGTAATAGAAGCTTGTTAATATAAATTTGTGCTTTAAAAGAGAAGGAAAATTCAGCAGCTACTATAGGACCTTTTTTCCACCCTTATGGTTGTGAAGCAACGATTTTATCCAGTGCTGAAATGACAAACTTACTGACCAAAGTTTGTTTTGTAGAGGTGAATAGAATGGTGTTACTGGAGAAGGGTATAGGATGTGGTGTTAAATTCTTCACCAGTGATGTGAACGTTCTCCCATTGTTACTTCAGTTTAATGTGTGAAATAGTAAGAGCTTAGTATATCAAATTTGGCTTGATGAAGAACTGCTTTGCTTTACTCAGGCAAATCCGCCTGAGTTTCAGAGTTGTTTCAGTCATGCAGTTATGCACCTGATATCCTTTATGTACAAAATTAACTGTGCTGTATGGTATGCTTGTATGATTGTGACAGTTAAGAGCAGCGTAAGAGCAGCAGAGAGCTAGACATAAACAAATGGTGAGGTCTAAAAGAAGTGACGAGTGGTGTTTCCCAGGGGTCAGTACTGGGTCCAGTCCTCTTCAATATATTCAATGACCTGGATGAGGGGATAGAGTGTACCTTCAGCAAGTTTGCTGATGGCACAAAGCTGGGAGGGGTGGCTGACACACCGGAACGCTGTGCTGCCATACAGAGAGACCTGGACAGGTTGGAGATTTGGGCAGACAGGAACCTTATGAAATTCAACAAGGAAAAGTGTAGGGTGCTGCACCTGGGGAGGAATAACCCCATGCACCAGTACAGGTTGGGGGCTGACCTGCTGGAGAGCAGCTCTGTGGAAAGAGACGTGGGAGTCCTGGTGGCCAACAGGATGACCATGAGCCAGCAATGTGCCCTTGTGGCCAAAAAGGCCAATGGCATCCTGGGGTGCATCAAGAAGAGTGTGGCAAGCAGATCAAGGGAGGTCATCCTCCCCCTCTACTCTGCCTTGGTGAGGCCGCACCTGGAGTACTGTGTCCAGTTTTGGGCTCCCTGGTTCAAGAGGGACAGGGAACTGCTGGAAAGGGTGCAGCAAAGGGCTACCAACATGATTAGGGGATTGGAACACCTCTCTCATGAAGAAAGGCTGAGGGATTTGGGTCTCTTCAGTCTGGAAAAAAGATGACTGAGGGGAGGATCTTGTCAACACTTATAAATACTTAAGGGGTGGATGTCAGGAGGATGGGGTCAGGCTCTTTTCAGTGGTGCCCGGGGACAGGACAATAGGTAACGGGCACAAACTTGAGCATAGGAAGTTCCACCTAAACATGAGGAGGAACTTTTTTACTTTGAGCGTGGCAGAGCACGGGAACAGGCTGCCTAGAGAGGTGGTGGAATCTCCAACTCTGGAGACATTCAAAACGCACCTGGACGCGTTCCTGTGCAGCCTGCGCTAGGTGACCCTGCTGTGGCAGGGGGGTTGGACTAGATGATCTCCAGAGGTCCCTTCCAACCCTATGATTCTATGATATGTCATTTGTTGTAAACGTTATTTAAACAATGAAAGATTGTTCTGCCAACATAGAACACATTCTAATCACTAAGTTGTTACACAATAATGAGTTTCCTCAAGAAGGAAGAAAGTAGGTTATCACCTGCGTTTAAATTTTTCACTTAATAAAAATACATTGAGAATGTTAAATAATTTACTTTATTAAGGAAGAGAATTTTATCAGAAGAGAAAATGTTTTTCTTACTCACGCTTTTGCTCATTTTTGCTTTTAAATGCCACACTTTGATGACTCGTTGTGAATGCCCTGGCTAGCCTAACTGCAGATAAGTTACAGAAGCTGTCGTTAATGACCTTTTGCTGCTAACCAGAGTATAGTTCCTATTTCTTGTCATACCTCTGCACAAGCAATAAACTGTAAAGTTGTATGCACTGGTGCCTTGTTATTGAAAAAAAGCCAACTTCGAGAGAAGCTGAATAAGGAAGTACAGACTCTCCATGATTAATTTGAAATTCAGGAAGCTTGATGGTATGGAAGATTCTAGATTCATTCTGAGCATGTAAAGCTGAATAAGGAAGTACAGACTCTCCATGATTAATTTGAAATTCAGGAAGCTTGATGGTATGGAAGATTCTAGATTCATTCTGAGCATGTAACTTTTCATTGCGTGGTAGAAGTTTGTTTTTGTTAGACTTATCCATTTTTATTTGCCAGGGACCTTCCCAAGTCAGCTTCTCTAAAGGCTGACCTTAGGCTTAAATAACATCATTGACTAAATAAGGGCCTGTATATAAGGCTTAACTTGCCAATTAGAGTGGTAACATGACCTTTCGTACCCTTGCCAATAAGAAGACCATTTAGAATCATAAATCACAACGCTCCAAAGGGTGAAATGCGTTCACACAACATAGAAAGTGGGGGGCAAAATCTTCAAGGGAAAAAAATGGTGGCCAAAAGATGATAGTGGTGATATTCTGTTATAGGTAATCTGTGACATCAGTAGAATATTTCTAGTGCTGTTTAGAAAGTTAAACACGTAATTGCATATCTCTATCATGTGTTCATCCAATCTAACTTTATCCTAATCCATTTACTACTTTTATCTTTCACATCTTTGTTTCTTTTCTTTGTTTATCTAAAGAAACCAACAGCGACAGTAAGAACAGAAGTCGATAATAACGTGGGAGTTGATGGAAGATTATCCTGACCTCAGGCTACTTCTAGGCAACATCAGTTAACAATATCCAGCCTCTTCATTTTTGCTTATCCCTTAAATCTCCAGCAGCCATTGCTGTAGGGGAACACCCTATCAGCTAGCTGTGTGATTTAGCTATCTCAGAACACCAGATTCAGATACCAACTTCTGAGTACTGTGTTTTCTCTTCCTATTATTTCTTGAGCCAGGTGTTTTCATAATAAACTGGAGCTTGCAGTTACAATAGAAGTCACTGAGCTATTCCTCTCAAGTGGAGCTGCAGAGGACAGAGACAAAGACACAGTTATTATTTACCGGGAAGTAGGTATATTGTATAAACATGGCAAAAGTAGTGAGCTTTTAGCAGGCTGAGTTAGTCCCCATCAGACCATGTCAGTGTCCAGCTACTGTTTTCTTTGGTGATTGAGGGGGCATCTCAAGGGTAACTTCTGTCTCCCCTGTTCAAGGAGAGATTTATGTAGTCAGGGTTCTTGGCACACACGATCCTTGTTTGATTCCTTTAAATGGTTGTGGGTTCTGTGCTTTTTCATACTGATCAGATGCAAAGTTAGAGGTTTGATTGTAGGATAACTGTGCATTGACCATGTAAGCATTTTTGGGGGATACACTAGGTGAAGAGTTACAGTGTTTGCAGAAATGTTGCCTTAGACAATGTTGGTCAGTGTGCTGCTGTCCTAAAATAGTGGACTGAAGCAATGGCGACACCTGCTTCTTCCCAAGTATTTCTTCTCCTGTTACAATATTATATATGTATAGCAATTGCTCTTCACTCTGGTTACTTTCTGTCTAGTACATGCATAGTTTGCATGGCTCTTTCTGTCTAGTACATGCATAGTTTGCGTGGCTCTTGTGACTACTAGCTGTGGGTGAATCACTGGCTGCAGGCCTTGGCTTCAGGTATTTGCAAGTCAGTGTAGTATTCCCATGTAGAACTTGGTAAAATGTTACAGCTACTGGTAAGGGTCAGTCCTTGGTCGTTACCTGTGGTGAAAGTGTACTGCTGCTAAACAGTAATTAGTTGGAAGGCAAATGTGCTAAACGTGAAAGCTTGCAGATTCAAAAAGTGAGATCTAGTGCATGTGTCAAACAGCCAAAACCAAGCAGAAATTTAATTTCTCTCTTTATATAAAGACTTGCTTGTGAAACAATGATTCAATATTAAACAAGTAGAACAACCACTCTTCATGTTACACTGAGCAGTAGTAATTTCAGTCCAGTAATCTAATGATGGCTAAACTTGAGAGAATTATCTGAAACCATCTCAAGTGAACCATGATTAAAACCTGGGTTTTAGCCTAATTAATGCTCTGAAGGACTTTTATTAGTGTTTCCAGCTATTCTTCTTCAAGCTGTGGTGTTAATGTAAGTAAGCAAAAATAATGTGTAGACCCTGTGATAGAATACAAATATATAGACTTGTCAAGCAACATTTTTTTTTTAAATAATTGAGTTATTTTGATTTAAAAATTGGTAATACTGTTGCATACAGACAAGGGCTAGGGTCTACTAGGTGCTGTACAAACACAAGAAAACAGTACATTCTCTGATACAAAGAGCTTACCTGGACCTGTGGATGGACAGGCTGCAGATGAGTGCACAAGGAAAATGAGACTTTGGTCAGTATGAAAAGGAGTAAATCATAACACGGTTGAAATGTTGTTACACTACTAAGTGAAGATGTTAAATAAAATAAAGAAAAGTGGAAAAAAAAAAGGCGGAAAATGGGGGAAAGAGGTAGTGGGTTATGTCTACAGGGAAGTTCCAGCTGTGGGAAATGGTAGATGACCCCTCCAACCAAAACAAAAAGGCAGCCCCAAACTTGAATCTTTTGTAGATTGGCATTTGTGATTAGTACACAAATTTATCAGAAATGGGTATTTGCTTGATTGAAGGGATGGCAGCTAAAGGAGGGATGAGTTGTAAAAGAGTTATTTAATGTGATAATAAGGAAAAAGGAAAAGACTAAGGTGTAATTATCCCACAGAGGTGTATTTTTTTGGTGTGACAAGAAGGTTAGTAATACCATAGTGATGAAAAAAAAGGAAGTATGGGGGTAGACTTGACTACTGTGACAAAGAATCTTTATATTTAGTCACAGTGAGTACTCATTAATAGCAAATATTCACAAGGAGAGACTGGAAAGAGAGAGAGAGAGGCTGAGACACCAGTTCTTACACATTTCCCCTTTAGTTCTACTTGAGGCTGTAAGATCCAGAGTCAGAACAACTCTCCTCCTATCTCTTGTTCCTTGAGGTCACAATTGAAAGAAAGAAGAAATGACAGGCTTTTTATTCATTTGGCATGCATGGCTTGTCAAAATTGGGGGTCTTAAAAGGAGTTTGCTTACTCTGGATGGAAAATTACAAATAAGTAAGTATTTTTTGTGGAAAAGAAAAACTTCAAAGTAGAATCTACATTCAGAAATAAGAAAGGCCCCATCTTCTCAAATACAAAAGGAATGCAGGAAGCCAGCCAAAGATACTGTGCAGAGAACACTGAAATTCTTCTGTCATTACTCCTCAAAGTGCGTCTTCATAGGTTCTTTGTCAGACTCGTAAAGTCACTGAGACTTTCCAGTGTGTCTGTTTGTCTGCTGTTTCTGCCTAATTTTTACTGTGCAGCATCCATCTGAAGTATCTTTGCTTAGATTAGTCTTGCATTTGCTTTCATTTTGTGTGGAGAGGTTTATTTATGTGTCACAGGAACATAGAACTGGGAAGAACTTTTTTAGTCAGTGAATACATTTGAACTGAAGTTCAATGTTAAAGCTAGTTGTAGCTTTTCCCCTGCTGCTTTTATCTAGGTACCAATCCGTTGATCATCGTAATCTTCCTTCAGTTTTTCAGCTTAAATGTACTTACATATTTCTAGATTTTTTTCATGTGTGCCAACAGTGTCACCTGTCAATGTATTTATAAAGAAGAATTCTGTTCCCTCTCCAGTTTGACTTTTCTGGTATAAGTAACCTGACTTCATTTAGCTTACTTTCATATGACTGGATCTTTAGTTTCCTCACAGTTTTGTTATCTCTTGTTTATACTCCTGCTGGCTGAGTTTCCCTTAAACATAGATGACATCCACTTCTTTGACAGTGACTTAATACTTTCCTGTTTCCTTGGCCAGAGCTTGCTCACCTTTCATAGCATGGCCATATTGATGTATTTTAAAGAATATAAATTCAATCCAGAGACCAACCTAAAAAGAAACAGGCTACCATTTTAACCCTTTCTAAAGGCTGCAAAGTGTCTGACTGTGCCAGTAAATGTAATGGCCACAGTCAATTCTCTAGCCTTGGGGCAAAATTGAAGCACACAGCTTATGTGCATACAGCTAAATTAATTCCCCAGGATGACCTTATCTGTAGTACCTGTTGGGAACAGACCCTGGCCTGTTTGGTACCCCAAGTCATGCTAAGGTGATGTTTGGCAAGGTTCTGGTAGGTACAGGGCAATATATTTCCCAAGTTCATGCTGATTTCAGTATGTGGTCTTGTGTCAGTGCAGCCACTCTGTAGTGTTTCAGAGAAAGCACTGAAATGTCAGGTATTCAAGTAGTCACTAGTCTGTATATTTGCATTGGTTGAATTGGTGCTTCATGATGCTTTTGATACTCTTAAGGGTATTCTTTTTTTGATGGTTATATTTCTGTTCAGTATCATATTTTATGTTTGAAGGAAATTTAATTTTAATTCAGAAAGTAGTAATTCCAGGAATATCTCTTCTCCTGCTAGCATCATAGGAAAGAATCATAGAATCATGTAGGTTGTAAAAGACCTTTAAGATCATCGTCCAGCTGTTAACCTAGCACTGCCAAGTCCACCACTAAACCATGTCCCTAGGCACGACATCTACAAGTCTTTGAAATACCTCCAGGGATGGTGACTCAGCCACTTCCCTGGGCAGCCTGTTCCAGTGCTTTTACAAAAGACAGTGCCTTGCCCAGTTATGGAGAGGTAATTTTTTGTAGCTGTAATTCTTTCAGGCATGGAATGCCATTTATATTATCAAATTCAACAGTAGAAATACAGTTCCTAACAAAGAAGGGGAAAGATTGAAGTCAGCATTCTTTTGTCCTTTTTTTTTTTTTTTAAATTGTGCATGTTGGGGTTTTTTTTTTCTTCTTTTTTTTTTACATTTGCAGTTAAACCATGCCTCTCAGTTTACTTGGAACGATTGTTGACAACAAGTAATTATATTAATATGGTGAAGTCTTGCATTGCACAAGAAACTTATCTGCAGTTCTCAGGCAAAGATTTCTAAATTAGAAAGGCTATGGCTGAAACATTCAGTAAAAGCCTGCAAATATCCGTCCACTGAGCTTCCACTTGCAGGTAGAATTTAAGTGACCTAATAAAGCCTGAAAGTGGTGCAGTGTCATTTATTTGGCTGCCTGTGTGCTTTCAACAAATGTTTCAAAATGCTGTAATTTTTTTTCTGTGGGAGTCTTAGCTCCATGGTAACCATATCCCGTTTAACTCTTACGGAATCTTGTCACTGTAGAGAAACCCTCTATCTAATGATTAAACCTACTCCAGTCTCCTTTTAACTAGTCTGTCTGTCTTTCCTATTTCTTCCCCTAAGCAAGGTTTTGTCAGTGTGAATGCAGTTGATCCTCTGGTTTAGGGTGTCATCACTTCAGAATAATTCTTCACATTTTCCTCCTGAACAAGTAGAGAAACACAGGGTAAGGACAAAGGAATGCTAAAATGATGAGTCAGACTCTAGTCTCACAGTTTGCAAGAACAGTAGCATTGCCACCTTTGAAGTTCAGGACATGGGAAACAAAGTATGATGAGTATTGAAATATTCTTGAATGAAATTATACTGAAATAATTGTGACCTTTAGAAAAGAAACAGTGCTGTGACAGAGGTAATGTGTAAATTACATAGGAGTGCCTTTCATTCTGTTTCATAGCATAAGTTAAATTTTGAAGGTGAAAGGTGAGAAATTCCTTTCTAAAGAGTCATATTGAAGTAAAAGTCTCACGTTCAGAAAGAATTGGACACACTAGAGGATATAGGTTTTATAATAAGAAATTACAAAGATTTTGAAAGGAGTTCGTCATCCTAGTACAAGAGAAAGTAACCTCTGTACATTCGAAGGTTAAGAAGGATGTTTCCCGACTAATGTTTTAAGATAGCTGACTCTTTCAGATTGGCATGGTAATTTGTGGAGTGTACAAGGAAGGGGAAGGTTGTCTGTGAATATTTTCTACTTTCCTCAAAACAACAGTGTTCACTATAAATCACAGTGACATGTCAGTAGCTAGACCACTGATCTGACAGCTTCTGAAATTATTTGATCCAAAACCTAATGATATATGGTTTTTGTGGATTTCAGTTATTTTCAGTCAGCTGTCTGTGTTTAACCAAGGAGAGAAAGTTCTGTCTCATCTTGAAGTCTGGTGCCTGGTGAATATAGATTTTTTTTTTTTTCTTCTATATGCCTGTTCTCTCTTAAGCAGATACCATGTTGGCAATCTACACGGGCATTAAATTAAATTGGTAGTAGTCCTTCTGCCTACCATATTTAAATACCGATGACTTGCCTGAGACCTTCACATTATTCTGTGTTGAAATGAACTGTTCTGATAGGAGTCTCAATAGATGGAAATTTTTACTCTTTTTTTTTCCTTTTTGTACTTGGTAGAACGCATAGCTATAAAAATTTAGCACAGCTTGAAAACTATACACATTTTATTATAGCTGAAATTGTTTTGTTATTTGCTTGTATCACCAGTCTTTAAGGATACTACATGTAGTACTCCAGATACAGCATTTTTAAAGAATATCCCACTTCTGTGGACCTGAATCTTACTAAACAAAGAATTATTTAATTGAATTATAAGTTGTCTTTGTCCCACGTTACTTACAAAATAGTGTCAGAGAGCACAGATCACCCTCCTAGATAGAACTCTAAGCTAGGAAAACATAAGACTAAATGCCCTCTAGAATGATCACACCAATCATTTTGTTAGTAAAGCCAAATCAATTTCAAGTCCTACCAGACTTTAACTGATGAGAAGAATAGGAGTCTCCTCTCACTTCTGTTTGTCAGGAATAACACATTTGAGGGAAGTTGTGGTTACAGCCCCAGGAACATGTATATGTATATGTATATTTTTTTTTAACACTTAACATGTAAATTCAATTTATTTTATACTCTCTGTGAGCATCACTGACCAAAAATGTGCAGATTAACTTCACAGAATCAAGCCATATTTTTTATTATTATTTTTTTAAAAAATCTTTTAGGATGTTTTGTTTCAAAGCCATGCCGCATTCTGTTAACTAAAATATTTTTGTGCTAAATACTTAAGAGTGTACTCTTCTCTCTAAAACAGGAAAAAGCACAATTTTAAAGGCTGGTAGTAATTGGAAAGGGTCAGGTGATCAAAGAGAGTCTTTCCCTTATTTTTAATACGCAGTTATATGATAAATGCTTATTGCTTATTTAATTAATGTATTTTCAAACCAATATATAAATGACAATAAAAGTTTCATAGCTATGATCTTTATATTTTTTGATGTGCTAAATGGTTTTTTAACCCATCCTTTCAGACCTTTGCAAAACGCTTTTCGCTGGATTAAAATTTCAGTGCGACATGGAAAATCAAATTATAAATATTTCCCTGCCTCCTTTAATTACCCTTAGTGTTATTTCTACTGATAATATACACTAGTTTGGATTTGATTTTTTTTTATTTCCTTTATATTTTTTGTGTAAACTTTTGCTAAGCAGAGATCATTGGTTAAAAGAGTAACATAATCAGAAATTACTTCTGTGGCACTGTGATTAGTCTTTATTCAGTCTTTTGACTGAGCGTGTGATGAGTTCTTCATGTTTTCATGTGTGTGACAACACATAACTGCTACTGTTCATTGAGACAAATTATCTTTTGCAAATATTTTCAGGCACACGGGAAGAAAACTGAGACCGGCAGTTTTATTACCTCCCTTTTTTTGGGTACTAACAAGTCAACTTGTTCTTTATATCCCCAGATTAGGTATCTGTTATATTAGCATAGTAGAATAAATGATGAATGAATATCTGATTTATTGCAGTATTTTCTGAAGTTTGGTGAACGATGGATTTTATTTGAAATTAAGATTATTAGAGCCTCAAAGAAAAGGAGGGAAGCAAATGAGAATATTACTTCTTCTAAGTAATAATTTTTTAATTTCCTTTAAAAAAACCCAAAAGTGTCTGTAAGACATTCTACTTAAGTAAGACAGCTTTGGTCAATTTTTTTTCCTTTTACAGTAAATGAAGCACTAATAAATATTCTATCTAGCTACATCTCAGTTTCTGTAGAAAGGAGTAGAATTAGATGTTTTCTTCTTCTATCTCAGATGACCCATAATCCATAGTAGATCTGTGAGTCATATCACTTCCTGCCTCAACCTCAATTCACCAACTTCCAAATTCACAATGGAAAATTATCCGTATGTATTTTGTCAGCTGCTTATTTCTTTTTTTATTTTCGTTTTTCCATGCGATGATATCAAAGCCTTGGACCAACATTTAGTTATGGTTGATGTGCTATAATCTCATACTGCAAAGGTGGTGAACAATCTCACATACGTCTGGTAAATAGCTCTTGTAACGTTAGTCAAACATCACATGATAAAATATAATATAATGCAAATACCATAATTATCTTCATTCTGAAATGGTTGTCTTGAATATTATTATCAGGTTTTTTGCTTTATTTATTTATTTATAAAAGTTCTCTGTGAAAGCCAAGAGGAGATTGTGGTCTAGGAAGTATATTACTTGGAAGGCAGGAAGCACAAAAGAATAGAACATTAGCATGCTTGACCAGTTCCAATATAAAAAAGAGCTTTAGTAATAAAAAGCATTGAATAAAATAAAATAGTTACTCAAGTAAAAGTATTGGAATTAAAGTATGAGATTAGCACTTAAACTGTGGAGAGACACAAGATCATGTACTTCCTGCACAAAAAGCAGAAAAGTGCCAGTTGAGTCACTGAATTTGTGCTCTTTTACAAATAAAAGAAATTTAAGTAAGATATAATGGGAAGTTTCTCTGCAAGGAAGAAGACAAAGAAAAACAGAAGCTTGTAGGAGCAAGGGAGGCAGGAGTCACTTCAAATACAAACCAGTACGTGCCTCTATCATTGCCAAGTTTTTGGTCATAGTGAGAACATTCAGTTCAGTTCTGAGGTGCTGAGGTTCAGATGTTTAATCAAAACTCTGAGGGGAAGAACTTTATTTGGGAAATGGGCTTTATTTTAAGTTCTCAGGATATGTTACCCAGTGCAGGGTAAAATCCATCTTGGGATAAAGCGTTTTATACTTTTTTTAAAATGAAGGAAGATTAACACGAGGGCTATCCCATGAAGGCTGCTGAAGTCATGAATGGCTGATTGATTTGAATGTGTTAAGATTTGTGGAATATACAGTTTTCCCAGACGTGGGGTTTAGAATAGGCTTATGTGAACAAATTAGCTGTGAGTGTTTATCTTAATAATCATACAGTGTTCACTAGAGATACATATAGAATACTTGAACAGTAGATTTTACTTTTACTAATGGTGTAATCTCCCTGAAGCATGCTACGCTACTCCAGGTGTTTAAATTAAAAAAAAATAGTAAGATCTCTTAAGCAATTTCAGCCTTAGCAAAGCTAAATGTCAGGTTTTCATTATGGTCCTAAACTAACTCCAGTTAATGCAGTATATTTAAAAATAAAACTTATTTTGGAAATTAGAGTCAGTTATTTATTGAAATGACATATAATCACCATGAAATTATGGTGCTAGCTGTAGCAGATGACTCTGTAGTTACTAAAATATGTTTGTCTTCTATCAATGATGAGATCTATTCCATTAATGTAAAATTATTTTTGTTTGGATTTTTAAAATAATTCTGAAATTATTATATTCAGAAAATATTCTCTCACAATTCTTCTAGCATGCAGCAAAAGCATTAAAGAGTTTTTCAGACTTGATGTTAAACAAGTGACAAGCCAGTCATGTGAAAAGAAATCTGATGTCCCAACTACCGTGACATGGAATTGAAAAGTTCAGCAAGTCTCTGTAAGGGAGTTTTCTCAGGCTTGTGTTAGAAGATTAGTCTGGATCTTTCCAACATTCACAGCTGCGTCTTGTTTATGCTGTTTTAACATGTTAATCCATGTCCAACCGTAATGGAATTTACAGATTATTTACATATTCTTATTGTCTGGGTGACCGTGTAACCCGTTTCAAATTTTTCTGTGTATAAAAAATAGTTTATGTAATTCACTTAGTAAAGTATACCGCGTTTTGAAACACAGTTGGCTGAAAAGCTTTAGCAGCAATTTTATGTTAACAATGTTTATTTTCTGCAGTAAAAAACTTTTGTTTATGCTTTACTATATAATTTGGAGCATCATGCACAGAACTGCTGCTTTCTGAACTTAGTTCTGATTTTGCTTCGTGGCTTATAAAAAAATATTGCTAATAAAATTAGTCTGACATGAAAATAATAGTGTATTGGCTAATGGATATCCCAGCCATTCTTGCAGCATCACCAGAAATGCTTGGAGGTTTTGCGTATATTTGCTGTATAGGATTTCCAGTAAGGGTAGAGGAAGGCTCAGTTTCGCAAGTTAGCAATATCTGTCCTTCATCATACAATGAAGGTATATGATGTCAGGTCATCATATACCAAGTGTTTGATGATTGTATGGTGTATGCTGCAAAGTTGTCATATACCCTAGTGTTTCATAATGTCTCAACTCAGCTATGGAGAAAACATTAAGAACTAGGAGGTTCTAATATATAATAACCTCTTAAAAGTATTCCTGGTTTCTCTTAGTGGCTACGAATCTAATGTGCTTTTTTAGAGAGATGGATTTGTTAACAATTCCAAAGATTAGTATTTCAGTACAGGCTATTTGTACAATTGTATATAATCTTAAGTGTATTATGATGCTATGTGTAGCAACTTTGTGAATTATTATTTAAATTAAATTTTAAATGAGCCTACTGATAAACAGCAGAAAGTGCTAACGCTATACATAAAGCTCTACTCTTCACAGGTTTATGTGATTTGGAGGGAAAAAAGTAAATTATATTTTTGGGTTTTAATTTAGTTTTTACAAGAATTTGATATAATGCTTTTGAGGCAGAATTTTGATCCTGCCCCTGCAATGTCTTTCTGTCATATTTCAGTAGTCTTTTCAGTTAGCAAGGTATTGGATATTAAAATCTGTAATATGAGAGTTTTATACTGTGTGGACCGGAAGACATTAGGAAGGGATAGTACTTTTCTTACCTCTGAAATTAATGTGCATTATCTTGCATATATGCTAGGAGCTTTCTCAGGCTTAACTTTTCATCTATTAAAAAAGTAAGCATGCTATCTGGTTTATTGTATGGGTGCTGTGAGCGCTTGCGTTTTTTGATGTACTACTTAGACTGGAAACAAGATCTCAATTTTATCTCAGCTATTTGTGCACTGGAGATGCATAGAGTGAGAAAGTTCAGTGGTATAAGCCCTTCAAATTTAGTTAAACCCATTGCTTGTCTTACATATTTAGTAAAGTAACTAAAGAATACTTTTGATCACGTTGTGCTTTGCTGCCTGTCAGGTTGTGTTATCTACTTTTCTGTTTCTTTTTTATTTCTGATAAATTGAGGTGGAATTTAATCTTCCATTTTCTTTAGATGGAAGAAATTAGAATCATAGCCTGTGCTGAGGCAGGAGCTAATATCTTGGTAAAGAATAGTAGGGTAGGAAGTGCCAGTGCCAAAAGTGACTTGATAAGGAAGATGATAGATGGCTGTTAAGCTTAGCTCTTTAGCTTTTATAGCTTTTGAGATACAAAAATAAATCATAGAATCATAGAATGGTTTGGGTTGGGAGGGACCTTAAAGATCATCTAGTTCCAACCCCCCTGCCATGGGTGCTGGTCTCTTGCAAATAGATCATATTCACCCACTCTTCCCATGCAGAACTGGGGTGATAAGCGGAGTAGAAATAAAGATCCTGCTAAGCCATAAGGGACTATCTAATAAGATAGAAGGAGGCACAGTGACAGAGAAGTAGAGGAAACTGGGACATTTTGTTCCTCTTGGCATTTGAGCTGGAGAAGGGGGCATGGAAGAGGTCTTAAAAGCCACTGTCCCTGACCACTTTTGTCACTTGTAACCATGAGAATACACAGGCTGGTTGTGTTTAGATATTTCTGTATGACATGGAGGTCTTTTGGTGTCTGCCTCTTAAACAGGTGCTCCCAGACTCTTATTATAAACAAGCTGAGACAAGCTTGTGGCAGACAGGTCTCTAACCTGTTACATTTTGCTCATCCTGACAGTTGGTGATCAAACAACTGTCTTTAGCGTAAGTGAAGTGAGCTTTGAATGGAATATATATGATGGCATACCTCAAAGAACAGACATGGTGTAGGAATAAAGAGATCTTTGTCTTTCCTTTGGGACTATTTACAAATACGGAACAGATCAAATCAATTCATGGAGCCCTAGTAGCACTACCCCATACAGAACATAGTTACGTATTTTTCAGTAGAGACTCAGTTTAGTTATAGACAGATCTGCATTTTCTCATGCTTAAAAAAAGTGTTTATAGCTCCATTGTGTATTAAGTTGTGTATATTTGTTTATATGCTGTACTGGGTCTGGCTGGGAGATTTGGCAACTATCAAACCACAAAACTAAGCCATGTAGAGTTCACAGTAACTTCCTTGACAGCATACTTTAAAATAATTTACTTTTTTTTTAGTTAGGCATAAAGTTATCACACAAGTTGTGTCTGTTTGCGTTGTGAAAGACAATTTAATTTTCAAAAACTGTATTTGGGCATTTGTTATGTCCATGCACATCAGAAGTAGCCAGAACTCTCCTTTAACTGAACTAGAAACATCAGGTGTGAGGTGAAGACAGCAGACAGAATACACAGACAGAGAGAAGCAGATAAAGGATTGACATGGTAAATGAAGAGTGAAGAAAATCAATATATGACAAAGACTGAGGTGAGAGATGATGCAAGGAATGGACATGAGAGACGTGCAAAACTGAAAAAGAGGAACTGTTAGCTAGGCTAGGCAGGTTCAACTTTTTAAAAACTTTCTTTTAGGATCTTCATGTAGAACAACTGTTAAAAACACATCTAAATTCATTAAAATTTTGCTCATTCTGTATAGAGTATAATTTCTAATAATCTAGTGTCAGGTGGGTTGCCGTGAATCTTTGGAGGGACCTTTTGAATTCCTGTTAAAACAAAGACCATGAAAAAATGATTGGTGTAGGCCTTAAGTGGATGTTCTGTGAACTTTGTAACTAGTGATGCAACCTTTTCAAAGAGAAAGAATGTCTGAAGCTAGTAGTAATGCAGAAAATGTCATCTAGAAATAAGAGGATATTTCAGTTTTTTATTGTTCACATAAGCATATTTTCCTTTAGTGGATGTGGTTGAAAATACAAGAACAAAATAATTGTGTTGGAGCTTCAGACGTCTTTGAGCCCTGGACTAATGAATAGATACAGAACAAAGAATGTAGAATTGAAGGTTTTGCTAAGTTTGAGTGTAGTAAGTTGCAGGTTTTCTGTTATTCTAGCTAATTTTAGTTTGAATTAATAAAACTCTGTTGAAGATGGAGAGCATGTGAGAAAATTTGAATATGGCAGAAAACCCTTTTCCATTCAGATGCAATGTAAAACACTTGATAGTTAACATCATTATTTTCGTACCTGCCTTTCTGCAAGTGTGTAACTCTTTTCATACTGTAGCATATCACCTTTGTAGGGGACTGAAACAATTAAGCTTCAAAGAGGTCTGAAATATTTCTCTGTATGTGGGAGTCAGGCTTATTTGGAATAGCTTTTTCTGTCTTACTATAATTAAAATCATGTCAGCATTCTCAGCTGAACAATTTAAAAAAAGATAGTGGTGTCTTTGTAGTGCAGTTGCTTTTTCTGCAGTATAAGTGTATTTAATTTATTTACAGTATTTCTACAAATAATACATTATCTGACTGCCCTAATAAACTGTAGATGTTCGCAAAATATGAGGAATGAAATCTTGTAATTTCTGTCTTGCTTAGAAGAACTGTTAGTGGGAGAAATGACTGATTCCAGTCATGTCTCATTTGATCGTGCAGTAGATTTAAAAACTAACTCACTGTGTCACTCTAACAGTATTTGGAAAATACTTTAAATTTTTTCATTTTTTTATCAGATAATTTAAAGTCTTTTTTTTTTTTTAGTTCTATAAAACTGCAGAGACATGATTAAGGATGGTTAGTATGTTTGTATGTTAGTATGTTTCTGAAAGTGCAGAAAGGCTAGTTTGTTTCACTCGCTTAATTGTCAAAATTGTCTGTCTTCTAATTTGGGTTTTTGTGATTTTAACATTCAGCCCTATATACTTATTATGCATTTGTCTGCTGTGTTTATGATTCAGTTATTGGGTTTGTCCCTGTGAAGGAAATACTATTCCTAGCAATTAACTCGGGCTTATCCTTAGGGCTTTATCATAACAACGACACTCAAGGGATTTCATGCTGCTGAAAGTGACAAATGATACTGTGTAGCCTACTGTGGTGATCTGAAACTTCAGTTTTATTGGTAGATTTTTTTCATCTGAATTCTGCCAGTTGATAGCACAAACAGTCAGCATTTAGTAAATAACTGCATAGTGAACGGACTCCTTGCTCAATCATAACATACTTAAGCACTGTATACTTAATTAATCAACTTAACAGAAGGTGTGTATGTGGGGGCTAAACAGTCCTATGCATGCCTGTAATTTTCTTGGTGCATGTAAATATCACGGTGCAGTCATTTGAACAGAACATGTCTTTTACATGTTCAATTAGTCAGTCTGACCTCGGTAGCAGGGAAGGTCATGGAGCAGATGATCTTGAGTGCCATTACAACTCATTACAGCTCATTACAACTCATATAATGGACAAGCAGGGGATCAGGCCTAGTCAGCATGGGTTTAGGAAAGGCAGGTCCTGCCTGACGAACCTGATCTCCTTCTATGACAAGATGACCCAATTATTGGATGAGGGAAAGGCTGTGGACATTGTCTACCTAGACTTTCGAAAAGCATTTCACACTGTCCCCCATAGAATTCTCATGGGAAAACTGGCGGCTCATGGCCTGGATGAGCATACAATCTGCTGGATCAAGCACTGGCTGGATGGGCGGTCCCAAAGAGTGGTGGTCAATGGAGTTAAATCCAGCTGGCGGCCGGTCACAAGTGGTGTCCCTCAGGGCTCGGTGTTGGAACCATTTGTGTTCAACATCTTTATTGATGACCTTGATAAGGCCATAGAGTGTATCATCAGCAAGTTTGCAGATGACATGAAGCTAAGCGGGAGTGTTGATCTACAGGAGGATAGGGAGGCTCTACAGAGAGACTTGGATAGATTTGACCAATGGGCCAACGCTAATGGTATGAGCTTCAACAAGGCCAAGCGCCGGGTCCTGCACTTGGGCCACAACAACCCCATGCATCGCTACAGGCTTGGGGAAGAGTGGCTGGAGAGCTGCCTGGCAGAAAAGGACCTGGGGGTTCTAATTGACACGCGGCTGAACATGATCCAGCAGTGTGCCCAGTTGGCCAAGAGGGCCAATGGCATCCTGGCTTGTATTAGAAATAGTGTGACCAACAGAAGGAGGGAGGTGATTGTCCCCCTGTACTCAGCACTGGTGAGGCCACACCTTGAGTATTGTGTCCAGTTCTGGGCACCTCAATATGAGAGAGATATTGAGGTGCTGGAGCAAGTGCAGAGGAGGGCAACGAAGCTGGTTGAAGGGCCTGGAGAATAAATCTTATGAGGAGCGATTGAAGGAGCTGGGACTGTTTAGTTTAGAGGAGGCTGAGGGGAGACCTCATCACTCTCTACAGCTACTTGAAAGGACATTGTAGAGAGGTTGGTGCTGGTCTCTTCTCCCAGGTAATTAGTGATAGAACAAGAGGGAATGGGTTCAAGCTGCAGCAGGGTAGGTTTAGGCTGGACATTAGGAAAAAGTTCTTCACAGAAGGAGTGGTCAGACACTGGAATAGGCTGCCCAGGGAGGTGGTGGAGTCACCATCCCTGAATGTGTTTAAGACTCGTTTAGATGTGGTGTTAAGGGATATGGCGTAGGGGAGAATTTTGTAGAGTGAAGATGATGGTTGGACTCGATGATCCCAAGGGTCTTTTCCAACCTAAATGATTCGATGATTAATTACTAAACAGTCAAATAAGGTTGGAACTTTTTCTGTGTCCAATTATCCTACTGTTCTCTATTTCTGCCTAAAAATCTTGACTGAGGAGAAAGAGATGTTCCAAAAGATCTTCAACATACAGCCGATTTTCTCCACCATGCATACACATATACGTATAAAATTTATCTAGAATTTACATGAAGATAAATAGGTTCAATTCTGTCCTTTTATTGTGGCTTCAAAGCAGTTTCTGGTGGATGTTGAAAAAATATTTTGTCAGGCAGAGTGCATTATTGACTACAGAGAAGAAGAATAATGTAAGGGTAATTTAGCTAGCTGGCATTATATCAAATAATTTCTACCTTATTAATATCACTCTAATATCTTCTATGACTGTAGGCAGAATATGTTTAATATAATTTTAGGGGGTGTGTTGTTTGGGTTTTTTTTTTGTTTGGTCTGTTTTTTTACACATTTTAAATACCCAGCCATTGTTGAGTCATGGTTATAATTTTGGCAACCAAGAATGGCAGGGCTACTGCCACTTGCCAAGTATTTCCTGCCTGTTGCTGGTGATACTGTAAATCTTTTGTAATGTCCTCTGTATTGTAATAGTAGAATAATCTGATGGAAATCTTGTCAAATATGAATGAACTGTGCTTTTCTGAAGGTACTGTTCACATTTAGCAACTTCTCTCACTAGCTTTTTAGCTATCAGACAAAACTTTCACCATTAGAAAGAATTATACAGAGAAGTTTTCTGAAGTCCTTGTGTTAGTGGCAGTTAGTTTTCCATGGGATATAATGTAAAACAAATTTTGTGACTTCTAGTGAATTTGATAACTACAGGAGCATTTGCTCTCTGAGCGGCAACTCATAATTCTTACTGGAGGCCAGTTGACCAAAAGTCAAGAAATGTCAGTCTGAAAATACTTGGATTCTCTGTGGTAGTTTAAATTGGTTATTTCATCTTTTACTTTGTGTTCATATTAGATTGAAATACCAATGTTAACCAACTAACATGAAATTCTGAATCTTGTTCAAGATCAACTCAGAGCTCCCTGGTCCCCATATTATATTGAAGTCACATATTCAGCCAAGCTTATCCTTAGATTAAAAAGCATTTTACAAATTTCACTATGTGAACAGAACTTTATACAAAACTCCAAGTGTTTTCTGTCCAGAAGATTTCACGCCCATGCCCAAATAATAATAGTAGAATCTATCATGGCTCCTTCTCCCATACAGATTGGCCACAGGCAGGAAATTTAGATCCAGGGAACTTTATGTCAGGGATAAGAGTTAAGTGGACATAAGCAAGAGAGTTCAGGTAAGAATCTGTCTTTGCTTCCTAATGTTTGTGTCTGATACACATCTTAATATGTACCTTCAAGTCTGTATTTTTGAAACTTGAATGAATGAAATCAAGTCCAGTAATGAGTTTGTTTATGTAATATCTTAATTTTTAGAAGATGAGTGTGACTGTTCAATGAGTGAGATTCTAATGATTACTGGACTTTTACAGGAATTGCAGTTATTCTTTTCCACTATATTAAGCTATGTTTTTAGTCATCTTCAAACTCCTGGCTTGTTTATGGCTCCACAGTGATAATTTGAGATGATGTTTATATGGACATAGTAAGTTTGTAGCAGAGCCAAAACATTTGTTAATCCAGGGTAGGGTATGAAAGGAAGTGAGTACCAGATTTTACCGGAGGGAGGACCTGGTGCCAGGTGTGTCAGTTTGGACAGATTTTCCTCTGTACTACTGTTGTATAACAGCGTCTTCATTGTAAAACTCTGTGGCTTGAATTCCTGCTAGCTTGTTTGTGTTTAGGAAATTGCTCTATATAACTTCTCAACAAATGGATGCTTGGTTTGTACTCAACTTTTGCCCCCAGTTCACTCCCATTGAATAAGCTCTGTGACTGACATTTTAAAGCACACTAGTCCCTAGATGAAATAAAAGGCAAAGAAATAGAAAAATATAGTATCTGGGTACATATAGAAACACTGAGGCTATAACTGCTGTGATTTTTGTAGATTTCTGATCCTAGATTTAGTAACATCTTCAAGGCTGCAAATGTGAGTCACAAATTATAGAGTATTCACAAGAGTCATATTAGTTGCTCTAGTCAATGTTTACTTCCAAGCTTTTCACCTTATCTGGTCAGCTATACAAAAGTTGGTTCTCACCCATTCTCTAACTTCAGACACCTGATTTCTAACTGAATTAATTTTCAATCTGATCTGAGTAAATTCATCATAATAAATGTTCTGCTTTGTCTTTCTTTACTAGCTTCACTGCTGTGCATCTTAAACAAGACAAGTAACAAAACTGACTGTGCTAGCCTGTCTTTTTTAGAAGATATAGTTATTTCCTGAAACCCATCTTTACAGGCAATATTTGTTCACAGTTATTTTTTTTTTTAGGCATGGTGAATTGATACCGGACTGGACAGGCTGGCAAGGGAGGGATGGAGGGATGGTTCCTTTCCTGCTACTGAGCTTGGTAGCAGTGAGGTGGGGGAAGATTCTGCTGTGGTGGAGCAGTAACTTGGAAATAATATGCAAGCAGAAGGCTACAGCTCAGGTAGCAGCTTCTGAAAGGAACCTGGTGCAGCCATTGAGGCCTCTGAAGACAGAAGGAACTTTCTGAGTGCTTAGATTTGCAATGAGTCAAAAAGTAATTGGTCTTTGTAAAACCAAACTTTGAAGGAAGGACCTGTATGCAGGGGCAAAATGGACAGGCAAAAGTCGTTTACGCTCCTCCGTTTATACGCTTGGGTCTTCCCTACTAACTTTTTTTGCTTTCCATTTAAAATAGAATAGTTCAGTTGGAAGGGACCTACAATGATCATCTAATCCAACTGCCTGGACACTTCAGGACTGACCAAAAGCTAAAGTATGTTATTAAGAGCATTGTCGAAATGCCTCTTAAACACAGGACAGACTTGAGACGTTGACCACCTCTCTAAGATACCTGTTCCAGTATTTGACTACCCTCTCAGTAAAGAAGTGTTTCCTAATCACAGAACCACAGAGTGGTAGTGGTTGGAAGGGACCTTCAGAGATGGCTAGTCCAACCTCCCTGCCAAAATAGATTCACCTAGAGCAGGTTGGACAGGATTGCATCCAGGAGGGTTTTGAATATCTCCAGAGAAGGAGATGTCAAGTCTGAACCTCCCCTGGTGCAGCTTTGAACCACTCCTATGCACCCTATCACTAGATACCAGGGAGAAAAACTCAGCACCTCCCTCTCCACTTCCCCTCCTCAAGAAGCTGTAGAGAGCAATGAGATCACCCCTTGGTCTCCTTCTCTTCAAACTAGACAAACCCAGAGTCCTTAGCAGCTCCTCATTTGACATGCCTCCCAGCCCTTTCACCGGCTTTGTTGCCCTCCCTTGGGTGCATTCGGGTACCTTAACATCCTTTTTATTTTGTGGGGCCCACTCATTTTTCACTATTTAAATTGTACTATTTTAAATTATTCTATTAAAACCTGAAATTTTATTTATCTGTCTATAATTTGGTTTAAGGCCTCTCTGTTTTTGTTGTGAAAGTCACTATGAAGAGAAGATCTAGCAGATGACATTCCAAATTCTGTCTCACTGTTACTTCTGTTTGTTTTGAAATATGAGTGGAACTGTTAAAGTAATTTCACTGACTCATCTACCCAGTATTAATAAAATTAGAAGGAGAGGTTTTGCTTATCCATTGCAGGCGTAGATGAAAAAAAGTTATAGATTCTGTATGAAGCAATATGTGGATCTAGATTTGAAAAAAGAGTCATGGAATAATTGAACATTCGTAACTCTAAGTAATTTTCTTACCCCAAATGAGCTTCATATGCATTAACATTCTGAAATCATGGATGTCAAGCAGTAATTTCTGTGGCAGAAACCCATAGTGGGAATATAACAATTCCCCTGCAAGACAGCTTGAAGAGCTGATAGATTTTGTAATTTCCTTTTTCTTCATATGTCAAGACAGATAGGAATACAACTTAGCACATACAAGCATAAAATCAGCTTCAGTATTCCTGATTAGAAAATCTAATTTAGCTCTCCAATGATAACTAAGCTTTCATGAAAGCAGGCAGTATGATTGTGAGTTTTCAAAGTTCAGGCACATAGTAATTTGTAAACTTGAGGAAGCAAATTTGTAACTCTGAAACAGAAGAGTGTCTGTGTTTGAAATAGGATCTCAAAAATAAAGCTTTCTTCTGTTTTATTGTTTACAACTGTGTGCTGCTTTGTATCTGCATCAGCAGTAAGTTGAACCAACAGTGTTTATGATGGTGTAGCATTAAAAAACCACTAGTGTTCTATACATCTTGGGTCATGTATTTTGATCATACACAAACTTAACATGCTGTGAAGCCTTTAGTTTTTTCTCCTATATAAAGTTCTCGTCAAGGAGTGCATCTGTTGTAGCTGATTTTGAAATGACAAACTTGAGCATTCTACAGGGTCTTTCCCAACTCATTTCCTTCCCCAAGTAGCATTGAAATCTGCTGAATCTTTTTCCTTTCATTCTTGAAAGAAGGACTAAGTGGAGAAGAAGGTGTGGAGGGGGAGATTAGTAGACAAACAGAACTACATGGAGATACAAACCTAGTAGACATGGGAAAATGGAGACAATGACAAAGACCAAAGCTCTTCAGCTATTAATTGATGGTCTGTTAAGAAACTATAGCCAGCAATCTGGAGAGGGCCAGTGTGGACTTTGTAACTGATAAGAAGGCAAATGTGAAGGTTTTGAATATTTAAGGAGGGTCTGTAGGATTCTGCAAAACTTAGGAAGAGATGCTTAGGGGAAGGGGATGGGGGAAGAGCAAGGTGGTGTTAGGCAATAAAGAGGAGGGGTTATAAAAAGGGCTGGCTGGGTGTAAACCATGTCCAGTCAGTATGCTTGCCTGAAATCCTTGTGCCTGATCACTGCAGTTTATCTTCTTATTAAAAGTTAACTTTCTTAACTAAATTAAAAATTACTTAACTAATTAAAAGTTACTTTATTAACTTTCTTTCATGTAATCTTGCTCTCTACCCTGTGCATGAGTGCTGTAAGGAATAAGTGCTAGCAAACTAGAGGGAGTGAATTTGGAGCCAGCAACTGGAATCAGACCTCAGGTGAAGCAGCCCCTGTGTCTGTGGTGCCAGTAACTGGAGCAAGTAAGAGTGTCTGAATCAGTAGCTGGAGGGGCCATGGATCTTAGAAGGATCTACAGCTACTGGACGGACTGCGGTGTGTGCATTTGAGCCACCAACTGGAATCAGACTGGGTTGAAGCCTGCACCAGCAACCGGAGCAATCAGTGTCAGCTGCTGGTGTGGGACCATGGGTTAAAAGTCCTGTGTGTCCCAGGTGCAAGCTGCGGGGGCGTGGGGTGAGTGAAATGAAGTGTGAGGGTCTTAGTTTGAGCAGCTGGAGTGGGAGATCTGGCTCATAGGGCCTGTGTGTTGAAGCACCAACTAATGGGGGGACTGGAGTTTATATTTTCCCCTAAACTGGCATATGTGGGCACGTGTGTGTAATTTGCCTAGCAAACTGCAGACTTGAGTAGCTGGCAAGTATAAGGCCCAGGTATTAGACAGGCACAGGGCCTGTGCTGGTAGTTGAAGGAACTGCAAATTTTTGTGTGCTTGGGAGTCTGGAGTTTCACTAATCGACTGAAGTCCTGGTCCTGAAAATAAAATAATTTTTTGTATGATGGGGATGGTCAAACACTGGAACAGGTTATCCAGAAAGGTTGTGGAATCTGTCTCAGGAGATGTTCGAAACTTGACTGGTATGGTCCTGAGCACCTTGCTGCTGTTGACTCTGCTGTGAGCACAGGGGTAGGACTAGACAGTCTCTAAAGGTCACTTCCAGCTCAGCATCATTTGGTAGGATTCTGTGTGGTCAAAATCTGTGAAGTGCCAAGGATGTAAGTGATTATTAAGTAGTAGTAAAATGTTATGAGCTTCTCTGCTGACAACTTATCATGATCTGGCTCTCTAATTTGATAGTGAATGTGATGGCTGATTTTTGGTAGAATAGGTGCTACAGACTTCATAAGTGAACCCTAAGAAGCCACTTGCAAGTAAGCAAGCACTGCTAACATCTTATCTGGGATAGAAGCAGTGTGAAATACAGTGATACTGACTTTTCTATAGAAATCAACATAATTACAAAATTAAGTGCACTTTTCCTTTGGCAAGGGTCCACCATCTAATGTATGAAAAAAACAAAGCAAATTAACATGTCTTTATTATGCGTTGTAACATCAATTACGTAGACACTGAGAAATAGTTGTGTTAATTTTATGGGAAATCTTTCTATTCCCATTAATTATAGCTGTTCTTGATTATAGATCAAAATGTAAAGAGACCATGGTTGACATAAGACATCTGTGGCTGAATATGTAGTTAGCTCACGTATTTCC
The DNA here is from genome assembly GCF_963924245.1 of Chroicocephalus ridibundus. Lineage (NCBI taxonomy): Eukaryota > Metazoa > Chordata > Aves > Charadriiformes > Laridae > Chroicocephalus > Chroicocephalus ridibundus. Next base: position 38,517,729 of record NC_086287.1, read on the forward strand.
ACTCGGTTTGCTAGAGGGTACTGATTGATTTGTCACTTTTTTTAAACACTGCAACCGCTTGCAAGTTTGTAGGTATCTCCTACTGGACTTGCAATAACTGTAAGACATCTTTAAAATAACTGTGCAGGGGAAACTGCCATGCAGCTGTTTTTTGGTGGTTTGAATATTTTATTTTTTAGGATATATGCGATGGATATGATTCATTTATGCTCTTTCAGTATCCTGTTCCTGTCAGTTCTTGTATAAACCTTGAGCATTCTGCTTTCTGTAGTCCAGCGTGAGTAATATGTGTAAATAGTTCACATGGGAATGTACTTCAATTTTCACATGTTATTTCTGTGCCATCTTTTCTACTTTATTCTGTCCTTTTTCATATATTTTGTATGAAGGCTGTTAAAATATCTGCTGTGTTTTTCAAATCCTGTTTGAAAGATTTCTGTTGGAATGTTGCCTGCATCTGATGCCTTTTCTCTTTTAAACTGTAACAGATGTGGATGTTTACTGAGTATAGTGAGGCTTTTGTTGTAAAGATTTGCCAAAAATTTCAGAAAGCTCACTTCTGAAATAAATTTCCATCAAGTCATAATTCAGGATTGTAACAGATAGTTAAGTTTAAATATACATGACTGTAACTTATGGTTTTCAGATTTTTTTAAATCAAAATAGGAGTGTAATTCATCTGAGCAGACTCCTGTTTGAGAAGTTTTACTGATAGAAAACATGGTAAACTGACAGGTATGTGCACATACATGGTGCAGTTATCAGCATAGTGGAGTATGGACTAAGAACTGGGAGATGTAGTTGGATTTCAAATGCATTATATCCTCCTATTAAGCATATTTTAAAATAATTTTTAGGTGCTATAGCTCACTAAGAGATTCTTTTAATTCTGCAGTTTAACATTGGGGAAGTATTTATGGTTGATGATGAATCGTGTGTATATAGCCTCTAGGTCTGCAGAATGGAATGTGCCATTGAAATGTATTAATTTTCTAGTAAATTTTAAAAGCTTTGCCCGGAATTTAATTCTATTTGTTAGGTAACATATACTACCATTATATGTGGTCATTATGTGCCATTCTGACATCACTGAATAAGGATGTTATCAGAGAAGAAAAATTTATTGTTTGAAGAGGAGTGTTGCATGTAAAAACTCTTTAATGTTCTCTAGCTCCATTAATATGTCTGTACGTTGACCGGATATGCTTGTATATGCCTGTACCTTAATATATCTGTCTATTCAGTAGTATAGAATAACCATAGGTATTCTAGTTCCTTTAGAATTGTTCCTCTGTGTAATTTAGGATCCTCCCTGTGTACATGTAATCATTTGAACGTGGTTCATACCTATTCCATTCTTAACAACCCATGCAGACCCGGCGGGTCATTTGCTATATATCCACAGCCATATTTCAGTCTTGTCTATAGAAAGTCTGGGGAAGGAGCCTGGGATTTAGTCGAAGTCTCTGCTTTCATGATTGAAAACTTCTTTAAAACGTGTCACTGTTTTCCCCTAGATGTAAAATAGTTATGGTTAAAAATACAGGCATCAAGTAATTCTAGAGCCTGTGGTCCACTGCATTTCTGCTTCAGACCTATCTTGCCTCAGCACTGATGTCATTCCATCTTTAAGTCCTTGGCAAAACCTTTTTCATTTACTTGGTGACGTTACAGCTCACGTCTTATTTTTTTCTTGCTCCTAAAAACTGGATAAATAGCATTTAACTATTTATTGGCTATTCACAGACTCACTCTGGTTCTGAGCCCTGGTGCAAAGACCTGTGTCATGCAAGTACTCTGTATGTGTTTCAGTGCCACTGCCCATTTTTCTGTGGTTCTGCTGCCTATACCTGACAAGGAGAGGTCTTAAATTCAGGTAACTGACACTGTAAAACCTCCTCTCAGAATACTATATTAAAAAATACTTTAAAATGTTTCCCTTGTATTCATGTGGAAAGCAGCAAGCCTATAACTTCATATACTGGCTGAGCAAATGTCTGCTTTGTTTCATTTTTTGTAGAACCTTTTCCAATTTGTTTTGACATCCTAAAATTAAAGATAGATACTAGTTTGTCCCCTGGTAGGTCCCTGATTTTCAAAGCTGTACCCTATATCCCTCTTGCCAACAGTTGTTATAGACAATGCGTAAACCCCTGAATGTTATTGGGTTCTTTAAAAAGATCCACAGGATTTTTCCTCAAAGTCACCATTTAAATTTCCTAGCAAAAACTGTTAGTCCAAAGGGGAAATCTTACATTCTTTTATAAACTATGATGTTAAGTAAACATCTGAGATATTTGTAGTTGATCATTTAGAGATAACAGTGATCTTCTATACAGAATACATGATTTAAAGAATGTGCTAAATACTGTGCACACCCATTCTCATTTGAAATAGATATGATCTAAATGTCTCTTGCTATTGGTATCTTTACTAATCTGGTAGTGGTCATGCACTAAGATTCCAAAAGGCTGATAGCTTCTATTTGGATTCCTTCTTGCTGTCAGGTGCCAAGTTTTTTAAATTGGTTCATCTGTAACTGAGACAAGACACTGGCTATTCCATTAATATTTCTGATCATCTGTTGAACAGTAGAAATTTATAAGTTAACCCTTCAGGTTGAGTTTGTTATGCCAAAATTTTTCTCTTATATTTGCAAACTCCAGCTACCAGTTAATTGCTGAAATAAAAATAAGTTCGTTGTTACGGATGTTTCTACATCATATCTTTCTGTTGCTACATGGTTGGTCTGCCAGTATATCAGATGTAAAAGAAATGGGGAAAGCAAACAAAATATATGCAAGTATGTGCACACACAATAAAGTTTATTGCATTCATTTCTCTCTCCAAAAGGATGCTCCATTAAAATGAACTGTAATACCCTCCTTTCTAATAAATCTTGTCCTTTCTTCATTTACTCATATAGTAGTATGCCAGAGTTCACAAATGTCAGAGGTGCAAAGCATGCCAATACTGACACCACAATTCATAGAACCATAGAATGGTTTGGGTCAGAAGGGACCTTTAAAGATCATCTAGTCCAACCCCCTGCCACAGGCAGGGACATTTTTCACGAGATCATATTGCTCAGAGCTCTGGCCAACCTGACTGAACAGTTCCAATGATGGGGCAACCACAGTTTCTCTGGACAATATGTTCCAGCGTCTTACCAGCCTCATACTGAAAAAAAAAAAAATTGTTCCTTGTGTCCAATCTAAATCTACCCTCTTTCAGTTTAAAACTGATACCCCTTGTCCTGTGACTACAGGCCCTGGTAAAAAGTCTCTCTCCATCTTTCTCATAAGCCCCCTTTAAGTATCGAAAAGCTCCAATAAGGTCTCCCTAGAGCCTTCTCTTCTTCAGGCTGAACAGCCCCAACTCTCTCAGCCTTTCTTGATAGGAGAGATGTTCCAGTCTTCTGACCATTTCTGTGGCCCTCCTTGGGACTTGCTCTAAGAGGTCCATTCAGTAGGTAATGATAAGGTACTTATGCAGGATGGACCTTCTTGGCTGATTCCGCTTCCTTGATCAGCAAGGAATATATTTCAATGCTTTTAGTCAGTCTGCCATTCTGAGAATGAACATGCGTACTTAAAATTACTTCATTTCTTCAAGCAAGACAGGACTCTGCCTGATAGGAGAGGACATATTTACTGATTTGATGCACTGACTTGCATCAAGCCAGTCTGCATGACTAGTTCACCCCAGCTCTGTAAATAAGGCTTCTTTTTCCCCTGCCTTACAGTTTGAAATCAAAGGAGTGATTTTAAAGAATATTTAGTGCTCAAGTTTTATGACAGATAATGAATAAATATTTTGGATGTTACTTTCGGTCTTGATTTTTCCTTTGTTGTCACTATCTCATGATATCTCATTTCTGTGAAGAACTGGGCAAGGGGAGAGGCGGGGAAAGCTGTGATACAAAAGACAGCAAACTATGTTAACACTTCAATGGCAAGTCTACAACCTGCAAGTTGTATTGAAAAAAAGAAAGAAAATGGTCAATACTGAAATACTTAACTTTATGAAGCAATTTTTCCTTCAGAAGTATTAATTTTTTGTGAAGAGCACTGACTACATTTTATTGCTATCTAATGATTTGCTTATTCTCCCTGCTGATGACCTGATATAAGATATAGAAGTATGTTCCAGAATTGAGATTAGGCTTCGATCCAACCATTACTGAAGGAGTAGACTGGCAACGGAAACCCCAACTCTATTTTTAAAGTCTTCTGAGAACTGTCAGATGGTGGTGCGTGAACTTCCATCAAATAACACTGCTGTCATCGTAAGGATCCATTTGCAGTGAACTGGCTGTGTTTATTGGGAGAAACTCATATGCTCACTGGGAGAAGAAAGGCCTTGGTATGTTACTACCAAACAAATAAAGGCTTTTAATTTACAAAAAGATGTTAAAAACAACTGATGATAAGTAATGGAATGGAAGTAAAGCTAAAACTGCTGAGAATCCACCGGCCCCCTATTACCACTGATTCAAGATCTGCTCTGCATACTATTTTCCTTCATCTGTTTGTGGTTTTTGTGATGATTTACAACATGACAGTTGTGTCTAAGCACACTTTTGTTTTAGAAATTAACACATATTGCTTGCCAGAAGATTTATTTATAGACTTTTAAAGCAAAGGAAAGCCTAAGATGATACATTCATGTGACCTTTTCCTAATTCAATTGAATGACTGTGATGTCTGTATTTTGGGACCAAAATATTTGTGTAGTGTGCAATTCTGTGTGGGGGTCCTAAAATAAACTTCATCATATTGCAGCAGAGCTGTATAACTTTTTAAATTACAGGAATGAAAAACATAACTTGAAACTTTTATGAACCTTTTTTGTTTGTAAGCTTACTTTGATATCAAACTTTACTTTGGTGCTTGGATACGTGCTTTAGTAAACAATATTCACAATATTAACCTAGGTAGTAAGTAAAGTAGAATTTATTGAAAAATTGCATTGTCAATATTGTAAGTCAATAATGTGGGGAAAAAAGTGCTCTCAAGAGGTGTACGGAAGAGTCATGTCTTTTTGGCAGAGTGGCAGAATGTAAGTGCTGTGAGACAAAATTACGAGTTTTGTAAACAGGAAATGTCTGCTTTACTGGCATGTGTGTGAGACAAAAAACAATACAAATATTTTCATGACTGACAATGTAGAATTCTTCTTAAAAATTGCTAATAATTTAATTTATCCTGGTAACTTGATTACCTCTTCTGTGCAGTTTATGGTTGGTTTTTAATTTTTTCCATTATTTTTATTTTTTGATTTATTTTTTTTTTGATGAGCAGTTTGTTTTTTTCCCCCTCCTGCCTGACAGTATGACAGAAACTCTTAAACATGGAAATACTGAATAAAATGTGGCAGTATAAGTACCTGTTATACAGCCTTTTAAGTTGAATAGAAATATAGATTTGCCTAGAAGAATATTTAAATTAGGACAATTAAGTATGTCTAAATATAAGGTTAAAAAATAATTATTCAAATTTCAGAACTTTTAAAATGTTGACACAGCTTCAGTTTGGATGCATTGCATATTGCTTCCTTGTTCTGTTGGTTTCTATTTTTATAAGTAAGCATGGGATTAAAGTTCATGTTACTTCAATTAACTTACTTTCTTAAAGTAGTGTTTTGCGTTAGTGATACAATGAGGCAGGGAAGGGTGAACATCAACTAGCTCCTGAGACAAACAAGAAGGATGCTTTACATTCATCTTCACCATTGTTTGTCCTATTTCATGTTCTGTTTTCCTGAGGAGTTACTTAATGTTTTAATGCTAATTGAACTGAGATTTCTTTATGTAGGTTGCCTCTTAATTTCCAAAGGAAAGAGTTCATACAAAATCTCTTTCTGCCCATCAGTACTGTCTTGAACTTGTAAATATTTCTGTTCAGTTTAGGCTGCAGCCTGTGTAAGCTATATTGCCTGAAGGGGCAAAGAAGTGGCAACCCTGAATTAAAAGCAAGATAGAAGGTCAAGTCATATTATCAGTTTAAAAAACAACCAACCAACCAACACCCCCTTCCTCCTTCCCACGCGCACGCACGCAGACACAAACTAGGGAAGATAAACTTTGAGTAAACTCAGTCTTCCTTTACCTAAGAATGTATCTGTAAATGAAATTGGGGTTTGAAAGTTTAGTAGTCCCCTGAGGTGGAGAAACAGGAGAGAAAAAAGAAAAAAGAAATAAAAAAAAAAAAAAAAAGAAAAGAGAGACTTGACTTGTCAATGAACCGGATGGCTTGTCATCATTTTGATATGAAGACAGAAAGAGAATAGAAGAATACACAAAAGAATATGTCCTGGAAGAGATAATAAACTTTCTTTCCCTATGTCCATTCTTAGATTATATCCAAAGAGGAGATTCAGATCACCTCCTCCATTTCCAAGTTGACAAGGGTTCCTGCTCCTTAACATAACAGTTTCAGTAATGTACCTTTCCCCATGTGCTTGGTAAGGGAAACCTTCTTCTGATAATCAATCAGTATTCAGTGAACCTCAGAATCCCAGGGGCGTCTGTAGTCATTTTTGCAGTCTGCTGATCAATATGGAGTCATTGCTAAGGACATACTATACCTCACCAATATGTTGCATTTATAGTAACTACAGCTAAGTTTGTAAAGTTAGCAGGGTGTGGTAATTTTTTTTGTTGGTTTTTGTCCATGTGTTTTGGGTTTGGGATTTTTTTGAGGCTTAAAAACCTTTTTTGAGGTTTTACTTGGTTTCCTCTTTCATCTTTCTCATGACTAGTCCAAAAAAATTTTTTTTAAGTTGACAAAGAGTAGGCAAAGCAAAAAATATGTCACACACTAGTTTTGTATCAATGATAAACAATTTTTTTCAAGTGAGTAATCGACTCTGTCTTTCAACAAAAATATCCAAAATTTCAATTAGTCAATTGTGTGTTGCATACTATACATCAGAATCAGTCATAACATCACAATAAACAATGTTTTTGTTCATTAAAAGTGGAATTGCCCATTTCACAAAAAATAAATATATATACATAAATAAATACAGCAGAGCTTTTGGAAATTTGCTTTTTAGATTCATACCTCAGGGGGATTTAGCAAAGGAAAAGTGATATGACCATGAAGCAAGATTTGTGATGCAGATACATACTTTGCTCTGAATCTAACTTCTGCATGGACGTATGATACATAATTACCAAACTGTTGTTTGTAACAGTACAGGAACCTAAACAAGCAGAATTGTTTTAGCTAGATGGCAAGCAAACACATTAAGTAACTTTTCTGGATCATAGCCTCAAAACCAAAACAATCCAAGTAAAATTTAATCAAAGAAGCTTTTCATTTTTATGAACTAATTAATTAGGAAGCCTGAATAGTTAGGACTGTGTTGCCTTGGTAAATAATAAAATTCAACAGCCAGAATTTTCCACATCCTTCATCTGAAGTAGAAGAGCAATAGCAGAGATAAAAAGCCATACCAGCACTGTTTTCTGTATCAGTTATATGCAAATTAATTTTTCACAATGCACAAGAGAGAAAGTACACAAATCTTTACTTCCCAAGTGTTGTAATAATGATTACCGAAGTAAAAAATCTTAATAGTAATGTATGAGATTATAGGTTTGAAAAGTTTTATTCTTTTCAAATGTGGAAGTAGCGGAATCCTTTGAAGTAGCATTGTATGACGCTTCTGTTTTGGAATGAGTGGAATGATTGACTATATTAAGAAGTTGGAAACTAAGGAAATTATGGACTTCTTTATTTTAAAAATTGATCATTTATTCAAGAGAAACACATAAGTAATTTTATTTTTATACTAATGTTTAGGAAGCCTTGGTATTCTACATCAACTTGCCAACTTGAGTCACCTTTCTTCTTTTTCTTTTTAATGTAGCAAACTGAGGGATGTGTGTCACAGTTTCATATACTTTATTAGCCTTATACCAGAGGGTGTGAAATTCAACTACAGCAAAGTGCTTGATCACTCTAAGAAAAAAAAATACTGTCAGATCAAGTGAAAAAGTACTTTGACTACTCATTTAATTCTGTGCTTTTCACTATCATCTGGTGATTTAGAGTTGCTGCCTGCAAAACACTTTAGAAATTCACAGGTCTAACTTACAGGTTTTATTAAAGCTGGTGTATTATCCATGATAAAGATGGATATTGGCTTTATCTGATAAGCTATATAATATTCCTTTTTCATAAAAACTGGTTATGATACTTTTTTTTTTTTTTTGAAAGTAGTACTTAAGTGCTTTCTCTCAGCTTTTCCTCATATGACAGGCTTCCCAGTCCTTTGATCATCTTGGTGGCCCTTCTCTGGATCCTCTCCAGCCTGTCCACGTCTTTTTTGCATAGCATTTTTCTAATGGGGTCAGATTTAGGAGAGATTTTTTTCCCTTAGGAAGAGGAAGATCCAGTTCCATATCCTAGGGCAACACTGTTGTTCAAGCTCCAGCTTAAAAGTAGAAACAGTCTTCTGTTTCTCAAAAGATTGTAAGATTGTTTTTAAAATGGGCCAAAGACTGAAAATATTTTGTGACATTAGCCATACACTGAAGCTGCGCGTTTTGGACAAAGAAAAAATGCAAGTGCATGGAGCCAGCTTTGCAGTGAGACCATTCCCTTTGTGAATGGAAGTGGCAGACACCCACAAATGTATCAAATCCATCTTTTGTTAGAGCATTCTTAAATCTTATTTTGAGAAGAAGAATGCAGCCACTTTAGATGGCAATTTCTGGTGATTTTTACTTGTTCTCCAAGATTATTACAGATAACTTCAAAAGAATGCAGTCCTGTGGAAGAACTGGTTTCTAGCTATTGTTCAAATGCTAATCAAGACATTTGTTTGCTTATATCCTGTGCTTTGTGATATAGGAAGATACATGAGTAGGATGTTGTCCATCAAAGAGTGAAGGCGGCTGTGGATTTCTTTCCAGCACTGATCTATAATCAGCAAGAGTCACAGTCTGGTCTCACAGTAATCAGGCCTGTAAAGAGCATCGACTTGATACGCCTACTTCTTTTACTGTAGAAAACAGGAGCTCTGAGTTTCTTTGTTTAACAGATATGTGGTTTTTTTAAAAGTAATATACATTTCTTCATGGAAAGGATATGCTATCAAAGACAACTTTTCCATGGTGTTACGGAAGAACATACTTTCAAGGCAATTTCATGTCAGTTTCCATTAAAGTTAGTCATTCGTGTGCAAGCACCCACCTGCATGTTTGTGTGCAGTTGTGAGTAAAATATAAGCAAAATATGTATGATTAATTTTCTAAAACTCGTTAGTTTTCAATGTCATGTCAATTTTATTTTATCAGTTCATTTTCAGTACTGAATATAATGGAGGGTATACAGATTTGGTAGATGTTGAATCGGTAGGTAGCAAACTAAATCTAGGGTGTTGTACGTGTATTATTTAGTGTATTGATGCGTTTGTGCTTCTTAATATGAAAAATATGGAAGTGTGTCTGTTGTTGAATACAACCTCTATACAGACTTAAACGTATTGTATAAATGACAATAATTCTGAACTCTGGGATATACATGCAGCATAAATGAAGAAGGACTCTCACTAGCTGTCATAACATCTTCTCAAATTCTGAGTTGAAAAACTAGTGAACTGAGCAGAAGCAAGGTCATGCCTGCAATACATTGATTCACCTTGATCATTGACTCACTTTGCAGCAAATCACTGATTAATTAAAATTGATTTTGTTTATGTTTTGGCTTATTACTCCATCACGGGAATCTCAGTTTAAGTTCACCATCAGTTTATTATGAAACCTGAGGAGGAAGACAGCCTGAAGACCAAGACCAAATACTGCCTGGTGATGAACCACCGAGCTGTGGTTCGTTAAAAACTGCTTTTTAAATCGGATAGTATGCTGCTTAATGCTGTATTGCTATAGGCTAGGAATCACAATCTTCAATTAAAGAAATCGTTTAATATTAGGCATACTTTTTGCGAAGAGCCAAGGTCTGTTTTGGTAACGTGTTCTGTCTTAAAAGCAGAAAATACTGACTGAGTGACTCTCGTTTAGAAATACCTTTGTTTCTCAGCCTACGGAGACATTATTGAATAGCGCAAATTCAGATTGCAGCTTCAGCTCTGACCAAAGCAAATACAAATTTATGTTTTCACTACACACAGTTATGCAGCTACCTACTTTCAAAAAAAGACAACAAATCTCCAAAGCCGTCTTTTTTCTTTTTGCAAAAGTCTTGCATTTGTGAGAATATTTTAATAATACTGGACAGAATTATGACACATTAACTACCTGATATTTGGTAGATTCTGCAGGATTTCAGTCCACCTGAAATATATTTTAGTAATATCAATGTGTTTCGATGTATAAACATTCTTAGAATTGGGTTTAGAGTTACCTAGTCTGTGTCCTTTTGCTAAAGGACTGATGAATGAATCCTAACCAGATAAGAGATTTCTGGACAGGAGAGTTTTCATTTCCTTTTCATTCAGAAAAAAGTTAAAAATTGCTGTTCATCTGTATTTGTGAATAGATATTAATTATGGGATTATAAAATGTATCTCACGGTTAACTTTTTGTAGTTATTGATGATGCTACTGGTGGAAACCAGTTATTAGTAAGTGACATTTGGAATGTGTGTACCTTTTGAGGGACAATGGTGAACACAGTTTCTTGTGTGAGCCCTAGTGGCGTCCAAATATATTATTTTTCCATGTGCTCAGTAAATCATAGAAGTATTTTTATCAACCTGAAATTATTCCCCCCATTTTCTCACTGAAGCAAAACCTTGAAAAATGTAGAGAGCTTTGATGCAACTGTTGCATATTACAGTTTTGATCTGAAGAGGTATAATGTGTGATGGAGAGAGAGGTGAGAATCTGTAACAATACCTCAAGCTGATCAGAACTTTGAAGTGGACTTTTTATCTTAAATTAAGCACATTAGATTATCTGAGAAACTTGATCTAAATTAGCCCTTCTCTAGTGAGGTGTTGGATCATTGCTTACGGAGGTCCTTTTCCAGCCTGTGATTCCATGCACTCTAAACCTGTTTTATTAAAAAAAAAAAAAAAAAGAAATCCAAAACCCACTACCAAAACTAAAAGGATTAGAACAAATTAAATTTCTAAATGCAGAAATGTCAGAGCTGCTAGATGAGAAAGATTGCATTTAAAATACTTACTAAATTTAAAACATTTAAATTTTTTAAATTCCTGGTTGACAAACTGGATCTCAAGGAAGTTGTGGTTTGTTTTTTTTTTTTTTGCTTTCCTTTTGCTTTGCTTTTGGTTATCTTTGTGAATTAGCTGTATGTAATTTAACTAACAACTCATTACTGCTCATCGCTTGACTCTCCACATCTCATTGGGCATGCAGGCCTCTTCTTGTTGTACTAAAAACGGTATATTGAAGTAAACAAATGAAATTCTGTATGAGAGAAGTGAAGACCAAGGTTAACTCGCCCTGGCACCATATGTATTTAAAAACTAAGAGAAGAAGAAAATGAGTTTACCTGGAAAAATGTTTTAGAATACCAGAATTTGTGTGAGAGAAGACTCAAGAAAACAAGATACTGCTGAGACATGGCCTTCAATTTCATTATAGGATAACAACTCCATAAACCCCATTTCTATTAGCATCTTCAGGCCAGAAATGCAATTTCAGACCTCAGCTAGAATGATCGTACTTCAGTAAGTACAATATAATACTGAGTCATCTCAGCAGCAAGTCATTGTCTTATTTGCAGGTCACATAGATTCCACTAATTCCTTATGCTCAGTCCACTTGCACCTGAATGATAAACTCTTCAAAACTCTGTTCCAAAACATTCTGAAATACACCATTATTGCCACTTTTTAGAAACTCTGTTAGAGTTGTTCATCTTATGTAGCAAATAAATAGTTTATTACGTGTTGTAGCACAAATGAAAAGGTACACGGGAAATTTAGAGGGATAATGTAGAACATTGATGTTGAATGCTGCACACAGTCCTTAAGACATTATCAGTGTTTGTGTTTTGGCGTTACAGCATTTCATGATTGATAAAGACTTTGTGATGCCAGTGTAAATTCTAAAAAGAAATGCTTATTATTTGAAGTCTAGAAAATCCAAATGTTAATTTCATTATGCTGGAAGCTCTTGCCCTTTTATGTGTATGGATTTAAAAAGAAAATAGTTCATTTATTTGAGTGACTTTCATTTTAAGTAAGTTTTTATGTATATTGTCTGAAGGCATAATTTTATTTTTTAGAAAACTATGAATTACAACAGATACTATGTATATGCCTCTGTGGAATTATGAATGCTTTAATGTAGCAGGGAGAATAAACACAATTTCATATATATATAGAAGTCAGTAAGTGGCAAATCTCAATTTTATTCTAAATCTGGGTATTTATAAGTTTGTGGGTTAGTATTTTGTTCTTTTTAAAAGTCTGAAATATGTATGTTCAAAGATTGATACAGGAACCAGATGACAAAAATGTTTTAAAAATCTTTATTTTTACCTTATACATGTTCTGACTTTTTTCCTCTCAAATGGACATGCTTCTGATGCCAATTTTTAAAAATTCATGAACAGAGGGACATAGTAATGAGTGCTTAATTGTATTGTTTGTACTTTGCAACTTACTACACTGAAGTTTAAAAAACAGAAATGTTTTTAGTAATGAGTTTGGAAGCTGAGAATTTCAGAGAGCATTTTACAGAAATGGAAACAGAAGCAGCAGGGGAAAAAGAAAATGAATTTGTTTAGCATTAATTAGCTAATTCTGTCTTCCTCCTACTTGACTATACATCTTAGAATTGTTTATAAAAATTTCTTGAATTCCTAATCTGTACTGTTAAACATGCTATTGATTGTTATGCAAAGTTAGATAAGGAAAACAGTGTCTGCTGATTAGTCTGAAATATAATAGCTGTCCATTTTAGTAGTAGTAAGCAATGAAGTGTCACCTAAAATAAAGCCATATAGCTTGCACACATTTGTAAAATCACACAAGTGAAAAACCTGCTTTTGAATTCCCATTTTAAAGGGTGCGTCACTGAATTCCTTTGATGAAAATCACTTTGTCACTCCCAGCTTTTATTTCAAGTGCCGGTAGCTGGTCTAGTGTCATACTATTGCAGTTGCATAAGGGGACTGGAAAAAGCAGTGCTGCTTTTAGAACATAATTGTTCAAGTGATCTCTTGAGTTCAGTACAGGCGGCTGTTGTGTATCTGCTTTGACAATAATAATTGACACGAGTGTAACTTCATAGCTGGATGGGATACTGACATATCGTATCGCTCTTGTTTTATCAGCTTCCGCCCCCTTAAAAACTTCTAAGGCAGTGTCTTTTTGTGGACAGTTACATACCTGTATAAAAATAAGTTCTTCTACGTGCTAGTCTGCGAGTGGTGTTTTTCTTGGTTAGTGGACAAGTTTTGGAGAATAAAATGACTTTTAATTCTGTATATACCTTTGACACAGTTGAACACTAAAAATAATCTGTTTTGGCTCGCTTATATCAGCTTTAGTGTCGCATGTTAAGAGGTGAAAAGGGCTTGGCACTTTATAAGTGTGTCTTTGGCATTGCGTTATGTAACAATTTGTAAAAGAGTTTTTAGAATAATTAGGATAACTAAACAATAGGGCTGTTTCATGTCACTTTTCCAGAGTGGTATTATTCTTGGAATATGTTTTTTGAGGAGCAAGTTCCTATGACTTACTTGAACCATCACTTGAAAATACCTCTTGGATCTTTGTTCATACTCAGAGGTTACTAAATTAAATGAGACCTTGAAAGTTAAGATCATGCATTCAGAGGACTTGTGTTGAGGGCTTACTGTGCTAACAAAATAAATGTGTTTATATTTGGCTTACTATTACTGCAAAATCACAATAACAGGTTTTTACTGCAAGCATTAAACATGTTTTATTGAGTTAAACTGAGTAACAGTTTTTTATGGCACTGTAGCAAGCCACTGCTAAAGCAACAGAAGGACACAGCACTTGCGAAAGCCCTGGAGACAGTATGTAGTCTTTGTCACTTTGATATAGTCTTGCATATAAATCTATACATAAACATCTATTTACGTACACATCAAAAGAATCTTTGCATGTGCACATGCTACCAGTTGTAGGAGTGTAATGTGTTCATTTTCAACAGATTCCGTGTTCCAGGATTTCTTAGCATTATAGTGTATATGTAACTTCCAAATATTTACTTTTTTTCTCATACCTTGTTTTGTGACAGGATGACGAAGTAGTACTTCAGTGTGTTGCCAGTATTCACAAAGAACAAAGGAAGTTTTGCTTGGCAGCTGAGGGACTTGGGAATCGCCTGTGCTTTTTGGAACCAACATCAGAAGCTAAAGTAAGAAATCAATACTCAACGGGTGTAACTGATCAGTGAATGTTAACCTACTTATTATCCACGAATACATTTAATTAGGGTTTCTTTAATGTGATGCTAGATGCACCTTCTGTATGCATTTCTTTCTGTGACTGCAACATGAGATTTCTTAGAGATTCTAAATATACTTTAAGGCATACCTGTTAATAGCAGTCAAAAGCCACTACTCTTTAACTATTTAAAATTATTGCTGTAACTGAAATACTTCATATCAAGATTAAGTCTCCAGACTGTTACTAAGATTTAAGTTCACTAAAAAACTTATCCCTGTTACTGCTGTAGGTTCAAATATCTTGATATACGGGATTGATAATTTTAGAGGCATTGTCACCTGTTAGTTACTGACATTAAGTGTTACTTCTAACTGTGTTGATTAATCAGAAAGTTTAGAGTACAGGGAGCAGAATTATTAAGTGATTGAAAGGTTTTAAAGGTAACAAGAGGCAAAAGGAAAAAATGAAGCTAGAGAGCAGTGAAGAAAAAATAAAAGAAAATAGAGTAGTAAGAGGAGCTTGAGAGGAGAAAGGAGAGAAGAGATGAAACTTTAGACCTGTACTAGAGCAGAATGTTAAGAACAAAGGCAAACAGCGGAGGACCTCCTCCCTCTCTTCTTTGTTCTCTCTGCACCATTTTCTTTTTCTTTGTTTTGTGTCTTTATTTCTTTTCTTGTCTTCCTGATAATTTATTTCTCCCCCTGATTTTTTTTAGTGGGGTCTTTGTATCTTTTCCCTTGAAATATTGCCATGGGGTCCTATTTTTAGCCTAGGTATTATGACCACGTTACATCCACAGTGTTTATGTATGCAGTATGAGAGGTCATTGTTCACCTCTAAGGTGAAAAATTATGCTGCTTCTAAATTTTCATTTCTTTGCATTCCGAGAGTTCAGTCAGATAATTTATCCCCAGTGTACTTTAGAAATCACCCATAATCTTTTCACATGCTTAAGTAAAAGCATTTAGTTTTCACATATGTATTTGCAACTATTGTCTTAAAATCTTCAACAGTGATTGGGAATTTTTTATTAATTGACAGCTCAGCTGCAATGTGGTCTCATCTATTACTGACCATGACCATCTCAATCTGTAAAACAGCATGTTGCTCATCTTATTAGAAGAAAAAGAGGAATTGTATGCATTACTGTAGGATGCCATAGATCTGCTTTACATTTCATAAGTGTCTTAGTAGCAGATAATACTACAGAAGCTTCTGAAGTTTCTTTAAAATTAAGAGGTTCAGAAAACTTGTATGTAACTGCTCTGAAAGAGCTTACTGAGGAGCTTTCTGAACTGCTGGTCTTAACTGAGAACAGTGAAGAATTTTGGAAAGACTCATATAAATACATCTGTTTGAAAAATAAGAAATCTAGAAGGTTGACCTGGATGATTAGAGAGTATAATTCTCACCGATGACTCTTACCAAAAAGGTGTCCAAGAAAACTAAAATGGCACACATCCAGTGGACTAAAAAATAGTTATTGAATAGCTGTGTTTCTTATCAAATCCTACAGGGTTCTGTTCTCACTGCTATGCTGTTGAGTATTTTTGTCAATTAAGACATCATTTAAATTAACATGCGATTTTTTCGGATGTGAAAACATTGGGGAACTGGCAATTGATAAAGTCATGCCACACACAGGAAGAGCTGCAGTGCCTTGTGTGACAATGGAAAGTAGAGGTATATTTCCATTCTGCTAGTGTAAAGTCTAATAAATGAGCGTGTGAATATGCTTACAAAATGGGAAACTATTCTTGTCCCCTATAAGGATGCTACACAGTCATAAGTTCCCTGAGTGATGATGTGCTCAAGGGAATTAGCATAGTTTTTAGGGGTACAATCAAAAGAAACTTGGTAGGAGATGGGAAGTTATAATATCTCTGCAAATTTTGGGGTTTTCTTACTACCTCTGTGGCAGTGCTGCTGGAGTACAGTCACGGCGTTCAAATTTATAAAATGGAGATTGCTCCAGGAAGTGCTATGAGAATCATGATTGGAGGAGGACGCAGTCTGTTCAGTTTAAAAAAGGAAAGTATGGACACTACCCATAAGCTTCTAAAATGGGAATGTTGATAAAAGTCCATTTATTTTAGACAGCAGCAGACTGTCCTCCCTGTTAAAACGGAACTGTTTACCTGAGATGGATTCCTTATCCCTGGAAATTATAAAACTAGATTTATTCTGTTTGTTAAGAAGAAATTTTATTAAAGAAGATTCAAGGCATGTTTATCAACAGAAGTCCAGAGCAGAATATCATAGTGATACCTTCTACTACCTTCTCTTCTCGAGTTTACCACTTTACCAAAGCTAAATTCTATTTGCAGTGTATGTGACAGCTTCTTCAATCATTAAATTTTGGCTAAATATTGTCAAATCAAAAGAAGAAATGCTTTTCCATTCCAGCAATTCTGGAAAACATAAAAAGGTAGACACGAAAAAACCTCTATGTATCCATTAATTCCAGAATGAAAAGGTCTAACTTCATGATTAATTTTTAAATCTGAGTTGCGTGTAGTAGAAGTCAGAAGATAGAAGTAGCTAAAAGGAAAGGGAAGCAAGGAAAGAGAAGCTATATTTCTTTAAAAAAAGTTCTTCGAAACTGAAAGAGGAAAAATTGGGGTTTCTGTGGTTGACCATTAGCTATTTTGGTATTTTTTGGTACATGCTGAAGGGAATAACAATTAAGAGATAGTTCTGTTCAAATTTTACTGTAAATCCATAAGCAACTTGTATGTTACTTTCTTACTTAGTGAAAACTACTACAGTGTTGGTTTGCTAATAATCTATACTATGGTGACTGGATTTTAAATGCACTTTTTAAAAGCACTTTTGCATTAATTCAGCAGTATGAAATTATGATCCTCCTGTCTATATGGCTCCTTTTTGAATTATTGGAAGATGTTTCCTTAGATAATGTGTGATATTTAAAATAGGGGGAAAATCTAATTAACTAGAGGTTTTTAATACTAAACAATAAATAGCAGAATTGTTGAACTATGTGATCTAATTATAATACTTTATTGCTATTTTCCTTGTTTTTAAAGTGATATATTTAGAAGATGGTATATTTCAAAGCTGATAGCCTGGTGAAACAAGACTAACTTCTACTGATACCTAAGAAAAATATACCTCAAAAGTAATTGTAGTACGTTAGCATCTCTTTTAGAAGCAAAATTGTCAAGTAAACTTAAATGCCTGAAGGGAATTATAACTAATTAAGACAAGATTTCTGTCCTAATGACAGAATGTAATAGTTCACAGGTCTGGTAAAAGTAAACCTAGCAAATCAGTAATCTGTACCAGTTCGTGACAGTGGTTTTTGTACTGCAGACAAGGAGCTATGGGCAAGAATTTGGTTAGTAAGCATATTACCTGCAAGAATTCAGTGTTATCATAATGCCTGGAGGAATCCAGAAGACTGAATTGCATTGAGAGTGTAATGTGGGAGCTGGGTTTTCCTGTTAGTTGTTTTATGTGCCTCCATTTCCCCCTGTGCAACCCAGCATAAACTTAGAATAATTATATATAAAATGGTTAAAACTGCCCTACAGCTATTTGCACAGCTATTATTTTTGTAATAAATAATAATTTTGTCATGTTGAAATCATAGGCTGAAAAAAGGAGACATAAAACTGATGAGAAACAAGTTTAAACTTCAGCATAAAACTTATCTCAGTGCTCCCTCCACTGTCACTTTGTACTTGCCTGGCTGTGTTTCTTTGATGTAGAAAACATTTCCTTGAAATCTTTTGATATGAAGCTCTCTTCACCGGAATGTGCTTGTAAGAATGTTTCAGCCAGCATTAACTGCGTACGTTGAGTCAATTTATTATTCACCTTGGGGTTGTATGTAGAAGCCTGGTATTAGAAACTTCATTGCAGTTTATTCTTCACAGAATCACAGAATGGCTGAGGTTGGAAGGGACCTCTGGAGGTCTTCGTGCCCAATTGCCTTGCTCACGCAGGGCCACGTAGAACAGGTTGCCCAGGACTATGTCTAGACAGCTTTTGAACATCTCCAAGGATGGAGACTCCACAACCTCTTTGGGCAACCTGTGACAGTGCTCAGGCACCCTCACAGTGAAAAAGTGTTTCCTGATGTTCAGATGGCACCTCCTGTGTTTCAGTGTGTGCCCATTGCCTCTACTCCTCCCACTGGGCACTGCTGAGAAGAGCCTGGCTCCATCCTCTTTGCATCACTTCGGGTATTCACACACAGTCATCATCATCTCATCTCTTCCTCATATGAGAGATACTCCAGTCCCTTAATCATCTCAGTGGCCCTTTGCTGGAGTCTCTCCAGCAGCTTCATACCACTTTTGTCCTATGGAGACCAGATCTGGGCACAGTACTTCACGTATGGCCTTACCAGTGGTTATTCTTGCGGCCTTATTTTTTGTCTTGCTGTGTTTTGCTGTCTATTCTAAGAAACTACGAGTGAAAATTAGACCGGTGTATGTTATTGACTGGCTGAGGATGGGTGTACCGCTCCTTTACTACTCATGATTATGTAAGCACGTACCTTTACAATGTTAATAAATCATACCAAATCTTGAAAATACCATGTTTTTCAGTAAATCACAGTGTACCTTACAGGAGAAAATTTTTCTCTGGTGTCTCCCTTTTAAATGGAAAACTAAGGCAGATGAGTGTATATATGACCAATCAGAAGTCTGTGAAAACGGCGCCTTGCCATTCTATTCTGTACTTTCTATAAAGTATTTTCATCTGTTTGAGAGAAAAATCCTACATACTGATAGATTTTTTTTTTTTAATTAGTTTATTACAGAGTGTGGCCCCTTGTCGTGCTGTAGGTCTTCATTTTTTCTGTAACTGCTCGTGTTGCTCCTCTGTAACTACAGTGTAACTTGTATCTGTTTCTTCATGTCACCTTTCCTATCAGCTTTGACCTACTGATGTACTTTACCTGCTCTCTGCTCTTCCTCCAGAAATCAATTTAGGTGAAAATAAAGTAATTTGACCTGGACTCTGACTCATTTCTGTAAGAAAATAGAGTTATTTTAGGACTCTATTGAACATTTCCAGTTCAGTAGCTAGTTTTATTTATCTTAACACTTAATTCAGAAAAATGAGGTATATTCCGTGCTATGAGTATGTTGATGGAAAACTGGAAACTCCACAAGAAAGACCTATTTGGAAATAATCTCAGAAATAAATATTTTCTTCATATAAAAAGAGCTGCTGTCAGGGTAGAACTGACAATTGTTTCTTCAGATTTACTTTGCAAATTTGTGTAGATTTCCTATATCAAATTTATTTTTTTTATCTTCCTGTATGTATGGACAAGACTGTCCAGAAGTGTGCTGGAAGAACTCCCAAAAACTTTCATTGGCTTTGAAGAATTATTTATTCAAAATTCCTACTTTCTTTTATCATATATCTTATCAGTCTGCTGCACAAATTCACTTACAGTAATGCTTGCTCGGCATAACTTGAATTGTTTCCTTTATTGATGATTCTTGGAAATAATATTGTCTTTCTTCTGTATGTTCTTTCCAACCTCCCATTGCCAGAAGGGAGATAAATACCTATGCCTATGGTTACTTTACAGCAGATTTCTAAAACCTTATCTTAGTGCCTGAATAGATTTTGTTTTTCATTTCATTTCCTGACATGAATATTTCCCCATCTTCTATCCGTAGCTCTCACCTCTCAGTATTCTTGTTTCATTGAAGATCCCATATTGGCACTTCTCTTTTTTGGGGGGGATTCCATTACAATACAACATTGCTCATAGTTGTGTGGAAAAAAGCATAAATTAGCAGATGGTAGAGATTTTATTAAACCCTTTTTAGGTATGTAATTATTAAGAGTGTAAAATGATCTGTCACACAGAGGTTGTTGAATATCAAACTTAAGAAACAGTATCATTTGCAAAAGTACCAGAAAACAAATGAGCATTGACAGACTCAATAGTTAATTTTTTTTTTTTTTTTTTTTAAACCAAAAGGAAGCAATCTAGGTTAATTAAGGAGGTCAGTTGCTACTTAGGTCATGTACCATCCACGTAAATTACCTTTCACTGGTATTTCTCAGGACAGTTAAATTCAAAAAAGAATTTGTTGCCATCCAACCACAGAAATGGGGTATGTGATGGCATGCATGTGTGAGCTTATTGTGTGACATTGCAAATTTGAAAGAGAGGTTAGCTGCTCTAAGTCATGGGTGAAAAAATCATTAATTTCATAGTTCTCAGTGTCAGTATTCTTAAATAAAGCTGAATGTTCCATAACCTGTGAACAAGAAGTGAAAAATTAATTGCATTAACCTAAGATGTACATTTTATACAAACTGTGACTAGGAGTGCATTGTTTTAGAGTGTGTGTTTTGTTAATACAGCACTGAAGTAAGGGCTGCAACAATTTTCAAATCCAAATGCAGTCTATGTGGCACAAGACCAGTGGCCAGCGAAACAGGTGGGAGTTCTTTTGTTCAGTTGGTAGGTGTTGGATCATCCTGATTATGCCATATTCAGTTTGGAGTTGATTAAGTGACAGATGTAGACTGGTGATGTGATGACAAGTATTACAGTTTAAGTTGTTCTGTTGCAGTTAATGAAATTATGAACTATTTACAATTATTTAGTCATGTAAGAAAAATGTAAGAGTTCACTTTACATCAATAATATATGTAAGAATTATATATATATATATATATATATAAAAATATATGAAATTTCAGTGTCAAGTCTTTGGCCTAACAGTCTTCTCCAAAATGTATTTGAAAACACACACACAAAATAATTAGAGTTTATAGTAGAGATCAAAGGGTGGGAATTCCAAGACACTACTTGATTAGTTTGCTATGAAGACTTCACTTCAGCAAGTTTAGAAATCTCTCGTGTCATTTCCCTTTTCACTACCTTATAACTCAGCATTATCAAGAATTTTATTTCCTCCTCTCACACTGATTTAAAAAAGAAAAAGGAGTATATAACACTTTAAAGTTCATTCCTAGCCATGATCTATATCATAAATCACAGAATACTGAATTGCTGAGGTTGGAAAGGGCCTGTGGAGATGTCCAAGTCCAACCCCTTTGCTCAGAGTAGGTTCAGCCAGAGCAGATTGCTCAGGACAGTGCCCAGTCATGGTTTGAATATCTCCAAGGATGAAGACTCCACAAACTCTCTGGGCAACCTGTCCTAGTGTTTACCATGTTCAGAGTAAAAAAAGGGTGTTTTTTCCTCATGTTTACATAGAATTTCCTGTATTTCGGTTTGTGTCAGTTTCCTCTTGTCGTTTCCGTGCATACCGCTGCGTAGAGTTTGGCTCTGTCGTCTTTGTACTTTCCCATCACATATTTATGTACGTTGATGATTCCTCTTTTTTTTTTTTTCTTGGACACATCAATGACAATAAATTGTGAAAAAAAAAAAATCTGCTGTTCTCGAATTGAGTGTAAATTTAATGTTTCAAAACCAGCAGACATATTGATACAACAATTGAGAAGATCTCCTAAAATGGTTCATATTATTATATCATGAGATTCTGAACCTTTGCCATGTAGCAACAGCTATAAGTATGTTCAGAGCATCAACCTTATATGTCAAATAAGATCATAGACCTTTTCTTCTGTTTTGTCGATGATGTTAGAGAACAAATACAATGTTCATGGTGTAATGCTAAAAGACAGGAAAGCAATAATCTGCAGAGTAAAACTTTTCACATTTGAACATGAAGGTGTTTCATTTTACTGTGAGGGAATACAGCTCTAGGAAAAGTAAAGTTACTGCACTGACGTGTTATGAAGAATGGATTTATGTTATTCTCATACAGGGAAACAGCATGTATTTAAAAAAAATGAGTAAACATTAAGTATGGATTTCAAAATTAAAATTAATGTGTGTTCAAACACACTTTTTGTCCTGTTTCACCTGCTCTGCTGATCTGTTCTTACAGTGTTTAATTTATTTTTACAGTATGTTCCTCCGGACCTTTGCATCTGTAATTTCGTCCTTGAACAGTCCCTATCTGTCAGAGCCCTTCAAGAAATGCTGGCCAGCACAGGGGATAATGCTAGTGAAGGTGTAAGTAAATTGACATAAAACAATTTTAAATTTCTAAATATGGATTGTTCTCATTTCTTTCCTTGCTCCAGGATTTTCTAGGAGAGGGGCCATGTGTCAAGGCAGATTCTACGGTTTTCCTGTTTTCCTGGGATATTATTGCTCCACTATATCATATTCATTTCTCTTTAGAATTGAGGAGCAGGTGCAGTTAGCCTTGTGAAATATGTATTGTTCTCATTTTTTCATTTTTCTCTTTTTTTTTGATGAGTCAGCCTTAAAATTGCAAGTGATTCACTTAAAAGCTTTCAGTAAAAAAATAGCATGAGGTGTTTTATTGCTTGTACTCAGTATGCATACATTTGTTACAAACTGACTACATGTAATTTTCTTCTGACCACCTGTCTATATTTACATTTGATTTTGCTGTTAAGGTTTTCCTTGCCGATTAAAAAAAAAGTTGTAATTTTTAAAAGTATTACATACATATACACTGTTACATGATGTTTTTCTGGTTTTCTTCCTCAAGCAGTTGTAAGTTCCTGCAGGATATACTATTTAAAACCATTTCTTATGGACAACTTGTTTTGCATGAGCCCTTGGAATTTTTTTATGTATTGTTTTTGATCAGCCTTTTATAATGATCTAAAAGTTTGCTATGTTCTCTGAACAACCAGCGATAACTATCTTATATTTGTTTCCAATTTTTGCAATAATCTAACACATTTTCTATGTGAGTCCAGAAAATCATTATCCAGGAGTTTGGTTTTTGTTTGGTTTTTTTTTTTTTTCTACTGGGTGTACTGAGAAATTTTATGTAATTGTATGAATCATATTGTAAAAGAGATTATACATAGTGTTCATATAATTCTGAGAAGTTTCTCAATAAATTTTACTACATAAAATTACATAAAACTGTCTGCTATCGGTTAACAGGATTAAGTTCCAGCATAACCAGGTCCCAAATACCTATTTGTTAATGTCTTTGTTACTAGCTAGAGAAATAGAAGTAAGATGTTTGTTTCATTGCTGTTTTAATAAAAGACCTCCACTGAATTGCTTTTAGATTTTTATTCCTTCTGTTTGGACAAATAACATTTCTTCTTTAATCCTTTGAATTAGTATTCTGTATGTCAAGCTACAGAATGTAGTAGTTTCTCAGCGTGATGTCTTCTAAGTTGGGGTTCTATAGAACACAAGTTGTACATAGCTTATAAACCTATTGACCTAATTGGTAATTTAACTAATGTATTGTTCATAGAGTGCAAAATCATTTGCCTACACATGAATAACTGTCACTTGAGTTCCTGGAACTGTCTTGGTCCCTTCCACATGAATCCAAGGAAAAGAACTGACCTTAAAGGCCTTTCTAGCAATATGTAATGTACTAGAGACAAACCCTGTTCTAAATTTGTATTGTGGGGAATTATCTTTAATATTTAACGATTGCTTAAACATAGCTGTAACAAGAAGACCATAAAGTAAATGCTCTTTTAAATGGAAAAAAAAATCTGTCTCTGTGTGTGAGAAGAGTTTCAAGCAATTACATAAGAAGTCAGATATTCTTAAATCAGCACTTTCTAACTTGTTATCAGGATCTGGATGTTAGACCTTTTATTATTATTCAAGACTTAACAGTTGCAAATGTTATGATCTGGACTGGGAGAAAAAAATGAAGTATAGTGTTGCCCACCATAGTATAACTAGTCTTAACATTATTCGTTATATCCATAAATCCGCACAATTTGGAGATCACTTTCCTACAAAAGTGCTTTATACAATTTAGGATCAAGGATTTAAAAAAGAAATTAAAAGAAATCCTAGTTTCATTGGAAACCATCACAATAAATCAAGAATTTAATTTCTTTGTCATATTATTTATTTAAGTTTGAATTAGGCTTGTTATTTATAAACAACTAGGAAATAAGGTGGTAGATGCAAAAAGAGGCTGAGAGAAGCAGACTTGAAAACCTATAAAGCTTGTTGTCTGTTGTCCCATGGATAACTTGTTAATATTCTTCCCTTGGAATTTATTTTCTTCTAGTCACCAAAGGGAGCTCAAAAGTTGTGTGTTAAATTCTCTAAAGGAAGAGTGTGGAAAATCCAGTTATGCCTTTCCCTGATCTTGTTATAAATTTCCATATTAAAAATTAATAATTGTGTGTGGTTGAAATTATGGATGCAGTTGCTTTAACGAATCTGGTAAATGCTTAAGATAACATAAATCCTAGTGAATAGATATCCTTAGTATGTGCTTAAACTATCGTGGACAATAGGTACATCTTTCCTTTTTCAGATTTCAGCTTGTGTATATGTATATATACTAATTTTATTATTGTTTTTTTAATGCCTCTGAGAAGTTTATAAGAAAGGTAAGCAGTATCTTATTTAATTTAAAACATATTTTTAAAAATGCTGTGGTTTTGCTTAATTATAATAAAAATTAGGTCACAATATGAGTCTTTGACCAAGACTCAACAAGAACAACATTTGTTCCCTTGGCAGATATTTGGTTGTTGCTGTAGCTACTTCATTGTTATGATTTTTGCCCAGTATATACATTTCATAATTTGCTTGAATATTTGCACCTGTTACTTGAACTGTAGTAGTTCTTCACGTTGTTACATAGTTCTGATCGTAGTCCAGGCACTGCAGTGGAATTCTGACCTTCTCTCTCATGTTCTGTAGGCAGCTCAAGGGGGTGGTCACAGAACGCTGCTGTATGGCCACGCTATACTACTTCGACATTCGTTTAGTGAAATGGTAAGTGAAAGAGCACTTGCACGGAATGAGTAACGTGAAACTCAATCTATCTTTATATCAAAATAAAAGAATACATAAATTTGGAAGAATGTTCTTTCTAAGTTCTCTTCTCCACTGGATGAAAAATTTGAATAGCTTGTAGTGTCTCAGCACAATGGAAGTGGCCTTAATATTTTAAATCGAGATTCGTCAATCCATTTCACTCAGAAATGTATCTGAAGAGCTCGTTTAGGCATGCATTATTTCTTTGTCCTTAAGGTGTTTTGTTTAACGATAATTCCATTAGCAAGTTGCTGTTATCGCAAATGCATTTGTTATGATACCTGTTATTTTTTCCATCATATTTTATAAGATAAGGGGTTCCTTTTATTATCCCGTAGTTCCCAGAGACTATGCCCACGAACTTGCTATCTTCAGGCTACCTTGGATAAATTTTGTTTCACTATATTGTACAACTGGAGAGTTTAAACTCTTCTGGATCTTTGCCTTACTAGGGCCCATGAAAGTATACCTAACAGGATGCTGAAGAAATGAAAAGTCAAGAAAACAGCTTCCCTCCTTTTTCCTGTACTAGAAGACTCTATATTAGTCTTTAAACTTTGTTACTTACGTTTATGAACCATACAAATTGGAGTTGCCTTGATATACCAGAATTGCAAGTATGATTACTGCCTTTTGGTATGTTTGCTATGTTTTCCTGAAGCAAGCTTATTTCAGTAATGCTGTAATAAGATGTTTGCCTGTTCCTATCTGATGAACTATGTGAAACTTTGGAAGGCAGGAGCTAAATTGCACAGAGAAATAGGTGCTGGAGTGGAAAAGGATTTTGATGTTTTGAAGTCAGGGAGAGTTGTATACAAAGAACATCATGCTTAAGTGATTTGAAAAATTAAGCACAGGCTGATAATAAGATGGAGTAATATAAATATTAATTTGGCATGTGTGTTAATGGATACTGTTGGATTTTGTTTTCAATAACTTCACTGTTTTGCAGTATTTGACATGTTTAACATCATCAAGATCCCAGACGGATAAACTTGCATTTGATGTGGGACTACGAGAAAATGCAGCAGGTATGGCAAGTTATTTTTGAAGGAAAGCGTATCACACAGTTCTGTTTTTAGAAGAGGCGGCATTGAGATTAATGGCACTGTGAGCTTATGAATGTCATGTTTATGTGTTCATGACAGATAAGATGACTGAAAGTAAATGATGACTGTCAGTACTGATGACTTTCAGTAAATTAACTGACTTCATGTAAGACTGAGAATGCCTTGCAATTAAACTGAGTTACCACAACTGCAATAACACTAGTGATAACGGTCAAAATAAAAAAATTCTGTTGAATAAAACAAATTTGATGCAATTGTTTTCTATTTCTATGGTTTGTCACTTGCAATAGAATTAGAGTATGGAAAAGACATGTATCAGTGCATTCCCAATATACATTGTGACCATGCAACAAAAGAAGTATGCAACTTTTAATGCAGGAAAACAGGAAAAATGTAACGAGCACATTGCTAAAAGAACCGAAGAAAAACAATAGCATAAAATGGAGCACAATAATAATGGGACAGAGTGGAAGAGATACAACACAAACAAGAAATGATGAGAAAGCTTTAAAATCTAATTAAGAGATTTCTGGGAGTACTGCCAGTAACAGCGCTGCTGACAGAAATATAGTAAAAAAAAAAAAAAAAGCTTCCATGAAATCACATATAAACTGTGAGATGCCACTGGGAGCTGTGTTAGATGAATTTAAAAGCAACTCAGCCACAGAGTGCCACAAATAGGTTTACATGGTGCTGTACATGTAGTGTTAATGGTTACTGAAAGCAATGAGTACTCATCAGAAAATAACAGGTCACCCTGTAGTACCCAGCCCCATATACCTTGAAGGGACAATCTAAGTATCTGTATACCATCTCATTAATGTGAAGCTTCAAATAAAGAAACGCCAGTTGTATTAATATAAACCTGTGCTTTCTATTGGTTTTTATTATTATTTTGAAAATAAATTAAAAGCAAAATAGACTATTTGATGATGGAGAGGCACTGCCAATGTAGGTGTTAAAATGTTTGTGGACCAGGATCTTTGAAACTTCCTTTTCAGGTGACTCTCATTTATCTACATGACTTTCTGGTTTGAATGAGTGAAGTTTGTCTTTCAGTTGTTTGTAACCGTACAGAAAATGGTTTCAGACAGATACTAGCAGCCTGTTACTTGATTATATCTGTGGTTGCTGCCTTAGATGGAGACCATTTTCTTTGGGCATGTCGATAAAAGGAATGTTCCATCTCTCTGAAAATAGTTTGAGTGAAATCTGTCTTTATAATTTTATAGTTTTTTTCAGAGTTATTGTCCATGTGTCTGCTTGTGCCCATGAGGCTTTGTAACGAATATCTGTAGTTGTCTCATATTGGTATTTGCTTAACTGCACGTATGTGAAAAGACCCTTGCACACATAGGTAATAAATAAAAAGCAACACAGAAAAGGAATGTTTAGTTGTGTTTCTGCACAGAGGATTTTGATAACTACTGCATGATTGTAAACCTCATAAACTGAACACCATATCACTTCCCCTTGCCCTACTCCCCCCCCCCGCCCCCGAAACTGTCCTATTGAGTCAATTTCAGCTGCAGGAAGTATTCTTCACCTAGCAGGTACTTGATGAAAAGCCACTGGATATTTGAAGTTACTCTCTTTTAAAGATTTATCACTTTACACTTTTACATTTAGGGATGTAAGTTTTATTTATTGTCTTGTTTATAATTAGATTCATAAGCTTCAAATTTTATTTTAAGGAGGTTTTACATGAAATTTCTTAGTCGATCAAACAGATTTTTGTGCTTTGTCTTATGCTACCAATTTTGCCTTTGTTGAATTTTCTCCCACTTTGTATCGCCCAGTAAGAAAGCTGTATTCAACTAGTTTTCTTCAGGGTCTTACCTAAACCCTGAAGCCTGTGAAATTGTGGAATGAATTAGATAATCTCCCCAGAATCGGTGTGTGTGTGCATGCAAAGTAATCAGGAGTCTTACATTTAATGTGTAGAAAATGTTCTATGGCTGTCACCTGTAGGCTTGTCTGTCCTGTAGTCATATGGTCTGTAGTGCAAATGGAACTGCTCCCAGAACTGACATTTGTAGTGTAGCAATATTGTAAAGTTATGGAGTATTTGCTTCAAAATCCCGTGTTCTGAAACATAAATGAAACTTAGAGTGGAAATGATACAGAAGATTGTGAATTAAATATGAACATTAAGTACAAGCAGACACAAAAGGTGATAATTAAGACTGAGGTAGGTGTCAGCAATTTACTGGCAGTGAGAGCCTTGAAGGGAAGGCAGTTCTGAGAAATGTTTTAAGAAAAAAAAACAACAAAAACATAAAAAGAGAAGTATGAACTTCAGCGATGAGAAAGATTGCTTGACAAAAGGTTTCAAGGAAAAAGAAATTCAAATGGATTGAATGGATCGAAGAGGAATGAGGTGGTTTTCTAAGGTGAATGTCTTATGTGACATAATTCTTTATTATGTTATTTCAATGATGTATGAAGATATCGTTAAATTTCTTGGGAGTTGTCTGTTTTGTATAGCTTTGATAAGTATCTCTGTCCTTTAGGTGAGGCATGCTGGTGGACAATACACCCTGCTTCTAAACAGAGGTCAGAAGGAGAAAAAGTTCGAATAGGTGATGATCTTATCCTGGTCAGCGTGTCTTCTGAAAGATACCTGGTAGGTTTGTTTGTTTAGCAAGTAGGCACATGATAGGAAAATACAAAGTGCTGTGAGGAGTTGGGGAAAATGGTTGGGATTCTTATGAATGAATTCATATGAATTTCTAATCTAGGAAATAATGCCTGGTTGTAATGCACTTTTTTTCTCAGGGAAATGTTTCCCTAGAACAAGACTGTTTCCTTGTCTTTATCCCAAGTTGTACTTCATCATTACCCATCTTGGAAAGTGTTTATTTCTGTAACTGTAGAAGATTTCTAAGCTGCAGCTGGAGTCTGCTGATTAGATTTAGAAAAGGGTTCATTTTAAAAGCAAGTGACTACTGATTTTTAACGAATATTTGTATATTTACTTTATTTATGTAGTTTGTTGAGAAATTAATACACTAAATGTTTTTAAGGGCATAAATTTCACTGTTTCCTGTTACTGTTGTCTTATTTCAGCATCTCTCCATGTCAAATGGAAGTATTCAGGTGGATGCCTCCTTTATGCAGACACTATGGAATGTACATCCTACATGCTCAGGAAGCAATATCTCAGAAGGTTTGTCATTTTGTTTATTTAGAAATGTATATATTTTAGATCACTTTGCATTGCTTTTCATAAAGAGTGAAAATGAAAAAAAAAAACCCACCCTAGAACATCAAACCAAAAAGCTTAATGAAAATAAAGAAAATGAGCATAGGAGAGAAGAATAACGGAAGGGAAAATGGGGAAATACAGATACATCAGCTGGATTAACTGAAGGAAACCTAAATAACTGCTGGAAATTTAGAATAGCAAAGCATAAAAAGCTGCATGAGAAATGAAGACTGAGAGCGCAACAGATGAGTTTATTGTCTTCAGTTTCATTTTGGGGACTAGGTGTTGCAGAAAAACTAAACCCAGTAAACTTAGATTTTGTATAGGATTTTCAGTCACCGTGTAACAGAGATAACAGAAGGGAGATAAAGGTATGTGCAGATGGAAAGTCGGTTTCTCATAGGTTCTATTTCAGTCTCAGTTGTGTTTTGCTCAGTATGTTTGAGGATGTTTGCTCAATATCCTTTCTGTATTTTACAGCCATGCATCTGTATTGTCTCTCTGTAATTAATCGTCAGTGAAAATGAGCTCTCTAAACACATCCTCTTAATCAGCCTTAAATCCCACACCACAGAGTCAAGATTTCTTTCTAGGTAGTTGATTGCACTTTACAACCATGTTTGAGAAGCATCACCTTATTCTGTATGAGAAATGTCTTATTCTGTAATGAAAGGCTCATCCACTCAATCTTGCTCCTTATTTCAATGCCATACTCTGTCATTAACGCTGTCATAGCAAACATTGTAATTTACCTCTGCCATTCTCTGTAGTATCAGCCCTCCACATTCATGAATGTCTTTAAGTCAGGATCATTTTGTATCACTCGGCCCTAAAACCAATTGCTATTGTGATATAATAATACAGAGGATCATAGGAAAAAGTGGAGCTATAAGGGACCTGAAAGAGACGTTGCATTTCCCTGGGATCAGCTATACTAAGTCTTGATAGAAGCAGACTACCCTGGTGCTAAAGACTAACAGTCACTAGGTTTATCTGAACTGTGGTCAGGTCCTTCTAACCCCAAGTGGTTTAAATCAGCATCCCACAGTGTTTCTGTGCACTGGCCCATAAGAAACTTGTTTCGGAGTGTTTGTAGGTTTTCATTTTATGAGTATATGGATTTTCCATGTAATACTTTCTGATTGCTTTCTGTTGCAAGAAGTATGTTATGCTGGAGCCATATATTTATAAACGGCTGTCTGGTCCCCTGCCATGATGGTCATAAGCAGAATAGAGGTTAACTATGGAAAAGTCTCCGTGTTCTCAGGGTTCACAGGTAAAACAAAACCAAGCAAATAGAAAAGCCATCCCATAGTAAAATTTGGACAAGAGGAAATGGCCTCAACTTGTGCCAGGTGAGGTTTAGGATCGATATTAGGAAAAGTTTCTTCACAGAAAGGGTTATCAAACATTGGAACAGGCTGCCCAGGGAAGTGGTTCAGTCGCCATCCCTGGAGGTATTTAGAAGACAGGTAAACGAGGTGCTTAGGGACATGGTTTAGTGGTGGATTTGGCAGAGCTAGGTTAATATTTGGACTCAGTGATCTTAAAGGTCCCTTCCAACCTAGATGATTCTATGATTCTGTAATGAGCTACGCAAAGAGTTCATGGAAGATCAGTGGTATATTTTAGATTTCTGTAACAGCAGGTATTTCGTAGCTGAATTTCCTAAATGCTTACAGAGGCACAAGGTGGTTGAGGTTGTAAGGAACCTGGTCCAATCCCCTGCTCAAGCAGGACCACTTAGAACAGATTGCCCAGGGCTATATCTAAACAGCTTTTGAACATCTCCAAGGATGGAGACTCCAAAAACTCTCTGGGCAACCTGTGACAGTGCTCAGGCACCTTCACAGTGAAAAAGTGTTTCCTGATGTTTAAATGGCACCTCCTGTGTTTCAGTGTGTGCCCATTGCCTCTTCTCCTGTAACTGGACACCACTGAAGAGACCCTGACTCTGTCCTCTGTACACTGATGAGATCCCCCTGGAGCCTTCTCTATTCTAGGTCAAACAGTCCAAGTTCTCTCAGCCTTCCCTCATGTGTGAGGTGCACCAGTCTCTTAATCATCTTAGTGGCCCTTTGCTGTACTTGGAACCCTTGTACTGTTCAAGAACGGACACACAATCCAAAACTGCATAATTAAAAAAAAAAAAAAGGATAGGGTGGGATAATCAGAAAAGTAGGTTTTCCATGTGTCAGTTATTTTCCAACTACTTAGGCCTAGGTTTAGCTTTATATACACTTCTCAGAATCGTTTACATGAGGAATGATCATACGTCAAAAGACTTAGCAGCCTAGCTCAAGTTGAATGGACAGACTGGGAAAGTGGGATTTCATGAGTCTAAAGTTGGACTGGACAACATACGTTTTGTGATGTTTGAAGTACTTTTGATGGAACATACATATCAGGAAAGTATATTTTTTCTCATTTTTCTTTGCTTTGACCTTTTTATAAATTGGCAACAGGATAATTGCCAGTTACCATTTTCCTAATTCACACATTTGTATTGAATCTGCTGCACAATATGAAAGTTTCCTTCTACCCTTCCTCCTTTATGTGTGTTTGTTCTTTTAAAAGGCATTAATTTCACTTACAAGGTCAGAACAGTTTGGACTGAGGGTCTGGTGAATCATTCTCCTCCTACACCATTTTTTCTTTTCTTTTTTCTCTGAGGCAAAGTGCCTGCTTTTGACCTGTAGTCTTTGTGTTAAATGGGTTGGAAAGTTAGCTTCCATTAAACTTAATCTTCAGAACTGCTAAGTGTTTTTCTGTCCTCTGTCTCCTGCTGCGCCATTTTGATACACATCATAAATGTCAGAACAAAATGATGAACTCACCAAATTATGTTGTATTGAGAACATTTAAATTGTATTAAGGGGAAGGAAACTGGTATTATATATTTGATTTTTTGCTTTTACCTAAAGCGTTCAATTTTCAAAACGGTAATTGTTGTAGAAGTTTTTATTTTCCTTTTCTGTCCCAGAATCCTAATTTTATTTTTAAATGGTAAGAGATTGCTTTCTTTTTGTCTTCATTTTCAGAAGAAATATTTTCAAGTGAAAAAGATATTAAAAAATAATATGTTGTCATACTAAATTTGTTCTTCTTGTTTAATTTCAGTTATGAGTGAAAATTTGAACAGCAGGTTTCACATAGGTCTTTTGAACTTTGTAAATTTTTTTTGAGGGTGTTACTTTCATATTGTCAATGTTCAAGCTAATGAGTAAATTTGCTTCTTGTACAGGATATCTTCTTGGTGGGCATGTAGTACGTTTTTTCCATGGCCATGATGAGTGTTTGACAATTCCATCTACAGATCAGAATGATTCACAGCACAAGTAAGTGCTGATACATTTTTTTTGTACATTTCCTTCTCTCAAAAAAGAAATAGATCGTTGATTGTCAGCTAAATTTGAGGTTAGGTAAGTTAAACACTCTTTACAGCAATCTCTAATTAGGCAATGACATTGTTACAAGAAGTTGAGACCTCCTAATCAGAAAATCAGTCATGAGTTCTTTTATTGATGAAATGTAAGTGGTTGATTTCCACTGAGATTTCAGCCAGTTACGTTGTCTTTAATGTGTACTACTATAAGCAGAGGTAAGCAAGCATTAGCAGGGAAGATGGTAATTAAAAAAAAAAAAATCCTTAAAAACTTCTCTGAAAGTTCAGCCTCTACAATGATTTTTGTATTTGTATTTTTTGCACCTTTTTGCAAGTTCTTGCTCTCTCAAATTTGATTGATACGTTAAGATAATTAAATGACTTTTGTATTAAACTTAAATCTACAGTTGTTACATATTATGTTGATTTATTATTTGAATTTGACTTTGCATTTTGCTGATTACAAAAAGCACAGCAAGCTAATCATTTTGATACACAAACCCCCATCATTAAAAATCATATTCAACAAATAAGATCTCTATACTTGTTGTGGCAAATAAGTTATGCTTTAGGTAATGCGATACTGCAACTAACATTCAGCTATGTCAAGTAAACTTTTCAGCTCTAAATTTTCCATTTTTATATTTCTGTGGAGTAAAAATGTCTCCAAAGCCAAAAGAAAACCCAAACTTCAAAAAACAAAAACTTCACTTCTTGGTGATTTTTTTTTTTATTGCTCTTCTCTTCACATGTTTATAGAAAAAAAGATACAAAGTTTGCACTGAGTGTGAAAATGTGCATACCTAGTATAAAAATACTGGCAAAAGTACTAGGATCTAGATGTGTTGTCTGGAACAGATGTCATATTCAGACTAATTTTCTAATAGCCAGTCATAATAAGGTTAGAATAGGTGTCCAACCTTTTCAGTATGTTCAGAAATGCTTTACTTTGCTATTGCTTTTACTTATCTAGAAGCCAGATATAGTTAAAACCAAAAATAAATGTGGAGCCCTGTTGCCTTGTATGTTCTTCTCCTTAATGTATGCTTTGGATGTATTGTTACTGCCTTAAGCTCTGCTTCCGTTTTTTTACAACTATGTAAATAAAACAGTAAAATGAAAAAGGTTTATTTAACTGAATGAAATCTATCCATTTATATTCCCAAATTGGGGGAATAACATGGATGCTATATTGAACATCTTGAAATGTGTGATTGTGGTACAACGTGCTAAGATCAATGATTTGGAGTTGTCCTGTCTTTTGTATTTCTGAGCTGCATAATAGACATAAGGCCAAGTTTTTACTGTGTCATAGTTGTAGGAGTCACATTTACATTATACAAAACAAAATGAATACATGAAAAAGACCAAATAAGATTAGGAACAGGAGAAAGAACTGTAGAAAATGGTTGTGTTTATTTCCATTGCTTTGTTTAATCAGTTTTGTGCATTCCATTAGGAGTATTAAATAAAAAGTTAGAGAAGAGTAATAATTTCTCTTTTCATAGAGTAGACATTTAATTTTCTGAAGGTTTCTGTAGAGACTGCTCTATAAAAATTCACACAGTGACTATTCTCTGCCAAGAATCCTAAGGTTTTTTATAACAGGCCAGGTGAAAATACAGGGGATGGAGTTACTGAACATGGAAAAGGCAGACTTGGCAAAAGCTCACAATAAGATGGATGTGTGTATGGATGGATGGAATCAAGGAGAAGATGAAGAAAATGTTATGTGGATGCTGTTGTGAAAGAGCAATTCTCTCTTACTTGCAGTTTTGTTGCTGTAGGAGCAGGTCACTAACGCTATTACAGTGTTGCATATAGAAAAAGCTGGAAAAGGGTTAGAGCATGTAAGTAGTATACAAGTTTAAGAAGTATAAAAGGTGAACAGAGACATAGCTATGGTATTCCTAACGTGAAGGAGTGCTTGAATTAGGCCAAGGAGAAATGAAGGAGGTCAAAGAGAATGGAAGTTAATTATTATTTTTGAGCTTAGCTAGGAGGAGGTCATTAGAGTCTGACAAAAGTAACATCAGTAAGGTGAAAGGGACCAAAGAGGATCTGGGATGAAAATGGAAAACAAAAGCTCCAGAGAGTGTGTATATGGGTGTATATATACACACATCTACTGTGTATTCAGCATATTCACAAAATCATAGAGCAGCTCAGGTTGGAAGTTACCTCGAAAGATCACATTCGTGGAGTCTGGAAACAAAGATGAATTGATTGGTATTTCTTTTGTTGTCATTTTGATACATAATGTATCAAAAACATTATTACAGAAGACAAAATGTGTGGGAAATTCTAGTACCTTTACTATGAGGAATATATATTCTTATTTTTATGGTGCACTATCATTTCAAAATTTTTGAAATCACATGTGTGTTCTTAAATGCAACTCCTTAATAATGGACAGGTGTAGATCTACAACTCCATCATCTTATAAAGATACTGGATGCAAATGGTTTGTCACACTCATGCATACTTCATGTTAATCTGTAGGTTCTTCCTGGAACGTGTTGGTGTTGCTCAAGAAGCAGAATATCAGATAAATTAAAACCTTAAGTATTCTCAACAGAAGAAAAGTTGTATAAACACTTGCTGAGATAAGAAAAACACAACTTCCATTTCACAAGTTGAGTTCCAGTCCCATAGTTTCACGAGGACAATGCTAAACAGATTATTTTTTTTTCCCGTTAACTGTTGAAAAAGGAAAAGAATTTGACAATTTGAAAAGCCAGTTAAAATTCTGCATTTCAAAATACTACTTTAATTTAGAACACACTGTATAACAGCTAGGTTGTGACGTTTTTATGTATGCATGTGCATCATTCAGTCAAGTTTGCCAGAGCAGGAAGGCAGATTTTAAATTCCCTTGCCACACATTTTTTCAGGTAACGGAAGTATAATAGAAGGCCCAGATACTGTACGTGCTATGTATCCTGAGTTTCAGATCAAGACCTTTCCTATTATCCACTGTATTTCCTTTATCCATTACATATGAGAAAGGTTATAGAAATTCTGGTGCTTAAATGACAAGACATGAATGATTACTGAATCGTGTATTCCTGTGAGCAGGAGTAATCCACCATATTTCATATTTGATTATTGAGTAAAATGTTAGTTTCAGCACTAGAACATGTCACTAACCCCCAGCCAGTAATTCGAGAAAACTAGATTATATTAAAGGCTGAATCCCTTCATTTCCTGTTTTTTATTTCTCTGAGTTTCCTAAAGCTAATATATAATTTTATCATTATTATCTGTTTTGTAAGGATTATAATACAAAATTTTTTGGTTTATCACCACCATTTTTGTCTTTTAATAAGAATGTTAGAAGTCATTCTAGGAATTAATTCTCTGATGTTGTGTTCATGCAGAAAATCATTAATGTATGCAAATGTGTGTACTTATTTTAATATTGTGTTTATATGTATTTAAGAACATTAGTAATTTAGATCAATCTCTTGGGAACTCTGTGAATTACGTATTTTTATGACTGATTAAATAACAGCAAAAGTTTCTCAGCCACTTTGAAGGCAAAGTATTTTATCAGCTCCTGAGAGAGAATAGCTTAAGGGAAGTAGCCTGACTTACCTGGGACATTCAGATTGTGTGTCGTACTCTGAGTGATAAGTAGGAATCTCCTGTCCATTCAACTCCATCTGTTTAGCTGGGGAGAAGTGAGTCCTATACAGTTTACAGAGGAGTAAGTTATAAATACTGTATAGCATAAGAGGATGATCTTTTGAATCTTTTCTGTAGGAGAGTACTTTATGAAACTGGAGGAGCTGGTGTTCGAGCAAGGTCTTTGTGGAGAGTAGAACCCCTTCGAATAAGGTATGGATATTTTTTTGAAAGTTTTTGTTAGCAACACTTGTTAACAGCAATTCAATTGTTGCAGACCCTTAAGGCAGAACATGAGGAATATATTTGTCCTGCTATATGGTATGGTTAGTATTTTTTTTTTTTTTTGTGTCTGTGTCCCATATCAAAAGCAGTGTTGCCTATAACATACATCTGCTTGAGACATTGCTTCTGTCCAAAAGTAAAATGCTTTCCTAGTTTTCCCTTGAAATTTTAGAAGCATGGGTGGAAATCAGAACAGTAATATGCATCATTGGTGTCTTTTTTTTATTATTTTTAGACTCTATCTCCCTCCTAGGTGATTAGTTATCTGTTACCTTGTTAAAAGTGAAATTTCATGTATATACCAAAAGGGTATACCTTTTCCAACTTTGATGACCTTCTGAACTATATGTTTGTTTTACTCTTAGTGTGTTTGTGATTGCAAATGGAATACTCTCATAACTAAGAGAGATGTAGGATAGTTCTTTGGAATGTTAAGTCCTCACTTAAGTTTAATTCATTTGTTTAGGCGGTCCACTGAAATACAGTGTTTAACTTACACTTCAGTATTTTTCAGAAACATGTAGGATTTTTTTATGGACGCTGTATGTAACACCCTAATGAAACAGAGACAGGGTATAGAAACAAGAAAATTAAAGCTATAATAATTTCCAAGGTTCCCTTTGCAAGTGTATTAACAGTTTTGCATCTGTTTTAATGCAAATATTGAGATCAATAGTAAAAAGGAATATGTGTAGCGCATTCAATCTTCTGAATGTCCTTTAAAGCCACAAATGGTAATATTTGTTTTGCTTACTTCATCTCAAATGTCTAGCTGGAGTGGAAGTAACATCAGATGGGGACAACCTTTCCGTCTTCGACATATTACAACAGGAAAGTACTTGGCTCTGAATGAAGAAGAAGGACTTGCAATGTTAGACAGAGAAAAGTCAGACACCACATCTACTGCCTTTTGTTTTAGAGCATCAAAGGTAAATAACATCAATGCAAATTTGTCTAAAAAGTGGAGCACTCAAATACTATATCTGAGTTGGTTCAAGGACTTTATAAATCATTTGTAATTTCTAAATTGAAGCAATTGACAGGGATTACGCATGTAAATACAAAGGTAAACAGCCTGAGTTGAGAGTAACAGAGGTTTTCTTGAGGGGAAAAAAGGGATGATGAATTAATTTTAGAGTAAACTAAACTGTCAACAAGTTAAAAAAATGAGATTGAAAACTAATACAATGAAAGATAGAGTGGTTTAATAGGAATGCTTTAATCATTATAGAATCATTTTAGTTAGACAGAATCTCATTAGAATGTTATTCATTCCAGCTCTATCTTTCATAATTGAATTCAATTGAATTCAGTTCAGTTGGGCAAAATTCTGCCCTTACTATTCTTTGTGCAGTGTGTTGATAGGTGAATTGCAAGGAAAATGTAGTCAGTGATTTCTAAACCATATGTTTTCAAACTGTGCTCTTTATTGAGCTGCTAATTGCATGTCACTAGCTTTTTCATCATTTCCAGCTGAGAAAAACAGTACAAGTGAGAGAGAATGAAGAATGATTATAGAAGTATGCAAAATTAATAACTTATTTTCCAGAAAGTGAAAGGTTTTTACACGGAAGATGATGAGAAGTTTTTACATGCTTTCGTGATATTACTTATAAACAGTTGCCATAGCTGCTATAATAGAGTTTTATTAAGTATGAGAAATTAAATGTTCCATGTAGTTCTGAATGCTGCATGGTCCCTGAAGGGCAGTGAAAATGCATCTTTAAAGTTAGATATATACTAGATAAAATCTAGCATTAAGGGTCTTGACAGATGCTAGACTTTTGTTAGTATAATAAAGCAAGTAATTCTTTTTAGCATGTTTAAAATAGTAATGTTTATTTTATTAGCGTGACTGCATATGGTATGCTGAGACTTTTAACCAATGAAAATAATTGAAAAACTATCAGGAAATTTCCTTGGATTGCTAGATGCCCACCAAATAGTTTTTGGTTCTTTCTTCAGTGTAAAGGGTTTGCAGTGTAGATTGTACGTACGATGGTGTGCAGGGGAATTTATTACAGCTGTAATTTTTTCTTGATTTTTGGCAAATCATGGCACCCTGGTAAGGATGGTGAGTATGCCAGGAATGCTGCAGTTACTGGTTTAGCAGTGTGTTCAAATTCCTGTAACTTACTGTCTAATTGGACACTGGCTGTCCTGCAATTTCTTATATACATATAAATGTATAAATTTTAAGTATACAGATTATATGTTTATGTATACGTACCCATAAAATAAATCATTTCTTTTACATTGAATAAACATTCCCTATTTTCTTACTTCTTTTGTTGAGGTGTATCTCAAAGGCATATATGTGAAATTTGTTACAATCCCCAAAATGCCTAAGGTGAAGTACAGTAGTAATTAATTATGCAAAGTCAGTAATGACTGTTTAATGCATTCATCCCTTCTACTGTGTTTTTACCTAATGTGGTTGATAATGTACATTTTTATATGAACTATGAGTTCAGCATCTTGTCATCCTAGGATTTATGCTGTCCTATATAGACGAGAATATTTTTATCTCACAATAGGTTATAAATTTGCTTTTGCCTGTGCTCAGAATAAGAATAGTCGTTTATTGTCTGGGCAGATGAGAGCTGCATTGGCCCATGGGTAGAGATATTAGTGTTTCCAAAGGTGAGGGGAACAAGCAGTGATAACCCTTCCTGAAGAAGGAAAGGTGAGGTTTTGGAAGGGCATAAACCCCAAAGACTGATCTGGACTATAAGAAGGATAAGACTCAAAGCCAAGTGCTGATTGCATACAGATTGAGGGGGAAAAGAACTGTAGAACTAATAGTTAGATTAATATATGAAGTGTGATTATCTTAATCTGCACATATGTATTTGTAAACCTTTGTTTTCTCGTGTTTGTTTTTTCAATGAAGAAATATTTTCACTTCCCTGGACCTTAATATGGCATGAATTAAGGGAAATTCCAAGATAACTGTCTAATAGCTTCCTATCCAGCCGTGTAAAGATCCTTAAAAACAGCGTGTTGGAATACCTGTCTGTTTAAAGCACTTCTGTCCTTTAGAATCATAGAGTAATTCTGATTGGAAACGGCCTTAGGAAGTCATCTAGTCCAGCCGCCTTCTCCGGGTGGGGTCAACTGAATTCAGACCAGGTTGCTCAGGATATACATTGCTATGGAATATCCAAAAGGAAATAAACCATTTCTCCATTGAGGTATTCTTTCCAGTTTGGAAGCCAGCAAAAGGGGTTTTGTGGAAAAAAGATGATCTTTGCCAGTAGGCAGAGCTACGTGGAGTATACCAAATCCCCAAGGCTTCCCAGGAGCCTGTAACACATGATTTAAAGTCTTATTTTTCCAACAGTTGTTATAGAGACCCTCTTGTGAAAAAGCACACCTTCATCCTCGGTAGTGTTACATACCACTTCAGCAATCTTGTGTGTTCCTTGCTTTTCAAAACCTGTGATTGCATTCATAATGTATTTACTGTCATTGTTTTGTTTCCTTTTGCTGGGTAACACCGGAAATTGAAACAGATATTTTAAATTGTAAAATTCAAATTAGGATTTTCCTTAATATGTCCTGACATAAATAAGAATAGAAGCGAGCTTTTAAAAAAGTGAAAGAACGTGCTAAACAACATTATGGTGCTGATTGCAATGAAAAAAACATATGCAATACATGCATATTTACTGCAAATTACTGCAAACTAAGCTTATGAGTATCAGAAATTGTTGACACCCAACCCCCCAAATTATGCCTTTTTTTTGTTTCATATGGAGCTTACTTTTGACAAAGTTTTAAAATGTCAGCCTTTATATTTTAAGGCAACAGTTCTGTAATGCCTTGTGACCACAGAGACAGCAGTTTCCCTACAGCAGATGGAATCCTGTTTTGAAATGGGATGTTCTCATTCCAGCACAGTACTTGGCTCAGTATACTCTGCTGAGCAGAACCTTGATTCTGCTTATAAATTCCTTTGAGAAAAAACACAGTGAAGAACAAGAGAATATTTAAAAATATTTGTTTATTTCAAAGTTATTGTAGCCTGGAATTAATATTTGATATTTGATATTTTATTTTCATGATGGTATATACTATTGACAATGAAGAAGTTATTGGTGTAGTTTGAGTAAGTAACATTCTGACACATTCAAAAGTCACAGATGACTCATGCAGAAGGATTTGATATCATTTTAATATTACTGCCAGCATGTAGCTATCTTCGGGGCTCAACATGACATTAGGATGTCGTAATAGTTTAGTAGTAATCATACAGTTTAATTCGTTTTTGGAATAAGGTGATAGGCATTACAGAATCATTGTCTCTAAAAATTCAAGTATTTATTTGTAAGTTCAGATTTTACAATTGTAATTTCCCAGTAAGCGCTGCATTTCAAGTACAATATTAAATTTTTTTTTCTACTTATTTTATATGGGAGGAGAAAGTAGAAGGTAAAATTAAAACCACCTTTTTTTTGTTCTTGCCTACTGGGGTGTAGAAATGTATACAGCAAAGTGTACAGAGTACAGTAAGTCCACTAGCAAGATAGGTAAGCTCAATGTATCAGTCCTCTGCTCATATATTTATAGACCCTTTATCTTTTTCTCTTGTTAAAATGGGATAGCCTTTGGCACTACTTTTAATGCAATAAAAGTGTGAAATACCAAAAGATACGATTTTAATTAGTTTGTGTAGGTTAGATTTAATGAGTTCAGCAGGTAGGTTGTCTTACCATTCCTAGGTATGTAAACAAGCCCTTAAGATATCAAGAGGTTTTTTCCCGACTGTCTTTTTACAAAAGACTGTTGAAAAATCATTGTAAAGACAGTTGGGTTTATTTGTCCTGTTTACACTGACATTCCTTTCCTTCCTTCCATCACGTAGGAATCCATGATTCTATGAATTCTCTCATTGTCTAAAATCTTGCCCATCTTCTAGTGTATTAAATATCTTGTGAAAATTGTATCTTTGACAGCTTTGCCCGCGAGTTCCTTTGTTCATTCCTTCTTTATTTTTTTATTTTTTGGTCACTGTTATCTTTCTTTTGCTGTCTTCCAGACCCATGATGTGATTTGTTTTCTTTGACTTGATTCATTCATGGCCCAAGGGAGTTAAACGGAGAATAGGTTGTGAAGAGAGGGTTTTGAAGCAGAAAGTGTTCAGATATTTTGCGGCTAAGATATGTACAAATATCTAGATACAAGATATTTTTTTCCCCTTCTCCCCTGATAATCTTTATCTGACTATACTTTTCAGCTGTTAGAAAATACACCCTCTCTTTGCACGCTGCTATCAGATGACTTGGCTGAAATCCTAGAAAAACTGGACAGAACACAAAGAGCAAAACATCACGAAGAGGAATTTATACTGTATTGCTTAAAGTGAGAACAGCCTTCAGGCCCACAAAATCATTCTAAAGCTTTATTTCTGAAATTCAAAAATCATTATTTTTCTTTGTGTAGTGTTGTCCAAAAGGACCGGTATCACTCAATTTTTTTAAAACTTAATTAGCATCACCTGTTGCCACATTATGATTTCTTTCACTGAAATTTTCATTGATGCTTGATTCTTGATGCAGACATAATATTTGTGAAAAATGTTGTAGTCTTCAAGGTGCTAGGTAAAGCCAAATAATTAATTGATGACAGTTAATCAATTTGTGCTAATTTATTGTCTTTTTCATTTAATGGCCTCACTGTAAATGTGTGTTGAAAGAGTTCATCTTTATCTGCAAGTGATAGTGCAGTCTGCATAAATATGATGTGACATCCTCATAGTCTTGATATTGTGGTAGTATCCCCAAGGAGTATCTTGTAATTTCATTCTACTTCGTCTTGGCATTCTAATGCTATCTGTTTCAACTAAAATTATTGTTGAAATGTGACAGCTAAATTCCATATAAATGAAAGTAGATTAGCACAGAACTTCTCTTTACTCCACAGATGCTGAACATTCAGTAAACTGAAATGAAATAAGAAAACCTGTTACACATATAATACTTTAAACTGTGTATCAATGTCTAGCATATTGTATTTACTTAGCACAAAATGAGCAACTGTCTACATTTAAGGTTAAGTCCATCACCGTTTGAAATCATAGACGAATGATATAATCTAATTAGTCTATTTACTTAGAGTTTTTTGTTTACTCACACACATGCATATGTATCCATAATTTACTATTACAGAACTTACTGTATAATTCTGTTCTTATTCCTGAATTCAGTTTTGAGAGGAAAACTATTTTATTTTAAAGAAAAAGATACTTGCTTTTGTGCTGGAGACTTAAAATCCTCTGGTTGTGAATGAAGAATAATGGGATTAAGAAATAGGTTCGACTTAAAAATTGTACTGGATGTTCCAGCCAGGCAGTGAGCAATGTCTTT
Organism: Chroicocephalus ridibundus; assembly: GCF_963924245.1. NCBI lineage: Eukaryota > Metazoa > Chordata > Aves > Charadriiformes > Laridae > Chroicocephalus > Chroicocephalus ridibundus. Next base: position 38,560,878 of record NC_086287.1, read on the forward strand.
AAAAGCGATTTGAAAGAATCCAGTTCCTCTTACAAAGAGGATAAATGGAAAAATAAAATGAATGTAAAAAAATTAAGAAATGCAAAAGGAAAATAAATGTAAAAGCCAAATCATACTTATTTTAAAAATTAATAATTTTTTCTTTGCTGGTTGTTGCAATACAGGGGCATTATTCCAAATGAAGCTTTTATCTGCATATACTATTTATAAGCAAAAAATTCTTTAGCATAAAAATATTTTAACTAAATTTCAAAATATGTTTCTCTCACTTTTCTTTTTCATATTCAAGCTAAAATTTGAAAATTCTAGTAATACAGAGTTCTACAGATTCTACTAAACTGAAACCTTTATTACACCAGTAACGTCATTAAATTAGGTTAAATATTTAAAGATTTTTTTAAATATATTTTTACGTGGTAATAGATTTTACTTGATTTTTCTTGCTTCAGTGAAAATGATGCTTCAGATTTGAAATTATTTTAAATCAGAACCTGTCTAATTAATTGTACAGAAATTACGTGAAACGAAATTTCGCTGCATCTTAACAACATAAGCAGCATAAATGTTGTTCAATGTTAGAATGTGTTTCAGCGTAAAATTCAATGGTTTATCCTGTTCTAGTACAGACATTAAATGTCAGCTTTTATTTTATCTTCTTAGGAGCTAAAAGAAAAGCAGGATTCTAGTCTTAAACGTGACATTGATGGAATGGGAGTCCCAGAAATAAAGTACGGTGATTCAATCTGTTTTGTCCAACATGTGGCCAGTGCCTTATGGTTGACTTACAAAGCACAAGACGCTAAATCAGCACGTTTAGGTCCCTTGAAAAGAAAGGTAATGTTACTTGTAAAATGAATATTAGTTGCATAACAGTTTTGGTCTGTCCTGTTTTTTTGCCGTTCTACCAATGTGGCAGTTGTGGGTTTAATTGTTTTGTGCTGTCTTATTGAAAATGGTGTGAATGTTTCATTCTAAAAATTAAAAAAATGGTGGGTATTAATATAACCATGTAAATGAAGAAAACCTTTGCCTCTAAGTAAGGTATGTAGCTGTTTTTCTTCGCAGAAGAAATTAATAATTTGGGCTCGATTTTTTTTCACACTTCAGTAAAATATGGAAGTTCCCGATTTGGATGGTCAAATCACTTTTTTGAAAATACACATTTAACTGTTTAAGGATGTAAACTTGCAAGTCATCTTACTTTTACTGGTGTTTTAGATTTCTTAATTGAGTATATTTTATGAAAAGGCAATTAAATTTATTACTGAAGAAATGGCCCTTGAAACTGCTCAAGTTTCTTAATGGGTATTAACAAAAGTTTTCCTGCCAAAATGTTAGATGTAATTGTGATGTGGCATCAAGAAGGTCTTTCTCTCAGCCTTTTGATTATAGGGTATGAGTATATTCTTAATTAGGGCATATGACCTATTATCTCTTCAATTTATGTTTGCATTTCATTCAGGATTAAGGGGTTTAGTACTAGCTTTGCATAACTGCACCATTACCAAATGATTCTTTGATTCTGTATTCATAGATTTTTACAACTTGAACCTATCATTAGAACATGAAAAAAGAAAAAAAGTTCATTACTGAACATAAGTTGGAATTCTTTGATTACTTGTATGAATCTACATTCTTAAGAGGATACAAGGATACCCATACACAGCACTGTAATACAAAAAATGAGGTCCTCAGCATACCCTCGGCACAATCTCATTTATTTATGCAGCGCACATGGTCATAAATGGCCAGTGAGTGTCCAAGTGCCTGACCCCTTCGCTTCTCAGCAACCTGGCTGATCAGAGGAATTCTTCAAATGCCAGTAATTTAGTATTTTCTTGATAAGAGATTTAATCACAGAATGATGGTCTTTTCCCATGTCAGTGTTGGCTATGGGATTTTCTTTCCTCAGAGGATCAGGTTTTAGTTTCTGAAAAGGCAACATCTTCCTCTATATTCAACGAAGAATTTCACAATAGCTTCCTGTGAAGTTTACGTTTCTTTTCGTCAGTTTTCTGCTTAGCAACAAGGGACTAGAGGAACCTCAGTAATTGCCTGTCACTTTTATTCTCCTTTCAAACTGTTTCATTCATGTTCAAAGACTCCGAATCTTTTGTTGCCTTCTCACCCGAAGAATTCTCTCCTGTTAAGTGCCTTCAAACAGAAGAAAACCCAAACCTTTTCGCTTCCTGTAATTGATATTCCTGTGGAGGCAAGGAACAATTTTTCATCCTCTGCAAAATATGGTATTAGACTATAATTTTGTAAATTAGTTTAGATTTATGCGTCCCTTTAAATTTCATGTAAAATTTATTTTTCTACAGTAAAAGAGAAATGATAGCTTTGTATGCATCCTCCACCATCATTTTGTCAGGAGATTTTCACTTTGAGTCACTGTGTAATCCTTCTCAAGCTGACCTGCATTCTTTGTAACATGCCTCAGTAGCCCTAGGAGGATTGAGAAATACCTTATTTTTGCAAGAGGCAAAGGCTATTTTTTTTTTCCCATAACCTAGCTGTTATCACTGACAGCTGCTGGAAATCTATAGAGAGGAGAAAAAAAATACGGGATTAGTTCTGTTATAAAATACTCAAAATGCCAAGTAAAAATGTCTGTTGCTTGGCTTTGCTGTAGTTTCATGTATCTAGTTATCATGCTGTCTCTTCAAGACACAAATATGTAAGAAATTCTGGCATAATTTATGAGGCTTCTGTTGCATGATTTCTGCCAGACTTTTGATCTGTTGTATCTCTTTCTCTCTCTGAGATCTTGGTAACCAAGGGTTCAAGACTTTGTCAGGTAGTAATGATGTTTACATCAGCATTCTTCAACAGTATTCTACTATCCAGCATGAGGGATGGATGCCTATCTTTTCAGTTTGAGACCTTTCTTTTGTGCAGGCTGTGAACTCCTGCAGAGCTCCAGAATGGTCGAGCTCAGAGAATGGAGAAACACATGCTACGTGTTTTGGATTCATGTCCTGGAGACCATTGCTCGGGGTGTTGGTCAATACCAATGCCCTGCTGTAGCTCAACAAGCAAGGCAGTGCCAAATGCCCCTTTATATGAAGAGAAGTGGTTTATCTGAGGAATTGGACTAGGCAGTGCTGGATGCATCTGGCCATGATCTACTTACTGGAGTTCTAAGTCTCACTTTCCGTTCGTTGTGGTGTTTCTGGATGGTTTAGTTGAGGTTTTGGGTTGGGTTTTTTTGGTCAGAGAAGTAGGGAAGATTCTAAAAGACTTCTCTTTTCCCTGATCTACTGCATATTTAGGGAGAAAAGTGCATATCTGCTGCACAGTGGTGAAGGTGCAAGTACTTTGCAATGTGTGACGACTTTAATATGCTGTCAAATGTTTTCATTCCTATACCATTCCTTTAGCTGAAAAATCTGGAGCTACATGCATGGCCTGAGGAACCGTTATCTGATTGTCAAATGTTTACTTATTAGTTTTGTGATGGGAGGAATGGTTCTTTAGTTATTGTTCAGTTAAGAGACCCCAAGACCCCTCTTTATGGAAACAGTGATATTTCAGCTAACGAAGTCACCCACAGTGTGACTTGAACAAAGAGGAAAGATGACCAATATGTAAACTAGTCTCCTTTAAGATAATATTATCAATATACTAATTCAAAAATGTCTTCCTATTCTTCTCCATCACATTTCCATGGATTCTGGGGTCCAGATAAACTCATAAGTTGATGTTTGCCTCTTTTTAAAAGCTCTTCCTCAGCGTGTTGGAAGGAACAGAGCATTTGCGTACTTTGGATTCTGACAGGTGTAGAAAACCATCACTTTCCAATGCTTTGGTACACCTATATGCCAGTATGTACAAAAAGCTGTTGGTCATATGAGGAGAGGCTGAGGGAGCTGGGCATGTTTAGCTTGGAGAAAAGGAGGCTGAGGGGAGACCTCATTGCCCTCTACAACTACCTGAAAGGAGGTTGTAGAGAGGTGGGTGTTGGCCGCTTCTCCCAGGAGAATAATGACAGGACCAGAGGAAATGGTCTGAAGTTGAGGCAGGGGAGGTTTAGATTAGATATTAGGAAGAATCACTTTACTGAAAGAGTGGTCAGGAACTGGAACAGCCTGCCCAGGGAGGTGGCTGAGTCTCCATCCCTAGAGGTATTTAAGAAACATGTAGATGTGGCACTTCAGGGCATGCTCTGAAGGGCAGAGATTGTAGGTTGTTGGGGTTTTTTGTTTTGTTTTGTTTTTTGTGTGTGTGTATGGTTGGACTCAATAATCTCAAAGGTCCTTTCCAACCATGAAGATTCTATGATAATCTATGGTAAATAACCTTCCCATTTGTGGCTGTAACCACTTGTATAACATTATTAGTTTCTTTGTTAACTATTCGGTGCCTTCAGGATTACTCAGCCAATGGAGAAGCAAATTTTTACTATCTCAGAGCTAAAACAATACATTTTTCAGTGGAGAATTCAATAGGTTTCATGTTGGGAAAAAAGCAAGATAACTCACATTTATTCTTACAAAAGCGCTGTAAAGGATCAAGACTTGGTTTTGTGATACTTAAAAATTATGCTGGCTTTTTGTGAAATTGACTATTTATATAAATACCCACCAAAGCATCTCTCTTACTGCTTGAAGTTCATATGATGTTCACATCTGGTTCTGATAACAATCCAACACAACATGTAGGTAATAGTTAGATGAGTCAGAAGCTGCTCATAAATGTTGTTGCTCCTTTAGCTGCATTGTAATTTTAATGATGTTTGTCACTCCAGCTTGATTTTCTTGTCAGTAGTCTTTTCATGCATGAATCCTTTAGTAAACCATGCTTACAATAGAGAAGATCCTTTTTTCCTGACATCCAGAATATAGAAAGAGTGACATTTTTGTTTCAATTGGAAAACATTTCATAAGCATATATGTTTAATGAATTGTGGGAGAAGAAAGGTACATTAAAATGTCTTCCCTGAATAACTTTTATGTAAGACTGACAAAACAAGTGTTCAGATAAAGTGATTAACAAGTAGTAGCTCAGTATGTATGTAATTACTGTTTTCAGTGCAATATTGAAATAAGTTACAAAATATTTAAAAGCACAAAGGTTTTTTTAAGTAATTTTTGTGATAATTATGGACTTTCAATAGGTTATATTACACCAAGAAGGCCATATGGACGATGGTCTAACCTTACAAAGATGTCAGCACGAGGAATCCCAGGCTGCTCGAATCATTCGCAATACTACAAGTTTATTCAGCCAGTTTATAAGGTAGTTGTTACCATCTTATGTACAAGCATTTTTTGTTTGTTTTTAAGTATTCTGAAATGATAAGAATTTCTCTACCAGAATCCTTATTTCCTGCTTTCAGGTATTTGTATTTAGACGCTATTAACAGTGTATTTTTACTGACTTGTTTGTAATTTTGATTAGTGATGCCATGAAACAGATAAAACAGCTTAGTTAAGATTATTTACATGAAATCTTCTTACAGAAGCAAACTGAATCATAATAATCCAGGTTGAAGAAAACATGCTAAATTATTTTAGTGTAGCTCCATTAATAAGTATTCTACAGTAACTAGAACTTCAAAATATTCATAAAAGGATTAGTATTTTTCTGTTTTTCTTGGTAGACCAAATATTGTAGCTAGCTCTATTCAAATTTGTCAAAATAATTGAAGGGACTATTGATGCATAATACTGTTTAGATCAAAAATACAATGGGTAACCGTAGCAGTCCCAAGTCTATGCAAGTAACAATAGACAGAAGTACAAAATAGATCTCCACGTGTCTGGTAGCAGAATACCAATTTATTGCCTTCAAAATCTGGGCTGAAATATTTTACCTGTACCTTTTCAATCACCCATCCTGTTGATCCTCCTATTTCTCTGTCACCTCTCTGATCATATCTGGAAGATTTAAAGATCAGAGGAGAGGCAGTTCTCTCTGGTGAACTGTATGCAGTATAACAGATTATATGCAGTGACAACAATTAGGGCAGAAGGTTAACTATCAGCTGAGTAGGTAAATGGAACAACTTCTTAACTTCTCTCTCTCAGCTAAATTGTTATGCGAGCATTCCTAAATTTCCTGTTTAAACCGAACATGTTTATTTGCAGTGGAATGGATGTATGGGTATTCAAAGTCAGTAATAACATCTCAGCAGAGATACAGTGACTATATCTGATTTTGAGGTATAATTTAAGTTGTGATTATAAGACTTTAGAATAGAATCAATAGAATTACCTTCTGAATAGTATTTATCTTTCAAATCTTTGCTGTACTAGAGGGCAATGCAGTTAGAAATTGTACTTCAGTAAGAATTATCTGAGATTGGGCTGTTCCACTAACTGTATAATAGAACTCAAAAAGTAACGTGGAAACAGTGATGGCTGTTTCCGCAGATCAAAACACCAAAGCCCTTGGATACCTGGGCATTGTGAAACATGGAATATATGAGTACCCTAAGCATGGAGTCAATACTACAAAGGATATGAGAACGTCAGGGAATTTAAACAATTTAATAAGCCACCAGACTTGCTCTATCATAATCTTGATTTATTGAGAAAGTTAGATAAAGAGCTGTGCTTGGTAAGTAGTTACCTAATATCCTCGCCACACATGTGGCAACATAATACCTTTCTTTTAATGGAAAAGTACAATCTTGGACATGAATATCATCTACGGCAGTTTAGCTAAACTTGTATGTTGCTAGCTGAAGAGCCTTTGTGTCCTCAGGAGATGTTGAATCTTAATGAATCATTGACAAAATGAGCATGAAAAGGTACTGTATTTATCACATTTCATGCCTAGTTTGGTTTTCTGGATTCAAGCCTGTATTTAAACAATATTATTTATGAAAGAGATTTCCTGAATCAAAATTTGACTTGCCTTCACCATATTAATGCACTCGCTTCAGCTTAAATTTTTCCAGTCCTCTCAAAATATATGTTGTGCTTAAAAAGGTTTGTTCTGCTTTATATTATCCGTCTTGTAAATTTGTACAGTTTAGCTTAATTTTGACAGACCTTAGTTACCAATAAGTTTAGTATGGAAACTATGGAAATAGTTGTAAACTGATTGTTCTGATGAGGGCTTTAGTATTCAGATAGTGAAGGGGAAGTATCATGAAAACTGTCTTACGTATGTGGTTTATTTGATGTTTTGAATAATAGCTTTAGCTATTTTAGTTTGAAAATATGAGTCATTTTGAAGCATAATTTTATTATGGTGTTTATTTTGTTACTTTTGTTCCCCTTTCCGCTATCTTTAGAGTAAATCGTTCATGATATTTATCTTACGTCACTAAACTTATATGATACCAAAAACTTACTAAATACAAGATAGTAAACTTACATGAGCCAGCAATGTGCCCTTGTGGACAAGAAGGCCAGCAGCTCTCCTAGGGTCCATGAAAAAGAACATGGCCAGCAGGTCAAGAGAGGTCATCCTCCCCCTCTACTCTGCCCTGGTGAGGCCACATCTGCAGTACTGTGTCCAGTTCTGGGCTCCCCACTTCAAGAAAGACGGGGAACTACTGGAGAGAGTCCAGCAGAGGGCTACAAAGATGATCAAGGGAACGGACCACCACTCTTATGAGGAAAGGCTGAGTGACCATGATCTGTTTAGCCTGGAGAAGAGAAGACTGAGAGGGGATCTTATCAATGCTTATAAATATCTAAAGGGTGGGTGTCAGGAGGATGTGGCCAGATGACAGAACAGAGGGCAGTGGGCACAAACTGGAATACACAAAATTCCATCTGAACAAGAGGCAAAACTTCATTACTTTAAGGGTGCCAAAGCACTGGAACAGGCCGCCCAGATTGGTTGTGGCGTCTCCTTCTCTGGAGATAATTCAAAACCCACCTGGATGTGTTCCTGTCCAACCTGCTCTAGGTGACCCTGCTCTGACAGGGGGGTTGGATGGTCCCTGAAGGTCCCTTCCAATCCTTACCAATCTTTGATTATGTGATACTAGCTCTTTAACAGCAGCAAGACAAAGATCTTCAGTCAAAGTTCCACGTTTCCTTCACTATAGCTCTTCCATGTGACATGCCTTTGTCTAAAGATTTTTAGGGTAAAATACAATACTATGTCAATGCATATTCGTTTATAATTGCTGAGATCAACATATAAGAATACACAGTGAAATCAGTAGGAATGTATGTGGTACTGAAGAAACTATTTTTTCATAGTGCTTGGCAGAAGTTTTAATTATGATGATCAAATGATCATCCTTGTATTACTGCCTAATAGATGAAAAAATAAAGAAAAAATTAGTTTGTCATTATTAATTTCCTTTCGCAGAACGCACCCATGAGCCTACATTTAAAACATTACTTCTTCAGTATCAAAGGGACTACACTACTCATTTGTATTTCTTGTGCTGAGGGTATAAAACCAGAGCCACCTCTGCCAGGAATCAGCTCCTCGTAGATTATACTATTTATAATAGTAAGTCAGACCCTGAAAAATTGGGTTGTCACCCAAGACTGAGCAAATGCTTGAACAGGAAAGAGATGTTATTTTGCTGACAACTGAGATTCCTTTAAATGCTTTATATTTTTAAATCCCACCCTTCTTTATTTCCTACATAGAGTTGATAGAGAAGACCTAATTAATGATTAGGATTACCTGTTATTTTTGTGTTCCTTGTCGAGAAGACTAGGGGTGTACAGCCCCCCCCATCTACTATTTTAGTCCATCTGCACATTGTGCCTATATCATCAGTAGCATTTAACGTATCTAAACAAAATCAATTACTGTAAGAAAGGACTTCGGTACATCTTTCATCTCTGTTTAATCTTTTTTCTGATTTATATTGTTTCTTCTGCTTATTTTTTTCAGTTTCTTTAATCGCTCTCTCTCTTTACATCAGTGCAGAAAGGGAAACGTGATTGCACTTCAGGAGGCTCTGAGCACTGGACACCCAAATAATAGATATTTGAATGATCTGCAATTCAGATCAGCTGTTGCTCACGTACATATGTCATATACATAACAAGAATTGATTTAGATACCAACAGACAGGCTGCTACATAATACTTTAAATTACAGTGCAGAAATGAATAATGCTGCCAGTCTTTCTCATTGTTGTTTTCCATAGTGGAAACAACAGGACACTATCACCCACTGCCCTGCCTGTTGAGGAGATGGCTCAGACTCTGCAAGATCTGATTACTTACTTCCAGCTTCCCGAAGAAAACCTGGAACATGAAGATAAGCAAAGCAAGCTTCGGTCACTCAAAAACAGACAAGATCTATTTAAAGAAGAGGTACAGAGAGTGGAATTGTTACATTATTTTTATTTTAATTGTATCGTGTCACAAACATAGAGAAGAACCTAAACATTATCATGCATGCATATGATTTATAACGTAAAGTTCCGTAGCTTTTATGTATATAAAAAATAGACTGTAATGCCATATGATAATTTGCTGTGAAAAATTTTTTGCCTCCATGCTTGTCACGAGCTGCGAGCTCTCATAAAATTTGGTCTTAATACTTCTGAGAATCTTTAAATAGCTGTCATTTTTAAAAGAAACAATTGTGACAAGAAATTTCTTTTCTCTCAGTGAAGTTACACATTCTGGATACGCCAAATGAATAATAAAACTGTCAATAATAGTAATTAATATACATTAATTCTAATGTCTTTCTGTCAGGAAAACAGAAAGGAACTGTTTAGAAACTGGGAGAATGCTAATTTTAGAGAAGGATATGTATGACATAATTGCTGAATTACTCCTCCCTGAAAGTGAAATTATTACACTTCTGTATAAATAGGAAATATATTTTAAAATGTTTTTAGACATGTTTGGATTGCTTGCAGGTTTTCAATACCATTTTAGTCTCCAGTCAAAATGAAGTTAAAAATCTATTCTAGTATTTGAACTTGTTTGTTTTACAGATTTTTTTATTGGATAGTAAAATGTCCACCTTATTTAATCAACAAAAATTCCTTTTATATAAATTTAAAGCATTTGGGTTTTTTCCTATGTAAGGAAGATTTTATGTAAAAAAGAGTCTGCTCACAAAAATTATAAAAGCTTTTATTGTCAGTTTTGTTTATTCCTGACTTTTTACAATACTTAGCTGAACAAGGAATAGTATAGAATCATTCTTTAAAATGGAAAATCAAATTCAAATCTTGTAAGCACATTAGTTTGGGATTTTTTAATCTAAGATGATGCAACTTTTAAATGTGTACAGGAAAAAAATCTTTTAAAAGGACAACAAATGCTTTTTCATGTACAGCTCACTTTCCTTTGTGTCATATGCATTTAGGGAATGCTGGCACTAGTTTTGAATTGCATTGATCGCTTAAATGACTACAACAGCGCAGCTCATTTTGCAGGAGTTGCAAGAGAAGAACATGGTACAGCATGGAAAGAAATTTTGAATCTCCTTTACAAATTGTTAGGTAAGTTCTTCAATAATCTACTAATGTAAAGAACAAGGTTACGTATTCTTTGTATTCTGCTTGCTGCTTCACCAGCAAAGAATACTTCGTGTGTTATTCATTTGGTCATGTAAATTACAGAATTTGTTCCACATACTGATATTTATTACAGAGAACATAATTGAGCAGAAAAATAAATCTCAACTAGGCAAAAGATTGGTGCAGCATGCCAATTGCGTTTTTTTTGTTTTTTTTTTTTTTTTTTAATTTAAATGTATCTGTTGTATGGAAATAGGTGTGAATTATTATTTTAAAAATTAGAAAAACTGGAAACCAGTCTTTATATATGAAGCTAAGAGAAGCCTTAAAGTAATAGAACTTGTAGTTCTACTGAATCCATGTTTGTCAGTTGAGGCTTAGATTTAGATGATAATAAAAATAATTACATAAAACAAAAATTAAAATATTTTTTCAATTCTAATGCCATGTTTTCTAGAGCGAACAGCTTCTGTGTTGTAGGGCCGAAATTATAGTGTAGGAGAATTATGTATATGTGTATTTTCTTTAAATCACTAATTTGATATTTGAGTCGCATGATTCCTTGTATGTGAGAATCTTGTCTTCTAATGGAGTTTAAATTCATTCTAATTTCCTTACAAAGAAAGTGAGTCCTGAGCCATAGTAAAATACACAATTCTAGAGCTAGGACTAGAATAAAACAAACCAGGGGGAGTGCTTTGAAGCATGAGGTTATTCGCATGGCACAGGCATGCAGATGCTTCTGGTGAAATTTTCCCATTGCTTCAGAAAGCAATGAGATAACATTGCCTGCATTTTACTACAGTCTTACGAGTTTAAAAAGTAAGGTGAAAAAAACCTCTTTAGTGCTTTGTAGGCCTTTTCAGGTTTTGTCTTGATTTTCTTCTGCAGGTACATCTTGAACACACTTGTTCTGATGTAATAAATATTTAAGTTAATGCTTCATAATAGAAATCCTTGACAATTGTATACAAAAGATTTTTTTTTTTATGTTTGTCTATGATCAGTAACAACTTCTGGAAGAAAAAAAATCAATATTGCTTGAAATACTGGAATGCTGATGAACTTTCAAAGTGCAGTCAAATAATATTGTGTTCTGCACTGCTGAAGACTAAAATCTATCCATTCTATAACATGTTTTAATCAGAAAGTAGAGCTAAAGGGTAGTACGCTCAGCCTTCACTTGAGCTTAAACTTCTGCATATGATCTTCCCACTCATTGCTAAGAAGATATAGAAAAAGAAACATTTCAGCCTCTTCATGATGACAGTGCTTGACTTTTGCACCAAACAAGGGTGGTGGATAATTTCTGTTAAAAATTAATAATAAAATAAAACATAAATGTATTTTTTGATGAAATTCATGTTTATCCAGTAGACCCTTGTCAACTTCAAAAACTACATGCTCTTTAGAAGTTATGTCAGTTGCTGATAGTCTAATTACTGAAACTCTTAATTCTTTATTACTGTAACATATGTGTATTTAGGGTTTGTCGGTTTATTATTTTGTGAAGTTGTTATAAGAATTGTGTTAAAATATATATGATTAACATTGGTGATTTAATAAGGAAATCTCTTGTTATAAAATTATGCCTTGTGGGTTTTTTCCAGCTGCTCTCATTCGTGGCAACAGAAACAATTGTACTCAGTTTTCCAGTAACCTCGATTGGCTAATAAGTAAACTGGACAGATTAGAATCTTCCTCAGGTGAGACTCACTTTTATCAGAGTAAATTAACTATCAATACACCATACACAGCTGTCTTACATTGTAAATGTCAGAGCAGTTTTCTGTGAAAATGACATGCCTTAGAAAACAAATACACTGCATTTTTTTTTTTTAATTGAGCAAAGTATTACATTCAAGCAGACGTTTTTGTGGCATTTTTTGGTTCCATACATTTGTGCAATACCACATCCAATCAGTGTTGAATGTGACTTTGGTGAATTAATGAACTAGTTCAGACAGTAGCAAGACTATTGTCCCCTTGCTATTGAATAATGCCAGAGTTGTTTGTGGGCACAAGTACAAGTGACGTATATATAGAGACAAGGTTTTTTTACACTATGAGCTGTTCAACAAAATACCAAAATACTGTACAGTGCTCCCTACTATAAAACCTTTATCTCTCTCATTGAAAAGAAGCTAAACTTGCATTTTTCTCAAGTGGTTTTAAAACTGTAGCAAAACCCCCAGAAATTAACAGCTTCATAATGAACTTTTGTCTAATGCAGTTCATATCATAGTCATATCAATACTCTTCAAAAAGTTTTCATTCTCTTTTTAGGCTGGAGAAAATACAGCATTTCTTAAGATGCTCTGTTATTTACTGAGCTTTTAGATTGTGTTCAGTTGCACAAATGATTTAATGACATTGTTCCTGTGGCCTTCATACAGGTATTTTGGAAGTGTTGCACTGCATCTTGATTGAAAGCCCAGAAGCTTTAAATATAATAGCTGAGGAGCACATCAAATCCATTATTTCATTGTTGGATAAACACGGGCGCAATTACAAGGTATGTTTGGAAAAACTAAGGATGTATTGATAATCTCACAAAGGTTTGTGGAAAAAACCCAGATAAATGTCTATATGGAAATACGTGATTCTAGTACCTTTAAAGGAATAACCTCAAAATACATCTGTAAAATTGCTTTGTTGAGATTAAAAAAATGTATAATGTATGATTACTTTGCAGTTTCAAATACAGCAAATATTTATGACAAGCAAATACTTACAAAATATTGATAACCAGTCAGAATTTTGGATTTGTTGAGAAAATGGAGCATTCTGGTGGTTGTAAGCACGCGGACAGAGTAGCTTGTTTTGTGATGCGGGGCTCTGCAGAAACAGTGAAGTACCATTGTTGTATCTGCAGAAAGGCAGAACTAAATCCTGTAAAGTCATTCCTAACTTAAGCAATAGTAATAGTAACAGTAACAGAAAAGAACAAAATAAAATGAGAAATTGGAAAAATAATCCAAATATCTGAAAACACAGGTGTTCAGAAGAAAGAAAAAACCCTGGGTTACACCAGAAGAAATAATGGTGGAAATTAATTTAGACATCAATGTGCAATTTATTATGACAGAAGAAAGTGAACACAGTTTCTGGCTGCGATCAGGATGACATCTCAACACAGAGGAGGATATAGTTTTATGTGTGATTTTCTGATGTGAGTTTCCTTCCTCAATTAAAATTTTATTTGAAAGACTGATAACCTAGAGGAAGAACAAAGTTGTAGTGAGCTGAAATTACTGATTTACAGGAGAAGGTAATACGGAGAACCTAACCAACTACAGATATGGAAAAGAAGTATTTTTGAGCATGGTTAGGGAGTATGAACTGATATAAGCAGGCATAAAAACCCAGTTGAAATTACAGCGGTAAATTTATCTTACTGTTTTTAGCTGTTATCAAGATTATTGTGCTGTGCCAGTCACCAGCAACGAGAACCTTTCAGCTGGGGCATTTTAACGTAGACCTCATAGTAGGAACTTAAAGAAGCAGAGGAAAATGTTGTGTACAGAAGAATTAGACTGGGTAACAAATTTGTGTATTTCCATTTGTAATGTCTTTGACACTAAACATCACTAAGTAATGAAGTAGTGTGAAATAGTGAATTTATTTGTTACTCTGGAAAAAGTATCTCTTATTCTCCTGCTAGATTAGAAATTCTGTTGTGATTTAAGAAATAAGAAACAGTAATATTATTAACCAAGATAGTCTTGGAAATTATTGATTTGTAGGATTTTTTAAATGAAAAGCCTTGTGTCAGAAATATGGTCAGTGAGTGCATAGAGGTTATTTAAAGAGTTTATATATAAATTCTGTCTTACTGATAGTCATTAATCTTGTTAGACACTTTACAGCTGAGTACTGGTCAGAGCTTCTGTGCTTATTTAGGTTACTACCCCTGTCCTTCTGCTAGAGGTTTCTGCCCAATAACAGAGGTGGTAGAAAGGAAAATGCATGGGCTAGGACATGGCAAAGTTCAAAATATATTAGCTTAAACTGCTGTTGAGGGTGGTTTTGTGCTAATCCACTGGGCAGAGAACGGGAGTACTTTAAATAAGTGTTCTGTTATGCTGCTCCTTGTGTTGTACAACAGTTTCCAAAATGATAAGAGTGTGAAGATGGTTCTTTGTCTTGGAGGTGGTCTGTAAGAGTTTAGACCATTTGGGCTTGTTGCTGAATTATTGCTTGTCAGGGCTCAAGTGCCTCTTTAAGCTTCTTTTTTTGCAAAAGTGTTCAGCTTTGTCCCTCCGCATTAAATGCTATGTTACTGTGTTCTCTCTTGCAAACCCTTTTGGTCCAGTAACCTGTGGGGTAATTACGTCAATCTCTTTCAATTTCCAGACTGTGACCAAAAAAAAAAGATAGCTGAAATTTTAGAATCAGATCTTTCTGAAATTCTGTTTTGCTTTTTAGTGAATTCTTTAGAATGTTTTTCATTTTAATAATAAATGGATTACTTCTCATATTGAAAACATGCTTTCGGAACAGATTCATAAGCAGTCTGAAAATTTGCAGTTGACAATTGTCTACTAATTTTGCTCAGAAAGTTTTTTGTGCTGTAGTAAATTTCTCCAATAATTTCATTTTACATTTCAAATTTTTATATGAGACTTAATTTTAAAAATTGTAAACAGCTGACACACAGCTGTTCCAGCTTTGCTTTTCTAATCAAAATGAGACTAAGGAATCTCAATGGAAGGTTTTTGAGGCATTTTGCAAACCCTGTGTTCTGAATTTGTGTTCCATGAATGTTTGCTATCCTCTTTCAGTAGTACAGACTACACTCAATCCATATATGTGAAAATTATTTAGGAAAAAATAATGATAATGTATGTTATATTCCTTCTTTTAGGTCTATTCTGAATGTAAATTAAGCTAACAACTGAATAATAGTATATGCAGTTGCCTTTACTGAACTTTCTTCTGATTTTTTTTTTTTTTAAGGTTCTCGATGTGCTTTGTTCTCTCTGTGTCTGTAATGGAGTTGCAGTTCGTGCCAATCAAAATTTGATTTGTGACAATCTACTGCCTAGAAGAGACTTACTCTTGCAAACACGTTTGATTAATGATGTGACAAGGTATAGTGTCATGTTTTATTGTTATATTCCAAAAAAATGGAACTTACAGGTCTTCAATAATTAATTGAAGAAAATACTGTAACCTAAAGAGAAGTTCCACAACTTTCAATATTGAAACACACACATTAGGACATGTTTATGTATTAGCTTCTGAAAAAAACATTGTTACTAACAATGCAGCAATTGTAATGGGAACTGCTCAAATAGAAATTGCTAATTAATAGTAAATCTGTTTTGAAATGGAAAGATGAAAGTTGTTTCTCATCCAAAACAGAGCATGACTTTACCTAATAATTATTACAGAGTATGTAAACCTATACTGTAAAGTACTTGGGTATTTTAAGAGGGATTTGATTTCCTGGCAAACTCACTCCTTTTTTTTTGATTTTTAGAAAATGATCTTCTTATTGCTTTTTTGAGTATAAGTTTTTTCAAAGCACGGAACCTGTACCTTAGAAGGTGATTCTACAGCAGCTTTATAAAATCATAAAATGAATCACTGCTTGAATATTATAAGCAAAATGTGGATATCTACACTCTTATCATATTTGCAAAGTGAATTTGACTATTATGCAGCAATATATTTCATGCATTGCATTTATTTTTACACTAACTTGCTTACATTTTCTTTCTTAGCATAAGGCCAAACATATTTTTGGGTGTTGCTGAGGGCTCTGCACAGTACAAGAAGTGGTACTTTGAGTTAATAATTGACCAGGTTGATCCATTCTTGACGGCAGAACCTACCCATTTACGAGTTGGATGGGCCTCTACTTCAGGTTATGCCCCCTATCCTGGAGGTGGAGAAGGATGGGGAGGCAATGGTGTTGGTGATGACTTGTACTCTTATGGTTTTGATGGCCTTCATCTGTGGTCTGGTAGGTACATTTTTCACTTCCACTTATTCTTACACTTAGGAGTTACCTACCTTTACCTACAGTACCTGTGTGTATATAGCATGCTATTTTATAGTGAGCTAACATTCAGAACTCCAGGATGCCGTGAAATTATTTAGAATTTCCGATCAGACTTCTTGTGTGAGATTTTAGGCAATAATGAATTATACCAATTAGGCTTTTTAGCAGATAGCTTCTATTTTCATGATTTTTGATCAAAAATGGCATTTTCCAGATTTAGATCAGTACTGAATCAAGTCTACCTGTTCAAAATCAATGGATGTATTGATCTCAGACAAATTCATTGTATATGGATCTGCATTTGCATTATTCTTTCACTTTGTATCTACAGTTGAAGGAAAATGACATTATTACCCTCACACCTATTGATAGATTTAATAAATCGAATTTAAATTTTGATAAATAGTTTCATAAAAGACAATTTTGGCAATTTGAAATAAGAATTGCTACACTATTACCAACTTCAGTTGGATTTAGACCATGAATTTCTGTGGTTTATTGTCAAACTGAAATCCTGTAGTTGCTAAATTTGGGGAAAAAAAATAGACCTTATTTCAGTCCTTATGTTTACAGTCTTTATTTATGAAGTAGCACATTATGTTTCCTTCTAAATCTCTCTTGCATACACTAAATGAGGGTTATTTTTTTAGCTTGTTCAGTTTGTGATGTGTGCGTTTTTTACTTTACAATATTCAAGGCATGTAGGCAAAATCATTAACTTCCCCATATTTCTTGGTGCCTTGAAATGCCATATACAGCTAAGTACTCTTTAATTGCTCAGAAAAAAATAGCGTGGGGCCATGCAATTAAAAGGTGTGTTTTAAATACTGTGTACATAAATACGCTGAGTTTGATTTTTATAGCCTTAATTCTAACGTTCCCTAATTTGGTTGTGTTTGCCTTTTCAATTATATTAGCATTGTTCTAGCGTAGGATTTTGTGTATAAAATATATGTGTGTGTGTGCGCACTTAATTCAATATTTTTTTTCAGGACTGTATTGAGCCTGGCTGAGATGGAGTTAATTTTCCCCATAGCAGCCCTCATAGTGCTGTGCTTTGTATTGGTAGCTAGAAAGGTGTGATAACACACCAGTGTTTTGGCTACTGCTGAGCAGTGCTTGCACAGCACCAAGACTGTCTCTCCAATGTTCCCCCCTCACCAGTAGGCTGGGAGCTGGTCAAGATCATGGGAAGGGACATAGCCAGGATAGCTGACCAAACTGACCAAAGGGATATTCCATACCATATGACATCTGCTCAGCAATAAAAGCTAAGAGAAAGGAGGAGGAGTTGGGACATTATTACGATATTTGTCTTCCGGAGCAACTGCCATGTGTACTGAAGCTCAGCTTCCTGGGAAGTGGATGGGCATTGCCGGCTGATGGGAAGTAGAGAACAAATCTTTCGTGTTCCTTTGCTTCCACATGTGGCCTTTGCTTTTGCTTTATGAAACTGCCTTTATCTTGACCCACAAGGTTTTTTTGCATCTTATTTCCTCCCCCACCCCTCCTTCTGCTGAGTGGGGGAGTGATAGAACAGCTTGGTGAGCGTTCAGCCAAGGTCAACCATCACAAGCACTACTGAGCAATTCCCAAATGACAGAACTAATGATTTTGGGGAGTAGGCTGGGAGACATCTGTAACATACTCCATTAGAAATGGCTGAATAGATCATTAATACAAAATTAAACACTAATTGAACCTCAGAAATACAGTGCTGGAAAGCCTCTTAAGTCTCATGTCCTGCAGTAAGGGAAAATTCAAAGTACTTAAACTGTCCTGAACAGTTGACTTGACTTGTTCTTAAGAAGTTCCAAAAACAGTAATTTGGGATAGTGCTAAACTGCTTAATTAGACTCGCTTTACAGTTAAAATACGTTTCCAAGGGAATTGTTTTGAAAGGAATTTTCAAGAGATATTCCTTGGCTAAAAATATACTCAGATACTGAAGTGCAATTGAAAAACTACAGTGTGTGTAGTTAGATTACTTCAGATATATTATCTCTGGTGAATTGTTATTGTCCTGTGCCTGGTTGTAAGGTTCCACCTTCCCAGGTAGGGAAAATGAAGCTCCCTCTGTTGAGTGTATGACTGTAGTTGATAAAGAAAATGTGGTCCACTAAATTCTTGATCTATTTTTTGATAACTCAGTATACCATTCTGCCTCTTTATACTGTAAACTTAGATATTAGTCATAATCATATCTCCAGTAGAATTTTAGAGTCATAGAATGGTTTGGGTTGGAAGGGACCTTTAAAGATCATATCGTTCAACCCCCCTGCCATGGGCAGGTACATATTTCACTAGACCAGGCTGCTCAAAGCCCGCCCTGTCCAACCTGACATTGAACACTTTCAATGACGGGGCATCCGCAGTTTCTCTGCGGAACATGTTCCAGTGACTCACCACTGAATACTCATAGATATGTGAATCTGGTATTTCACAATAAAAAAAAAAAAAAAAAGGATATGTCCATGTTAGCTTTATAAAGAGGGCATTATTTACTGTGCCTTAGTACACTTGGATCAGGTTACAGCGTGAACGGGCATGATTTCAACTGGGCACGTTCTGTCTTGTGAACAATGTCAGAGGTCTCAAGTGATTTGCTCAGTTCCTGGACTTTTCTGCCACATATCAATTTGAAGAATGTTGACTCCCTGTCTGTCTCTAAAAGCAGAACTGTTCATAAAACAGATGAAGGCAGGATCATGTCTTTGTGACTACAGACAAAAAACTTGATATGGTTTTGAGGAAATAATGTCATTGTTAAACCTATGTGAGTCTGCCTAAAACTTCTGATTACTTAATACCTTCATCCCAGGTCGAGTACCCAGAGCTGTAGCATCTGTCAATCAGCATTTATTAGCATCTGATGATGTGGTTAGCTGCTGCTTGGATTTAGGTGTACCCAGCATTTCATTCCGCATTAATGGACAGCCTGTACAAGGAATGTTTGAGAACTTCAGTACAGAAGGGTTTTTCTTTCCTGTTGTAAGCTTATCAGCAGGTGTAAAGTAAGTACAACTTTTAATGTTAACCGTTGTTTTCTTCACTGTCTTGTCACACAAAATACTGTCCAAATTCATGCGTGATTTGTTCCATTTTGTTGTTTCAGTTCTGCCCAACCGGCAGCTGGGAGGGAGGGAGGGAGGCATGAAAGTACTGATTTGTTTAGTGATGATTTCTCTTAAGGGCAAAATGTGAGCCTGTTTGCCATTTGACCAAGTCACAGTTTCTGAAAATTATTATTTTATGGATATTTGGTGACCTGGGGGAAATTAATTTTGTCTCATACCAATTATCAGTGAAAAAAAAAAGCACATTAGAAACACAGCACCGCATTTGGCACTAATTAATATTCTCACTGGCTTTCTCAGCAGGTAGTAAAAAACCTAAATCATCATGAAAACTGATACTATATTCACAGTAGGAAACACAAAGAATTGATGAGAAGTTTTGGAATCTCATTACTAATGTTGCCCATTTCTTACCTGTTTTGTAGCTAAAATACAGAGATTTGAACTTACTGTTTTCAAGCTTCTATTGTTACCTTACCTTTAATTAATTCAGAAAATCTTCTGCAAATGTCACTCTACTTAAGTGGCAAAAATACTTGTGTTAACGTTAGACACATTAATATTAATGTTAACATTAAAAATCTGACAAAATAACAAAAGACTAGCTCTAGCACTGTTGTAACTTGGCCAATTTCTATTCAGTTCATCTTAGAGCATCTTTATTGCTGGTATGGGCAGGCAACAATTTTAGGAAGGGAAGACATGAAGATAATTAAGGAGAATTCTTCAGTAAGAAAAGTTCCTGTCTTTTGTAGGCTGAGCATGATTTCTGCATAAAGTATGGATAAGTTATGAAAATTTTTCACTATGAAAAAAGGCTAACAGTCCAGATGTCAATATCTGTCAGAAACTGACAGACTTGGAAGAAATAATCAGGAGCAGAGTAAGAGATTGTGGTGAAGGTGAGAAAAAGATGCAGAGGGCTGGCTTTTATTTAAAGGATAGTTTTTCTTATACACGGTAGGTTTTGAGAAATGAAGGTTTGGTATGGCCAGAATAGACATTGTGTAGCTTTCATAAGTGAAAGAAAGCTCAGGTTATAAATGGTTCATACATTTAGCAATTAAGAAAGAAAAAAATATTTTTTTCCTCTGAGATGAAGTAAATCAGATAACTAGTTGTCTGTGGGCTTTTCCTTCTATGATCAATACATAGGTACTTTGAGCATCTCATGCTCAAAAGAACCTCCCAGGTGAGAATACCAACATAAACCAAACATAATAAAGGAGGCCTGGGAAGGGCCTAAAAATAAATTTTCATTTATTCTCTGGGAGTGACCCTACAAGAGCTTTTGAAAATGCTCATTATTTTTTTCTGTAAGAAATCTGCCTGAACTTCTTTATTTTTTTCATTCTTATTTGATGTTGTTTGAGCATTTTGTGAGAGCATATTCCCTTGTAGTTAATAGTAGCTGATTGCAATAGCACGTTATATGTCATCTTCAGTGTCTGTTAATATCAGAAAAATGTTATTACATGGGAATCCTGAGTTCATGAGTGGAGGAGTGTGTTCTGCACTGAGCACAAACTCTTACGTTTCTACTTCTTTTGTGGCTTTTCCTCTGCCTATGACTTTCTCAGTCTCTGATTCTGGGTCTGCTTTATCATTCCATCATCAGTTTTTCCTCTCTAAACCCTTGTCAGCACCTGCTTACCCGCACTGTCTCTTATTCTTTTTTTTACAGTAGGCATTTTCTCACTATCTATCCATTTCCTCCTTCTACTAATGGTGCTTGTAGTGCTACAATATGGCCATGCTAATAATCAAGGAATTTAAACAGCAACTCTGTATTGAGCATTAATTTTCTTTTCTTCTATTTTTCTTTTCTTCTATTCAGATTTATTCATCCTGTTCTTAAAATGTGTGTAAATGCAGAGATGAAGAAATTAAATATGAGATTAAATGAGCCATCCAACTTACTTTTAGGGAAGTTAGGGGTCTGGATGTGTTGACATGAAAAGTCAACATCTTAAAAGTAAAAGCCTGGTGCTTTTAGTAATTAAACATGAGGTACATTAAATACTGTTATCACAGAGATCTTGTTTTTCTCAGACAGCCATTATAATAAGCAAAAGACTATTTGGCATAGTCTTGTCATTCAGGCTATGAAAACTTAAGTATAGCTGCTAGCAAATTGCTAGAATGGTAGGTGCAGTTGCCTGTGTACAGCCCAACTCCAAAAGGAGAAGTAATTAACCTAAATCTGTTTAACTATTTCCAGCTGTCTTTTAGGAGTTATATTGCTTTATACTTGATTTTCAGGAGGGTTCTTTTTAAGGTTAAGCTCAGACAAATTAAAGCAAGTTCTTCAAATCAAAAAATCTGAACATTTCTTTTAAAATGAGGCAAAAAGCCACAGCTTCATGGCGTGTTCAGGTTTTTAAAAGAGAGTGTGCAGCTTTAGGAGCATATAGCCTGTGTGGAGGTTTAGATACTGCAGTGAAGGGCAGGGAGGAGACAGGCCTTGAAAGGAATCAGAACATCATAAAGATCAGGTGAGATTGAATGGTTTGCAAGAACTCAGAAAAACTGACCAAATTGGCAGGAAGCAAGGACCTATTTACTGGGGTGTGGTAGGCAAAGGAAGAATTGCATGAGTTTTTCATTTTGATTCTTTCTTTGACTTTTGTCTATTTAGGAAGTTAGATGTCTAGGTCTTAAAATAAAATTGACCTCCTTTTTATTTTTAAAGTATTTTGATCTGTGTGGGGGCTTGCCATAGAGAGAGGTCTGAGCTCAAAAGTTGTCATCTCAAATATTTAGCTGCCTTGGGATCATTCAAATATTTTAAATAGTATATTTTTAAAATGAAATTAGAAAGTTCAAGCTTAATAAAAGTAATCAATAATTATATATTTTTGAGGACATTGAACTGTTTCAGATATTTGTGACTTGTGCTTATGTATATCCTGTTCGAGAAAACTTGTGTGTCTTAATTTTTCTCCTCTTTTAATATTATTAATGTATCTTACTTTCAATGAAATATATTGATCTGATAGTTCAGTGTTTCTAGACATGTAAGTAAAAAGTGGTATGGGCTCTTTCTGGTGACCCCATCAGAACAAATGTATGGGCTGTTTCTTGGAAATAACAATTGTTTTCAATTTTCTGTGGTTGTTTACCTCTAGACGTTTACTTACATGAGGACCAAAGTATGAAGTCAGATATTTTTTGTCTTTGTTGTTTTTCCTGGTATACTCTTAAATTTGTATTAAAAATGTGTATCTGAGGAGAAACAGAAAACTTTAGGGGCTTAAGAGGAATTGTAGTTATGGTTCTGAAACTCATTCCCAGTTCTAGTAGTTGGTATAATTTTGTTTGCTTGATTTAGGCATTATGATTATAGTGGGGTTTTTTATACCATATCCTCTGGTTCTTTTTTTCTGCTGTGCCAACTGCCCGCATGAGTGCACTGAGAATTTACTTTAAAACTTTTAAGTAGTATATAAATAGTCCTTTTGTTGGTGTGTTGGGTTTTGTTGTTGCTTTTTTTTTTCTAGAGTAACAGTCCATTTTAAATTAGATTTGTGTTTCCAAATCATTTAAATGCATTAAAAATTTCACAATTTACAACCATTTGATTTTAAGTAAGAAACTTTTTTTGGAAAATACACTACTGCATTGAATAATTAGTTTTGCTTTGGCCAAAACAAATTTTCAAAAAAATAGTGGGTAGGTTGTGGTGTTATTGATAGTATCTGCTAGTATGAATGCTTGATAACTCTTTGGTGTTTGTCAAATCATGAAATACACCTGCATTTTTGTAAATGCTGTTCAAATAAATGTTTAAGTTTTGAAATTATATATATATAATGTTAGTATATGCTGACTATTTAAGAGTATAATTTCTTCACTGAAAATTGCACAGAGTTCGTTTCTTATTGGGGGGACGTCATGGAGAATTTAAATTTCTGCCTCCTGGTGGCTATGCTCCCTGTTATGAAGCATTGCTTCCAAAAGAGAAGATGAAACTGGAACCAGTGAAGGAATATAAGAGAGATTCTGATGGAGTGAGGGATTTACTGGGTACAACACAATTCCTCTCGCAAGCTTCCTTTATCCCTTGTCCAATCGACACCAGTCAGGTATGTTAAGTATACAATAATAGGATTGTAAAATATGTCTTAAAAATATTTAAATTCACAATATAAAAACTAAGCTAGCTTGCCCCCTTTCTTAGTAATTCATCATTTGTGTGTTGGGGTGTATGTAAGTGAACCAGATGATCTCAGATCTACAAGGTGTGGTAACTGGAACCTTTTCTTATTTGTGTAATTGTTATTTTCTTTTCTTAGGTTGCTCTTCCTTTTCATCTTGAAAAGATCAGGGACAAACTAGCTGAAAATATCCATGAACTGTGGGGAATGAATAAAATAGAATTAGGCTGGACATACGGCAAGGTATGTTTTGAATGACCTGTCTGGGTACAGTCACCTGTATTTGGTTAAATCTCCTACCAGAAAACTTGGACTTGGAAGCTGAACCGAGTATTTAATGGTGCTCTATACTTTACTAACAACAGATGAAAGTGTGAGCTGCCAGGAGACAGTGATTTTAAGTAGTCATTAGAAAGCAAATTTGGAGTATAAATAAGGTACATATTTTAGCACTATAAATAATAATTTGAACAAAATATTTTAATTGAGAAATTCACTAGCTTATACCAAGATGGAATTCTACTGAAAATCATACCAATAGTGAGTGACCTCTCAGCTAAATCTTTGTTTACTCTAGTGTTGGGGATCAAAGAGATCTGTTGATCTCTTCTGTTGATAATGGAGACAGGGTTTTGATGACTTTTGTAAACATTCAAATTCCTCAAAGCTCAGATTTTTTGTTTAATTAGTTACAGTTAAAACGTATCATTATAATGATACCTTATAATGTGATATAGCCTGACAGGTTAAAGAGAGTAAGCCATCTGGTCAAGGTTATTTAAATGCATATGACAAAGCATTCTCTACCCAATGGATGTGGGTAATTCTCTACCCAATGGATGTGTGGTAAAATTTACAAGGGTAAGCCAAGAATATTATATTTAGAGTTTAACATTAAATTCAACATCTGTATTAAAATTGTACCTTCCCCTAGTAATATAAAATTTTAAAGGCTGTATTCTGCCTTGAATTTAGATTATTTCATCATGCTTCTTTTCAAATTCAGATTTACTGGGGTAGTCCTCCATGTGCCCATCACAACTGTATCCTGCCTCAGAATAATCTTTTTTCTTCTCTTATCTTCTGATGGTTTTACTTATAGACTTGATTTACCTTTTTCTTCAATAATTCTATCATACTATCTGCTAAAATGTCATCGCTATTGAAATTCTGAGCTTTATTAGCCTTTTTACTGTTTCTGAGCTTTGGCAATTGAAAAATGTTTTTGAATGTGAAATGTCATGACTCCTAGTTGCTATCAGGATAGAAGCACTTGGCACTGAGTGAAAGATCTTGTTTAATTAAGAGTCAGATAAGTATTCAAAGACTTATATCGATATCAGAAAAAGAATGCTCTGCTTTATTATTCCAGTAGAACTTGAAAAACATTACCAAGTGATTCTTTAAGGTTCTTGAATCAGAGTGTGTGCAATAGATCAGATTGTGCTCTATTGAGCATATATTGCTCAGGCGTTCAGCAGAAATGTTCATTGAGTTTGCAAGCTTGCTTTCTTGTGTTTCGTGTATTTATGCAGAACACATGAAATAGCTATATTTTTTCTGATTTTGTTGGCTATGGAGGAGAACTTACAGTGTGCATTATAAAGGAATCATGGGAAAGTTCATTTATACAATGTTGAGTAACTGTCACTGAGCAAAGATAAATGGTATTGCTTACGATGTCTTCATTATTGCAAAGAATTAATTGATCTTTTTACTCTGATTCTGGCTTGGGTCTGGTATCAGGAAAGTACTCTTTTCTGTTGCTTTGTTACAGAT
Source organism: Chroicocephalus ridibundus (assembly GCF_963924245.1). Classification (NCBI taxonomy): domain Eukaryota; kingdom Metazoa; phylum Chordata; class Aves; order Charadriiformes; family Laridae; genus Chroicocephalus; species Chroicocephalus ridibundus. The sequence continues at coordinate 38,586,315 of NC_086287.1, forward strand.
ACGGGATGATAATAAAAGGCATCATCCTTGTCTTGTGGAATTCTCAAAATTACCTGAAACAGAGAAGAATTATAATCTACAAATGTCAACTGAAACCCTCAAGTGAGCTTTAAATTTAAAAGAAAATAAAGTTGTTTTTTTAATTTTTATTCAAAGACGTCATACTGTTGTAAGATATAAAAACATTAGAATATCTCATTCAAAGTGTGTTCTGCTAACTTCACTAGAAGTTCCAGGAACACATTCAGAGCGATTTAGAAAAATCTTATCTCTACAGAGATAGAAAGAAAACACCACCACCAAATCCTGTTGGTTTTAATAAAGTGGCATAACTTTCAACCCACAGATTTGTACATTTTTAGACTTTGAAGGTTTTATTTGTTATTTTTGATAAGTTAGAATATTTGGGTTTTGAAATTCCATTATTTTGAATGACTTCCCTGGTTTTTAAATATCATTAGTTCTGCGTATTTATACTAAAACAAAAAGAAATGTATAAAATGGGTGAGCACTGTAATGTTGTGTTTCACTACTGCTATTTTTTATGTTGGCAGAACCCTTTTGGCCCTTGGATGTCACATCGTTCATGCTCATCCAGCAGCTGAGGAAGATCTTAAAAAAGTCAAACTTCCTAAAAAGTATGTACCCTATGATAAATATTATATGTTATTTGTAACTACAGGGTATTAACTAAACAAAAATATTGTAAGATCATTTAAAAAATACTTGATGTGAACCCCATACTGGATATGGACTTAGAGACCACATGGTTGGTCCATTAGCTTGGCTGTGATGGTGGTTGACTGTGAATACTGCTGCATTACATCACCTTGTAGTGTGATTCACAGAGACACAAGTAGTGACATACTTAAACCACATGCAGTTACATGTGTGTTACATGATCTTAGAATAGATACTTCAAGGTTAAAAGCAACATTTCAGTGCTTTTCTATCACATAGCAAAGAACAATACATGTATATGATGGTAAATTGATCTACTTGGAAGAGGGTATACCATGTTCCCATAACTCCTGTTTTGATTTGCACTTCTCCTTCCCTCCCCTTCAAGAAAAGGTTTGTTCAAGATACATAATTTCTGGAGACATTATTACTGCATCTCTTTAAAGAAGAGAAAAAAAATAGAAAATTACTGTTCTTATAATGCTGTACATTTCTAAGAAATGTGCATATGTAGATTATTGCATAAAATACAGTTGGGTTTTTCCTTTAATTTTTGTTTAGTAGCTAAATTATGGCAGTCCGATCTTTTTTTTTATTTAGACATCTTTAAGTCATCAGTGGCGAAGATTAATCAAGAATTACATCTCTAATTTAGCCTTGTCTGTGGGGATTCTGTAATCCTCCTGGGACAGATTAAAGCCCTGTCCTGCAACAAAACTTGGAGATGGGGATTTGGATACCTGCCATTGCACATCAGTTTATCAACTTGCAAGATGTCTTTTTTCCTGAAACAGCTTTATCCATGAGAAACAAAATTAGGTTTTTAAAGAGACCAGAAAAATAAATAGTTTTATGATATGGCGATGGTAATCTTGATCCAGTTGATGGCATTAATTTAAAAAAGGGAAAAAGGACCTTTCCAAGGTTCATACTGCAGGCAGTCAATCATAATGCTGTTTTGGTACTATTGTCTTCAGTAACAGAACAAATAAACCTTGGTTTCTGACTCTTGTTAAAATATATACTGCCTACATGAATCATCCTAGCAAATGGAAATGATCTGATTTGAGCAAGAGAGAGTCTGCATATGTCTAAAACCGCAGAGTAGTCTTTATACTATGTGAAGGGTTGGAGAGGGTAATACCTACTACTAAAAAAATAATAAAATTACTATTTGATGAAATACTGGGAGAAACAATAGTTAAAATATGTTTTCTTCTTGTTGGAAAAATGATAACACAATCAGTATTATGGTATATAAAAAATACCATACTTAATAATGCATAAAAATAATTTCATAAATAACCATCATGCAGATGATGCATGATGCAGATTGCAGATGATGCAGAAATTACTTGAAAGGTTTAAATGACAAATATAAAAACTATTTAAAGAGTACTTATTTAAGAAAAAATTTGTTTTTTTCATATTAACTATTTAGGGATGCACATATGGATCTAGGTCACATTTAATTAGATAGGGTGCAAGTAGGTGGAAAATGAGACTCTCTGCTAGAACACAATTTATATCCTAGTCAAATGCAATGCAGGATTTTTGCAAAGAAATGGGAGAGTAGGAGATTGAAAAATGGAGAGAAAAAGTGAACCCCACGCTATGAATGCCACATAGAAAACTTTAAATACCATCAGTAGGGTATCTTGACTTTCTGTTTTCATTTGTTGACTTAACAGTTACATGATGTCAAATGGATATAAACCTGCCCCTCTTGATCTTTCTGAAGTGAAATTGTTACCTTCCCAAGAATTTCTAGTTGACAGACTAGCAGAAAATGCACATAATGTCTGGGCAAAAGATAGAATAAAGCAAGGATGGACCTATGGCATTCAGCAGGTAAGGACTTCTTTACACGCATTTAAAGTGAAAAACGTGAGATTTTGTTTCCCAGAACATCACTTTGGAGCGTTAAATAGGAGGATAGGTACTGAATGTCGTGTAATGTCTGGAAAAGTTAGAGGGTGTGGGGAGCAGGAAAAGAAGCCTGAGTAGATTGTCAGACCTTGCGTGCCTGCAGCTGCAGGCTGTATGAGAAGGTATCTCCATACTTCTCTTCCATTCTTGTCTTTAGGTTTTTAATATTATTAACAATTGGGCTTGCATTCATAGAACTGTTCTTCATCAATATTATTTCTTTCCTGTAATCTTAACATTATTTCAGAATACATTCTGTCTCATTATATGAAATATTTGTGATGTTTAAACACAGTTTTCTTGTTATTTTTTATAACCCTTTTTAGGATCTTAAGAACAAACGTAATCCTCGGCTAGTGCCATATGCGTTATTAGATGAACGTACTAAAAAATCAAACAGAGATAGCCTCCGTGAAGCTGTTAGAACATTTGCGGGCTATGGTTATAGTATTGAGCCACCTGACCAAGAGATAGGTATGTACTTTCAGTAAGAATTGTGGCCTTTTTTTCCCTTAGTGCTCAGAAAAAAACCCATAAAACACTGAAATAGGTAGGGAAAACAAGATATGAATTAATAGTAGCATACCTTTGCAGTGGACTTTAATGAAAGGTGCAAATATACTTTGTAAATGACTTGATATTAATGATGTTTTTTTAAAAGATTGCTTGTTGTTAATGGTATGATAATTCTAACTTCCATGATTTTTAGAATGGAGAAAATCTGGAGTGTGAGTGGATGTACTGGTTTTTGTTTGGAAATAATGAAAGAAACAAATAATACGGGATTAATTGAAAAGAATTTTTTTACATGGTATGCAGATCAGGTTTGACTACTTCAAGTCAAACTCACTTCTTAAGAAGTAGTCAAAGAAGTGCACCAAGTTCAATAATTTTTTTTTATTGAAATCAGGAGCAGAAATTTGATCTGAAATTTTTCTCCATATTTGCTATACCACTGTAATTTTTTGACAAAAATCCAAACCCAAACAAAACTTATTAGATAATTTCTTTAAAACGTTCTAAATGTATTGACTTTTGTAAAAAGTATTTTGCTGTATTGTAATACTGCATTATTGCATCAGATTGCATTGCATGTAGTAATCTCACACTTCTGAGGTTTCCTTTAGTCAGTTTTGTGTTTAGGGCTCTGCATTGAGTAATGCTTTGAAATATTCTGATTCTAAACAGCAGATAATCACTCATCCTGTATAGAGTTAGAATGCACTAGCCTCTGTCTGCTGATTACTGTTCCTCCTTTTTTAACATTTACTATGAAGGTTCTTAAAACATGCAATGGTAGATAATAGCTGTTTTCAGAGATAGAAAATACAGAGATGAAAATCTAAACAGTGGCATTTATAGTTTCATCTAATTATGAAAGGTGGGTTTTATTTTTTCTCTGTTTATTTTTGCAGCTGACCAAACAGTGGAAAAAGTCAGCATCGACAAGATAAGATTTTTCAGAGTAGAACAGTCTTACGCAGTGAAGTCTGGAAAGTGGTACTTTGAATTTGAAGCTGTGACAGGTGGAGATATGCGTGTTGGCTGGGCCAGGCCAGGCTGTCGACCTGACATAGAGTTGGGAGCTGATGACCAAGCATTTGTATTTGAAGGAAGCAAAGTCAGTACATCTTTATCTTTTTTGACCTATGAATAGACTAGGCAGAGAACTACAGTGTAGGTTGCATCTGTGTACTCCAGGTCAACTACTGGAATATTTTCGATACATATAGAGATGTCTCTGAGCTCTGTTTCATGCTTGATAGTATCTGCATTTTGGTTCTGATCGTTGAAATTATGCTAACAAAGGTGTGTTGATTTAGATCTATCTTCCTAGAATATACCCAACTGAGTAAAGAAGCGTGTTGTAAGCATAAACAAAGTACAGCATTCACTTCCTTTTTTTTTTCCTAAGTGGTGTTTTACAAACTAAAACAAAGTTTCTTCAATGACCGGAAGAGACAACCACAGTTCTGTTTTCCCAGAAGAGAGAAGCACAGTTCTGATTTCTGTTTTATGTGTTCTCTGCTTTCTGCACATTCTTTCTTCCCAAACTTGACTCCTAAAAGGACCAGGATGATAATGAAACTGCATGTGAGAGTGGAATCCAGTGAACAGTGGTTATCATCCAGATTCTAAATTGCTGATTGTATTTTACTGAAGTTAGGGTGCCTTTGTTTCTCCAGGTGAAATAACTAAGATAATCATCAAATTCATTATCTGAAAGCCATGATCAATACCATTTGTAAATTACTTTGAGATCCTGGAAAGTGAAATATTTGTTTGTTTGACTTCATTTTGTGTTTTTTTTAATTTTAGCATGGTGTTTATTGTGGTTATTTTTATTTTTTTTAGGGCCAGCGTTGGCATCAAGGCAGCGGATTCTTTGGACGAAGCTGGCAACCAGGAGATGTTGTTGGCTGTATGATAAACTTGGATGATAAATCGATTATCTTTACTCTGAATGGAGAGTTGCTTATAACCAGTAAAGGTTCAGAACTTGCATTTGCTGACTTTGGAATAGAAAGTGGTAATTTTCTTTTTATAGTTACATGGTTATGAGAAGACAAAACAAAACAAAAACTAGAAAAACTAGTCTGTCATAACAGCTTGGTGAGCTGAGTATTTCACTTATGTGAGCCTTCATGTAGCAGTAGCTTCATGCTCGTTAGTAATTGCAAGAAGATTTTGCAATTGCTCACTGTCTCTCTTAGGTCTGACCATTGATACAGTTTTCTAATGGTAGAGAATGAGAGACTGCCTTAAGAGAGCTTTTTTGAAGGTGTAAAGTTAAAGTGTAGGAGAGAAAATGTCACCTTTAGAAGTTGAACTTTTGGCTTTTCCCTGAAGTTGCTCCCAGTTCTCTTTCTTGAGAGATGGAGAAATAATTCAACAGCCTTTTATCCCTGTCTGTTGACTGCTGCAGGTATACGGAGACCAAAAACGTTTGGTTACAAAAAATGACAGCATTAAAGAAGTGTGTATTTTTCCATCATGAATGATGGAGGGATGAAAGTTGGCAACAAATTTATAGCTACTGATGACAAACTAAATTTTAAACAGATGAACTGAGATACCTGAACGTCATCTTAAAGTCGTGTTGACCCTCAGAGAGCATACTTAGCATTTATTAATAACTTTGATCTAGCCAAGATTGTCTTCCAGTGTCCAATTCATTGTATAAAGGCATGTTTATTAGTCTAAAAATGATGAAGATAACTGATTCTTCTAATAAATGAATAACTGACTTGATCAAATGTTGGGTTTTCAAATCTGATTGTTGACAAACCTACCTCTTTACTTCACATTTTTGGGGTGTTTTTTTGTTTGTTTGTTTTTTTCATAAATCACTGCTACTTACTAATAACAATTGTGAAACTGGTTTAATGTTTAAATAAATGGGATAGTGTGTGTAATGTCCATTTATTGCCTAAATCCTCAGGGGTTTTGGTAGCGATTATATTGAACGTAGAAATTAGTATTTAAGGTGACTTTAAATCCTTGCTACTCTCATCACTTCATGTGCATTACGTGTAGGAGCAGAAGTTTAGTTCACATTTGATGGATCTAAAATAGAATCCTTGTGTTCTCAAATAAATTACTGTTGGGTTTGTTGTTGTTGTTGTATCGTTTCCTTAGGTTTTGTTCCAATTTGTGCACTGGGTCTATCTCAGATTGGTCGTATGAACCTTGGAATGGATGCCAGTACATTCAAATATTATACAATGTGCGGCCTTCAAGAAGGTTTTGAACCTTTCGCTGTCAACATGAACCGAGATGTTGCTATGTGGTTTAGTAAACGCTTACCGACATTTGTCAATGTGCCAAAAAATCATCCTCACATTGAGGTAACATTACATGTTAGGGAGACACCTGTTTATCAACTGTTTGTTTAGCAAGCTGAGACATTAAACCCTTACTAATACTTACTGTCATCAGATAGTTTGTCATATAAATCTATTAAGTCACTCTTAAATAATTCCAGATGATCTTGTCTATCCCCAACTTCATTTATAGTAGTATTACCACTCGTATGGGTATACCTAGCTGTTCTATTATATAACAACATAATTTATGTTGTTGTGGTTAGCTACTTGAAACATGTCAGTTGTGATTTCCTAGAACCATTTCTTATATTCTACCTTACGTTCACTTTAATTTTTTTAAACCTTCTGTACTATGCATTTTTCTTAAATATCTAAAATTTGTATAGTTGAATGCAGCATCACTGAAATGGAGACTGATTTAGTCCACTTCGCTAATCTGAGGGACATTTAAGTGTTACCTGTGGTATTGCTGAGTGGTGTCTGTTTCATTCATTCCTATAATGCACCTGTGATAGGAATTCCACAGCTCCCTAACTAATCTACTCTAGAGCGGAGTAATATATATCCTATGTTTTGTATAAAATATTCCATATTAATATTTTCCACAAAGGGATGTTTGAATTCCTGATCAGTTTTTTTACTATAATCCCTAGGCCATTTACTTTAATTTAGGTGTTAAGCCAATTATTCCCTAATACTCATCTTTGAACGTTTCCTTCTTGAACAAAATACGCTTCACTGAATTCCAAGTAAATTATCTCAGCATTTTTTTCAGTTTATCAGGATCATTTGAACTGTGTTCCTATCTTTAAAAGTTTTTGAAATGTTCCTATCACTGTGTTTAAAAGCATACTCACTATGTCAGCACAAGGGAAAATAATATCAGACACAGACTTCATAATGATCATCTGAAGGATTCTAATTGATATTTCTTCTCGTAGAAAACTACTGATTCTTGTGAAGTAATTTTTCAATGTCTTGTGGACTCTAAGTGAATTAATTTAATAAAATCTATACTTTTTTTTTTTTGAAAGTGTTGTATGGAACAAGTATTTACTATAGTCAGGATATACTGAATCTATTGCTTCCCTCGCTCTTCAGGCTAGATTCCCTGGCAGAGAAGAAGGTTGCGTAGTTCTGAAATTAATTAATTTCAAAAAATTTAAGTTGACTCTTTGTTATCTCATCCTCTAATTGCTTAGTTGAAAGTTTTCAGTGTTTTTCTTGGAATAGTATAATCTTAAAATTATTTCTATTATTTTTAGATATGGAGAATTGATGGCACCATTGAGAGTCCACCTCGGCTAAAAGTTACTCACAAAACATTTGGCACGCAGAACAGCAATTCAGACATGATATATTGTCGTTTGAGTATGCCCATTGAGTTCCGCTCATCATTCAACTTCGGCATGGGTGTGGAAAATGCCTCATCTGATGTTTTCCAAAAACGGTTAGGTTTGGGTTTAATTATCCTATTTCATGCTCTCAATGTAAATGTAACACGTTCCATTATTCTTTATTATTGTACACTCAAGATTTCATACTTGTTTTTGCACTAAGCACACACTGTAATAGGATGCATGTTACTGAGATTTTTTGTTCTTGATGGTTTTAATAAATTTATACATAAATATATATTATATATATATACACATAAATATATTTATACATATAAATAAATTTATAACAGAATTTTGCTGCAGAATGTCATATCCAGACAAGAGACGACCATTTCTGAAGAAGGGCCTGATAGTTATTCATTGCTAAGCAACTGCCATCTTTTCAAAATCATTGGGATTTGCAAAGCTCTTCAGCCAGGCTGGAAAAACAGATCAGAATCTTTTGCCCACTGGATTAATGCTCATCTGCATTATTGTTCAATAGTCCATTGTCATTGGATAAGTGACTAAAAAGATTGTGGGACAAATTTTTAAAGATACCAGGTACTACTGAGTTCAGCACCTTCCAGCATTGCCTTAATCTTTAGTTAATTGCTGTAAATCTGTCTCTTCCCCCCGCCTCAGTCTTAACTGCAATCAATTATTTTGGGTGTATATCTGTATCCTGTACAGTCTTTGCATACTTAATTTACTCATGCATACTCAGTACCCAGCAAACATGAGTTAGCTTGTAAGTACACTTAGTTTAATAATCAGAACTTTTTTTACTACTTCTCTCTTTTTTCAACTAATTTAATGATGATGTTCCTTTATCTTTAGAAAGCACAGCCAAGAAATCGCTGCTCCTTCTACTACGGTAAGTAAATACATTGAGATACTTAGTTCTTCTTAGTTTCTGAAGTAGATTTAGTCATGGCAGCACATTCTTTCGAAACTGATCTGTTGAAAGAAGCCTTCTTAATCATTTGCTGTCATTTGATATAACATTGTGTATAAATAATAATGCCCCAGAGTTGTATGACTTGAGGCACAAGCCTCACTCTTAAACCACTAGTCTGTTTTTTTAATCCATGAGCATTTTAAATTGACTTATTAAGAGAACGTTGAATTACTATTATTGAAGTTTGATATATAGGAGATGTTTTAATCACTATTTGAGTATTCCTTGATAAAATAATTTCAGTTTCTATTACTAATATGTTCTTTTCCTCTTTTCAGTATTTTTATTCACTTCGAATATTTGCTGGACAAGACCCATCCTTTGTCTGGGTTGGATGGGTAACACCAGACTATCATTTTTACAGTGAGAATTTTGACCTAAATAAAAATTGTACAGTGACAGTTACTTTAGGTGATGAGAGAGGCAGGGTTCATGAAAGGTATGGATTTATTTATCACTTATTAAACATTGTATTTTAATATGTTGTTCAAAAGTTAATTTTTTCACAAGCTTGATGTTATTTTAAACTTTAATTTAAACTAATAATAAAATTGATTATGGAGTAGGAGTGTTCTGTGCTCATTTATATATGAACGTGTTTTACATAAAATTGTTAAAGTTAGTATATTTAATGTTCTGTTTGAAAGAATGTTTTGTGGCGCGTCTTTCTTTTAACATCCATGTTTGGTCACTGTGGATGAACCTGTTACTCATTCTAATGTATCTTACTTAAGCACACAGAAGCATGTGAAATTGTTTCATAATTATAAAAAAAGGAAAAAAAAAAAGGTGCTTTTAGCCTAGATTAGCTATTAGGAAGAAATTCTTTACTCTGAGCATGGCAAGACACTGGACCAGGTTGCCCGGGGAAGCTGTGGATGCCCCATCCCTGGAAGTGTTCAAGGCCAGGCTGGATGAGGTTTTGAGCAGCTGGGTCTAGTGGGAGGTGTCCCTGCCCAGGGCAGGGGGGTTGGAACTAGATGATCTTTAAGGTCCCTTCCACCTCAAACCATTCTATGATTTTATGATCCCTTACCCATGATGCTTATGTTCTTAAAAAAAGGGTGTTTGTTAATGAGAAAACAAAACTAATAGCAGCACAAGGACCTTTGAGGATCTCTAACTATTACTCCATTGAAAAGTCTGTTTTCACTGAATACTTATTCAAGTTCACTGTGACCTATGATTTGTTCTCTTTGTTCTTGCTGTTCTTTCAGTGTGAAGCGCAGCAATTGCTACATGGTTTGGGGAGGAGATATAATTGCTAATTCCCAGAGATCAGGTCGCAGCAATGTTGATTTAGAAATTGGATGCTTTGTTGACCTGGCTACTGGAATGTTGTCGTTCACAGCCAATGGAAAAGAGCTTGGCACTTGTTATCAGGTATTATCAGATTTTCAGGAAGCTAACTAATAGCTGGTCATTTTGATGCTATTCTAAAATTGTTTTTTCTTGTTCAGAAATCTAAGTGAACACTGTGTGACAGTAACATGTTTTCTGTGTTATTCGGTTTTTTCCCTTATTATTGTTATTCAACTCCATTGAAAATGAATGTGGCAGGGTTGCACACAGCCTATAAACAGGGGTGGAAGATGATCTAGCAGCTGTAATTTTGGTATATGTTGTAAGAGCGCTCAGAGACGTTAGTGCATGCTGGGAGGATATTAAATGTCAATATCCTGGGGAAAGAAAATGGGAGATGAAAGTGCTCAAGCCCTATGCTTTGCTGTTTTTTTGGCTACATACAAATCAATATGACAGCTTCTGAACAAAACCATCAAAGTTTGGTGGCTGGTTTTTTGTGGGGGTTTTTTTATTTGTTTTTATTTTTTGTTTTTGTTGGTTTTGGGTTTTTTTTCATGGAACAGCCTTTACCTGTTTTTCTGATTTGGGAAAGAAATCTAGGAAAATATAGACGTAGAAAATGTCTGTTACTGCTTTTAGTGTAAAAAACACTTTCAGGTATTTCCTCTTATGACTTGCAGTTAATATAACCACATTCTTTGTACTAAATTTAAAATAATCTCAGAAAATACAATTGTTTCTCTTTTTTTTCCTTCTCTTTTCCGTGGAAAATACCTGGAGTTGCTTTTGGAAATGTTTTTCAGTAAACCTGTTAGCACCTGGTCTGTTGGAAACCTAGAACACCCAGCACTTCCTGTAAAGATATAGTGGTGTATTCCAACAGGAGTGTTATGCCTGAGGGTGAAATATTTCTCAACCTTTGCTTTTTTAATGTAATTTAAATCTTTTATCTATATTTGAAAGTAGTGAAAATAGTCGTATGTAGTTTTCATTTTCATTCCCTGAATATTTTTACCATAAAATAAAATCTTTAAATTCCTTTATTAAATCTAATCTCTCACCCGAATTGCAGCAAATGACTGATATTTGTCTGGTCTAGAGGCTACAGGATAATTATTCTAACCTTGTAACCATTTGCACATTGCAGTTTTCTTAACTGAGGTAGGGGGACAAGATTTGGATGTTGTTTTCTTTCTAAAAGGCCTACCGGTCAACATATTGAGGAGCAGAAATGAATTTTGCTGTAGTTCTTGATCTAAATATTGAATGCTGTGGTGATATTCAGAAAAAAACCCACTATCTATAATAGAAAAGTAAATCAAAGATAGTGTATACATATATATTTCAGATTTTGCCATTAATTGTCAGGCCAATGTTAATGTATTCATAGCAGAAAGGAGACTTTAAATATTGGTTTACTAGATGCTTTATTTTATTCTGAGTTAGTAATGGGTTTTTGACCTTCAAAAAACATTAGAAATGACAAATTCAGTTAATATTACTAGGAAATATCTCTCTTTGGTCATGGGCTGAGAGTTTTATTGTCTCAGTCAGTTACTTTCAGGCTTTAATGAAATAAAAGACACATTTTATTAGTAGAGTCTTTCAGTCCAGTATACCCTTTGCTTTTGGATTTAGGTTTGTGGGTTTTTTCCTTATCAAAAAAGATTAGAATGTACATAATTGGCCCTACATTATTTTGCGTATCCAAGTAATCATAGTTCTGAAAAACCTTTATTCTGCATACAGATTTTCAAGTATATGATATTATTTTACATTTTATTTGTTATATTGTGTTTTGGAGCTGTTTTCTCATCTGAAAGAATATGGATTCTTTTATTTCTTTTTTTTGTGATTCTCAGTTTATTGTTTTGCAATTTTTGATAGTTTGCTATCCCCAAAGTTAGGAGTTTCACTCCTTCACAGCACAAGTATTGTAATTGTACTTTGTATGTATAAAGTATATGCATAGTACACAAAATACATAATGATGCGATTAAAATATTTAATTGAACTCCTGAAACCTTGAATTGATTATATAGAGTGTACCTTTTTTCAGCCACCCTGGAACACTGAAATCTTTTTAATAATATACTGTCCTATAAGTATCTTTTAAATTATTTTTTCACCCACGCAATAGGCGTGGGTGATCTTGTAGAGAATTCTTCAGAATAAACTGGTGTTACCACTCTGAGATGGACTTTGAATCTAGCTGTAATGGGGAAGTGAGGAAAATGTAGATGTCAAAAAAATCCCAAACACAAACAGACACTTTAAAACTGAAGCACTGTGATTCATTGTGATTCACTGTGAATTTATAAGCTGGAGGTCTTTGAGGTCTTAAAAATTACATTCTTCTACTTTTGGAGTATGAATCAGAAACTTGCTAATCTCAGTAGGAAATAAAGATTTGCACTATCCTGACCAAATGATGCCGTCTCACTCTCTTACCTCCCTCTGCTTCCCCCTCTCTTAGAAATTTGTTTTAGTGCTTTTTTGGTAGTGAAATATTTGTTCAGCATAAAATGTGAAAGAACGTTAAAAGATGTGTGGTGGTCTAAAAAGCTGTATTCTACCCTCAGACTGTGCTTGTGGTGCTTTTCCTAGAGCAAGAGGCAAAGTACGTAGCTTCAAAGTGGCTGGATTTTTAAGGAGCTGCTCTAGAATGAGGTGTTTGATTTGGATATGTTTGAAAAGAGTCAACACGTAGCGTTACCAAAGTTCTTGTTATAGGTGCTAAGAGCACCTAAGGCAGCAGACACACTTGCCTCAAAGTTAGTTGGGCCTATAAAACAAAGTCATACTACATTAGATAACTGTATTAGAGGTATACTACAGGTAGACACTTAGCAACAATTGAATAGCATCTGCACTTATTTGATATTGAAGTGTAAGCTATATTGTATTTATTTTATGTGGTATCATATTCTGGGAGGAAATTCTTGTTCCTTTTTTAATTTTTTAATCTCATTTCTCTTCTAGGTTGAACCAAACACAAAGCTTTTTCCAGCAACTTTTGTACAGCCTACAAGCACCAACCTGGTTCAGTTTGAACTTGGTAAATTAAAGGTACAAAATATTTTCTATAAAACTGCTCTTTTAAATCTGTTTACTGCCACAGAAATTCCTCAGTTGAATTTTTTTAGAAAGATTGAATTATTGGTGTGACTTTTGACTTTTACCTTTACTTCTGTAAATGTAATTATTATATGAAGTTAATTGTTCAACAAATCTAAACTGCATCTGTCAGAATAAACTAAAATTATTTGGGGAGAACACCCTTAATGTTGGGTGTTTTTAATGGATTTTGTTTATTGCCATAAGTTATGTTTTTCTATGAGTTCTTTGTTATCAAAAAATTTTACTTCCTTTTGATGTTATAGGTTTTTTCATAATTAGATGTTACAAAAAGAATTTTAATACACTTTATGTGTTTCAGAATACCATGCCTTTATCAGCAGCAATTTTTAAAAGTGAAGAAAGGAATCCTATTCCTCAGTGTCCCCCTCGTCTTGATGTGCAAACAATTACACCTGTTTTATGGAGCAGGATGCCAAACAGCTTTCTAAAAGTAGAAACGGAGCGTGTCAGTGAACGTCACGGCTGGGTCGTGCAGTGTTTGGAACCTCTGCAGATGATGGCACTTCATATTCCAGAAGAAAACAGGTACATTTGGAAGGAACTACCATGACTTGGTATGGACAAAACATATTGAGAGCTGATATCTGGGTATTGGTTAAACCTGCCTTGGAGAATATTTACACTGGAGTTGTTTAGAATTTCTGATCCACTATAATATCATAGTCGTGAAATTTAAGTAGATACAAGAGGCTAAATAATTTTAATGCCGTGTGATGACATTTGCATAAATAAGAGAAAACACGACTATTTTATTTTATTTAAATTATAAAATAATATGTCTTAAATCTCTAGGTCTTTAAACATAGAGATTTTCTCAGCTTGAAAAAAAAAACATCAAAAAGAGCATGCAAGTAATATTTTTCTGATTTTTTCTGTAATAAAAACACGTAATCTGTTCCTGTTTCATCTGCTCTGAATTTACATGAATTAAGTATTCATATTCTTATTGACAAGATCCTGTCTTAGATTTTCATTAGGTTTTATCTTCAGAGTGAGGATAATAAAGATACATCCAAATATCAAATATTGTAACCAGTGACAAATCAAACTATAAGCAGAATTGTAGGGGAAACATAATTTAACAGCTGTACTTTTATCAGTTATTTTTCAGCTTCTTTTAATAATTCAATAACCAGTTTTATTTATCATTAATAAAACTGAATTGAAGAAAAGAGGTAAAATACTGTGTTTTGTGTAAAAAATAAAATGAAACAGTAATCCTCATTAAACTATAAAGGCACTGTTTAGTGACACTGTTGTTGCAGACTTTCGTACTGCAAATACATTTCTCTTAAAAACAAGCTCTAATTTACCATAGTTTCCAAAGAAGCTTCTCTATTTTACGTTTTTCCTTTTTCTTTCTGTGGAGTACCAATTGTCAATAATCTCAGCAATTATTAGCATCATTTACTTTGGTTTAATGGTGCATATGTTAAGATTAGTCAGTATCACCCTTAGTATTAATGGTTTGAAGTGGAATTTAGCAAAATGTTCAGAGATTATAAAACTTTTCTTTTACAAAATTATTATTCATAAAATTGACTAGCGATCTGTTTCTTTATTTCATAACAGATGCGTTGACATTTTGGAACTATGTGAACAAGAAGATTTGATGAAGTTTCACTACCACACTTTGAAGCTCTATAGCTCAGTTAGTGCACTAGGTAACACTAGAGTTGCTTATGCGCTTTGTAGCCATGTGGACATATCTCAGCTATTTTATACAATAGATAATCGGTACTTACCTGGACTTCTACGTTCCGGATTCTATGACTTACTCATTAGTATTCATTTGGAGTATGCCAAGCAAGCCAAGCTCATGATGAACAATGAATTTATCATTCCAGTTACAGATGAAACGCGAACAATTAAATTATATCCTGATGAAACAAAGAAGCATGGCTTACCTGGAGTAGGGCTTAGCACTTGTCTGAAACCAAGCTTTAATTTTTCTACTCCATGCTTTCTTATGACCAGTGAAGAACGTCAAACATCCAGCCCAGAGATACCCCTTGATATACTTAAATCCAAGGCCATAAGTATGCTAACAGAGGCAGTACAGTGTAGTGGTAGTCATATACGAGACCCTGTTGGAGGACAGGTTGCATTCCAGTTTGTTCCTGTTCTTAAACTGATAGCAACATTGCTCATAATGGGGGTTTTTGATGATGATGATGTGAAGCAGGTGTTACTCCTCATTGATCCCAATGTGTTTGGAGATCACAAGGAAGAAACAGAAGAGAGGACAGAGAAGGAAGAAGTTACACAAGTTGAAGAAAAAGCTGTGGAAGCTGGGGAGAAAGCAATAAAGGAAACGAAAGCTCCTGCAAAGGGCTTATTGCAGACAAGATTACCAGAATCTGTGAAGCTTCAGGTGACAATTTAATATAAATTTATTACATATGTTCTACTATTGATAAAAGAAAGGTAGTGCTTTTTGTCAAGTTAGTAAGATTTGAAATCCTGAAGGTCTTTATTCCACTTTGCCTTATAACCTCACATTAATAAGCAAATTTGATGACAGTGCAATTACTTCTGCATGTGTCTGCACTCAAAATAGATGTGCAAATACTTATTTTATAGATGCATTTTAAAAGAGGGAGGGTTGGACCAGGCCATCTTTAAAGGACCCTTCCAACCCAGACTATTCTATGATTCTGTGATTTCCACCTGTATTGAGTGCATGACATGAAAGACTGTGAATGCAGTATAGAATTATTGATCAGATAATAAAATCGTATAAATTGTTCACCTTTACAGTGTTAAAAGAAAAATATGGGGAAAAAGTCTCTCTTTTTTCAGTCTGTTGCAGTGTATAGTATCCACTGCAGTTCTTCCCCAATTAGAGTTTGTTAAACTGTTGAACTTATATCTGTTTTTTCTATCCTAGATGTGTCATTTACTCAGTTATTTCTGTGACTGTGAGCTACAACATAGAGTGGAAGCAATTGTATCATTTGCAGACCGTTATGTATCAAAATTGCAATATAATCAGAAATACAGGTACAATGAGCTCATGCAAGCCTTGAACATGTCTGCTGCTTTGACTGCCAAGAAGACTAAAGAATTTCGATCTCCTCCTCAAGAACAGGTAATACTAAACAAATGGTTGAATCTAAAGAAAAAATAAATTCTTTGCGATGATAAAATAGTTTTGACTTCTAAACTACTGTTGGAATTGCTAGAGAACCAAAATTGAAATTGAAATACAATTTATTAAGATGCCTCAGGATACTGAATGTCAGAATGCTTATACCTGTACTCCAGAATTCAAGCTCGAAACCAAAGTTGACTTAGAATTTCTCAACAGGATAGAAACGTTGAATGTCCAGTGCTGAGGAGCTGAGATTCATCCAGTTCTGCAAAATGATGAGAATTTGATAATTTTAGTTGCTAAAAGTTAGCATGAAGTTAGTGTATGTGGGAAATAGTCTTTTCTACCTACAGGAAATAGTTTTATTATAAAGTCTGACTGTATTTTGATGTTAATCATAATTAAGCCTTACAAAGTACCATTGCTTTAGTATTTCTTTTAAACTGTATTGGAAATCCATGTTGTATGTTAATTTGATTATAAACAGGTAAAATGTGGCTATAGATTAGAA
Organism: Chroicocephalus ridibundus; assembly: GCF_963924245.1. Lineage (NCBI taxonomy): Eukaryota > Metazoa > Chordata > Aves > Charadriiformes > Laridae > Chroicocephalus > Chroicocephalus ridibundus. The sequence goes on from NC_086287.1 coordinate 38,603,143, forward strand.
TATGTCTTAGGCTATCTCAGTGTTTTAACTATGTTCTAATTCCCTTAAAGATTAATATGTTGCTGAATTTTCAACTGGGAGAGGATTGTCCCTGCCCAGAGGAGATTCGGGATGAGTTGTATGAATTTCATGATGATCTTTTAATTCACTGTGGTGAGTGGCAAGGTTTTGTACCTTTTTCTGTTTGTCTTTTTGAGACCTTACATGAAAAAAGAACAGATCAGTTTAAAAAAATATTCATATGAGGGGGTCTTATTAGATGTATTACTGTCTACATGATAACTTTCCTGACAGACTTTGGTGCATATTACAAAAATAAGGGAAACTCATGCATGGTTTCAGGTTTCATTGTGATATATCTATTGAATATTATCCTGTATTATTCTTTTTGTATGTCAATTTTAGACTTAATTAGGAAAAAAAAAATGATCCGAACAAAAAAGTTAGATTACCTTAAAAGATTTAGGCATGTGTGTGTGTACAAGCAGATAAAAGGTATGGAAAGAACATTGCTCCTGTGAAATTGACCAGTAGAAAATGTAATAAAAACCACTCGATGAGGGGTGTGGCTGCTGCTTTTGCTTAGTTTCCTGGTGTATACATAATTGTGATGGTCAATCATTATAAAACACTATTGCACTGCAGATTACAGCTTGAGTTGCCTCAGTGATTGAATTTGAATTTCCTTAGGGTATCCTCAAGGGTGAGCTGTATCAGATACCCTGTGCAATTTATGTGGGTTAAGGAATCACATTTTACATGTGATGCCAAAAATCTTTTGTTAGTCTATTGAAATCTTAGTCTAATCAAGACAATCATGGATTTATTAGTCCATTTACAATGATATTAATGTTTGTGGTCCAAGTCATCCAGTTATTACTGCTCCTTCCCAATAATGATGCAGTTAAAACTGATATACTCAAGCTTTTTCATATCCACCTACTTGGTAGATATATTAGTAGTAACTCTTCAGTGCATTTCTTGGTCCTGTGGTTGATAGCGCCCTCTTGTTCAAGAAGAGGTGGGCAGAGTCATTACAGTGAATTGACAGCGTCTCAGGTTCTTCCCCAGGAAGGGCACGGTAATCTTAACAGTTTCTTCCTCCTCCTTCTGTTTGCTTGGGGTCACTTTTGAATGTTTACTAATATGATCTGCTAGTTCTTTCTTCGCTGGTTATCCCTAAAAACAGTTTTACCCAGTTCATGGAATTGTAGTGTTTTAGTGACCTGTAATTAACAGGTTGTGATTTCTGTTTGTAGCCGTGGTGCCTCCCATATCATTCTGTGCTTGTGTTGTTAAGGCTTCTGCTGTCTTCTTGTGCTGCTATTTCTGAATACGCTATTAGAATCTCCATCAACTGATGAAAGGCTGAGGGATTTGGGTCTCTTCAGTCTGGAAAAAAGACGTCTGAGGGGTGACCTTATCAACGCTTATAAATACTTAAAGGGTGGGTGTCAGGACGATGGGGCGAGGCTCTTTTCAGTGGTGCCCGGGGACAGGACAAGAGGCAATGGGCACAAACTGGAACATAGGAAGTTCCACCTAAACATGAGGAGGAACTTCTTTACCCTGAGGGTGGCAGAGCACTGGAACAGGCTGCCTAGAGAGGTGGAGGAGTCTCCAACTCTGGAGACATTCAAAACCCACCTGGACATGTTCCTGTGTAACCTGCTCTAGGTGACCCTGCTCTGGCAGGGGGGTTGGACTAGATGATCTCCAGAGGTCCCTTCCAACCCTATGATTCTATGATTCTATGATTTTGTGATAAGCCAATTGCCATTTCTCAACTACCTCAGCCAAAGATGAGTAGGTCAGTGGGTATCTAGGTTGTGTTTCATTAGGTTATTTCTGAGGATATTGTATAAGACAGTATTAGAAGTCCTTAAAATCAAGATTTGTATCTCTAAGATTAGCTACATTATAGGTGGAAATTTAATTGATTTAACATAATTTGATTTTGACGATCCTGTGTTGGTTGTTATTCATCCTTGCTTCTAAGTGCTTACCAAAAACTGTTTCTTTCATTCCAGCGTTTTTCTTCCAAGCATTAAAGTGAATAGTTAATATCCTTGTAGCTGCTCCTCTTTCTCCCCATTTTTGTTAAGATAGATACCATCATCTCCATTGTTCAGTCACTTAGCACTTGATCTGACCTGTGGTTTTCAAAGGTCATGCCTATTTGGCATCAGAGAGTTCTCTGAGACTCCACGATGAAGATTATGGAAGACCCACAATTTACTTGGAAAAGTCTTAGCTCTGCAGTATCTTTATTTTACCTGAAATCTTGTTGTTGGTATTAGTTGCTGGTGTTATTATTGAGTTAGCTTAGCTCCTGATCACTTTTCATCTTTTAATGAGGTGAAACCCTACTGATTTTTTTCTTTTTAGGGTTGTATTTGTATTATTGTTTATTACATTAAAAATGTGTATGTTGAATGAGAGAGAGAACTGAAGATAGAGAGGGCACAGTCTTACGATTAAAATAGTTTAATGATCCTCTGGATTCAAAACAAAACAATATTCATTACTTTGTACACATTCATCATAGGTGGTCACTACAGATAAATGTTCCTCATTGTCTGTGTCCTGGCTTAGTCCTGAAAATCAGTACTAAGCAATCACAGCTGCAGATAAAATGAACAGGAGTTGTGCTTGGAATATTTAATCAGCTTCTTAATACTAAGTATACTTTGCAGTCTAAGTGGAAAAATTTGTATGCAATCAAGTAATTAAAGGCTGTTTCATAATGAATATATGCAAATAGTCAGAATTAAAGTTACTCAGGCAGTCTTAATCTTAGCATGTCCTAACTGTGAGTGGTTAATTTTCCCAGAAAAATAATAGTCCTCTATCATAATTTTTGTGTGTAATTTCTTGGTTATAAAGAAAACAAACAAATTTACAACAGATTTTATTGCATAATATCAAATAGACACTTAAATGGGTTGGAACTACCTGTTCCAGTGCACAGACCTCTGCCACTTGAATTAATTTACTAGCCAGTAGCAACTTGAGATGGTCAGCTTGTGAATGGATTGCAACTCTAAGAGGACGCAGAATGAATTATGAATGATAAGGAGTGGTGAATGAGACCTTGTCTGGAGCAGTCATAGACCCCATCTTCTCCACTACAGCACTGTCTTAACTCATCATCCCAGTGCATTTTTTCTTGTTTGTCCATTTCAGTTTCTCAAGAGTTCTCTCAGTCTCTCTCCCTCTTGCTTCCAGGGCCTAGCTTTTTTTTTCAGTGCCAGATAGTTTCTTGCTTTCTTTAGCATCCTTGTCTGCTTTCTCTTTCCCCTCCCTGTTGGCTACATCTCGTGTTCTTTTTGCAGACTCTGACTGTAGCCTTCCTTCGTTCTTAGCTTTTCACTTTGCCCAGCCAGTCTCACTTTTCCCATTCCTTAAATTCTAAATGTAGTCTCCAATTTCAATTTCTAGTTCTATCATTCTCTCCCACTGCGCCTGAATTTTTTTCTTCCTCGTCACTTAGTCACTCCTGCTTATAACTTTAACTGCTTCCCCTTAGTAGCTGCCAGCAGCAAAGTTTCTCCAACCTGATACCGCATTTCAGTTCTTTTTTCCTTTCTTAGTTTCTTTTTTTAATATCAGTTTTAGCTTCCGCAGTTTACTCTGCAAGAATGGTGGAGCACTGGAACAGGTTGCCCGGGGAAGCTGTGGATGCCCCATCCCTGGAAGTGTTCAAGGCCAGGCTGGATGAGGTTTTGAGCAGCTGGGTCTAGTGGGAGGTGTCCCTGCCCAGGGCAGGGGGGTTGGAACTAGATGATCTTTAAGGTCCCTTCCAACCCGCACCATTCTATGATTCTATTCTTTTTCCTCTGCTCCAGCTTGTATGTCTTTAGTATTCTGTCTGGAAGTCTTTTCCTTCACTCAATTTCACTTTGACCAGCAGCCAAACAGCAAAAGCTTACATTTCAGCTTGGCACAATTAGTTCTGCTCTGAAGGGAACCTGCTTAGATGTTCTGTGCTTCTGCACATAACACGTGTTGTCTGATCATCACTAAGGGATGTGAAATATTTGAAAATGCTTTGAATGGTTGTGAAGCAATGTAGTGAACTGAACTGTATTAAAGTACCTTGTAAAATGACATCCCATCTCATCGTATAAATGTTCATGAAAAACATGTATCACTGGTATAATCTCTGAACATCTGCCTTCTTACAGTTTTAAATCCAGTTAATAAGTTTGTTTGTTTATGACTGCTAAATATCTTGACTGAAAAATTATTCTATATTGTGAGATACAGCCATAAATTTCTTTCTTTAGTTTACGTTCTGTGATATGAAACAAAGGATTACATATGTAATCAAATATGAGTCTGAGTCAAAATTAATTGCCATAGTAGTCTTCAAAAAATGCCACCTCTTTGGTCATAATACTGAAAAAATAATACTATAAATCTGGATATAAGAAGTATGTGTACTGAAATCAACATAATTTGAGGGGTGCTACTGTAGCTAACATGTTAAAGCTGCTGGGCTTAATCCTGTACACATTTTAGTATTGTTTAAATATCGAAAGAGTTAATCTTCAAAGGTAAAGTTTTGTTTCTAACCAGTTTTGTTATCTGCTAAGGTATTCCACTAGAAGAGGAGGAAGAGGAAGAGGAAGATTCGTCCTTGACTGGCAAACTCCGTTCATTAATGTATAAAATCAAAGGTCCACCAAAAGCAGAAAAAGTAGAACCTAAGGAGGAAGAAGAGAAATCTCCTAGTAAGTTTTCTTTTCACATGAATACTTCTGTGATGGAAGTGTTAAAGGTGTACGTAGTTGACGAGTATATTTTCTAATAAAACTTCAGAGTGCTGAAGAAGGAGACTACCTGTTTAAGTTCCTTCTGCCTCTTAGAACTGTTATCCTAAGTACTGAACATCTTAGATTTTTTGTTAAACAAGAAGTTAAAATGGGTGGAAGATTTTGGATCCAGATCATTAACTCTGGGGTTGAAAATTTGCGTATTCTTTACAAAGAAATGTAAGAAGTTAATTATAGTGCTATAATCTAGACTCAAGCATTCCAAAAGTGAGAAGTTTGCATTTATATGCTGTGGGTTTTTTTAATGCAAAAACGTTCTTCCTTACAACTTAACTCCATTTCATTTTTCTTTGCTGCATGAGAAGCTGTATGTATCTCAGTAGCAAGATATATATGAAAAAATGGTTTTACAGTTTTTGTTTTTTGTATAAAAAGGAATGGCTTTCACTTACTTCACTTGACGATGGTAAATATATACATTCATTAAAGACTGATAACTTGTTCTGATTTCTCTCAAGCATCACATACATGCACATACATATTTTTCTATATCATATCCTTTCTGAATTTAAAAACAAATATTAAATCTATCTGATTAACTAAACAGAGTGAACATCTTTATTTTCACAAATAAAAAATAACAATAAATTCCTGAGTTAACAGAATTTTCCAGAATTTAGTATTGCTACTTTTTATTCTATAGATCTCTAACACGCGTCTCTAAAATCAGAGGGCAGAGAAGAACACTGGATATCATCAGTTTGCCTGAAAACTTTTCTCTGTAGTTTATAAATCTCACTGCCCTTTACAGTGAGCTTTCATATTGCTTAAAGGTACATGAGAAGGACAGACATCTTTTAGCAGAATTTTTTTTAATGTTCCTTTCTGCAGCAGGATATTATAGAGGAGGAGGATGACTGCGATATCCCTGTGTGTTTGCTGAGTAATATTAAGCTATTAACATTTCTTAAAAATAGAAATATTTACCTCAAAACACCTGAACAGTCTCTATATATGTTTTGAAACTAATTAGATGAGAGACAATCCACAGAGCTAGGAACAATATATATGGGAGAATGTGTATTACATCACTGAAAACAGTCCTTCCACGTAGCACGGATGAATAAGTGCAACAGAGAACTGAGAGTAACTGTTGAAACAATACAAATTTTTTTTTAAGTTAATTAGTTTAATGGTGTTTAAGAGTAAACGAATAGATAGTCTTTATTCATTTGTTTTCAGATGTATAATGCTGTGTGGCAGTGATTCATAGAACCACAGAATGGCCAAGGCTGGAAGGAACCTCTGGAGGCCATGTGGTCCAACCCCCCTGCTCAAGCAGGGCCACCTAGAGCAGGTTGCCCAGGACTATGTCCAGGAGGCTTTTGAATATTTCCAAGGATGGAGACTCCACAGCCTCCTTGGTCAATGTGTGCTCGTGCTCAGTCACCCTCACAGTAGAAGTGTTTCCTTTTGTTCGGATGGACTCTCCTATGTTTCAGTGTGCACCCATTGTCTCTTGTCCTGTCACTAGTCTTTGAAAAGAGCTTGCCTCTGTTTTCTTTACACCCTCCCTTCAGGTATTTATTTGTATACATTGATGACAGTGTCGCTGAGCCTTCTCTTCATTAGGCAAACCAGTCCAGGCTCTCTCTTGGTTGATGCTGACCAGTTAGGTTCATGAGCTTTCTTCTTAAAAAGGCCTGACACTACCTGTTGCAAGGCATTGTGGAGGTTGGTTGGACTTGATTCATATATATATCAGCTGATAACATACATATCTTTTTAGTATATTGTATTAAGAGTAAGCCGTACAAAGCTTGACAGATAATCAGTGAAAGTTTTTACTCTAGAATTCATGTTCTTGTAAAAAAAACAGATGTAGCTGAATCAAGGTTATTCTAAACACAGAGGAATGATGGATAAACTTAGCACTGTAATTCATAGCTTTTGTAATACAAAAAGATAGAAAGTTTGTCTTTTCTGTGGAAGAGTAAAGTAAAATTACATTTGTTGTTATTTATACACAAATGCCATATGCTTGCCATATTTCATATCTGTTGTCTTCTTATTTTACCATGCCTAATGGCATAAAACAAGCAGAAAAGGAGACTATGAATTTGTTTCAGCAAGTTTTCTTCATATTCCTACAACCAGATTCAGAAGCATTATCCAGCAAGTATTTGAACACTTACAGGGTATAATATGTTTTGTTATATACTTTTATGCAGAGGGAATAAAAAAAAAATATTACTGCATTCAATCAATTTTAACTCTTGTAAATGCTGCCAGAGCTTAATATAGTGTATGTGAACCATTTTTGCTTCTCTGAAGTGCTGGATTTTCAGAGAAACCAAGCATGTTTATAACCACAGAGGGATGTCATATGTAGCAGATAGTAAATGTTTTTATAATGTTTTGAAGAAGATTATGTAGTTGGTTAACCATGTTAGAAATAATGCACGTGCATTAAGTAATTGATAACTATGTGCAGTCATTTTAGCAATGGAAAGCTGAAAACAGACTATTGCATGTATTACTGGTGGCTCAAAGATACATTATTTTTAATTAAAGGAAGCACTGAAATAAAAAATATTACAGATAGATACCTTCCTGCAATGTTTGTTACAGAGGTTAGTTCAAACTCTTTGCAACTTGAGAGCAAAACACAGCTTGCTTGTAAATGGAAGACAGGAAAGTCTGACATCCTGAAGTTACCTCAAGCTCTGTCTGCTTCAGTTGAGTAGCAATTTGTTGTTATTATTTCACCTCTGCAATATTCCGTGTTGCATTTTGAAGGTATATTGTTCTTTTGGCTCTACTTCCTCTAATAAATTATTTATTGTAGCTGTCAGGGAAGGACTAGTAGCAGAACGAAGTGTTCATATTCCTTCCTACTACTACCTCTTCTTAGGATGCATATACGCATAAAGATACATACATGCACATAAACACCCCAAAACACTTGAAATCACAGACTTTTTATTCTGAGCAGTATTCCTGTATGTATACATTCTCGTACCCTATTCCGTAACACAGGGAACAGTGTTGTGTTCATCGTCTAAACAGGCAAGATGGGTTCTCTGCTTGCAATTCCTCTACTATCTGCATGAGCATTCTTTTGAGCCTCTTTAAGCAACAATGGTAGTAAGTGCCCCTCTTCTATTTCCAATTTGCTCTGTTTGGCCATGTACAGACCCAGGAGAATTAATTTCATTTCAGACTTAATCATTTCATCAAGAGTTGTGTGAGATTAGACAACAATGCTATTTTGTAACTCAGGGTGCCTCTTGCATGATCTGCTTGTTCTGTAAAGCACCAGAGAGGGTTTATCCTGCCCTGAAAGCGTATTTTGTTCTGTTAAGCTTGACACTTAATATATTAAATCTTATAATAATCTCATGTGCTGCATGAAAAAGGGGTTGTATTCTCCAGTGACTCATCTGTTAGCATCTGCTTTCTCTTTAACGGTAGTAGGATCTACACAGTATTTGGGAAGTATCATTTCTTCTTCAGGCCTCATGTGGATTCTCTTGTCATGAATCAGGAAGCATTCACTCCTAAAGCCTCAGGGCACATGGTGTCTGGTCCTTGGAACAGAGCAGTTTACGTATTTCATATACTGGAGCTTTGGGTCACAAGAAGTGCAGGTTGGACAAGTGATTCTACAGGGTCTGTTTTTCTAGAAATTTCAGATAATCTCTTCAGGTTGGGCTGCTTCTGTGAGTGATGCATAGTAAAAGTATGCATATGGATGAAGTCATTCTAAGGACAATGAAAAATTATATAATGCGTATAGTATAGTATGGCATATGCTTCAGTGTAGCTAGAGACCGTGAGATACATAGTCTATGTGTGCACTTCCCCTTTGCCCCCCAGGAAATTTGGAATTCAGAGTGTGAAAGGAAATGGGTGTTTGAGATACCCTAGTCCTCTTACATGCATGCAGAGGGGTGGTGGTGTGCATGGCGTGTACCTGTTGCCAAGACTAAAAGTCTCTGGCTTTGACTTGCTGGTCATACATACTCAGGCCATGAATATTCATAAGAAGGAACTATTTTCTACGAAGAAATCTTCCTTTCCTCTAAGCATGCATTCCTATCTACTCACAAATGGATTTTGATCTTAGGAGAGGAATAATAGCAATTTAAACTAGTGTTAATGATGAATTAGTAAAAATTGTCTTTAAAAACAAGCTACGACTCAGAGAATAAACACATTGAAGCAATAAATTAGTGTTAATTATGATGATAGGACTTTTGTTAACTGTCATGTCATAATTTAGATAAGCATATATATGGGTGACTCATGATACAGCCTTGAAAGATTATTAAGGCACTGCAATTTCTTGTTAAAAATTGGGAAAGTATTAGCAACAGTTTAGGCGATTATCGATGTCACCATGCCCAGTATTCAGATTGCTCTCAGCTTCTGTTACAGGTAATTCTGCTGGCCTGCCTTTCACCTCCTTCCCGAAGCGAGAGGCTTGTGGTGTGATAAAAAGGGTAGTACGCCTTATACACAAAAAATGGAAAAGAAAGACTTTTTATTTAAGATAGTGAGTGATATGTATGTCTGCTCTTTCTGCAGGTAGAAATTAAAAGAGGTCAATGATCTTGTTCGTGCATTTTGGGAATAGAAACTATGGCCGTCAGGCTCACTTAGCTATGGCTCTTGAGGTGCTTCTAACTTAGGGGAGGGTGTCTGCTCTTACAATATTAGTCTTTCATGCAGAACCATATATTCTGAAGGTATATGCTTGATTACTGGTCCTAGAGCAGAAATCAGGAAATAGAATTTACTGGCTTGAACAAATGCCTTTTTTCAGTTCCCGTGTTAAAACAATGAACCATGGATCTCTCTGAGTGATATTAGTGTGGGTATATGAGAACGTTTGTGTGAAAAGGTTAGGTCTCTGTTGAATAATAGCCACTGCATGTTCAAGAAAAGATTGTGGCAATTGTAACATTAAGTTTGAAGAATCATAGACTGTCATTTGAGACTTTGTTCCTCAGAGTGCTACTTACACTGAAACAACAGAATGTTAACTTATTAGTTATTACTTACAATAGACTTCCCTACTGGCTCTGAGCTCCATTTTTTGTTGCTTTTTTTTTTTTTTTTTTTTTTTTTTTTAATTTTGGTTGCAGAACGTTTGATTGTTTCTCATCTATTCTCATGTTTTGGCTGAGTTGCAAGATCTTTTTCCTCAAGTGCAACAAACACAGCAGTATCCCCGTTTCAGCATAGGGCAAAAGAGGGTAGAAAGGATTAGAGGGAGGAAGCAGCAGATCAGTCACAATACATCTAATTAGAAAAAGAGACTCTAAGCAGACTCTGATAAACCTAAACCAAGATGCAAAGAAGACTTAAGAGCAGCCTAGGAAGAACTATATTCGTATTTCCTGAGGCTTTTAACTCTAATGCCTCTTAGAGGATTATTAACGAGTGTTTGTCAAATTTTGCAAGTGTTTCTGGTTTTCCTCTTTGCAGGAGTTCAGCTAGAAGTCCTGAGAGTGTACTGCTGTGCTTAGATGTGGGCGAGTATACGTAAGTGGCTGGAAGCGGCAACTTGAGAAGTTTCTAGTTTTAGGCAGTAGAAACTGAACTGCAAAGTTCTGTATCTGTAAGAAGTATTCAGATAAGAAATTAATTCTGTGACTGAGCCTTATACATTTGAAGCTAGAAGCACTAAGCAGACTCTCAGATTTTAAAATAATGTGATGGGTAAGACAGGCTGTAATGATTCAGGTCCATCTAACCCAATACCTTGTTTCAAACAGTAACAACAAATGGTTATCTAGGGACAAGTAAGAATAAAACAATCAGATATGGTACTTACAACTTTAATGCTGTCTCAGTCTCCAGTTATCTTCAGCTCAGGAGATTTCCTGACTCAAAAGAGGTTTATCTTTTATCTTTTTATATCCCCATTGTATTATTCTGACAGATATCTGTGTAGTCTTCACTTGAGCAAATGTGAACCTTTAGCAGCTGCCACGTTTTTGGCAGGGAGTTTCGGGGTTCTGTCATCCGTTATGTGAAGAAACACCTTTCTTTTTGGCTTAGCTCCTGCCTTGTGAGTGGGCTTCATTTGATGGCCTCTTCTTGTGTTGGATGAAAAGGTGTGACTGAACTATGGCTTAACGTAATGGCATCACATACACTGCTTTAACCATTCCTTTCTTAATAAATCCTGGCTTTTGGTTTGATCTTTTAACTGCCAGTGAATTTGAGTTGAAACTCGTAATTGAGCTGATATTTCTATAATGTTGATAAGGGAGGTCTCCCTTTTAGAGATATTCAAAAACCATCTAGGCACAGTCCTGGAAAACTGGCTCTAGGTGGCCCTGCCTGAGCATGGGGATTGAACCAGATGACCTCCAGAAGTCTCTTTCAGCCTCAACTATTCTGTGATTTATCTCTGTTAACATCTCATTGTTTTATTTATAAATGAGGACTATATTCTCCTACCTCATTTTATTTACAGTGATGTTATTTGAAGTTAATTTCATGACCATTTTATTGCCCAGTTTTGTCCTTTTAAGTTCTGCATTTTTTTCAGTTACACTCATATTTACTATCCTTCATAACTTTGTATCATCACACTTGTTTGCATCTGCTTATTCCCTTCTCGGGTCTTTTAGGGAAGAAAGGTGCTTAACATCAGAGAACACGCATGGATATATGCAGAACTTCACTGCTGTTTCCTCTCTTTTTGTGACCACTACCATTTAGTTCTAACCTCCATTTCTTACCATTTGACCAAAAATTCATCCACACAGGGACATGTCTAATTGATTTCTCCAAGGCTATTTGCCATACTGCCTAAAAGTAATTACAAATAGCAATATGCAACTTAAAAGCTTATCAGAAGAATAAAATCAAAACTTTCAAAGGTACTAAAACTTAAGAAACGCTAAAAATTGTTGTAGCGAAACATTTTCAAAACTCCGGAGAGAAGTTCTAAAAAACACAGAACCATTTTGTTGCATTTACACATGGGAACCTCTGCGTAGACAATTCAGTATCAGGGAGACTATTTGTTTTTCATTTGTTCATTTCATGAGAATGTGTTTCTTGAGGAATATTATGTTTGTACTAAAATTGTAATAACCTTTTAGTTATGTGTATAAATATCTGACAGTTAACTCAAGTGTATAAAATCACCCTCATAATTGAGTCAGTGCAAATAATATTTTTGTTGCTGAAGTGGAAAATATCTATTTGGAGTGAATCATATGGTATTTTCCCACATCAAACAAAAAAAATTCCAAAATATCACATTATTTTGAAAGTAATATGCCTTTCAATCCAACAAAAATTACATATTTCTGGCAGTAGTAAGGAACTGAAGAACTAGATTTGTAAAACAAAAAGACAAAAAATTGTGCACTTTTTGTCCTTTAGCCCTGTGAGGGGGGCCGTCAGCTGAGCTTTCAAAGACCTAACATAATTTCACAGGAGGAAACCTTAACTCCTCTTTGAGTTTACCACTTTAGGTTGCTCCTTATCCCATGTTTATCCCCTTCCCCCCAGTCGGAAAGCCAGAGTAAGTAATTATATTCTTTAATAAGTTCATTGACTTTCTGACAGAAGTGTGTTATATTTATGTAACCAGAAATCAGTGAAACTCAGTAAGTTTGAAAGTTATGGGAAATTATTAGTTATTCAAGGAAAGAGGAGGAGATTGCCTTGTTGTGGTGAAAGAAGAAATTGTTTTGATTGAAGTTATACAGTGTTTTGGAACAAAGCTTGGTTGATGTTTTCATTCATGCCCTTCAGAATAGGGCTGTCTTAATGAAATACAGAATCTGTCCACGCAGAAAAGAACCTGTTTATTGTAGAAAATATGAGAATTAATGACGGTTTTCTACAAACGCATCACTAAGTAAACTGTAAGGGAGAAGAGTTAGCAAGTGAAAGGGTAGTGTAGATACAAAAATAAATGAATATACACTGGCTATAAATACTTTTGTGCTGAAAATTGGGAGGAGGCAGTTCTTACCCTTGGAAGAACTTTGGTAAAGTCAAGAGGTAATTTTACTGGAAATAGAGGAAAGAAACTTGCATTGTTTTAAGAGAGAAGGTCGTTATTCATGTTCTACTTTATATCATCAATGAACATTTGTTGGAACAAGGACAGGAACATGTGTTTAGTTTTCAGGTAAATTTCCTAAACTCTGGGCTCAGAAGAATTGTGTCCAGGGTCATTGGACATGTAACGTATACAACAGAACTGCTTCAAGCAATATGCATGTGGAGTTCCAAACAATACAGTTTTTTAAGATAATGTGTTCCCAAGTGACAGTGACTTTCCCCAAACAGATGGGAAATACAGATTAAATTCCCCAATTGTAAGTCAGTTTGCATCTTCTACTCCTTAGTGTGTTTGCATCATCATACAATTATGAGATCTTTCCGGGTAGATCATCTTTTTGAAGACAATGTAGATCCATTGTTTGAACAACAAAATAGCTAAATATTCATCAAGTGAATGAGCAGCAAAAGCTGCTCAAGACACCCTAGCTATGCCCTGAATTGGATATTTGATTTAAAAGGCAGCTATCTCATCCTCCTTTCTGGCAGTTTTGTAAGTTTAGAATGGATTTTATTTCCTCCTCCCCCATGGCAAGATTGATTGGCAAGCTGAGCCCACATTCATGCTGTAACTCAACTCATACTTGTCAGCCAATAAACTGTTTACTGAAAACTTAATTACCAATTTCTGTATTCCAAACCTAAGCTGATGATCATCAAAAATATGATGTTTCTTTGGCATTATAAAATCAGATTTCAGTCATTCCTAATGAAAAGGTGTTTGTGCTGCACTTAGTCCTATTTTATAGGTCTTGATGTAGAAATGAAGGATAAATTAAAAGTTTAAATATAGCATTTAACTTCCAAGGATGATTCTTAGAGTCATGATCAACTAAGTTTTCATTGCCAACAATGCTGTTATTGACTTGAATGCGAAGTAGATGTTTCTTGTTTTCCATCTGTCAAGAGCATCACACTTATCTTGAAAGATTAAAAATTATTTTTCCAGTTTAAAAATCCTATGGAGTCTGCTTGTGCTCTTTTGCTCTCTTACAACTGCCTCATTGTCTACTGTTAGCTAATACTTTACTGTAATACACGTTTTTGACTTTTTTTTTTGGTTGTAATAACTAATAACATTTTATGTATTTTATTCTTCTAGCTACACTGAAAGAACTCATATCCCAGACTATGGTGCGCTGGTCCCAGGAAGATCAGATTCAAGATCCAGAATTAGTTCGGGTTATGTACACCCTCCTTCGTAGGCAATATGACAGCATTGGTGAGCTACTGCAAGCTCTGAGGAAAGCATACACCATTAGTGCCGCCTCAGTGAAGGATACCATTAACCTGCTTGCAGCGCTGGGCCAGATTCGCTCACTTCTCAGTGTCAGGATGGGAAAAGAGGAGGAATTGCTAATGATTAATGGATTAGGGTATGGAATTAACATAATTTTCTTTTTAAGTTTGTGTAAAGCTTTTTGTTATGTTAGTAAATCCTTTCATTTTAGATCCTGGATGAAAATTGCTGCTCTACTAAAATGCAGATATGTGCCAGAAATTTTAATTTTCACAGATATTTGCAAGATGGCTCCAACGGATCCCTTTTGCAGTATCAAATGTGTCAAGGTTTCTGTGAACTAAGGTATTTTTTAATCTAAAGAAAACAGACTCCTTTTACTATAGTTAAGCCTAATGCTTAAAGCTTTGTCAAAGTACATGTTTTAACATCTCTGGAGAAAACATAACTTAAATCTTTATTGGTGTCAATACTACATCTTACCCAAACTTAAAACTCACGTTATATTTCATGCATGAGTGAATAAACTTGCTGGTATCTTTTTAATTGGAAAGTTTGTGCAGGCCGTTAGGTAGAACCAGCAAAGTGTTGTTGCAATCTTAAATTTTTCAAACTGTTCGGTATTTATTCTGTCACCATCAGTGGCAACTTAAAGTATTTGAACATGCAAGACTGCTTATTTTATCCTTTATAACATTAGAATTATAAGAAATTGCCTTTATGTAATGCCTACTGATGTGAGAATATTTGTTCTGCATCTTTGCTATGAAATTACCTCTGTTAAGCAGTGGTGTTATGGTGCACGCTTCCATGTCTGTTACTTCTCTTATGTGAATAATTGCTGGATTAGGTCATTTAATGTAGGAAGGAAAAAAAAAGTCACAGAAAAGAGAGGAAATGATAGTACAATTACCTGAGAACTGTATTTATTTGTCCCTCATCAAGAACATTGAACAATTTCTCTCCTTTACAACAGTTGTAAGGAACGTCCAATATTCTTACGATTTCACTGCAAAACTTGTATTGTTTTTGTAAAAATTGTAAAGATTAATCTCTTCAGTTGATTTGAGCAAGTCATAGTAACAACTCATTAATTAGTATGACTATATTACCTAATTTGTTGCTGACGCTGTTTGTAAAGTTGCTGAGAATTCTAGGAGGGGTAAAGGGTAAGTTCTGGCTAAACTCAGCTTCCCATAGGTGCTGTATTATAAATCATCTTCCATTCCCAGTTTTCTGTCTTTCTTTAAAGCAGGCATGATGTCTCTTGTTTGCCATTTGTTTTTAACAGGTTGACCTAAAATGTTAGAATCCTTGGGTGCCCTATCGAAACACATAAATTGTGTTATGGATTATGAAACTAATACAGCGAATTCTAGAACATCTTGAGAAGAATGTGGGCAGAGTGAAAATGTTAAAATATTCCTATTTAAGGGAACGAATGCCGTTTTACATCTTCTGACAGATGGGCTTAATTTTGGAAATATTGATGAAACACATTTGACAGCTAACCTTGAATATTAAGTCTATTTATTGTTTTCTACTTTGTGAACTGAGAAAATTAATTAAGGAGTGTTACTGCAGAGGAAAGATTAGATTTAGATTTCTTGATCCCTATTCTCTACTTAAAACATAACAATATATTCTTTTCCACTTAGATCATTGGAGAATATATTTTCCCTTTAAGCAGAACAGATGGTAAGAGCAATTTAAAGATGAAGAAATGCCATTTTGAAATAATTTAAAAGTTTAGATTCTTATTATATAGAATTCATGAAAATTAAAGGAATGACAGTGTACTGAAGTGTGAAGCATTTAGTTGTCAGGTGGCTTTGTATTATGCTGAAATCTAAGAATTTAAAATTATGTTACTACAGTGAATGCACATTTCTGAAATCTCTGATGATGCATCATTGATTTAAATTAAAATGGTGTGCCTTAAAAACACATTGTTGCTTTTTCTTTCATTTTAGGGATATAATGAACAACAAGGTGTTTTATCAGCATCCTAATTTAATGAGAGTCCTGGGCATGCATGAAACTGTCATGGATGTGATGGTGAATGTGCTTGGAGGAGACAAATCTCAGGTAATTTCACTGTAATTTTACTCTCTGTTTTGCATTTTGAACCTTTCCGAAAGTATAGTAGAATTTTTAAGAAGAAATACCCAAAGAAAAAACAGATGTCCCTCATGTAAGACAGATTTTCCTTGTCCAAATTTAAATATTGATTAGTGTTAAAAATTGAACAGTTTTTAAACTACTAGAGAGAGAAGCCCAGCATTCTAGGACATGATTTTAAAAGTGTGAGAGAGGTTTTAGGTATTTCATTTGTCTTTTAATAGGACTTGAAAAGGTTTTATCCTTATTTTAAATTAAAGATATATGTTAGCTGCATTTATGGGAGGTGTAGCTCTGCTAGGAAAATGTACCTCCTCATCTTAGATAAAGTTTTATTAGCAATAAATTATCATAAGAGACTTCTTGTGTTGAGGACTCCAAAACTGGACACAGTACTCCAGGTGGGGTCTCATGAGAGTGGAGTGGAGGCGCAGAATCACCTCCCTTAACTTACTGGCCATACTTGTTTTGATGCAGCCCAGGATGCAGTTGGCTTTTTGGGCTGCAAACACACATTGCCAGGTCATGTTTAGCCTCTCATCAACCAACACCCCCAGGTCCCTCTCCTCAGGGCTGCTCTCAAGCCATTCTCCGCCCAGCCTGTATTTGTGCTTGGGATTGCCCCAACCCGCGTGCAGGACCTTGCACTTGGCCTGGTTGAACTTCATGAGGTTTGCATGGGCCCACGTCTCAAGCCTGATAGGGTCCCTCTGGATGGCATCCCTTTCCTCCAGCGTATTGACCATGCCACCCAGCTTGGTGTCATCGTCAAACTTGCTGAGGGGGCGCTCAATCCCACTGTCCATGTCACCAACAAAGATGTTAAAAAGCGCTGGTCCCAATACCGGCCCCTGAGGAACGCCACTCATTATTTGTCTAAACCTGGACATCGAGCTGTTGACTGCAACTCTTTGAGTATGACCATCCATCCAATTCCTTATCCACCAAGTTGTCCATCCACCAAATCCACGTCTCTCCAATTTAGAGACAAGGATGTCGTGCAAAACAGCGTCAAATCCTTTGCACAAGTCCAGGTAGATGATGTCAGTTGCTCTTCCCTTATCCACCAATGCTGTAACCTCATCATAGAAGGCCACCAATTTCGTCAGACACTATTTGTCTTTAGTGAAGCCATGTTGGCTGTCACCAATCACCTCCTTATTTTCCATGTGCCTTAGCATGGTTTCCAGGAGGACCTGCTCCATGAACTTGCCAGGCACAGAGATGAGACTGACCGGCCTGTAGTTCCCCGAGTCTTCCTTTTTTCCCTTTTTAAAAACGGGGGTTATGTTTCCCTTTGTCCAGTCATCAGAAACTTCACTGGACTGTCAGGACATCTCAAATATGATAGATAGTGGCTTGGCAGCTTCATCTACCAGTTCCCTCAGGACCTGCAGATGCATCTTATCAGGTCTCATGGATTTGTGCACCTTCAGGTTCCTTAAATAGTCTCGAACCTCAGCTTCTCCTACTGTGGACAATTCTTCATTCTCCCAGTTCCCGCCTTTGCCTTCTGTGACTTGCCATCTGCTGTCTGTTGATCTTCTGCTGGCATGCTTAACTTCTAATCTGCTAGAGAAGTCTCACTTGAAAGGTTCTTGACCCTAGGTAGAACCACTAGGCTGTAATCTGGAAAAGGTACATGTTTGTGCATGCTTCAAATCTTTCACTCTTCCAGGTAAGGTATTCTTCTGAATAAAAAGGAGTAGGGCCAGAAACAGTGACCATGCCTTGGTCAGCTATGCTTTTATATACTTATTTGAAATTCCCTGCAGATTTGTCCAGTGAGTCCCTTATATACAGTTCAAGTACAGTGGTGGCATCAGGCACTAGGAAACTGCTTTTCCTGCTCTCGAACAAGTGGCTGACAGCTAGGTTGTTAGTATGGTCCCTTTTATTTTCTCTTTCCAGCTTCATGGACATTTCTTTCTTTCAGTGTTACAGCTTCAAGAGATGGAATGAGCAACCATGCAATGTAGTCTCTGGTTTAGGAATTGGTTTTCCTTGGTTGTGGCAGCAGATGGTTTAAGCTAGATTTCCAGCTTCTTGAATTAAGTGAGTTTATCATGAAGCTGTATTGAGACAGGTGGTGTCTCAAGTGTTATAACAAGTGTTACAGCTCACACTTCTCTGAAGGAATGGTGAGAAGGTAAAAACTTGTCAGTTCAAACTGAAGAAAATTTATGCCAGGCTTTTTTCCAGTTGTGCTATTAATAAATGAGTCAGAAATAGATGAGGAGATCTGTGGAATATAGTGTGGCTGAAGGTATCTCAGTACCTTAGAAGTGTTTTGCCAGTACTGGCTAACAAAACCCTGGAAAAGTACTTCATCGGTGAAATGTACATCCCAGAAAATACTTGGGCAAGCTTTCAGCATTTCTGTCACAGTTAGGTTTTAGTGTGTATCTTAATGCCTAAAATAGTTGTTTCAGACTGTGTCTTTACATCTTATAATTTTGGAATCTTAATGTCATGTTGGTTTCTGGTGTTGGTTGTTAATTCATTTTCAGAAAATCCTCAGGAACACCCTTTTTGGCTTTTAGAATTTAATCGTTTAACTTCAAAATTATTTCTTACTGATTTAAAGTTTTAGAATTCCATATTCATAGGTATTCCTGTCAATAATGAGGAATTTCTACAATGATAATTTTTAACAGTATTGCTGTTACTGTAATTTTTTAAACAAAGTTATATCACACATTCTGTTAAAATCCCTGTAAATTTGGGGGGTGGAAGCTTTGTTGAATATTTTCATGAATGAATGAATGAACGTTTTTCATTCATTTTTGTCTACCATACATTTGAGAATAGAAATTGTATATAAAGCTGCTTATACATAATAGCTCCTCCATGACTGAAATAGACAAATGAGTCGCATATATTAGGAAAAAAACTGTGCCAAAGTAAAACTACAGTTACTCAAGTCTCTGAAGTGCACCTGGTGTCTTAAAAAGATAATACGTATCATCTAGCTTTTAATTACATAACTTTTTTGGCAAGATTGTTGTCTCATTAAGTGAAAAGATTGAACTTCTCAGAATGAGTTAGAGTTGTGTGGCATAGAAGGCAACATGCATTATTCTTTGTTATAGTAAAGTATAAGCAATATTATTTATGGTTGAAAGGTAAGAAGGGAAGGAGGCAGGATGTCATAGGAAGAAAAAATACATGATATTGTGATTAAAATGCTCAGATATCAGCTTAGAAATTATAGAATACATTATTGCATAGAATATATTCATGCTTCTGCCTAAGGGTGCTTGTCAGATTATATAAAATTAATTCTCTTTGATGGTAATGAATTTTCTCATTAGTTTTGTGAGTATCCTTAGGACATAGATCTGCAACTGAACTTGACACTTTTAAAAAATTGCTGTATAATGGTAAATTTAATAAATCAGATAGAAAAACCTTTAAACAAGCATCAAAATATGTCCCTTGGTTTTTTATCTTGTTCTTTCAGTAAAATGTGAGAATGGCATAACTTCTCATTTCAGAAGATGTTATGACTAATTGCAACTTGTGAAACATATTTTCATGAGTGCTACAGATGAAATTGTTTTATTTTCAGAGGTGAAATCCTTGCACATCATGTGCAGCAAGTAAAGTGTTTGGGGTTTTTTTGTTTGTTTTTGGGTTTAAAAGCATTGCATAGTTAATAGAGTTTAATATTTTGTTTTATCTTATCAGACCTATGCATCGAACAACATAGAAGTCTTGTAGAAATGTTTTATATGAAGACTGTACATTCTTATTGTAATATGAGAGGATAAACTAAGGTTCTTGAATATTCTTTATTCTGCTATGACCTAATATTGGAGGTTGAGCTTGTTACCGTAATGCTGCTAAGGTAGAGTTTTTGTATAACTGCATTTACTGGTCAGCAAATTGCTTTGATGAGAATTATTTCTCCATTTTTTCGCCTTTGTATGTTCCCTATAGTCCTCTGCAAAATGTTTTTCAACATTTTAAACCTAATGGCCTAATGAATACAAAAGTCAAAAGGATATGCAGGTCCTTTTTTAAGTTAGAAGCAAAGCAACTGTCAGCTTCTTATCACCTTGGTAACTTCACTATACTTTCCTTGTTAGGAGTGCAGGAAGAATTGGGACAGATTGGTAATTAACATATTTCACTGCTTTGTCAACTTTCTTCTTCAGCAGATCGTTTTTCCTAAGATGGTGGCAAGCTGTTGTCGATTCCTGTGCTACTTCTGTCGAATTAGTCGTCAAAACCAAAAGGCCATGTTTGAGCATCTTAGTTACTTACTGGAAAACAGCAGCGTTGGACTGGGTATGTCATGTGGCTGTAGCAGCTAAAAGCAAGGCCAGGAGGAACTGTGGTATCACAAGACTAGTACCTAATTTGTATAGCAAGCTGAAGCATGTGACGAAGCCTCTGTGAAGCTTAAACCATTTTGTAGTTTCACCTCTAACTCATATGGGTTTTTTCCATTTTCCTTTCATCCTTATGTGTCTGTGAATAGTACTAGAAATAGAAGAGTCTAAATCTGTGTTTTTAAATACCTTGAAAAATTTAGGATTAAGTCCATGCGGTTTGACATTTTTTCCACTCAAAATAGTTGAGTTTGGAAATCTAAGATTAACTTGACACTTTATGGTGATTGCCTGTTTCATCTGGTTTCATTTCCCTTCCCTCTAAAGTTTAGGCCACTGATGTGAATTTCATATTTTTCCTTAGGATCACTGAATGTATGTTTTTTAATATGTGTGCATTAGATTTTGTAACAGAAGGAAAATTGTCTTGGATAGATAGATGGCTATATTAATAAGGTATAGCAAGGTAAGATAGTGTGTGACTTCACAGTGCTTTAGCTGCTCATGGTGACCATTTTGATTCCTGCGTTTGCCCACATTAAACACAGAAAATGGGATAAGCCTAAAAGAAAGAAAACTGTTAACACTGAAGCTTGAAAATGTATCTTTTAGCTGAATATAGGCATATTTTTAAATCTTGAATTGATAGAGTTGTGTAGAATTACATATTTAACATGTTGCTCTGCTAAAGAAATAGCATAATATTCCACTGATTTGCAATGTTGTTAATAGTGATTTCTTCATCTTCATTTAAAACCAGTGTGGTTGGCTATGTTTATAGATATGGATGTCAAGCCAGAAAAAAAAATTCGGCATTTATTTTAGCTGAATTATTCAAAACAGTTAACCATGTTCTTGATTGAAGAAAAGCCATACAACATATTAAGAACATATTTATGTTCTAGATTTCAGTGTGATTGCTGCCCTCTGCTGCATGACTGTGATTACTGCAAACTGAATTTAATTACTGTATATTAACTTTCTGTAGCATTTCCTTCAATGAGAGGTTCGACACCACTAGATGTTGCAGCAGCCTCTGTAATGGATAACAATGAGCTTGCGCTAGCATTGGAGGAGCCAGATCTCGATAAGGTAAGTGATCACTCTGCCCTTTTTACCTGTTTGTTAAATAGTGTACTTGTGCTGGAAGGGAAAAGGGCAAGTTTGATCGTTGTAACTTTTGGATAAGATCTCCTCAGAAATACTTGCTCTAGGGATGTGCTGTCTCAAGGTATGATGGACTGAGTGGTGTTTTTCCTGATTTTGCTTTACACTTAGTGGGAACCACAACAAAAGAGATTTATTTCTATCTTCTGCATCCTTTCACTATTGTTATAAGGTAGAAAGGATGACAAGCAAAAAGGCGTGAAACAGGAGAAAAAGCATATCAAGAAATCTTGTTTGGGGAGGAGAAAACTTGAGAATTTAGAGGAGAATGTGAAGAAAGGAAACAGGTCTTTTGGCTTAAGTAAATCAGAGATTGGTGGGGATGGAGGTAAGAGCTAAGAGAATGGAAGGGCAGGTATTTGAAGAAGGGTAGTTGGAACAGGATTTTAAGGGTAGGTGCAGTAGGAAAAGGAATCGAGGACTCAGGTCATTGGCTATGGTTAGGAATAAAGGGAAATGTGAGGAGAGGCAGGATGAACTAGAAAAGGGGGGTAAAAAGATACGAAAAAATGACACGGAAGTTCTCTGTATACCGAGGAAGGAAAACATGAAGAGATGGAAGATGGGTGCAAAGTCAGAAGAAGTAGAAAGCAAGGAAAGGAAGTGATATGTGATAGCACAGCACTGGGAAACAGAAAACAGAAGCAGGGTTTAATATAAATGGAGGAGAACAGTTAAGCATCTCAATGATAGCTTAGCACAGGGAAAGCTTCTGTGCAGTATGAGAGACTCCTGTGATGAGAATAGAACTGGTTGTGGGGGTGTTTGTGATCTGCGTGTGCTGTGGGAGAGGAAAAGTGGGGAAATGGAAATAAATGAATGTATGATGGGGATAGCTAGCAGAAGACAGAGACAAGAATATGAATGGGAAAGGTGTGAGAAAGCACAGGAATATCCTAATTAGATAAAGCATTGACAACAACTGTCAGTTTTGTATCACCTGCAAAATTGCTGAGAGTGCACGCTTTCCTGTCATTAATGAAGATATTAAACAGTATCAGCCCTAGTATCAACCCTTGGGATACACCACTAGTGACTGGAATGCCACCAGTGACTGTCTCATATTTTCATGGAAAGTACCATAGGGCAAATTACTTAAACAGAATTTCACTGTTGACCATTGACCACATAGAATCATAGAATAGTTTGGGTTGGAACGGACCTTTAAAGCTAGTCCAACCCCCCTGCAATGAGAAGGGACATCTTCAACTAGATTAGGTTGCTCAGAACCACATCCAACCTGACCTTGAATATTTCCAGAGATTGTCTCTGCGCAACCTGTTCCACTATTTCACCACCCTCATTGTAAAAAATTTCTTCCTTATATCTTGTCTAAATCTACCCTCTTTATTTTAAAACCATTACCCCTTGTCCTATCACAACAGGCTCTGCTGAAATCTTTGTCCCATGTTCCTCATTTACTGATTGCTTACCTTGGAATACTTGGCACTGTACAATCGCTGAATATTCAAACAGTAACAGATATCAGCTGCAACGTCCACAGTATTTTATGCTGAGAAATCAGGCTGTATGTGTCTCAAACTGGGATTCCCAAATTCGTGTCATTTTACCTGTAAGAATGGTAATGTATTGGCTGTAATATATTAACTTTGATGAGTTGATAACTTTATCAAGTGCAGTATGTGTATGTTACTCAGCAAATAAATCTGTATACTGCATAACAAGTAAAAACAAATGCTGTATAGCTATCAGTTCGATGAATGTGGCATACATACCCTACTCACAGAATGATAGGGCATTTCTGTGTGACTAAAGTTTGTAGCATAGAGTGTGTGTTCAAAGCAGATAGATTACACATACACAACTTAACTTTTGAACTTTTGACAATGCAAATTTGATATCTTTTTACTGCAAACGTGTGAATGTGTGGAAGGTAGAGGATTGCACAAGAAAAGTATCCCATGACCTGATGACATACTGTAGTAAACTGAATAGATTAAAATGACGGAGTTTGGTGGTAGCATTATAAAACCTGAAAACAGATGGAGAAGAAATTTATTCTACTGGTTTTCTCAAATTCTATACGAGCTGCATCTCTAGACTCCTACAAGTTTGTATTCACTCATACCTTCTGAATGGATACTAGAAAATTATTGAGTCCTGTTAGGAATAGCATACTTTTTCCACCAAGTGCACTGAGTAACTTCCCTACTGCATACTGTAATAAGCACATTTTTTCACATCAGCCCATTTTTCCTCTGTTGCAGCCTTTCGGAGGCAACTTGTATATTGTATCAGCAGAAATATAATTTTTCTTCCTGAATTCGTAACTAGTTTCTCTCTTAGGGCATTAGATAATGACCAAATGTGATCTCATGTATGGTGGAATTGCTATAGGTTGCTTAAGCAGAGTAACATATCTCCCTTTTCCAAATAGAAAAACCTATCTCCCTTTTGCCACACATTTTTGGCTGCCTTCCGTTGTAAGAAATGATAATTTGCATCTCTTTTTAGAGGTTCATGAAAGGCTTTTGATGTGCATTGCCCATTTCAAAATATATTTAAGTCCTATAATTGTGTTCATATGTTGTTTGTGTATTTTAAATAAAACCAAAAATTAATATGTTTGTGCAGCTATCTGCAAATTTCCTTTTAAATGATTGAGAAATCATTCTGTATGTTTCAGAAATTCAGCATACTATAATTAATGAAATTTTTCGTAATTTCTCAAAGATTTCTCTTAAAGATATTAATCTTTATAAGAAATGATGTGTTAGGAATTTACATACTACCAAAAATTTTAATCTTTCTGGTTTCAGACTCTTGAAACTGTTCACTGATGTTTATCAATTATCTGAAAAATGTAATTTTTTGCATATTTCTTAAAATTGAAATTACAGTAAATAAACTTTTGATGTAATGTTTATTTTGCTATTGTAGCAGGTAAGCCATACATGGTTATTGGTGTGATTTTTTAAAGTTGTTCAGTAGTATTTTAACTGTTTAGGTACTGTAAAAAAAGATCTGAATTCCACAGTATTTTATTCTGCTTTTCACATTCCACATTTGTTCATGTTGTTGTATTGTTGAGTCGTCATATAATTAGGTAACTTCAGAAATAAAGAGCACTTGATTTTTTTCATCATCATCAAAAGCAAGAACTAGAAACTAGAGACTGATGCAATAATGAGCTACGTTGGTAGTTACTCGGGTGAAACACCTAGTATATAAAACCCTTGTTATTAAAAAAAAATGACTGTGTTAATTTTGTTTCATACTTATTTTTAGAAATTTGTTTCTAAACACATGAATAAATGATTGCTTCTGTATTGTAGGTTGTTACCTACCTGGCGGGTTGTGGCCTGCAGAGTTGTCCAGTATTGCTGGCTAAAGGATATCCAGACATCGGATGGAATCCAATAGAGGGTGAACGTTACCTGTCATTCTTGAGATTTGCAGTTTTTGTTAACAGTAAGTGTGATTTCTTGGCACGCAAATTCCATCAAAAGGTTTCCTTGAAATTACTTTTCTAACCATAAAAATGTGTTAATGGATGAAGAGAGGTTAACGCATACTGTTCTCATTACAAATACAAGATTGTTAGTATATGACGCTTATTGTCATTTTTTTGATCTTCATAGTTAGTTGCATTTTTTCCTTACTCTTTTTGCAATTTGCGTAATTTAAGAGTAACCTGTTAAGGTAGCAAATGATATTAGGAATTCATTAAGTAAACAAACTGTGGTATTTACATATACCACATAGGCTGGTTATAAACATAACCAGTGAGCACTGATTTTAGACCTTTCTTGGCCACTGAGAGATTATAGACGTTTTTAATTAAGCCATTTCGCATTCCAAAAAGCAAATTTTCAATAGGTCATGTGTTCACATAGTTCTGAGGGATCAGTGTTTGTAAAGTACCCTGACTGAGTAATTTAAATCTGATGTCTTAAAAAAGGAAAAAATCTTCTTTTTTGATAACTATCTTATACTTTCTTCTGTGGGAAACTTCCTTTTAAAGTTTATGAAACAAATACGCTAAAGTCATATTTAGATTATCTGAATGCCATTGAACAAAAAGCACTGCAGTTCATGTGGATTTTTTTTCATCGAACCAGTAATTTAGATTAAAGATTAGATGAGATGAAAAGATTTGTCCATTCAACACCTATATGGTCTACCAACATGCAAAGCGTTTTAAAGGACAGCTAGGGACAGTAAACATAACTGAAGTACGTTCATTGTTGATAAGCCTGTAGCTATTGAGCGAGCTGCTAAACTAAATTGATAAACTCCTATAAGAAATGTAGAAATTGTTTTCGTTGTTGATTTTATAAATCTAAATATAAATTTGCTGGGTGGACTGCTAGTTAGTAGAATCAGATTTCGGTTTCAAGTGTTTCAGGTACTTTTTTCTGAAAAACAGTTATGGTGGGGGTTTTGAAGCTTCTCATTATGACAGTTTTGGAGATAGGACTTTTGAAAATCAGATTACTTATTTCTCTGTGTGCTCTGCTTGAGAGGACAATTACAAATATAAATTAGTAAAATATTTGGGTTGTTGAGATAAAAGCAACAAACACACACTTGTAAACACGTGAATGAATTTTGATTCTGGCCGGTGAATCCTGGGAATAAGCATAACTTCTTTCTTCAAAGTTCTTCATTAACTTGGCCTGTGTGGTAAATTAGAGCAGCCTGCAAAATATTAAAGCTATTTTCAGAAGTTTGGCATCCCATTGGAAGGGTTATGGAAAAGAAATACATATACAGAGAAGGTCAGGATAAGATTCTAGTGGCAAATGCAGTGTACAAAGAAATGTAAATTGAAAATGTAGACTAATTAATTCTTGATAAAATTCTGTTGACTTCAATAGAGCAACATTAAAGATTAATTTGGTTCTCTGTGCTTGAAGTAAGTCTTTCCTGCACATTCTAAATTAAAACTACGTGCAAACAGCTTTTGCTGATAAGGGCTTCCTTTTAAAAATCTTCACTTAGAAGGTTTTAACCAAATGAAACTAAAGTTGTTGACTTTAAGATTTAAAATCCTGCTTTTTTGCTGCAGTATGAAAATAAGGTGAATGAAAAGGAGAAGAAAGAAAGGGAAAAAAAAAGAATCTGTGTAAAGTCAACAGTTAAGGTATAGAATCATAGAATCAAAGACCTTTAAGATCATTGAGTCTAACTGTAAACCTAGAACTGCTAAGTCCACCACTAAACCATGTCCTTAAGTGCCATGTCTACATTTCTTTTAAATACCCCCAGGTATGGTGACCAAACCACTTCCCTGGGCAGCCTGTTCCAATGCTTAATAACCCTTTCAGTGAAGAAATTTTTTGTCGTATCCAATCTAAACCTTCTCTGGAGCAACTTGAAACTGTTGCCTCTTGTCCTATATTCCATATTAAGACCATAACAGTGTTTTAAATGGGAAAAATACAAGACTGATGTTTAAAGTGGTCAGCTGCTCCTTCTAGAGCCAGCAGGCCCAGGTATCTCACCTATCACTGCTTCTGATTGACTTGGACTTCCTGGTAGTACCACTGCTGCTCTCAGCTAAACCACAGGTTGCTACTTCCTACTTTTTTGGGTGGCTGCCAAAGCTGCAACATTCAGTTTAATATAAACTTGCTACTTGCATTTCTGTACTGATTTAGTATTGTAGCTTGCATGTAAAATATAGATACTGATGATCGAAGCTACTGACATTGCAGGTTCAGTTACTGTGAACTGATTGTTTTCCTGTAATCTGTTTTCTTCCTGTATGTCCCACTAATTTCATATCTTCCTACAGGTTATCAATATTCTCACAAGGTAGCCACTGTGCATTTCTAAACAGTTGCATTTAACCATAAACTGAGCTTTTGATTCAATTATTATCATGCTTGTATGTGAAGCAGTTAGTTACGTAAAAGAGTTCATTTGTATGAAGGTTCTTTTTCCTGGTGAGTTTTATTCAGCAAGCATCTATATCACAACCTGTCTGCCTATACTGAATTTATACAATACACGTACATTTTTCCACACAAAGCTGTTATAAATGGAGTTGTTTCAGGCAAGCCATGACCTTTAAAACTGATTTTAATGTGATCTTTGTGTATAGAAAAGATGAAGTATTCAATTTCAGGCTTTAAATAGCAAGCACAAGATGTAACGAATATTTAAACGTGCATCAGAATCAGGAGGTTTTACTCTAGGTATATTTAGTCATATTGAGAAGATTAAACTCTGAGATGAGTTTTCCACTGATGAAGTGCTGAGGACATAATGTTAAGCAACATCCTTGCTTCAATTGTCCCATTAAAAATCAAATAACTCTCATGTCCTGTACTAGGTGTGGCTGGGGTGGAGTTAACTTTCTTCATAGCAACTCATATAGTTCTGTGCTTTTCATTTATGGCTAAAACAGTTGATAACATACCAGTGTTTTGACTGTGGCTGCGCAGTGCTTGTGCAGCGTGAAGGCTTTCTCCTTTTTTTTCCCACTCTGCCCCTTCCCCTCCTTCCCTGGCCCCAGTGAGTGGGTTTGGGATGGGCAGGAGGTTGGGAAGGGACACAGATGGGACACCTGACCCAGACTGACCAAAGGGATATTCCATACTATGACGTTGTGCTCAGCAATAAAAGCTCAGGGACAGGAGGAGGAAGAGGGGAACGTTCGTGGTTATGGCGCTTGGCTTCCCAAACAACCATTACACATGCTGAGGCCCTGGGACGCAGTGAACGATTTTCTCTTTTTGCTTTGCTTGCATGCTTAGTCTTTGCTTTCTCTACTAGACAGTCATTATCTTGATCCATGAGTTGTTGCACCTTCCAACTATATTTTTGCTGTCCCACAAAAGAAGGGAGAGAGTGAGAGGCTGGGAGGGTTGGCTGGAGTCAAAACTTCCGTCCTGCTCTCCCCAGTTGCACGCTTCTTGCCTCGTGGAGCTATTACCTTTTATACCAGAGAGAGCAGTCTTTGCGATTAAAAGCAAATTAACCTTCTAAAGTGAACCTTTCTAGGTTGAAGTAGTTAAACTTTTGCAAAGGAAGTCTACACTGTCACTTTTAAACCTCGGTATATTTTTGATAAAGCACATCCAATACTGCCAAATTGATGCATTTTTCTTTTCAAAAATAAGGATGAGGATTTGTTTTATATTTTGTAAAATTTAGAGGGAAAATGTAGTCGTCTCCTGACTTTTGAGGAGAAAGTATGTGTAGTGCTTTTTGGTCCTCAGGTGAAAGTGTTGAGGAAAACGCAAGTGTTGTTGTCAAGCTCCTTATTCGACGGCCAGAGTGCTTCGGACCAGACCTTAGGGGAGAAGGAGGAAATGGTTTGCTGGCAGCTATGCAGGAGGCTATCAGGATCTCAGAGAATCCTACTCGTGACCTTCCCTCCCAGGCATATAAAAGAGAAGGGTAAGTAAATGTGAATGCTTGTTTGGCAAATGGTGATTTAATAACTGGTTTAATCACGCTTGCAATACATAGATAATAGGCCCCGTTGTGTAAGGCATTATATAGAGAGCATTAGAGATTCTCAACCCCAAGCAGTTGTCATATGGAATTCATAAAGCATGAGCTAGAGAAAAGTGGAATGAGAGTTACAGAAGAGAAGAAGCCTGAATGACAACGCAAAGGAGAAGGCTGTTGTGGAATGAAGCTAAGGTAAAGTGAAAGACAAATATAGAAGTCTCATGTGAAGTCAGTTATTACTGTTTAATTGCATGCTTACTCTAGGGATAAAAACCTGGTAGTCTGGAGCCAGAGGAAATTAGGATGTCTGATTAATAGTCTCTGGATCATGGATCTAGCTCCAGAGAGGAGGTATAAACTTATATTGGCAAAAATGCTCACTGGTATTGTTTACCTTCTAGTGATGAGGAGGAGGAAGAAGAGGAGATTGTGCACATGGGCAATGCAATCATGTCATTTTACTCAGCTCTCATAGATTTGCTTGGACGTTGTGCACCAGAAATGCATGTAAGTTCATTTTGTCACTTGCTCAGAAAATGTAGGAGATTTGTAAACAGAACTGTACATGCCTAACTAACTAAACTATTCTCTATTCAAAGGCTTCTTCCCTTCAGAAGGTGAACTACATTACATTTCTTGCTGTATCTAGACAGATGTGTTCCCTGCAAGCTGTTTATAAAGAATCATTGTCGTTTGATTCCTTATGCTTTTTTATCTAAAATTTTGAGAATTTTTATATGACTATGGAATCAAAGCAAAGATTTCACATGTATTCTACCAGTGAAATTTCTGAAGCTGGCCCTTTACTATTCTGTAGAAAGCTATA
Organism: Chroicocephalus ridibundus; assembly: GCF_963924245.1. Lineage (NCBI taxonomy): Eukaryota > Metazoa > Chordata > Aves > Charadriiformes > Laridae > Chroicocephalus > Chroicocephalus ridibundus. Next base: position 38,633,140 of record NC_086287.1, read on the forward strand.
AAAATAATTTTCATAAGAATGTGATACAGAGCTGCTTTTGTGTGCACCACATGAATACAGGGAAAGATATGTAAAATAAATCTTTTGACTGTAATGCCTGTAACAACTACATGCAAGACTTCGTTTACTTTGACTTCTGCTTGTCAATTTTTAAAATTCTTTATGGTTGGACTCGATGATCTTAAAGGTCCATTCCAACCTAGACAATTCTATGATTCTATTCTATGATAAATTCAGCAGAAAATGCAATATGTATCTCAATACAACAAGAAGCAAGGAATTTGTCTTGTAGCTCCCCTACTTACTATTACCAAAGCTATTAACTTCTATTAACTTTATCAGTTGTAAAGCTGTATGTAACTGTCTGGTGCCAGCCAGCAATAGTAGTTTCATGTTAAGAAAATTACTGGAAGAGATTCTCAGAGACTTCTGCCAGAAGTTGAAAGGAATTGGTCACCTCATTGTTGTTAATGCCTTTTGAAATTTTTACTGCATAGAAATAATAGAAATATGCATGAATACATCAGACAGGTTTGCATCTGTTCATAGGATAAAGAGACAAGCTCAAAACCTGGCACTGTAGGTTCTGTAACATGAGTCTTTCAGAAATGTTCAGTTTCATCACTTTATCAGATTGGTGATAAGATAGGAATCTTATTCATGTGGGGGTTTTTGTGTTACTGGGAATTTATAATACCATGAAATTATTGATATGATATCAAAATTAGTACAGATTCAAAAGTACGATCAGCTGAAAATCGTCAACAGCATTAGAGTGCTGGGATAAATTGAATTTCTGTGCATTTTTTTCCAGTGTTTGAAAAAATCATATTAATGTCAGTATTTTCAGGAAATTTTTCATGCACCCCTCATTACTAAATTTCTTAATGAATAAATGTTTTCTAACAGCTTATTCAAAGTGGAAAAGGGGAAGCTATTCGAATCAGGTCAATCCTTCGATCTCTGGTGCCTACTGAAGATTTGGTTGGGATTATAAGTATACCACTAAAGCTGTCAACAGTTAACAAAGGTAACTTACATACCTTTATTAGACCAGTTCATCTTTTTAAAAAAATCTTTTGGCGCAAAAGCCTTCGGGTGTAAAACAAAGCAGTTTTGTTAGAGTTGAGTACAAGCTCAGTAGTATTCTAGTACAGTATTCTTCAGATTTTATTCAAGTACAGTATTCTTCAGATTTTAATTAGATATGTATCAATTAGAGCTGTGTCATTTGTGTGTCATTTTCTTCTAGGGCAAAATAACTTTATCCTCCTTCCCCTCCTTCTGTTGTGTTTTCTGTTTCACAAGAATTGTCTACTCCCCTTTACAGTCAGAGATGGTTTATCTGATACACAGTTAACTTCTGTGTTATTGTTGTCTTCCCCGTGGATTCCTTGTTCTTTCTGGTCTAGTTTACATGAGACAAAAATTAAAATTCTTAACCTTCTTTGACATCACAGTTACTGTATGTTAACTCTTTAATTTTACCGTATAAACATTATCCATAATAGTAATGAAACAAATAGAATACTTTGCCATTCATTCTTAAGCTTTCATTTAAGAGTGAAATGTTAAGAAATTGCAAAATAATAGGGTTTTTGACATAATAAAAAATTAGTAATCTTTTTCACCATACAAGAAAACTGAACAGGAATATAATTTTCATTGAACATGATTTTACACATTAAATGTAATTATAGTGTCTTTCATTGTCTTGCTGTTTCTTGTTTTATCAGTTATCGACTATTAAAAATTGCATTATATATTTGTGTAGATGGCACAGTAAATGAGCCAGACATGTCTGCAAATTTCTGTCCTGATCATAAAGCACCCATGGTGCTCTTCTTGGACCGTGTCTATGGTATTAAGGACCAAAGCTTCCTCCTTCACCTACTGGAAGTTGGATTTTTACCAGATTTAAGAGCCTCTGCCTCTTTGGATACAGTAAGTATTTTGCTGTGGAGTTTAGATACAGTGGCTGGATATAGTGTCTCTGTAAGTGTTAGAAACAGAATTTCATGTCAAAATAACTTTTTTTTTTTTTTTAAAAAGGGTAGTATAGGCTCGCTATAAGCACAAACAGTAAAATTCAGTTACTATTAATTTATAGTTCTTAAGTCTGATCATAAGCATTCAGTACCACCTTATAAACCAGCAGTGTAATGTAGTTTAAAAACTTTTAATACAGGCTTGCTTACATTAATTATACAGTAAGTACATTGGATATGCTGTAATAGGCCTAACAATTACTTTTATTTTATGTCTGCTTCCAAGAATTACACTGAAAATTCATATGTGTGAAGGTATGAAGAAACTAAGTGAAATGGAAAGTGCTACTTAATGCTTTGTGGTTTTTGCTAGCCTGTTTAAAGATAAAAGCTGCATATTGTTCTTTGCTCCTGTTGGTTCAGAGTGCAGTGGGGCAAGAGATAGGAGATAATGGATGACTTGGATTTTCTCAAGTTGAAAAAAAATTGCTTTTGTCCTCAGCTGTATACTGGGAATATCATGTTAGCACCCAGCTGCTAAGGGGACTAGAGTATTTCATTATTATGTTTTATAGACTTCATATTTAGTAACCTTTATTCCATATGATACTAACAATCATTTACTACTTCACACAGGTTTCTCTAAGTACCACAGAGGCAGCTCTCGCACTAAATAGATATATTTGTTCAGCTGTGTTTCCATTACTCAAAAGATGTGCTCCCCTCTTTTCTGGAACAGAGCATCACGCCTCTCTGGTTGACTCCATGCTTCACACAATATATAGGTTATCCAAGGGACGTTCCCTTACAAAAGCACAAAGAGACACTATTGAAGAATGCCTGCTTGCTATTTGCCAGTATGTATGATACCTGCATACAAATGATTTATTTTGTGCAGTATATGTATTTTAATAACTTCTTTCTTTGTATATAATGTAGAACTTGTATATTCTTGCATGAAATAAAAGACCAGAGTGTATGAGAGAAAATAGATTTAATTTTTCCATTATGGGTACTGCATTATACAAGCTGTCATGTTGATATGAGCTTTATAGTGATACAGGATAAATGCTCATTATTTGTAAAAACAAAACCCCAGTAATTACCAAAAATGTTCTGTCAAGTCTGGCAGTCAGTGTGTGTTGGGGATTTAAGGGATTGACTTGATTGTATTTCCGATTGTGTTTGAACAACCTTGGCCATAGTTAAGCGAAAAAAAAAAAAAAGAAGAAAAACTACCCCCCATTCTCCAAATCCTAAAACTGATTCTAAAACTGAACTGAGCATTGAAGTTATATCAGGAATTGAAATGTAGATTTGCCAACTGAATCATAATTCTTGATCTTTGTGATAAACTGTAGTGGTACTTGTCTGTGTAGTGTACTGTGAAATTAGTAATGCAGTATGCATTTTCGGTTTGTGCATAGTGCTGGACCCCTGCCAAAAAGAGCATATATTAGAAATGGAAAAGATTTGGAAAAGGTTAAAACAAGGGGGATCAAGATAAGAAATAATTTCTCTCCCCTGGAACAGCTTAGTAGACCAGGAATCTTCAACTTGAAAAAGTGATGGCTGAGGGGGAGATCTGAAAAGAGGATTTTTACATTGATTTTGAGTCTATAGATCACTGAAATTAAATAGCTAGAAAAGGAATGCTGGGTAATTTATTCAGTCTTCTAGTTGAGTTTTATTTCTTAGAAGAATAATCATAATGTATTTCCCAGATCAGTTTCAGTTAGGAGTGTTTTGTTGCTTTTTAGTGTCCTATCAGAAACCATTCTGTTAGGGTAAAATTCTGGTTCTTTTGCTTAGATTGTCCCCCTATGTATTCTGAAAGAAATCCAGCACCCTCCCCTCTGCTGTCACGTGGACAATCACACATGTTGTCTATTTACTTCAGACAGTCCAGAAATAGCACATCTTTCTGTGCTATATCCTTCTATATAGAGATGAGGCATAGTGAGATGCCTTAGGCACCTACCATTGATTTTTAAAAACAGTTTTAATGAGTGATTTGAATTCCAATATGTAAATTGATTTCAGATTTTATTTCATTTTCACTGGATTCTGTAAATTTTACTAAGAAGTTATATTTATTTTAAATTACAGCCACTTACGACCCTCTATGCTACAACAGCTGTTGAGAAGGCTAGTTTTTGATGTGCCCCTACTCAATGAATATTGTAAAATGCCTCTCAAGGTAAATGCTTTACTTTCTGTACACACATTCAGTGTAAAACTTACTTCATAGTAACCTGTCATCGTCATGTTTTTCAAAACAGAGCAGGGCAGGGTGAAACAATGTGAAATCACTTCTGAATTGAAAATAATGTTATTGTTATAATGGTTAAAGGCTTGTAAAATCTTGCCTAATGCAAACAGAACACAGTAAGTTGATTATGCGATTTTGCTGCTTCAACAAAAGAGTATTAGAAACTATCAAATTAAATGTTAGAGTTATCTTGATATTTCTTCTTATGCTGTATGAAGTATGATAACTCTTGATAGGATGCATAGTCCAGGAATAAATTTCGAGTGAAGTTTACAGATAATAGGATACAGGGAACCTCTTACTTTTGAGCAATCTTTAACCAAAGTCTTATCTGTAAATAGAGAATTACAATTGTGAGATGATAAATAACTTTTATTTAGAATTTTTCTGTTGGATTTGCCTCCCGTTGCTATTGGGGTAAAAGGGCCTGGTCTTAGGTCTGCAGGTCTTTTTATGGCACAATTGAAATTCTGTCATACTCTAAAGCAGAGCTACCAGATTCAGAGACATATTCTGGAGCATCAGTAATTTTGGAGCAAAAGTGGGGCAAAGAAGGAGTGTTTGATTTGTGTTTTTGATTATTATTTTCCCTTCCTAAATGAAATTGCAGGAAAAATTAAAATGTCAAGATTCTAAAGGAATGCTAAAAGGAACTGTAGCGTTTCCCATGGGTAGGAATTTTTAGTTCTAAAGAAGAAATCAGTAGAAATTTGAAATGATGTGGAAAGTGCACCAATTTTCCTATGTGCTAGCTCTTTAACTGGTACGTTACGGATTGTCTGTACAATAGTTCTTTCCATAGGTTTTTCCAGAGATGAGCAGGCACAGCTAAAAAGGTGTACTGCAGGTGTCTTTTGCAATGTTTTGAATAATACTGAGGACATCAACTACAAATGACAGAAGTAAAATCAGTTGGAATTTGTAAAACTTTTTACAATAATTTATCATGTCCTGTTTTATACCCATTCTGTTATCTCTGTTTTTATACTGTGAGCTAATCTGTACTTAAATCCTGAAATTTTCTATTTTTGCTACTTGCTGTCATCACTGAGAATCCCACAGCAGCAGCTGGGGATAATATAGGCTTTATACTTCCCCAGCATGGGCCCTACTGCTCTCCTAAAAAGAAAAAGAAGAAAAAATGAAACATTAGAAATTAAAAGACAGAAATAAATAATAATAATGCTCATGTAATTGTTCAAACAGATACTGGCAATTCAGACTTCATTAAACAGTATGTTATTTTATTAAATACCAATGTTTTATGTGCAATTTTATTTTCTTGAAAATCTAGCTTCTGACAAATCACTATGAGCAGTGCTGGAAATATTATTGTCTGCCTTCAGGAATGGGAAGCTATGGAATTGCAGCAGAAGAAGAATTACATTTAACTGAAAAACTTTTCTGGGGAATATTTGATTCCTTGTCTCATAAGGTAATGACTGTAATTCACATTACAGTATGGGACGACTATAAAAGCATTACAATGATAATTTGCCGTGCCATGTGCAGGAAGTGCCTATTTTAACAATTATTTCACCTAATATGGGAGATATGGCAATGAATGCTTTTAACGAAGTAACTTTCTAATGAAAAATTGAATGCTGAATCTTGAAAGATTCTCTCCAAACTAATGAAATGTCAGATCTATTTCTTGATATACCCATATAGCCTTACACTAGTAATGAGGGAGGTTGCTTGCTGCACTAACAAGTCAGTGTTGCCTCATCCTATCTTAGCTCTATTAAACTTTTAAAAATACTTTTTACTGATAGAAAATTAATTTTAAGAAACGTATGTATATGCTTGTCAAATTGTTGGTATATGCAGAGTGTATTTACATTGTCTGTTTCTAACACACTTGTGTTTTATTAGTTTTCTGGTTATTCCCCAGCTTAAGAAATATGATGCACCATTCTTAGAACTATACATTTTTCCATTTTCCTGTTCCAAAGTGTGATCTTGGGACTTTTTCACTTAGTCATATTTTCTCCAAATAAGAAAAAGTTACATTTCAGATAGGATAAACGCCTTGCCAAGTAAATGCTTTTTGTACTCGATTTTGTACTCAAAAATCAGGTTCTCACTATGGGACAATACCAAATTTTTGCATTGCATCTTGCTGAATTTGTGTTCCAGTTCTAATCAACAGATTTAGATGATTCTTTCCCTAAGCATTCTGATTTATAGTATGGAAATGAGCATGGTCTCTGCATTATTCTGAAATAATTTTTATGCCTTATTTGTATTTGATGTTAGTGACATTTACATCTCTTATTGCTGTCACAAGCGCAAAGAGTGTCAGGAGGGCCCGACACAATGAAATGGTTCCAATTAGTGTGTCTTAGCCTTTTACAGATAAATGATGATGATATGTTTCTGCCAGTATTGGTGGCCCTCTATAATAGCATTTTCATTTTTCTGCAAATGGTTGTGTAAATCTGCTGAGCTACAGTATTCTCCATTGTCCTGTTTTGTACTGAGATATTTACAGGTTTGGTATTTGCATGGCTTCCAGCTGTTTAGTGGAAGCAATTTACCCTGTGATCTCACTTTTTTTACACGCAAAAGAATGTTGCAACAAAACTAGAGGAACTTAAAGTCAAAATTTTAGGCATTCTGCTTGCTATGATATAAACATATAATTTTATCAGCAAGTATTTTCAATGAACCTTAAAATTGCTCTTTATCATTTTCTTGACCTAAAGTGGTCATTCAGATCTATAGAAGCATATAGTGTTTCTGTTTCTAATAATGAAGTAAGATAAATATTTTTGTGGTATAATATTTTTTTTTCCTATAAATGCTTGATTAGTGCTTGTTCCATAATGTCAAAAAGATGCCTGTGCTATCTGAGTAAAACATTATTAGATAATTATAATAGCATCAAACTCTTGCACTGTAATGTTCATCAGTAGATCTTAAAGCCTTTTAAAGCTATATCATTATGCCCATCTTGCAGATGGGGAGTCTGAAAGATAGAGAAGTGATTTCTTTATTGTGGGGTTTTTTTTTTCCCCAAGCATTCTAAGAATTGTTGTTTGAGAGCTGGAAAGAGAGCTTTGGCCTACAATGATCTGCTGCTACTTCCGCTAGCACATGTTTTTTATAATCTAGTTTGTAACAAGTGACCTTGAATATGTTTCATGGCAAGTTACTAAGGATAGATTCTTCAAATGTAATTTCACCTTGTACTTCTATATATCAAGCGCTTCTATGTTCTCTCCAGAGCCAAAATGACTATTAAGAAGAGCAAATGTGCTAGTTCACCTCTTAGCAGGAGAATTTTGAAAAATAATGAACTGACTTTGCTACAGTAGAACACAATTTCCTTTAACCAGCATGATTTAAACTGAAATAGATTAGGGAAAAAGAGGGACAAATGACAGTGTCTTCTGCAGTTAAGATAGGAATTAGTCATTGTAGAACTAAGGTGGTATTTTGAGGATGATCATATTTCTATAAATAGGCAAACAACCCTTGACACTGTGTAGGCATAAGGTCCAAGGAAAGCTTAAAAGTCATAGAAAGCTTAAAAGTCATGCCTGTATTGTATATACTTATACAAATGTCAACATACGCTTACATTAATTTGAGTAGTCTTAAAAATGTATCAAGGTGATAGCAAGAAAAACAGATGTCATGCAGCAATAATTTTGCTCTATGCTTAATTTGTAAATCTGCTTTACTGTTTGTTTGTATCTTCTAATATTTGTACATATGGCTGCTTGGTTTTCACTAACATTTTGCATGTTTCTCTATTGGATTTTCCAACCAGTTCCTATCTCTCCTGCAGAAGTATGATCCAGAGCTCTTTCGAATGGCTTTGCCTTGTCTAAGTGCTATAGCTGGTGCCTTGCCCCCTGATTATTTAGATACACGAATTAGGTCAACTTTGGAAAAGCAGACTTCAGTGGATCCAGAAGGAAATTTTGATCCCAAACCTGTCAGCACAGCAAAGTGAGTCATATAAATCATAGTGATTTCCTTTCCTTAAATATTTTTGTACTATTCCTTATTAATATTTTTTTTCCTCTGTGGGAGGAGTTGACTTGTGACTGACTTTTAATGACATTAGTACCTTTCAGAAGTAGTGTAGGGATTTTTGCTTCCTCCTGCCAAATACTTCACTGCTACATACCCTGTTTACCAGATATAAACCGTATTCTTCTCAGCACTGTAAAGATGTTAAATGTTTCCACACTATATCTGCAGAGTACGTAGTAAATTCTGTAATTATTATGTACCCTATGACCTAATAGTTCAATGTTTGGGATATATACACCTGTAATACATTTCATACTGTCATTATTTAGAGTGTGCTTATGCAAAATGGTGCAAGATCATCAAAATCCGGTAAGGGATTCAATTGGCCTATTGCCTGATTTTTATAAAATCTTCACTCTAATTTAGAGAATTGATCTGTAGCAACCTGATACAGCAAAATAAGCAGATCATGTGGGGTGATTTAATAGATACTAGGCCTTCCTAGTAATCTTGTGCTTTTAAAGTACAGATTTCTAATACTTTTATATTCAAGAACTGATCACCAGTTGATTCTTGCTATTAAAGTCTTACCCCTCCATCGTTATGCAATGTGAAACATCCATGCTAATACTATCCTGTATTAAGAATTGCCAAGAAGAACACCTGTAGGTTATGGTGAAACAGTTTTGGTTTTTTGTCTTGTGACTTAAGTTGCTAATAAGTGCAACTGTTACATATTTGAAGATTCCCTGACAATGCCAAAAAGCTCTGCTTTGTTTTGTGGCATTTCTTCTGAAGAAAAGGGAATTACAAAGCCAAATACCTTGCCTTCATCTGGAGGTGAAGCGTTTTGATTAATGCTATATTATACTGACATTTTTTTCATAAATCAGGCAGCAGTAAGTTATGATTGAATGACGATACTCGCCTTTGTTTACAGCCTTGTACTTCCTGAAAAGTTGGAGTATATTGTCAGCAAGTATGCCGAACATTCCCACGATAAATGGTCCTTTGATAAGGTAGGAATTATTTTAACACTGGCAGCAGTCAGAAAAGGACTAGTAAATAATACCTGGGGTGAATATTGAAAGACAAACTGGACAGTTTAACTGATAGGCCTTTGTTTGGAGTACGTTAATGTCTGCATATCTCTTTAGGGACTTGTGGAAGAAACCTTTTGCTCTAGAAAATGCACTGAAATTTGTCACTTCTTCAAAGTGGCCAGAATTTATTACAACAGAGGTTTGAGGGGAATGAAAAAGGGGCACTTGGTTTGAGTTGGGTTTTGTTTTCTTTTTTTTTTTTTTTTTAAGTAAGGATATATAGATCTTAGCCTAATTTTGCCTGATAATGATGGTTTTTTGTCAGGGAGTCAGCGATTCAATTTTATTGCAGCAGCTCTGATCTAAGAGTGTGCCTGGGGAGTCTAATGTCCTTTTTTTTTTTTTTTTTTTTCCCCAGAAAATGTAGTTATAGCTTTTCTTTCTTTTTAGCATTAAGAGGGCTGTTATGTATTTATTTCCTCTATAATTTTCCAAGTGGTCTGTCACTGCGTTGAGTTTCTGTTTCACTACTTCGAAATAGCTATAAGACAAGACAATATAAACGAAGTGATTTTTTTATATCTTTTTAATGGTACTGTGAAACATTTAATAAAGGCCTTTTTAGTGTTCCATCTTGCAAATAGATTTTAATGTTAATAAATATAATTTTTAGAGTTAAATTTGAGCAAAATAAAGTTTGGAGTTGTTGTAGTTTTTGATATCTATGTTGGAAGTGTTTGGATATGAATAATTCATTCAACCCAAGTATGAATTTTAAACATCTTTCATTCAAAGAAAAATATGAAGACGGGGTTTAGTAATTTATTATAACAATTAATAACAAATAAATAGTAATTTTATAGAACAGGTCTATAGAAATAACAATTGTGTGGGGCTATATATGCAAATTTGTAGAGAAAGGTATACATATATATGGATATGTAAATATACACACATTAATCTCAAACCATAAATTTCAGTTAGTATTGTTTAAGGTAAAGGATTCATTGAAGTTACACTCTTTAATGCTTGATCTGTTAACATTACATTTTCTTCTCTGTGTTGCTGACTTTAGCCTCCCAGAGAGTAGAGGCACTTTTTTTTACCTTAGCCAATACCATTTTACTGCATGAATCTGTTTGAAAGGGGCCAACGTGTGTTAGACTCAGAACTGGTTGCATGAGACCTACTACTCATAGATGGCATCTAATCTATCTGGGCCATGGTTTATTCCAGTGTATCCACAGGTGGATGCATGCTTTCTTAACAGAAATTTCTGTAGCACTGAGTAGCTTTTGGAGTAGATGAGCAGTTCAATATGAGAAGCTAAACTGGCCAATTTGCCATTACTCGTCTGTGTTCTCATCTTATTTCTGTATATTTATTTTTTTCAGACTAATAGTGGATGGAAATACGGTGTTTCACTGGATGAAAATATGAAGACTCACCCATTAATAAGACCTTTCAAAACTTTAACTGAAAAGGTAATAGAGGAAATTTCAGCTGCATTAATGCAAAGTAGATTGATTTGTGTACTTTTTAAAACCCGTTTCAAATACATGCTATAAAAGGAAGAGAGACAAGCTAGAACTCTTACAGTTAAGAATAGCAACATCTATGTGCTAAAGTGGTTGTTTAGTTAATCTTACACAGTGTCTTGTAGAATTTCCTTCCATTAGGCAGTCTTCATAGGCCTGGGCCAATTTGTATTCCAAGTATCAATAGCACAGGGTTTTCAGGCCTTCATGGATGAGGAATGCCTGGCAGCAACTCCTGGGTTTTAGATGAAAGTGTACTTTAACGTATCTGAAGGTAATTTTGTCTTCAAGAAAGATGGTAGAAAAATCTAAAGAAAGCGTACAAGATGCTTCAGTTGAAAATGGGGAAAAACATTTAAACTATTTTGAATGCATTTTTAATTTGAATTTCTTGACTAAGCATGAATGTCTTTGAGTTGTCAGAACAGTGAACTGAATTTGAATTCTGTTGCATATTTTTGTAATGATTCATTTCGTGACTCAAATAAATCAATTACGTTTGTCCCTCTTTACCACAATTATCCTGTTCAGAAAATGGAGATAACAAAAATCAAGAGGGATGCAAAAAGTTTAATTTCTTTAAAATCTTTGGAGAGGAGCTGAAGAATTATTGGTGTAGTTGTTATTAAAGCAGTTCAAAGAGAATTTTCTGAATTGCCTCAGATTAAGTAACTGTCATAGAAATTCTTATTTATGGTAGGAACTGCAATACTTTTATTAGGTTGATTTGAGAAGTCTTGATATGACATACTCAGGATTTTCTTTGCCACTGGTTATCAGATTTTCTGTAAAACCTTTACTTTTCAAAGGAGTGTTGGAATATGGGCTGTTCCCTAATCATTTACTGATGGCTGTATTCATATGAAGAGACATATAGATCAGTAATTTTCTGTATCTGTGAATAGATATAAATATAGGAAGACTGAAAAAAGGCCTTGTGTGCTGATGCATTCAAATGCACATACTTGCCTAACTAATTTCATAGCACTTGTAGTGCCATCAATTTTTTATTATTTTGGGCTGGAGGAGTCAATTAATATGTTTCCAGATACAAACTACATTATTGCTCCAAAGCTCACTTGAGTGCGTTTAGTTTGTAACGCATATCCCATTAATAAATGCCACTAAGAATAAACCAAAAAAATTGTGCTTCAAAGGTTCTTTCTCATGTAAAAAGAACTATATCATGTCTTCAGATATAATATACAAATTTTGTTTACTTTTGTGGCATGTGACAATTTATAAAGGAGGACAGAGGATTGTTATTGAGTTTGCTAAATACATTATTTTCTTCAAAGGAAAAGGAAATCTATCGTTGGCCTGCCAGAGAATCACTGAAAACCATGTTGGCCATGGGATGGAGCCTAGAAAGGACCAAGGAAGGAGGAGACGCAATAATACATCAGCGTGAAAATGAAAAGCTGCGCAGCATATCTCAGTCTAGCCAGGTAAGGTGGAATTGCTTAAATTTAGAAAGCAAAAGGCTTTTTTGTTAATTTACTAAGAAATTATACAAAAATATGTTAATTTTCTATTTTTTTAACAAAAAGTAACTTTTAATGTTAGAGTTCTGAGATTGGAAGTCACGTCACTATCATAAAAACTGTGCAGTAACACTAAAGAAGGGAAAACTTTTAAGATGATAAGGCTGTCAGAGGAATTTTCTCAGAAGACCTGAAGAGAGTTTTCATGTAGTCATTCAAAGAATACATGGCAGAATATTTAAAGCCTTTTATTTTATAATAAGTGAATCTAGTAATTTTCTTTTTTGGTCAAACAGAAGAGTCTGGAATGGGCTTTTGTCAGGATTATAGTTGTGACTGACAAATATGATTGCACATTTAAGACTTTTTGTTAAATCTATAGGCAAAATTTGGAGGTGATTATATAGTACCTAACATTTTGATGTTACAGAGAGTATTTCTTTCATTTGCTGTTTTTTGTAATAGCATGTTTAGACTGATGATTGATATAACTGTGTCTTGGAGGGGGAAAAACTATGACAAGTTTTGGAGGAATTTTTATTGTCCCCCTTAAGGTGAATTAAACACACATTTGTGCTTAATATAGTGAGACTTAATGAGCAATGCATTGGGCAGACTTCTACCGCTATAACCAGCTCTGCAAGGAGTGTGCAAAGATGTGTCACAAGCTGATTCCTTATATACACTTGTGCCAGCACTGATCCTGTGAGCATCAGCATCAGGCATCTTAAATCTGTGTTGGGTTCCTTCCCAAGCACCAGTTTTGCTTACCAAAAGTGGTCCCTGAGCACTCTGTTACAAGATAGTACTTCAGCATTTCTTATCCTTTCATCAAACTTCACTCCCTCACAGGGAGTCCTTCTGTCTCTGGCATCTCTGCTTCCAGCCAGTTGAATCTGTTCTGCAGTTGGGCCTTCTTGCCCAAGAAGATGCATGATCTAGACTCGACCGAGTAGAGGATTTCAGCGTATGTTTAACTTCAGATCATGATTGAAATCATTGATTTATATGTGACTGTTCACGTGTAGTATGTGCCTAATAGGTTTGTTGCACTAGAGCTTTCAGACTTTAAAGATTTAAAGACTGCATAAATATATCACGCTCCTCCTTTTGCTTAGTCTAAATTCCATGAGACAGTAACCTATTTTAACTTTTTGTTGTGATGTCTTGTCTTTAGTACATGATTCATTCAGGCTGTTGCCACACTGTTCTGTCATGTTCTGAAGGCACATCTTGTATGCCTCATCATTGGTCTCCTCTCTTAGGCTGAAAAGCATAGTTCTTAGCAGCTTGCCATCTGTTGCGAATAGAGAGATCTAAGTACCTGCAGCAACCTTCTTATTTCCACATCAGCAGATGTATTCTGCTAATCATCCTGTGTGTCTTCAGCACGTTGCGAAACAAAAGATGAACACAGTTTCTGCAAGAAAGTTTAAAAATGTAAATGGTGTTACTCTAATCAGATCAACAACAGAGATGTTGTAGTTGAGTATTTGATTCTTTTTTCTGAAAATAAGTCTTTTCTTTTCCTGCAGGGAAATGGCTATAGTCCGGCGCCACTTGATCTCTCTAACGTGGTGCTTTCTAGGGAACTTCAGGTTTGTATTTTTGTTTTGCATATGTGGGGCTGAAAAGAATTAATAGACTTGGGTTTTTATTAATAATAACTTTAATTTTGTCAGGGTTTATGAGTGTATTTGTGACTGTGGTTGTGATATGCTGTTGTAGAAATGTGCATGCCATACTATTTACATATTTAAAGAAGAGATTTTTACTTTTCATAACATTGGTGCTTCGTGACTTCCTAGAAAAAGTTATCATGAAGCTCAGGAAGGGACTGTAAACAGCACGTGATATGTATCCTGTGCCTGTGCTGACTTAAAAGAATAGCTGAATGTAGAAATGACGCTTAACTGCGATGTTTCTTTACCACGAGACCGTAAAATTATGTAGAATTACAGAATTTTTAATCGTCACCTTTTAATTTTGCTGATTTTTTTTCTGATGGTGATGCAGGGAATGGTTGAGGTAATGGCAGAAAACTACCATAATATATGGGCCAAAAAGAAGAAAATGGAGTTGGAAAGCAAAGGTAAGCCAGAATCCTGTGAACCGCACAAAAAAAGACAAGGAAAATGAGGGAGAAGAAAGAGTCTGAAAGAAGACAGTGTAAGACAGTTAAAATTGAATAGTTCCTTTTTGTACTTGAAGCAAAATAAATCTTACAGTAGAAAAACTTACAGTTCTTTCAACTTATTAAAGGTGGAGGTAGTCATCCTTTATTGGTACCTTATGACACATTGACAGCCAAGGAGAAATCACGGGACCGTGAAAAGGCACAAGAGCTGTTTAAATTCCTTCAAGTCAATGGTATAATCATATCTCGGTAAGTTGCACGTATTTTTGAGATCCTTGCTTACATTCAGTGCACAAACCATGATGATTGTCCTTATCTTACTGCAGTCTGTTAGTTATTAACATAATTACCATTTGGCATATCTTCTGTAAATCAGAGCCCTCGCTATTTTTTTGTTCAGAAAGACTCTTCTGAAATTGTGTAGACAGGTAACGTTTTTAATAAGTATGTGTTCGTAGTAAATACAAAATGCAATGGTAGTGTAATTAAACAACCAGATGATTCAAAACTTCTAAATTAGCAGCCAGCAGGGTCAGTAAGGATCATGGGAAAATAAATCTGAGGTCTGATACTGAAAGACATCTATGTAAAAGTGCTTTTTTGATCCAGTTTTCAAGAAAAATGTTGGTTTGATTTCTGTGAAGCAGTAAGATAAAGTGGCTGTTTTGTGGGCATTTCATCCTTAACTTCTGCTCAAGCAGAAGCACAGACCGCATTAATTGTACTCGAACATGAATTTCTGTGTCTGGAAGTAAGCTGGCCTCTGGGGACTTAACACTGTCAATGAAATTAAAATAACTTATTGTAATGTTGGTAATGGTAATATATAAATTCCATTTATATGATGGAATTGTGAGTTACTATACTATAACTATCATCTTTAATAAAAGATGTGAATGTGTATGTGAAACACCTGAGCACATAGGAAACTGCAGTTTTGCTGACATTAAGCATTTTTGAAAACTAAACTGAATTCAAGAACAAATTTTTCTGTACATGCACAGAGTCAGATCTTGTTTTCATTTATTTCTGCTTTTCAAGTCTGTGTCTCTAGTGAAAGTATACACTCAGAAATTTATACAAATTGATTATTAGAATCTGCAAAAGGTAACTTTGTTGTCTTCAGCGGTTAATAACATTTCTTAAGGTATTAGAAGACAGCTCTAAATATACATTTCTGCATTACTACAGAGAAAAATTCCCTTCTGACACATATGTAGGTGCTCAGCCTGAAACCAAAATGTAGGTATGCCGCCAAACGTTATTATATCCTCCATAATTGCTTTAAAACCATTGAATAAGAAAAGCAGATGTAGTTCCTGCAAATGAATTGTCCTTTCAAACACCAAAGGAATTGCTCATATATTAGTTTTAATATCTCTTTGCAGCCGCATCCGTTTGGGTTAGGAAGACAATGTTTTCAATGTTAAATAATGGGACAAGTCAATTTGAAAAAGCCTGTTCAAACTCTTCATGGGGGATGAGCAAAGATTTTGCAGTAATTGTCAGGGTGAATCAAGATTATCCTCTTCTCAGTGTTTTCTTCAGATGAATATGTGCATATTTTAAGTATATATAAAATCTTTTGAAGTACTGATTGCAATTATCACATTTCCAGAATGTCATTCTTAAAAATGTTGGGCTAATCATTAAAACATGGAAATTCTTTATAATTGGAAATGTATAGGCGGCACAGTGTGTGTACTTTACATATACCATCTGCCTCTGTTTTGATTTTTGCTTCTCTTTCTTTGTTGAGAATGCTTTTGAAGCACTTTCGGGTGTTTATGACAAACAGATAAATCTCTCAGGCCTTACTCAAGTATATGTTAAAAACAACATGGTATTTTAAACCTCTACAAGTTCTTTTGATGTCACCTTTGTTATTTAACAGAACTACCAATGTCTTTCAATATTTAGGAAAGTACGTGTAATCTCTTAGCAACCGTGACTTACTATAAACACAGAGTATTTACAGTGATCTCACTGAAAATACAGATAAATACTTAGTTGCATTATCCTCTGTGAGAGTGAGGCACCAGATGCCTGTCAGCCATACATAGCTCTTTATATATACCAAATCATTTGATTACACGTGATATAGGAGGTCATAAAAGTATGTAAACTAGGACTCTTCAAATAGAATTTATATTCTTTTTTTCAAATGAAACTCTAAGATGGGAGGTTAGAGTCCTTTTATGTAAAATGGGATTGGAACATATTGTTTGGTTTGCTCGTGCAGTTCCCCCAGACTATAACGGTTCCTTTCCTCTTACTCATGTTCTCACATGGTCAAGCACACACACGTTAGTATTAAATGTTTCTGTTGTTACGATTTCTGCTGCATCAGCCTTCTCCAGAGTTACGTGTTCCCTTCGATTCACCTAATAGCTGTTTTTCAACTGTTAATCTAATGTTCCATTTATTCTCCCTAATTTACTCCTACACCAATGCTAAGGAATGATCATTTCCATTATCGCCAGCAACTTTCCTTCTTTCTTGTTCCTTTCTTGCCTTTGCCCCAGGGCCACAAACTACCAGTTCCTCACTTCTTCCCTACTTCTGTCGCACGGTTCAACCCCTCTGTAGTCTCTGTATTTTCTTTAGCCAGGTTTATCTAACTGATAAAGAGAGTCTTCCTAAGTACTACTGTTTGAACAGTCTGAACAGAAGCAAATGAAGTAGCCGTTATGGGTAACCAGAGGTTTCCCTTAACATTACTCAGTTACTTCCTTGCTTGGCGAGCCAGTTAGATGTCCTCGGTGTAGACCATCATCTATCAATTGAAAAATCTCAAGAATACTCAAGTTTACTCCTTTTAATGTTGGAATAAAGAGACTATGAAGAAGTTGCAAACTAAACAAATGTAGAAGAAAACCTCAAGAAAATGAAGAAGAATTAATGACTTGTAGAAACAAGTATGTTTGAAAACAGAATAAATTAAAAATCTATAGAGTTACGTGACTTCAAAAAGAAAAAAAAAAAAAAAATCCCTGTTCATGTCCTGGATGATGAGACAGAATGCATTCTTAGCAATTTTGGTGAATGAACCCTTAGCAATAAATTGGAGAGTTTGACTGCCTTTCAGAGGAGCTTTGATGGGCTCGAGAAATGGGCTGACAGGACTCTTGTGAGGTTGAGCAAAGGTAAATGCAAAGTCCTATACCTGGGATAAGATAATGCCAGGGAAAATTGAGCCTGACAGCATCTATGCAGAAAAGCACTTTGAATTTTGCCAAGTTGAATGTGAGTCAGGAGTGTGTTCTTGTGATGATGAAGGCGAACTGCATACTAGGCTGTATTAGCAAGTGTAGTCTGCACATTGATGGAGGTGATTTTTTTCCCCTTCCATTTTGTGATTGTATCAGGAGTACATTGTCCAGTTTTTGGTTGACTGGTGCTAAGGAAGACATTGACAAATGAGTTAATCAAGTGGAGGGCCTCCAAGATGCTTCGGGGATAGGCATGCATGTCATGCCAGGAGAGGCTCTGAGGAAAGGCTAGATTTTTTCAGTATTAAAACAGAAGGCTACAATGGGGTTTTACCACTGTCTTCAACTACTTAATGCAAGATTATAGAGATGATGAGGTCAAACACTATCTCCTCAAAAGTAACAAGTTGTTACAAGGGAAATTCAGTTAGATACATGAAAATATTTCACCCTTGCTTTTTCACAGTGAGGGTGGTCAAACATTATAGTAAGCTCTCCAGAGTCATTATGAGATTTCAGTCCTTGAAGATACCGAGTACATTATTGGACAAGGTTCTGAGCAACCTGATCTAACTTCGGATTTGGCTTTGCTTTGAGATGGGAGTTGGATCAGATGACTTTCAGAGGTTCCTTCCAACCTAAATTTTTCTGTGATCCTAAAGAATTTTAGAATTTAATTGAGGTAGGTTTCTATTTGTAGCTAAAATAAAATCTAATATATAAATTTATACAATATACAAAATATAGTGGTCATGATTTAGGTCATGAATTTATTTCAAGGAATAAATAATACATGCCTCTTTAGAAAGTATCACATACTGTTGAAATTTTTCAAATACTTTGAATAGTGTAGTAGTTTGTTACTTGCATATAGGTATTCATTTAGTAGCTTAAGTCGTTTTGACTTCAGTCTTTCATAAAATTCAAGGACAATAATGAAGTTTAATAGTGAATAATGAAATGAATTGTAGTACTTAGACTGATTTTGCAATTGCTGACTTACTAAACATTTGGCACTTTAATCTGTCAGTAGTAGAAATTCACTGGCCAGTGCATTGCTTCGTTAGATTCAAATGTACTATTGCTTCATTTCTGCAATAAGATAGCTCTCTGAAGTTCTTATCCTAAAATCCATATATTTTGGATATTTTAATCCAAAGCTATTATACCTCTTAGAGCAACATGAACTGAGTTCTAGCAGATTTTCCAGTTGATAAATGAGATTTGCTATGGAAGGTCATTTTCTCCTTTTTATGAAGATTTACCATAATTAAAAGATAATAAGGAATGGAATGCTTCATAGTTCTGTCATCATTCATACTACTGTCACCATCAATGATATTTATCTTAATGCTTTCTAAAACAGGGGTCTGAATGACATGGAGTTGGATGCTTCATCCATGGAAAAGAGGTTTGCCTTTAAGTTTCTGAAGAAAATTTTGAAATATGTTGATTCTGCTCAAGAGTTTATTGCACATTTGGGTAAGCTGCATATTTCATTATGAAAATAATTAAAATTGTTGATATTTAAATATTTGGATATATATGTTTAAATTTGTAGCAAACACTATTTTTATTGCATTTAAATTCTGTCCTTTAATTTGCAGATTGGATTCTTAGACATCCGTAACTAGCTAAACCGTTGCTGCTGTTTTATTTGTATTTCAGCAAAACTAAGTTTGCAAGGCTATATCAAAGAGCTATTGTGTTATTTATTACTAGACAACTTCTTATTCGTATGTGCCTTGATTGTATCCTTGCAGAAGCCATTGTAACCAGTGGGAAAACTGAGAAATCTCCACATGACCAAGAAATAAAATTCTTTGCCAAAGTGAGTGATCCAGTATTTCAAGTAATGTACATATACATTCCATTGTACAGAATATGGAAATTTGTAATGTTAGACTGCTTTTTAGGTAACAGAAATATATCTTTCCCATTTTTTTCATGGTAAGTAGTCAATTAAATGTTGTTAACAAATATTTCAAAATATCTTCAAAAATATTTCAATATATTTGCTGGGTTCAAATATTTCAAAATATTTCAATATATCTGCTTCTACATGAGAAGGAACATAGAAATTAAAAGGCAGCTTAATTATTACATGAAATTACATACTCTTCCTGAACATATAAATTATTTCTGAAAATTTTTGCCTCGATATATCACTGAAGTGCATAGTATCATTTAATTAACAGGAAGAAGTATTCCTGTGCATAGTAATGTTGTACACATTTGTGTACCTAATAAGAAGAATGTTGTCGATAATCAGATTTGAAGTAAGGAACATCTAGGATTTAATTTAGAATCTTATTAAAAAAAAAAAAAAAAGCCCTCTCCCTTTATATCTGTACTGGACAGTTATGTAAATAGTGGAGAGGAAGGGTCCTCTTAGTTGAGTGATACTTATCACTGTTGAATGTGAGAGAGTAAGCCAGCAATATTAGATCCAAAATAGATCTGTATAACTCTGTTTATTATTTACATAACTTTTAAGTAAAATTATAAGGCTTAAGGTTTTAATTTATATGATTTTGTGTCTGAAATGAGAAAATACAACTGTTACAGAACTTCTAAAATTCTTTGAATGAACTTTGACCAATCAGAGCATTGTTGCTACATTTACCATTGTGCTCTGTGAAAAATACATTTTGTATCTGTATTTCTTAGGTTCTTTTACCATTAGTTGATCAGTACTTTACAAATCACTGCCTCTACTTCCTGTCTTCTCCAACAAAAACACTCAGTAGCAGTGGATATGCATCAAATAAGGAAAAAGAAATGGTAGCAAGGTAAGTAGAAAATTAAGATATACACAGGAGGGTTCTATATAGATAACTGAAGGTCTCTTCTTAAGTTAAAAAGAAAGATAGTTCAAAAGCTCAGTTTCCTGAGACAGAAAATTAATATTTTATTCTGTATCAGAATGGCAGTGAGTGAATAGAATTCCTCATTTTAGTATTCTAATATAATATATAATTAAAGAATTAAGTATATACACTAATTATATATATTACAATATATAATTGTGGATGATAACATAAAAAACATTAATAAATGATTCTGTGAGCCACAGAACTAATAAAACTTAATTTCTGATAGGTTTGTGTTTCATTGTTGATGGCAGTTACTGGTTGAAGCTTATCCCACTGTTGGGTCATTTAAATGGTCTCACATTTAAATTTTCAGATAGCAAAACAATGTGAAAATACCATGATGCATCTTTTTAGGGGTAATTATGGATTCTCCCTTCTCTACAAAATTATTTACGCCCCTGCACAAAAACTGATGGAATTTAATAATTTTTAGATGTCCGTACTGTTTCAGATTTGGTTGGAATCTGCTATTTGATTCAAAGTTATTCTAGAAAACTCAACTAAAAAGAGACAGTTGCCTTTTAATTTATAATGTGTTGCCTTTACAAAAATACGGTTTTCATTTTTTGCAATTAACATTTAAAAATAAATATTTAGTTTGTTTTTAACTATGACTGTCACCTAATGTTTTTGTTGCCAAATTTTCTTCTCCCCCTTATAGAGGTGTTGCCAGTTATTTCCTTTGGGAAATTTTGTAGGATAGTCTTTCAGTTTGTATTTTGTTCTCATGCTTTCTTACTTTAACTGTCAGTTTCTCAAATTTCTTTTGCTTTCCTTCACTATGTTGTCTAGAGTTGACTGATTTTTCCAACAGTAGATATAAAATTTGAAAATAAAGGTTATTTACCCGTTGTTACATAAGATCAGGCCTAGCACTGAGCTTCCTAGATTCCACTCTTCAGTTTATCTTCCAACATATTTTTGCATTTCTCTAAATTATTATTACCCCTTTGTTTCCATCTTCTAGGCAGGTGGTAGTCCTTCTATAGCAGTTGTCCATAAGAGTGTTAAGTCCCTAAGATTCTGCCTTACTGAGCTTTCACATATATTATTTACAAATGTAGCTGAGGAAGTCAGCTCAGATTAAGGAGGATGGACGTTTCGTTTTGTTTCATTTCGTTTCGTTTCATTTCATTTCAATTTCATGCTTCCTCTCTGAATACTGCTATTACTTCCCTAAAGTCAGTCAGGTCAGCTTAATAAAGCCAGAGAGATGCTTACTAGGGTTCTACAAAATGCCTTTACATGCACATGAAGGAAGTTAGATGTTTAGCCTGTGTATCTGTTATTACAAATTCAGAAATATCTTATAATTCTTGTCCATTCTTCATTGAGAAGAGTAACTGTCAGTTATCTTCATCTTATAGTATTTCCTTACTATTGTGAAGATAACAATGACAATATGTTATTAGTAAGAGAACATACAAATTCCTAAGGTATATTTGCTTCATTTTGTTACGTCATCATTTCATTTGTAAGGTATAGCACAGATGGTAAGCAAGTCTGCCTAGCTGACTTTGTTTTTAGAAGTTAAAATAGCCCCTTTAATCTTCAGAGAGTTGGTGATTTTTCCTTTCTCTTAATTATCCTATTATTTTGACAGATGGATTTGATATGCAAGTTTCTGACATACTTGCCAGAAGCTCCTCTAGCCTGTATATATTTCGTGATTCATCTTATCAGCAGCAGTGGCTAAACAGAGATTTATTTATTTGCAAAGGATATCTTATCAAATTGTGATTTGTAATGTTCATTCCCTGCAGAGTGCCAAGTGAAACAATAAAATTTTACTAGTTTTTCTTGTTCTTACAAAAAGAAAATCTTACTCAAAAATAATAGCCATATAGAGTGACTCAACCATATAATAAGCAATTGTTGGAAACCACTGTAATCAAAAGAAAGTTTCACATTTCAAGTCATCTCTGAAGTAGTGAAGCTTAGAAAATGAGAGAATTCAGAAGCTTGAAAAAGTTATTCTGCTTGATGCAGTTATTTGACTGACTGTTATCATCGTGTATGATTCAAAATATGCTTTCCAGGAACTACTTTGTGTTTTCTCTTTCATATTCCTACTACTCTTTACCTCATTTTCTAAATATATCTTTAATCTTTGTGTTGTATTGTCTTGCTCTTTCTGTTCTTTTCTACTTTAGCCTGTTCTGCAAACTAGCTGCTCTTGTTAGACATAGGATCTCACTTTTTGGTAAGTTGTTAAGAAAGACCTTGATAAAGTTAAAAATATAAAGGATGTATAATCATTGCTTGAATCTTACCTGAAGCTTTTCAGAAGCTATAGGCAAAATTTTGTAAAGTGATGCATAAACTTCCAGTACAATTAGTGAGTGCATTGAACACGGGTCTGAAGCTAACAATTGATAGAATATGTAAAATGTGGGAACAGAAAAAATAGGAGCTTATAGGATTTTTGGACTCCTTTAAAAAAATCTTATGCCTTTGCAGTTACTTTTAGCTTTTCAAAAGTCATCTTACACTAATTCTTTTGATTTCTATCATCCAACTGTTGAATCCAATAGATTAATATCTCAATAGGCTAGGGGGATGTGGGAAAAAATAACATGCCTTTTTCAAAGGTATCAGTAAGAAAAGGATTAAAAAATGTAGGTACTATGAGATACAAAGTTCAGAATGTTGCAGAGTCAAGTGATGAAAATGAGCCATAAGAAGACACTAGGTATTCTTTTTAGTTCTCATATGGAAATAGACTTAAGAAATTGAATGTTAGCTCTAGAACCAGACCTAACTCTCCCTCCAGTGACCAAAGTGGAAGACTTAAGTCACGTCTTGTTTAACCTGTGCATCTCCAATAATGACATTTTGGATCACTAGATTATCCTACATTTTTTATACTGTTGTGCTCTCATAGCATCTCTTTCTACCCAGGTAGTGATTCTGCTACAATGGTGAACTGCCTGCACATCTTAGCTCAGTCTCTTGACACACGGTGAGTCTGCAATATCTGTACCAACTGCAAACTACATAGGTGTTGCAGAGCGTTTTTTCAGGAGCAGTTGGATTGTTTCTGTATTTTTTATTCATTATGTGTAATTGATGATATTAGCAGTATCAATAATTCAGATAATGACCTCCATATTGGCAGATTTTATCTAAAATGTTTTTCTGTTCAATGCCTGTCATTAAACATTGAAAACTTTTTTAGCCCTTTCCAAAGGCATTTAAAGACTTTATTGGGAGAGATAAATGATACAAATTGTGTAACTGCAAGTATTGGTATCTGTAGATGTTGAGACAATTTAGTACATATTGGAAAATTTGGCATTAGAAGCATGCAGAATGTATTAATATATGGGGATAGTTACATTTGCTAAATTCTACTGTTTATCATTGAAATGCTTATGTAGATTAAAACACAGGCCAGGATAGTTTTGTGATTTTAGCTGTTTTCTGGCCTGGTTATGTTATACAGCAGCCTGACAGTGAACTTATTGTGAATAATACTGAAAAACTTCATTAAGGAGATGGAGAAAAGTGCAAAAATAGGAAGGAATGTGACTGTGATGCTGGTATTACAGTTGCATTTTCTAGAGTTAGGGTGCTTTGAAGATAGGTAAGCATGTATCCTGACTTGCATACCTAGTTACTGTGGCTCCCATAAACATTTAGGGATTAAGAGTTATTTTTCTTGAACATATTGTACAGAGGACCTTTCTCACCACCTATGACATTTGCTAAGAATGCATTATCTTATTTGAAAGCAGATCACAAAAACTGGAAAGACAAGGCTGTGGAAGCAAGTTCTTTGTTGTTATTATTTTGTATTAAATACTCCGAGCTAATTGTTGCTTATACTGCTGTGTAGATCTAACTCATATGTTAGAGCTAGCTTATAATGTAAAGTTCACTGATACATGTGTGCATCTTCAAAGACTGATAGAATGTAACTACCACGTACATATATATATCTGTACAACTACTAAAGATCAATCCAAAGTAAATGTTTTTCCCTTATTATTTTTCAGAACTGTTATGAAATCAGGATCAGAGCTTGTTAAAGCCGGATTACGTGCCTTTTTTGAAAATGCAGCTGAAGACCTTGAAAAAACTTCAGAAAATCTTAAACTTGGAAAATTTACCCATTCACGAACTCAAATCAAGGGCGTTTCACAGAATATCAATTATACTACAGTAGCATTGTTACCAATCTTGACATCAATTTTTGAACATATTTCACAGTATCAGTTTGGAATTGATTTACTTTGTAAGTATTTTATTTTATTTTTGAAGTTTATAATACAAATGGGGCTTAGTAATGATTGCATGAATACAAAGGATGAAATTCTGTTTTCAGTAACACACATTTCAGGCATTACATCTGAAATTAGCTGCATAGTACCTTATTTCTACTGCATGTTTAAAAATAATTCTCCTTAAGTTTCAAATTAATTATGCACAATATTTCTGTAAACACCGAGAGAGAAAAACTAAAATTTCCCCTTAAGTGCTCTCTTGCCAACTGTGTGGATGAGACTAGTTTCCTGTAGAAAATTAAATTATGCTTATTTTTGTTACATATTATTACTTCATATGATTAAAGGAGACCACTCATTATTAACTCCTTGTGCATTTTTTCATACATTTGAAAACCACTTTAGCTCTTTTAATTTAAATTTTCCTTATTTTTAGCATCATTTAGTTTAAAATTACTGAAATGCCTCCTTGAGATTCATCAATACGCTGTTTCACAATTTTGTATATATTTGGGTGATCACAGTTCCAAAGTAGCAGATAATTAAAAGATTGATAGCCATTAAAAGACTTTCTTTAAAAAGGTGGGAGGCCTTTAGATCGTGTTCCAGAGGTTAGACACACAGACTGATGTGGTTTAGCTTGAAATTTTACTCTGCGAGTGTGATAACCTGCAATATCTTATCAGCAACTATCTGCTGGCTTCTTGGGATGTCTGATGATCTGTTAGGTTTTGGAATGAATGTGGATGACAGACCAGGTATCAGAGAAATTGAAGATATATGTGTAGAGTATTGACAGCCTAGAATGTTCAGTCATACATGTGCTAAAAGTTTTAGACACCGTTTATTAGAATGTGTAAAACAGATGTTTAATATTTGGAAAGTAGTCTTTAGTTGAATAAATACTGATTATCTACTTCCTATTTTCCTCTAGTGGGTGATGTACAAGTTTCATGTTACAGAATTCTTTGTAGCCTCTATTCCCTTGGGACCGGGAAGAACATCTATGTTGAAAGGTACTGAGTGAAAAACTCACCATGTAAAACTTTCTCTTCTTTAGGAGTGTGTTGTTTAGGTAATAAAGCAGTGTGAATGAAAGGTGAGTCTGAACAGTATGAGCACGTTTAAAATATACTTTAGCTGGAATGTAGTTCCCTATATCTTAGGGTTCAATTCCACACAAAAAAACCCAACAATAAAACTAAATAGAAGCAAACAACTCATCCTGCATATGACAGTGTATCTGCAGGGAATTTATTTTTCCCATAGGAAAAGCTAAATTTTTCCATGGGTTGCCATTAAGGATTCCAAAGTTCAGCTACTGCATGTTGCTGTGATAAGTAGGCTGAGTACTAAGTAGACTGCGTCTGTCTCACACGTAAGTTTATAGAGTTCTCAAAACAGTTGTCCTGAGCATACGTAGACCATTCTGACAGCCTTTAACTCTACAAAGGAAACCACTTTACCAGTTACTGGCATTTTAAAAAGAGTTGGGTCTACAGTTCCTTTAAGCATCTGATTGCTCTATGTTCTAAGCCCTGGATTTTAGATCCTCTTCCAATAAAAGAGGCTCAAATCCATATTTGCTACTTCAGAAAAGAGAACCCTAATTGTTGGTCAGTCACAAGACAGGAACGAAGGTAATCTTAACCCTTCCTAAGGCTTTAGGTTAGGCACTTTTAATGTTCTTTCTTACAATGAAAAGTTTAAGATCCACAGGGCCTGAGAGAGAGACTAAACTGGAGGAAATACGACTCTAGTCTCGTTAGGAGGGGCTTTCCCTAGTATGAGGAATGCTGGTCTCCCTTCCTTCAGTAATTCTTTCATGCAAAATGCAAGAGCAGTCTGGTGGACAGACTGTCTCTTTCCTCCCACTCTGCATGAATGTACATGTGTGCACACGCTCATTCTTTTGTATGTCCACATTCACTCATTTGTATGTCCATGACTAAGTTACAAAACTATACTCTTTCTTCTCTTTCTGGGCTTGAAAATTTAAGCGCTTTTGACACAGATCTTATAGGCAAAATAGGAAGCACCTTACCCTCAGGGTCTTCTCGTAGGAAATAAAATGTGATTGTGTTTGAGTTGCCTTTTAATGAGAAGAGGTGGCAGCACAGGCCTCCACTTGATTGGTAAGAGCTATAAGCCCTGGACAGCTACATTAAATGTTGGTGTTAGCAGCATCACCTTTTCCTACTGCAGTTGTCATCTTAGAAGGGAAGAGTGATCAGATCAGATATATCCGAGGAAAAGAATTAGTCTCCTATGGCTGTGTGAGAGGTTTCCAACTGTGGATTTCACTTAGTTTGGTTTTCACTAGACTCGCTCAGGCTCTTAAATTAAGGTTGTAGGCAGACATCAGTGTCTGTGTAGGAGGTAGGACTTCAAACACACTGCTCAGTATTTCAGCAAAACT
The DNA here is from genome assembly GCF_963924245.1 of Chroicocephalus ridibundus. Classification (NCBI taxonomy): domain Eukaryota; kingdom Metazoa; phylum Chordata; class Aves; order Charadriiformes; family Laridae; genus Chroicocephalus; species Chroicocephalus ridibundus. The sequence goes on from NC_086287.1 coordinate 38,660,322, forward strand.
TAGAAGTGAATGATTGAGCTGACTTGAACAGCGATTCAAGTAAACAATGCTCAGATTTAGGATCAAAGTGCAGTTTTTCTCCTAGTGAATTTTGGCAGGGACATTAAGAAGTTTTACCTTCCATTGCAAGATGAGTCATACTTCACTTTTCATAGGTGAACATCACTTTTCGTGGCTGAAATAGTTTAGCTGATTCTGCAAGACTCCTGTCTGCCAGGGCCCAGGACTAACACCAAGTTCGATTGCTGCTGCAGCCTTGTGGCAAACTTCCATTGTCATGGGTTTTATTCTTTGTACAAAGAGTGTTTATCTTTATTAGGATGTTGGAGATGTTTCTGATTTCTCTGTGGACCTTTCTTCTCTAAATGTCTCTGTGGTTCATAAATGTTGAGGATTGGATGCAAAATGCAGTAGTCCTTGACTACCATGAGCCCTAAAGCTCTACTAGCAAGTGTAGTATCATTGCTGTAGGCATTCTGACTATGAATTCTATACCCATGTACCCATTTCTTTTCATTCACTACATCAGAAATTCAGGTCCTAAATTTGGGGTTGAATACCCTTTTCATACCCAGTACCCCAAAATTTTATGTCTCGTTATGGTGTCTTGGTCTTTTCCTGGTTAGTTTATAGAAACACATTTCCAAATGATTTTTAGCACAAATGATGAAATATCTGTATCAATAATAAGAAATACAAACTTCTGCATAAATTAAGAAATTATAGCACTTTTTTTATGTATGTAGTTAAATATGACAAAACTAACTGCTGTTCGGTCATACATACATATCCAGATTGTTCAGTTCAAGACTTCAGTTTGACTTATTTGAGGCTTCTCAAAATGAAGACTGCCAAAGATGCAAGAAAGTCTTGCATCTTGTTATAACAATAGTATACTAGGAAATGCTTCTTCATGACTACCATCAGTCGGTGGTCTTTTATCTTGCTTTGATTTTTCAAAGTCTAGTCGATTTCATTACATTTCAAGTGTTTTCCACTTCCTCCAAGGCTTGGACATCAGCCCCTGACAGTTCTTCCTCAATCTTCGGAGCAAGTGTTTGCAGTTAGTTGTCTTCCTAACATATTTTGTCTAAAGGGTTAATTTGGCTTTTCTTTAAGTACCTTTTACTCCATTCATTCTGTTGAACCACTCAGTTCCCTGAGTGATTTATTTTACGTTATTTTCTTTTTATGTCAGTGACTATATCCTCCAAAATTATTCTTATCTTTTCTAATTTCTGTCCTGCAAAATTATAGGCTTTCCCTTGGTTTCTCATATTTAGGAATTCCAAATGACAGAAAATATCCGTATACTTGGAGTAATTTTCTTAGCCTTGTTGTATATTTGTTCACCTTCTCATCTTTCGGCTTCTTGGTATCCTCCTTTCATATAGGAAGTTGTGTATGCATAAGCTAGAAGGCAGGACAGGGAACAGAATGAAGCCCCCATAATTCAAGGGGAAATGGCGAGTGACCTGCTGCACCACTTAGACACACACACAAGTCTATGGGGCTGGATGGGATCCACCCAAGCATACTGAGGGAGCTGGCAGAAGTGCTCACCAGCCACTTTCCATCATTTATCAGCAGTCCTGACTAACCAGGGAGATTCCAGTAACTGGAGGTTAGCAAATGGCTTCACATTGCACCAGGGGATGTTTACGATGGATTTTAGGAAAAAATTCTTCACTGAAAAGGTTGTCAAGCATTGGAACAGGATGCCTGGGGAAGTGGTTGAATCACTATCCCTGGAGGTGTTTAAAAGACATGTAGACGTGGTGCTTAGGGTGGTTTTGGCAGTGTTAGGTCAATGGTTGGACTCAATGATCTTAAAGGTCCCTTCCAACCTAGATTATTCTACAATTCTATTATGATACTGTTACGCATGTGATTAAATAACCTCAGTGCATTAGTCTTTTCACATTACTTTTTAATACGCGTTTGGGTACACATGTATATATATACACACACACTAAGTTTTTCCTTATTGATCCAACAGAAGACAAAGATGTAGTAAAATTTCCTGTGCATCTTTCGTTACAATTTAAATTGGAAGAGAACATTGCTGTGCTCTAAAATATAGTAGGCATTGTAACATTATGAAATATTTGGTTTTTAATGAAATGTTCCATGGTTGCTATCTGTGATACTAATGCATCATGTATTCTGTTGCAAAATGTACATTATATAGATGGTCAGAATGTAAGGAAAATGACATAGATATATATAGGTGGAGGACATAGTTTCTTTTTAATTTTGTGGTAATTGAATTCTGCATTTTCCATTTCTTTGATGTCAGTAAAACAAAGGTAAATTGTAGTAATTCTGTACAGAGAATGAATGAGCATTCACCCTTGAAATAGAGTGGTATTATGTAAATCATGTTGCATTAAATACCCAAGGGAACAAAAATCATTTTTATAATGTTTTTCAATTTTGTCAAGGCCATTGCTTTTGCCAATTTCTTTTGTTTCTCCTGCAACAAAAGAAGTTGGAGGGTATATTGTTGTACATCTCTTCACATTACAGCGTGGTTGTGAAATCAAAATTGATATAGGCAGTTGAAGATGAGGTAGCAGATGGGTCACAATCTTTGACTTTAGGTCATACAATGAGGAAGGCTTTGTTGACACTAAGGAGTCTTAAAAAGATTGTCATTACTCCTGGAGGTTGAACAATCATAGAATCATAGAATAGTTTGGGTTGGAATGGACCTTTAAAGGTCATCTAGTCAACCCCCCCCTGCAGTAAGCAGGGACATCTTTAACTACATCAGGTTGCTCAGAGCCCCATCCAACCTGACCTTGAATGTTTCCAGGGATGGGGCATCTACCACCTCTCTGGGCAACCTCTTCCAGTGTTTCATGCCCTCATCATAAAAAATTTCTTCCTTATATCTAGTCTAAATGTTCCCTCTTTTAGTTTAAAGCCATTACCCCTTGTCCTATTGCAACTGCTAAAGAGTTTGTCCCCATCTTTCTTGTAAGCCCTCTTTAAGTACGAAAGGCTGCAATAAGGTCTTCCCAGAGCTTTCTCTTCTCCAGGCTCAACAACCCCAACTCTCTCAGCCAGTCTTCACAGGAGGAGTGTTCCATCCCTCTGATAATTTTTGCGGCCCTCATCTGGACCCCCTCAACAGGTCCATTTCTATTCCAAAAAAAACTTAAGAGCTTCAAAGGATGAAAGATATGTGCTATCTTTATCCAATCTGTATGTCAAGCATAACAAAATCTGTAAGGCGTCTTCTATAAACAATGCTTCAGAACTTCAAGAGAGCATCTTAGCTTTAGTTTTAAGCCAATGTGAGTCTGATCTTATGCTGAAAAGGATTGTCTCAGCCACTCTTGCACCTTCATCTGTACATTTCCATGCCTTTCTGGTTTTTTCTGGTGAATAGTGTTTATGCAGCCAGATCATGAGCATGTTCGGTTGCTGTTGGTTTGGCTTGGTCAATTTTGTTTTTACAGTGAGGTTTATTTTTAGCTGAACCTGTTCCTTCATCCAGCTTATCAAGATGCTATCTGAGCTTTAGTGCTAGCACAGAACAAATAGGAACATGGGAAGGTTGTGTGGGAGAATGCAGAATTATCCCTTTCCGAACACACCACACGGAATGCCCTAAAGTCGTGACATCGGTCTTCAGTGAGTAGCAGTAGTGTTTCTCATCATTTGACTATGTAAATGGTATAATGGGTGAAGCAAAAGATATATATATATGTATAAATCCAGAAAAGAAGTGAAATATTGAAAAACAGTATGACTGCCAAAACAAATTTCTATTGATTATATGTATTTGCTTCTTGTTTAAGCAAACTGAAGGTATAATAAGAATATGCAGTTACTAATCTCTTCTTTGTGCCTATTCTAGATGTGTTTTCGATGGTTTGTAGTCACACAGTTGCATTGTGGAGCAGTTTACTTTTAATATCCAATACTTGGTGGAGCTTCTTTTTTTTTTTTTTTAAACTGTGTTTCCTATACCACTATAAATTCTAGTTATTTTGTTCATGTGAAAAATGCAATTTCTCAAAATTGTCAAATAGTTTCCAATGTATTAAAAAGGTAAACTAAATTAGCAATAAATGTTAATGCTGCTTTATAACGCATGCAAGACATTGAAAGTCTAGTGAAATACTTTTCCTCTCAGGTAACTTTTAGTGCCTCTCATATACAGGCAGCGTCCCGCACTTGGTGAGTGCTTAGCATCTCTTGCCGCAGCCATTCCAGTAGCGTTCCTTGAACCTTCTCTCAACCATTACAACCCATTGTCTGTCTTCAACACAAAAAGTGCAAGAGAAAGAGCGAGTAAGTACTGTTCTCACAGTCAAAGAGCATATCTATGTTACAAAAATTTTTAGTAAATTGTACAGTTGTGTTCTTTTTAGCAAAATGCAAGAGATATAATATTTATGAGAACAGACAATTATCTATATTTTTTGTTGTCTTACCAATACTCCAATGCAGTTTGGTATAGGGAGTTGCTGACAGAATATGACTTTGATTCCGTGAAGCCTTAATCTAAGAAGAGTCCTTCTACACAGTTTTTCTTCACTTGCTTCTCGCCTCACTCACTCTTGAATGACTCTCATATCTTAAAGCATTTCGGTATTTTTCTCATTGATTTTTGTAAGAGTAATTACCTGCCCAAATCATTGTTACTATAAACAAACAAACAAAAAAATGTAGGTAGATCTGTTCCATATGATTCACAAGTTTTTACAAATAAAAGCAGTTATGGAATAGCTTGTGCTAGCCCTTCCTTCCTGTCAGCTATACTTTATAGGAGCAGCATTAATGGAAGAAGAATTTTGCTAGAGCAACTGGCATTAGATTATGATGGGTTGTTAACTGCTGAACAAGCACACTTCAGTTTCTAGTACAAGCATCTGACAACCGGAATTCTTTCCTGGCATTTTTGTTGGGAGATAGATGTGCAGAGTTCGTGAACTAGGTACAGTTTAATTTTAAGCTCACCCATAATTTTGAGCTGTTTGTTTCGTTGTCCCTGAGGATGATTTAATCTTTTGCAAATTGACAAGAAAGTTGTGAATGATTATGGAAACAGTGTCCAGAGTTTATCCAATATTGATATAAGCTCTCAGTTCTGCCCCTTTACATAGTTGGGCTGTTCATCAGATAATTGCAGGACACCTTACAGTAAAGCCTTAGCTTTCCGGCAGCTATCGTCTACACCAGTGCTATATGCATATCATCAGAAAGACAAAATTTATGAAATGAGAGACCTGCGTATACCCCAAAGTCTTACTATAGTTATGTCTGCCCAAGATGGTGACAGAAAAACAACCTGAGTGATGTTATTTGTATTTAGGTTCTAAACATTGATGAACATAGATGTTGTCTTTTATTTTGTTAATGAGTCTTTTGCTTTTCTACCCTTACTTGCAGTTTTAGGTATGCCTGATACAGTAGAAGAGATGTGTCCAGAGATCCCTCAGTTAGATGGACTAATAAAGGAAATTAATGATTTAGCAGAGTCTGGAGCAAGGTATACTGAAATGCCGCATGTAATTGAGGTTATCTTACCCATGCTATGCAACTATTTATCCTACTGGTGGGAAAGAGGCCCTGAGAGTGTTCCTCAAAGTGCTGGGCCTTGCTGTACAATGATAACATCTGAGCACCTGAGCATCATTCTTGGAAACATTCTGAAAATCATTAACAACAATCTGGGAATAGATGAAGCATCTTGGATGAAAAGAATTGCAGGTACTGTAAATATTTTTAAAGAGTAATTGTACCTGATAACATTTAATTACTTTGCTACGCTTTACCATATTACCCAGTGATATAATAATAATAAATTGTAATTAAAAACAGCAGGAAAGAAAGATGAAGAGTAGATAAGTAATAATAAGAGAAAGATATTTTAATTTTTGAAATTTTTTGTTATTATTTTAATGCATGCATTGTAGCATCACTGTAAGCAGAGAGCTTTCTATACAACGTAATGGATTTTGAAAATCTTACCTTCTCTATGCACTGTATAAGAGCCTTAGCATTTAATTTGGAATTGTGAATCCCATTAATTTTCAAGACACATAAGGACCGATTATTGCAGTGGAGGATAGAAGTCCTGTGAATTCTGTTCATGAAATATCAGGACAAAAGGGAAATACAGTGTATATGGTGAGATAATCCCAGGAGTAACCCAAGTTCAGAATTAGTTGCTTTGCCTGAGCTACTAAATGAGCAGAAAGATTTCTCAAAATGTCCTGTAACACTTAGTAGCTAGCTAGCTAACTGAAGAAATTTACTGTATTATTTTATCATTCATCTTAAAAGTGTGAGAGTATCTATAATATGCAATAAGGTGGTTCAAGAAAATCTATGTAAAGGTAATAATTTCCTGCTAAATTCTAATGCCCCATTGATACTGGGTTTTCAGTATTTTTTTAAATACTGGAACATCTTTAATAATAACAAGGACTCCATTAAAATTCAGTAATAAGTTTGATGCTTAATTGTAGAGACCACTGCTTGCAGTTTTGTAGTGTCTGCTTGTGTGCATAAGGAGGTAATGTACTAATGTGGTTCTTGTGGTTTTGACTCAGGTGAACTGTATTTTATTGCTAATGCTTGTACAAAGTAGATCTATTGTCTTGCATTAGTCATTCATTCTCTGCATTGTAGCTTGCCCAAGGTAAGAGGTAAAGGAATTCTTCCAGAATACTGTCTTCTGACTATTTTCTGACACTATGCAAAAAAAAACACGCAACAAAAAAAACCCCAACAGTACTTTTGTGAGGACTTTGTGTCTCAATGCCTACTTTGTTTAGATTTTAAGTTAGAGACGTGTGACTTTGCCAAAACCATGGTAGTTTAGTTGACATAAGACCGAAATACTTATGATCTGAATTCCCAGTAACTAATTTTCAATCTCTCAATGCACACAGTTGTTACAAAGCTATATTCTTATTTTTATTAATAATTTTATGATGCTCCAGAAATAGGTGAAGCACTATGACCTTTATGTTTTCTAGAACTGCAAAGTTTCATATTAATACAATGAAAAACATCAATTATGCATTAATCATAGGATTATCTATATTTTTATGTATAGTTTATGCGCAACCCATCATCAGCAAAGCCAGGCCTGATCTGCTCAAAACTCACTTTATTCCAACACTGGATAAATTGAAGAAGAAAGCTATAAAGATTGTGATGGAAGAGGAGCAACTGAGAGCAGATAGTAAAACTGACACCCAAGAAGCTGAGCTACTAATTCTCGATGAGTTTGCTGTTCTTTGTAGAGACCTTTACGCCTTCTATCCAATGTTGATACGTTATGTAGACAACAACAGGTAAATAAAAATTAATAATTAAAGTCACACTTATTAGTTAATGTACTGGAGTCCATGATCAGATAATCAGAAAGAACGTTTAATGTTATGCTAAGAATCAGAACCTGAGTATTTTAAGATTCTTAACTTATAGAATGATGGACCTTGAATTCACACCATCTTCTCACATCCTTTTGGCTTATTTTATTCTATTGTAACTGCACTATTATCATTGAGAATGCATTTCCTGACCAGACTTGTTATATATGCTACCACAGCCCAATGACATCACAAATGAAGATGCCTTTCAAAAATTAAAGTGTCTAAAACCCTTAACTGTTAATGAATGGCTGAAAAAAAAATTTTGCCTCAATTGAATCATTCTGTCCATAGATAATACCACAAAGATGTTAATCTTTTGTGTTGTTTTTTTTTTTTTTTTAAGATGGAAATAAAAAGTGTTTGGACAACATTGTATTGCCTTTGGAATAATAAGAAGTTTTTCTCCTCAACCATTTACTGAAGGATTATCCTGTGCCTACACTTTCCTTTTCCTTTGTCCCAGAAGAGTGTCTGAAGTATCTGTAGTATCTCAGTATCTACAGTATCTTAATCCTATCCTGAACAACATTGTTCTTCTGTACACAATCGTTGCCTACTTACATTTTTTAGGTGTTAGTTTTTAGGTGTTAGTACATATTAGGCTAGTTAAGAGCATTTTCATTGCATGCATGATCATTATGCTGTGAACCAGTTTACACCGAGAATGATTTGCTTTTTCTTGATGAACTGAGGGCTTTACTACGTCAGACCTTGCTGGCAAGGAAACACTTAAAATTTTTTAAAAACACAAATGTAACTGGGCTGTGGAGAAATCCAACTAGAGAGATAGAGTTAGTAAGCATAATTTAAAATGTAATAGTTCCTTCCATGTCTGCTGTCGGATACCCACTTTATGTATGGTCATATCAATGAATTTTAATTTAGAGTCACTTAAGAGGGCTGCATCTGTTAGTTCATTTGCCCATGTTTTCTGAGCATCCTTGTGCAGACCAGCCTAGACTGAAGTTGTATTAGTTCCTGGATTACAAAAATAAACCAATTGAAGTAGTCAGTTCTTACAGCTCTACCCACTCATTCATTTCCCTGTACTATTCCTCCTCTCCCTATTATAGTTTTCTCCTTAGAATCAACACAAAGTTCTGATAATAAAGTTTTATTATGAAAAAAAATAGAGAAATAGAGAAATACTCAGAGAAACGGTTTTGCTTTTCAGTCAGGTTTGTTTCCTAGTCTGGTTTGCAGAACAGGCACAAAAGCATTTGTTGGCACCATGGGGAGCAGGAGCAGGCAGAAATAAGTAGCCAAGAATTGGGAGTTTGTTGGAGATGAGTTAAGCTGCTATGAAAAATGGTGGCTCTAACTTTGGTCATGGAAAATTGAAATGATTCTCATTAAATTCCAAGATTAACTATACAAATGTAACCTGATTTATTAAATAGAAGTTGTTATACTCAGTTGTCTTATTTTAAATGTCTTATTTGAAATTCCTTTTGTTTTTGTAATTAGAGCCAATTGGCTAAAGAAACCAGATGCAGATTCTGATGAACTCTTTCGAATGGTAGCTGAAGTTTTTATCCTGTGGTGTAAATCACATGTAAGATAAGACAAATACTTTTTCCTCCATTTCATTCTATCTTTAAATATGAATGTGGTACACACAGATGAATTAAACTTGTGGTGATTTTTTTTTTTTCATCTTTAGAATTTCAAAAGAGAAGAACAAAATTTTGTGATTCAGAATGAAATCAACAATTTGGCATTTTTAACAGGAGACACCAAGAGCAAGATGTCTAAAGTAAGTTAATATAAATTTGTGAATCAGTTAAATCTTCGGCACATGTTTAGTATGTTGTAAGAAGGCTCTGAAAATCTACTCACATCGCAGCTGTGGTGCTGGTAGAAGAAACAAAAAATAGTTTTGCTTCTTGATGATAGACACGACAACTACTATGCAAAATATAGGCTATGTACCTTAGAGTTATTTATTAAATGTCTGCTAAGCAGTCAAAGAGAGAAGATTAAAATAAAGGTCTTGATTTGAAAAAGTTACGCAGCTAAGAGAACATGGATTGTAATACATAATATGGGTTATTGACCTTTCAGGAAAAAAAGAAAGGTAGACTATTTTATAAAAGCGACTGAAGAAACATTGGTTGCCTGATCTTTTTTTGTGGATGTCAATCAGTATGGTTCTGTTGACCTTGATGGAGGAATGCTGTCTTTGCATATACCTCTTTATTCATACATATAGCATGGCACATGGGCACTGTTCTTCTACTTTCTTTTTAATGACAACATTGATTTCTTTTTTGCTTGTTTTCAATATGACCGGCTGCTGACATGATGGCTGGAAAGTTGCATTTGTTACCTGTATAATAGAGAAAATGCATGTTGTCAAAGTAAAAAATGACGCTTTGACAGTAGCTGAGGAAGATTGCCTTACTCAACTAAAGCCAGTTGAAGACTACTTCCAAATCATTGTTGGTAAATGTAGCAAAGAAGCCTTTATTTTATTTATATTTGTAATGTATTTGGAGGAATCCTATTTTGAAAGTGTTCCAGAGAAATGGTAGGGATTATTGTTTTGTATTTCACTATATTTGATTGTCTGTAACCTAGCTACTGTAAGTCCAACTTTAGAGAATAGAGAGTCAGATAAGATGTGCCATTACATTTCTTAATTCTCTTAAAAAACATTTGCTTCTTTTATGTTATATTATTTTAAATTCTGAAACTTGGTTAAGTCAAATCCTGATATTGGAAAGTTTACAAGCAAAATTAACAGATTTTCTGATTGTCATTAGTTCATGATTGGCACTGAACAGCAATTCAAACTATACATATTTGAAGAAAACTAAACTTTTTAATGTGTTCTTGTTTTCAAGATGCAGTTCCTTGAATTTCTGTGGTAGAATTGAAATGTTTGTATATTCTCATTAGCGAGATGCGTAGTGGGCACAGACCAGGCTATTTGATGATCAGTCGCACAATAGCAGAGTCTAACGTGTTGCTCTGTGCTTTTATCATACGGTAATCACTACACATACATTTAATACATATACTTTGACATTTATATGTTAGAATTGGCCTGAGGAGCAGAGAATTAGGTGTACTTTTTTAAAAACATGATAGATTAGAATCAGGTGATTCATATTTAATCTAAATTGTGTCTCACTGCAGTATTGATATGATGTAAATATACATCATTATATTTACATCATATATATACATAAATATACAGATAATATGATGTAAACTGTTAATGTCACATTTGAGTCAGTCTGGCGTGGCAGGAATGACAAAAACAAATCTTTAGAAAATAAAGAGTAGATATCCCTCAGACTGCTCCATTTCAGATGAAATCACAGGAATTTAACATCAAGAAGCTATATGACCCAAATTTGAGAGAATTTGGTTTTGAGATTACATTTTCAGATACCTGTTGTGTATATTTAAATATTTATACATAAGAGGGATGTAGATGCATATGTCAATGCACTTTTCTTCATATGGGTATACAGTACTGAGAGATTATATATTTTTTTATATGCATGTAATTTTTGGTAAGCATATTAATATCAAATCACAGTGCTCAAGGACACTATGCATGGTTATTGCTAATATAGGGAAAAATAAAAGATTGTATTGTTGATAACTTAATATTTTATTAATATGGTACCATATGTGCAGGAGTGATTGCAGAACAGCTGATCATTTGGATAGGCGTTTGTTTCATGATGACTTAAATACCGTGATAGAATACATGAGACATCTTTTAGAAGTGTTGTATTGCTTTTCTGTACATGGTTTCTAAGCAGGAAATTGATAACATTTCACAATATGTAATGAAAGTTATCTAAACCCAGCACAGTCATGAAAGCATATATTTAGATCTGAATGGTTTTTTTAGGACTGCATAGTTCAGAATAAACAAGAAATTATCATACATAACTGAATTTCAGGATTACCTGCAAGGTTTGATACTTACTTATATCTTCAGAGAACAATCAGTAGAGGACATTACATTAGGGAACATTATTTTTATAATTTCTTGATTTAATATGAACATTAACTCAGGAGGCAGTGTGCTAACAGAAAAATTACCACTTTCCTCTTTATTCACATTCTTTTTAGTGGAAGCAGTCATATCCATTATTTATCTAACATGAGATTGGATAGATAACGGTGAATATGAACATTGGCTATTACAGCTCTCCCAAGACAGAACAGTTTGGGGGGTCTTAAAAGGAGGAAGGCCCCATGTTGATCTCAGATGCCTTTAGACAACTGTCTGCCTTACAACCAAGACTTAGTATTCTTCCTAAAATAGAAGATACTGTGATAGTAAGGTGTGATATATCAAGTATGGAAGGTTCTATATCTTTACATACCATATGCAGAAAAAAATATGCAGAGCATGAAGGATTAGGATTACATTAGTTATTGGTAGATAATAGCAGTGGTAACAAATGATTCATAATTACAATCAATACAATGATTAAGTACCCATTGTATTTTGAGTCTACAATATTAACTTTGTTAATATTTTCTGAAATGAATGTATTAACAGCTGAGCAAGTTTTTTAATTTTTCTTTTCTAAAAAAATGGCAGCAGATTGCTCGGAGGGGAATGGTAAGTTAGAGAACTTGCAGTCCGAGAGGGACTGGTAACTTAGATTGCATTGAAATAACAGATTTGTGATAGAAGTGTTGAAATGGAGAATTTAAACACATTCAACTCCACTAATCTGTTATTTTTGAACCCTTCATAGGCTTGTTAATAAAATAGCATTTTGATTAAGATGCAATGATGTCCTATTGTGTTTTACAGCTAATTGGTATAAAAGACTAAACCTGTCCATTCACGTGTACACAATAAAAGTGTAATACATATGTGGGCAATTTTTCTGTGTAAGTTTTGGAATCTAAATGAATGTGTGGCTGGATATATAACCTCATTTGCTAAACACTTGCATATCCTCCTGAAGTTTTATTTGACTGGCCCTCATTGTTAATTTTTTTGTGTCTATTTTTAAAAAGCATTTGGATAGACCTATTACGGAAGTTTGAGGCAGTCATAAAATCCAAGTTTGTTTTACAAAACAACGTTGTGGTTTGTGCCCATTTGTAATATGTGACATATATAATTTGCAAATTTATGATAATTAGAGGGTTTTGTGTTAGTATTTTCTGCAAGAATTTTACATCTCTTCTTTGAGATTATTTCAATTGCATAGAAAATATTTCCTTTAGATATACTATGGTAAATCATGAGTGGATTATGTTTACGGTCATCTTTAATAAATGAAATATAATTAATGTCTTGTCTTTACTTACCTTTGATGTATATCTGCTGAGCCATGTCTGTGCAGCATCTACATATTTCACGCAATTGAAATTTTCAATTAAAATTTGCTGTTTCTCTGAGTAAGGTATTGAAGATTCTGAGGTGCTTAAACTTAATTTGATGATTAGTCTTTCAGTCTTTCTTGACTCAACGCTGATTTTCTTCACTATGTTATATTAATATAGTAAGATATAAAAAAAGATTGTAATAATAGCCTGGCTTAAACATTTTGAAGCTAATTCAAGTATCACAGGAAAACAAAGTTACTATATTATCACAGAAGGGGGAGCTTGTTTGTGTTTATGGTTTTTTCTGTTTGTTTTTAACCAACAATTTTGTATAGTATTTTCCCATGCCTGGTTAAAGATTCTTTTGAGTAACAGTTGAGGTTTTTTGCCATTTTACCATAACGACATGGTTTTGTTGTTGTCTTCTTAAGATTGCCTGACACAATGATAATACAGTGTTGACTGTGGAATACATGTTTATTTAAGTGTACTTAGGGTATTAACATAATAAACAGGAAAAAAAACTGTTTATGTATGAGAGTTACAATTTAGTTTACAATAGTATTCCCAAAGTGGGTACTGCTGAGAGATAACTGCTTAAGTCAAGGTTTCTCTCAGGCTGTCTTCAAAAGGATAATGAGCTATGCAATGGGAAAATACATCTATAAATGAAATGCTGCATCTTCACAGTGATAGTTTGATTTCCATTTCTAAACATCGTTTTTTTCAATCATATTTTGGTGGGGAAAAGAGATGGAAAGAGCTATTTTGGTGAAAATGTGAATATTTTTCGTTATTTGACTATCCAGAGTTCCAGACACCTTCCTCCTTTTAACAATATTGGGAAAAGATGCAGTAATTAGTATATTGATGTACTTACTTACTAGACGTACTTCCTTATATGCTGAAGCAACAAATGGTAGGGCTAAATAGTGACAGATAAATTCAGAAGTTCAATCATTTAATAAGGATTAAGCTGAATAAAAATTATTTCACTAGGAACTTACAGTCTATAGTTCTAGCTAAAAACTTATACTATTTTTGTTGTCCTGATAAAGCTAAGTAAGTTTATTACTAACTTGTAAAATTATCATCTTTTCATCTTTTACTCATGTTTTTTTCCCTTTATTTTTCTTTCACACAGGCCATGCAAGTAAAGGTACAGGTCAAAGTGCATGATGTGTCTTTGTTTTAGATTTAGAGATGATCAGGCTCCAAGCATTCTTTCCATTGATCATAGCAGTGGCGTCACAAAGTGAAGGCCCAGGTTCCACCCACTATAAATTTTCTCCAATTTAAAGTGTCAGTATTTGACCAGAGACGCTGAAATTCCCTTTGGCACTCCCACACATTGCTTAATGTGAAAATGTAGTAAAGTTACCTTTTGTAATTATTTTAGATGTACATTCCGCCTCTGCTGTCTTTCTGCATTATGATTTTTTTGCTAATATATTGAAGCAGACATTGTAAAAGCAATGCCTAAGTAGAGTCATCAGAAACATGTATTTTGCTTTTGATATTCAGTAAAAATATATGGGAGAAATGTGATGTAACCCTCTCTGTAGATGAATAGAAGACTGTATTAGAGCCATGAAATTTAAATAAGATGTAGAGTTCAAATCCTACCTTTTTGCAAAATTAAAATGATCTTTATTAAGGATGTGAGATGTAACAAAGCCTTTGAATAATACTTGCTTCTTTTATGTATTTGATATATTCAAAACGTTCTTTGTTTCCAGTGAACCATAGTTCACCTTCCTTTGCATAATTCATTTTTATCTTTTTTTAATATGAATTTCTAATATAGAAGAGTACTTTCCAACCTATGGCATGTTCTTCATTGGTGAAACAGAATGAACAGCAAAATGGAGCATAAAACCCTTTCATCTTTCCCATCACCATGTGTGCTGAGAAGCACACATGATGCTGTGAAGAGTTTTTGATTAATTAAATTGGAGGCATAAGTTAAAAAGTGAGCAGTTGTGTTAAACTGATAGACCCGATTTCACGCTTTGCTATTGTCAAACTTCCCCAGGTATACGGAGTAGGGTTTAATGAATGCTCTCATGAGAACCTTAGAAAATTGAAAATTTAAGGAGGATTGGAAATGCTAAAAATATTAATTCCATCATAACCAGTTTTAACTGATCTTTTTTTTACAGTATAAATAAATTATTTCTTAATTTTGGTTGTATATTTAATTATTATGAATCTACTGAAGATTCTGTAATTCTTTTTCTGTATATATTTGTTGAAGAAATGTCCATTTGTGTGTTTAAATCCTCAGACAAGTAAGATCATTAAGTGCTGTTAGGCAACTAGATTGTATCATTCTTGTTGAGGTCCTTCTAGCACAGATAATTGTTTAGGCAAAAGACATCCAATTTAATGCTTTACATATTAAATGAAGGTATTGTGTTTGCTCATATTGGTGCATATTAGAACTGAAGGAGGCATAATTTTATTGTCTTTAGGCTTCTGTCTGTGACTCTACTTACACATTTTCCAGCAGGAGTTGTGAATTCACAGGCAGCAGAATTTGATGGCAAAGGCAGAATGGATCTTCTTTTCATGTTTTAAAAATGTTCTGGTTTTAAGGTTCACCTATCTTGTCCATACCTTGTTATTAATCTCAAATGAAACTAAAGAAAATTGGATGTGTAAAATGCCCTCAAGCACACAGATGCAGAAGAGTAACCCAGTGTCTCTCCTTCATTTCCTTTTTTTTTTTTAATATATCTGTAACATATTTTGTTATTTATTATTTAAGATGCATAGTGACGCCACTGGGATACAGCGATACATTGTGGGATATGTTTGTCTGCTGTCAATGTAGAGTACAAATAATGTCATTATTATAGCCATTACATCACTGCTATTTCTAAGGCACTTCCAAAAGCAAAGCTTTGAGGCGAAGTACTCTCTTGCAATTGTTAGTTCCTTAAGAAAGGAAGCCACATCCATTGTGTGTTCCCTCTGACAGGCAAAAAGTTCAACACCAGCTATGTACACAGAGATTCACCATCTAGAAGACAGAATTTGCCAAAATTTACCACTGAGTAGAATACGTATGCCTGCTGGTTTTACTTCCAGTGATTACTGTGATAATAGTGTGGTAATAATTGGTAAATAATGAATTGCAGTGGATTCTGCTGGATCCTAATGTTTAACTACATAATGCATTATAAAAACAGTAGTCAGTAAAACTTAATTGACAGAGGGAAAAGGATGTGGAGGGTTAAATGCAAGCATTTGCTCTTTTGTAGTGTTGTATAAGCCTGGAGGCCTAGTCCTGAAATCTTATCTTAGGCAAAACTCCCCTTGAGTGTAGTAGGAGTTTAATCTAGGTACAGAATTCAGAACTGGGCTATTTTTATGTTGTTGTTTACCACATGTTCATTAAATATCTAGGTCTGTTCTAAAGATTTTGGTTCGCCGTCTCATAAATGAAAATTTGTGCGTGAAATATTGTTGTACAATGTCTGTTTTAAGAAGATAGGGCAGATGTTATTTTGTTGTGCTGTTTACTTCTCTGTCTCTTTTGGTTTCCTTTTCCTATTACTCATGATCTCCAAAGATGCAAAAGACTTAATTTTTCATCCCAGAGTTACATACTTTAGCCAAAGCCAAAGGGCTGTGATTTTCCCAGAGGCACTAATTCATTGGCATTTTATTGCATTGAATCAAAGCCTTTTAGATACTGCTATTTTTCAGTTGAGACAAATCAGGCAATATTAATTCATTCAGATCCTGGATAACTGTCTTTATGTAAGTTTCTAACAAAAATGTAAATATCCTGAATTTGTCTCTGTAACATTGAGAACTAATAGTGTCCCCTGAGACTGACTCAGCTTTTAATTTTAGAGTTATTTATGATTTGAGAGGTAAGATCCAGAAAACATAGTTAGATTCACACGTACGAATGCACACAAAAGTATGCTACTGCTATTAAAATATTACTCTTACTGCAATTTCTGCATTGGCACACACCAAAAATATTCCTTTACATTTTCTGTTCAAGACTCTACACCCTTCCTCTAATGTAGCATTTTTAAGTACTGTATCAGGAACATAGTTTCCTCGGACCATTAGGGGAAGAGCGTGTTGGAAAAGTATATGATCCACAGAATTACAGTAATTTACTTTTCTATTTTTTTAATTATAGTCTGGAGGACAAGATCAAGAGAGAAAGAAGTCAAAACGTAGAGGGGATTTGTACTCCATACAAACATCCTTGATTGTAGCTGCACTTAAAAAGATGCTTCCTATTGGTTTGAATATGTGTACTCCTGGAGATCAAGAGCTCATCTCTTTGGCCAAGACTAGATACAGCTATGTAAGTGTATACTTTGTAATAGTGTTTAATGCAAAATAAGCAGAACTTCATAAACTGAACTTTGAGGCATAGGTACCTAAGCAGTCAATATAATTAAATATATCAATGTACTGTAAGCAATTATAGCTATTAATTGTGCTTTCCCAAGAAAAAGCGGGGTGTATAGACAGCTGCCATCATTTCCATGTAATTTTCCTTTTGTGTACAATATACGTTTTTACATATGCATACTCATTTGAACCAAATAGTGAAATACTATTAGTTAGCTTTAATTCTTTTCAAATTTTAATCCTTGTTTTGTGGTAAAAATTAAAGAAAGCCTTTGTCCCAGACCCTTCTGGTAACTTAACTTTGAAAACAAAAGAGGTTAAGTTTCAATATTAAAATAATAGCTGTTCTATGCTGTATATGTTCTTACGAGATTAATCATAACGTGAATTGAAAAATACTTCTACCTTTCTACAGAGGGACACTGATGATGAAGTCAAAGAACATTTACGCAACAATTTACATTTGCAGGAAAAGGTAATATTAAAAAAATCTGTCTTAAAAATGGTGGTGTGCACTTTTAAAACACAAAAGTTACAATATTTTTGTTTATTGTGATACTTAAAATAAAGGGAATGTGAAAAGCTATTAGAAAAATTGCCATTTTAACATTTTTTTCCTTCATAATTTTTTCATGACAATAATTAGTTTATTTATAGCTTTGGCTGGTATTTTCAAGTTTGAGCAATTCCTATAGAATAGGACAGTGTAAAGAATTGATATATTGTTTTTTCTAAAGCTATAATAACTTAAAATCAACTTGATCCAAGCAAAAAATAAAATTAAAACTATTGTATTTCAGCTTCTGTTCTTAATCTTAACTTGCACTTTTAAAGTGACTATGATAAAATAAGAAAAGCTTGTGTCATCTTAACAGTTAAGAGTTTTACAAGCACATTTATGTTCCTATTATTTATATGCTGAATACACTGTCAAAGGTGATACCAAAATGGAGTCGTCCTCATTCTGTAAATAATAAATAATTTAGATCATTGCCTGCGGTCTTTGAACATAGTAGGAGCAACTCATTTATCTGTCATGGGAGATGACTGTCTGGTTGCTATAAACTTGTGCTCATAAATTTAGATTGGACACACTAAGTAATTCTAATACGTTTTTTCTATTTTTGTCTTGCAAAAAAAAATCCAAAACCTTTGGCTGTAATTCTTCACCTACTGAAATTCCAGCTGTCTTTTATAGACTCCATAAAACAGCTTTCCACTATCAGTAGAAAAGTCCAGAATCGAATGCCATTTTTCTGAGCAGCTAGCAGATGTTAATTTTGACTAAAATGGGACAGATGAAGTGGGCGTATCTATAACGTTCTTTATTATACTATGAGAATAGTGGTGGTAGTCAAATTCAGTATCTTCATTCAGCAGCTTACATACAAAATATGTTGGTTTTTAGTCTGATGATCCAGCTGTGAAATGGCAGTTAAATCTGTACAAAGACATTTTGAAGAGTGATGAACCTACTGACCCAGAGAGAAATGTGGAACGTGTGCAGAGGATATCGGCTGCTCTGTATCATCTGGAACAGGTAAATAGTTAAATGTCTATGCTGTGTTTGTTTTAAAGTAGTATGAGGTTTTTTCCTTGTAGAGATTATTTCAACTTCAGTGAGTGTCATTATTAAAGTTTCCAAATAAAAATTACTTTTGCACATCCGTGCACACACGCATACAGATGTGTATATGCAAAGTTTTTAATGTAATCTACTGAAGTGCCTCAATTTAGCCTCAGGGACAACTGAGGATGTATTTCCCTCTGCAAAACTTTGTGAACAGTTGCAAAAAGTATAGTATACAACTTGTCACAATCCAGTAGCTGAAAACTCTGTAATTTTAGGAAGAGATGTTTGCATGTGTACTTATTTTTAATATACTGGGTTTAGCCCATCTCCTACTTCTGCACCTGAGGATGCCGTAGCAACTTTTGAATCATTGGCCTGTTCATTCAAATGATACAATGTAATACAAAAAGGCTTTTGTACTCTTCCCCCATAAAGTTAATCCATTTCATTCACAAGTGATACAGCACAGAAATTCATTTCCATGAACAATTGAATATGCATCATTAGAAACAGACAAAATAATCTTTTTCAAATTTTACCAAGGAGTCCCACACGTGAGGTACTGTGCCATCTTCAGCTTTTGTGTATAAACTGAGAGGTGCTATACATAAGGCCCCCAGTATCTTTTCTTACCAATTTGAAATCAAAAACCAAAACCCCAAATAAACAGGTTTTTTTTTCAGATGGTGGGGAGTGTTTGTAGCATTTTCTCATTTGCATACTACATTAACCACTAGCTAAAAATAAATTGTTGAATAAAAGCTGAAGAGTTTCCATTGTACGTACTAGAAGATATTTTCCCATAGGTTGAACAACCACTGAGATCAAAGAAAGCTGTTTGGCACAAACTCCTGTCCAAACAACGCAAAAGGGCTGTTGTTGCGTGTTTCAGAATGGCACCATTATACAACCTGCCAAGGTAAATAGCTTAAAGATTTATTTTTTTGTAACTTTCGTTTACATTTCTGAGTGCAAATATTGCTTGTGTGTATGCCTACAAATTTGTTGATTGTTAGGCCTATGTAATTTTGTTTAAGAGACAGAAGAGACAGTTATCAGCTTATTCCTCACAGCAGCAAAACACTTGTCTCATGACAAATACCCAGTGGGGGAAAAGACCATAGGAATTACACTGCTTCAAACCCCAAATGCTTTGTTTTTGTCAGCTGTTACTCCATATAGTTCCTCAAGTTATCTGTGAAAATTGTTAAGATATTGCTGTTTCTGTCCCTCTTTTGCCTCTGATTGGTTGCTCTTTTTATTCTCCTGTGTTCGTATTCTTTTCTCTTGTTTAACTTTGTATGGCTATTGTATGAACGCTTCAGGCCCTTTGTCTGAGGCAACCTTCAGTTACCACATCAGAATTTGATATGCATTAAAATGGCTATTAGGGCAGAGCAGCGCCAAATGATATTTTTGACTTTTGTGTTGCTTTGCTTCTTACTTGAGTTGAATGTAGATTCCACAAAGTCCAAGATAAAGTGCATCCTGTGCCTGGATCAGTTTACTGCTTTAAACAGAATATTAAGACCACGCAGCATTGGTGTCATTTCCTTTATCTTGTTCCTTCTCAATATATCTGGTTTTTATTCAGATACAGCCTAAGCACATCTTTAATTAAGTTTGCTTTTCACCTTCTCCTGCACTTTTTCACCTTTCATGTTTAATATTTTTGTTCAAAGATTGTTTGCAAAGTATTTAACAGAAGAGTTGCATTGCATTTTTAAATGCCTTTATTAAAGCCAATCTACATATTTGATGTCAGCTAAAGGTCTGTAGCTGTGCCACTAACATATTGGAAGAATATTAGGTTTGCACAAGACAAATACTGTAAAAAGCACACATCCTTCCTTTAAAAAAAGTAGTATTTCTAGGCTATAATAACTTCTCTGAGTTGTCACACTACCACCAGGCAATCTTTAAAGAACCAGGGCAATGAAAAGGTTTAAGTACAACATAAGAACAAACTGGCTATTATCAACCATTTAATCTTCAAGAACTGTGTTTTGAAAAACAAGAGGAAGTGATATGAAGAGCACCTCCTTCAGTATAACATTTTTGTGAGCATTTTTTTTACAATCATATTCTGAATTTATAAATTCTTAAAATGTTTGGAATATCTATGAGCACCCAAACGATAAAAATGGCTCATCTTATTTTTGCCTTTAAAAAAATCACTTATCTTATTTTTGAGGTTGATGGAACATTTGCCAAGGGGCAAAATGGGTTATGAATCGGTATTTTCATTTTCAAGAAAATACAGAGTAATACTCATTGAAGTAGAACATTTACATTATCTGCAATTTTCATTAAAAACTTTTCTGTGTTAAAAAGGTTGAGGTTGGTTCTTCTCAAACATTATGGTAGATTTTGTGGTGGAGTTTACTCTTAATTTAAATAGGAATGTGAGACAAATCTGTCCACTTATTTTGTCTTGAAGATTCTAAAAATGAATTGTCATAAAACTATTTTACCCAATTAACTGTGGTGTCTGCACTTTGAAATAGGCAAGAGTGAAAAAACCACTTTGGACTTAGGATCGTAAAATCATACAATGACTTGGGTTGGAAGGGACCTTTAAAGGTCATCTGACCAAACCCCCCTGCAATGAGCAGGAATTCTAAGTATATTGCTCAATTGATAGGTGCAGAACAAAGTTTTAAAATTCATTAGTTTATAGACACATACTTTTTCTAGATAAATCATAGAATTCTGACAGGAAAATAAGGCTATCACACTATTATGCATCTATAACTATCTCCAACATCTAAATTGATTGTCTTGTTAAGACATCTCTGAACCCTCAGGAGATTATTTCAAGTGGGGTATGATTAATTCTAGGAGTTATGTGAATCCCTTTGAACCAGAGTGTCAAATGCAGCTCTCCTTATCTTGTATATTTCCTCATTTGAGTTGCAGCTTTATATTTGGAGTGTTAGTTCTAAATTTGATGCTAGAATTAATTTAAAGGGCAGTAAGCAAACATTATGGTGATACCCTTTCATTCATCCTAGAAAGGATTAATATCTTCAGTGAATAATGAGCTCTTTCTTTTGAAAATTTTCTGGAGATTTCGATGGCTTTCTATATAATTTAAAGTTAATCTCATATTTTAATCTGATTTTCTTCAAAAGACATCCTTATATATATATCAGTTTTTAGGAATTCCAGTATGATATTTCAGAAATTGAAATGTCTATTGATGTTTGTTAAATCATAGAAAAATTATTTTAACTTTACTGTAGATATTCCGAGTACTCCCTTTTCTGGCAAGTGCCTGGAGATACAAAAGAAATAGTTGTATTTTAAAATATTTTTATTTTTCAAGGAAAAAACCATCAGTTAAGTTAGGAAATACTAATGTTTTGTGTTCTGTGTTTAAAGAATGTACATGGCTTTGAAAAAGTGTCTTATGTGATAAATGTTTTCTCTGAGATGTGTGCATTTATGTTTGATGTTTTAAGGAAATCAATTTGTAAAAGATTTGTCTTACTGTCTGTCATCTGTATATGCACATAGATACAGCGAAGTTGTACATGGCAGTTTTTCATACACAGTTTACGAATACATTCTTTCTGACTACTTTATTGAATTTAACTTGTACCTTTCTTCAATGAAAACCTATATGCTTTTCTTCAGACACAAAATTAGCAATTTCTTCCTGAGCACCTTTCAACGTGTTTGGCTGGAAAAAGTACATGAAAAAACTCAGTATGACAGGCTTATACTCAAGTTAACGGTAATGTAACTTGTGGAGAGCCTCTTCCTTATGCGCACACTTATTCCTTCCCAGCCATGATTTGACGTTATCATAAAACATGAATTTGTACAATTTTCAGAGGGGATTCTGATTGGTCAGTTTTTGAAATTTGATAATAAAATGGCACCAGTGCCAGCAGGAGAACCTAGAAGGCTGGCTCAATAGCTGTTCTATTATAAAATAATAATTCATGTGCACAGTGTATTTAAACAGTCATAGTATATACAGCCAATTTATATAACTTTTGTTAGTGGTGCAGGATAAAAGTAAATGAAAAGGCTGTGTGGAACAACCTTTGTAACCTTACGTAGTGCACCTCAAAATGAAATTTTCCTCCCAACGTAATGTAAAGATGAAATGGTTTTGCCATTATTACGTGTAGTCTTATTGCCATGAGCTGTATTTTCTGTAGAAAGTTAAATTAATGAATACTGTATGGTAGCAATTAATATGCCTAGGAGTTTTCTGAAACTGGTCATTTTCTAGGGCAGGTTTTGTGTATTTCTAATCCAGCTTCTTCAAGGACACATTCATACTGCCCTGATTTAGAACTGATCGAAAAGAAGCTGAGGTTAGGCTTCTCTATGTGGAAGACAGCAATAGTTGCCTGCAGATAACATGCTGGAAAGCACTTGATAATTATTTTGGTGTCGATGACCAACTTCTGCTGTCTCAGTGTCCTAAATCTAGTAAACTAGATTTACATCTCGTAGGTGTAAATCCCACCCACTCATTCTCAATCTGTTCAAGTGTGTATTTTTCCCATGCTCACATTAAGGTTCCAGACCTGCAGTTTCATGTATAACGTATATTAGCGCTCCCAAAGCCCTCAAAACAAGAAGTAACGTGTACATATATGTATAAAGATACAGTAAGAATGTTCAAAAGTACATGCTCATTTGTCACTGAATGTTAGTTATGTTTTGCATTTTGTTTCACTGACCAATCAGAGGATCAGAATTGTACAAATACGTATCCTTACTAATCATTAACCACACGAGCTGTTATACTATGTTCCGTTACCCCTCTTGATCTCACTTTCACAACCCCCCCAGGCACCGTTCTATTAACCTCTTCCTCCATGGCTATCAGAACTATTGGATAGAAACAGAGGAATATTCATTTGAGGAGAAACTAGTTCAGGATTTGTCTGTAAGTACTGACATAATTGGGCATATTTTTCAGTGCCCACTTTAGTGTAATTTTTATGTATCTATTATAACCTATATTTAATTTTTGTGCACTGTATATGTATGCATAAACTTGTAAAATATTAATCCTTATGCTTCAGGGCATAAGGTCATTTTCTGCTGTGGTCAAAAAGACATTTGTCCTGTGATGCACACTGAAGTGCATTAAGGTGGTTTATGCCTTCAAACAAACTATGTGATACGCATTCTTGGTAAGAGAAATGGCTTAGATGAACTGTCAGACTATTTTTGTCATTATGGTAATTCCTATGTTCCTATATTTTATTTACTAGTTTTTTAAAGCTTGACACAATTGATCCTTTCCCCCTTTTTAAAATTTTTGTTGATGCATAATATTTAATTTTAACATTTTCAGCTTTGATACAAATTAATTTTGCTGTTTTCTTGTTGATACATCATAAGAATTAAATGTATGCAGCCATATTCAGCAAAAATTTAGTTTACATGTGTACTTGATAAAAGTGATCAGTAAACTTCAGCGTTTTGTTACTGAATATTGATTCAGAAAGCCTACTGCTTTTTCTCTTCCCTCTCTGTAGTTAGTTTTTCTAAAATACTTTCAAGGGGCCTATCTCTGTATTGTAGAAACACCGTGAAAGTGAACATACAGCTTCATGGATCACATGAAGATGTATCAGGAGACTCTTCAGTGTTAGCAAAAGCAGTCATGTTGTGCTTTTTAAAGACCCACCAGTATAGAAGGTTGTATGATTTTTCAAAATTACAGCTAATATAGTCTTCTCATACTCTGGACAATTATATAGTCACAGTCTTTATTTGACTTTGTTGCTTCTTTCTAAAAGAAGGAATGAGGCCATTAATCAAAACAGTGATTACAATTCTTTCAGATTTACTAGAGAATTAAATTGAACTTCTGTAATTACAATTATTACTATAATTACAATAATTGAAAACGGTACAAAGGGGTGATAACACAAGTAATGTAAAGGTGATATGCTGCACTTTTGCCAGTGCTGGTGATTTCAAACTGCCGACTGTATTTCAAACTGCCAAAAAAATGTTTGAAGTTGACAGTGAGAACAGTTCTTACATTTGTTGAATCAAGGTTACCTAGAAATGATATATGAAAGTATTGCAGCAAGCAGTAGACTAAATAGGATGTATCTGATATTATTAAAAATAGTTCAATTTACCAATAATTCTCCTGCTAAAGGACTGAACTGGGAAACACGTAATTTCTGCTGAATAAGGCTTCCCTAAGGTCTTCCCTGTCTTGTTCTCAGTACCTTGCAAATGAGAAACTTCTAATGTTACTATCAAATATGATTAACAATCAGATACTCTAACTCCTTCTGAGATATACAGGCACATAATGTTGCAGGTTATGCGGTAAGCTGCTGAATAAAATGAATACTGGAAGTTAATACAAATTGGACAGAATAAAACTACTGAAATCCTTTCCTAAGCTTAATTACTCAATTTTTTTCTTACTCATGAAGCTTAATTTGTATATTCTGATATAAATCTTGAGACAGACACCTCCAAAAAAAGATGAAGAGGAAGAGGAAGAGACTGAGAAAAAACAGCCTGATCCACTTCATCAGATTATCCTCTATTTCAGTCGCAGTGCTCTCATAGAAAGAAGGTAAAAAGAGCCGTGTTGAAAAGCACATTGAGTAAATGCACATAGTAATTGAATTTCTAGTAACATTAAAGAAGTGATTTAACACAATTGCAGTTCATTATTGTGCATGGTGAATGCTTTTTTGCCTCTCAGTTTCATTAGAGTTTTCATGTATTTAAACTTCGTATAACCTTTATATTGAGACAAATATTGACTATTTTTGACATTTTAAAAGCTTGGTAAATACCCAATACAGAAATAACCAAGCATGAATTCTCATAGAAACATAAAGTCTACAGGAACCGCTGGTTCATTCAGATTGTGGTCTCTGCTGGTAATAGATTTCTGTTCTTGTTGGTATTCATTACATTTTATTCAGTATATCAGAAACTGATGATTAGCATGAATCTCTTTCAGTGCCAGTTTCTGTTTTGAATTTAGACTATTGATGAGAATATGTATTTTGTATAAGTAGAGTAATCCAGTGCTTCATATACTTTTTCCGTATGACTAATACAATCTTGCCATCTGACAGTTATAATTATTCTTACTTGTATCTCTACACTACTTTTCTGCACCTACAACAACCAGTGATCCTGACTTATCCAATATGACTAAGTTGGATGCTCAAATATACCATGAATTTTTTTAATTTAAAAGTTAGAGACTTGTTCTGAGATAAGAAAATACATTTATAATACAATTTTCAAGTAGACATGTGTATCTACTATAAAATGCCCAGTAATAAAAATGATATTTAAATATTAGTAGGAGTATGACATCTTTTTATTACTACATCGTAAAATAATTTTAAATATTTTTTACTCTTTATAGCAAACTAGAAGATGATCCTTTATATATTGCCTATTCCGCCATGATGGCAAAGGTAAATACATCATTTTAAGCTCCATCCCTCACTCCAGTCAGATGCTTCCCATTAATTTTAGATGCTTTTCAGACCTTTTCCTTCTATTTCTTACGTGGGCCGCTTGATACTAGTAATTTCTCTGTTTTTGACGAAGCAAATGCTGTTCAGACTTATATATATAATGAGAAATTTCCTACATTAAAATAATATTATAAAATTCCAGTAGGTGCAATCCTGTTGATATCACTTGGCACTTTGTTTTGTACAGGTTTAACTCATGAGCAGTCTTAACATGTTAGTTATCTTTATTATTTGGGTAATTATTTTGGAGTTAATATTTGAAGTGCGTCAAAAATAAGTTGACAGGTTTTTGCAACATATTGATTAAAGGTAACACGTTTGAGAACATTTTGGCTGTGAAAATAAATATTATGGATATAGAGAGAGATATGACATGAGAACACATAGCCTGCAGTTACAGGATGTATACATAGTTGGATGAGTACCCTGATGTACTCATACATTAGGGAATATCAGCTTCTTTGTGAGGATGAGCACAAATATTTATGAATACAGGTTTTGTAAATCTTCTTAATGCCTTTAATTACTGCTTGAAAAAATGTCTTTGGTCATTTTTGTAGAAATACTATAGTAAAAATAGGCATTATATTCCATAATAAACAAAATCTTGTGATTTCTGTTTCTAACCTAAAAAGAGCTGCCAGGAAGAAGAAGAAGAGGAAGAAGAAGAAAAAGAAAAGACATTTGAGGTGAGAGCTTTTAAATAACATTTATCATTGCCTAACGTGCAAGTATTTTAAATATGTCCACTAGAATAAATGCAAAAATAACACAGTGTGTATTGAGCTAGTTTAGTAGGTTATTCATATAAAAGAAAAATGGTTAGTTCTGAGTTTTTGGAATCAAACAACCCATGGATTATGGAGGCAAATGGCCTTCAACAACTTCAGATTTCTCATCTTCCTATTTTTCCTGAATCAGTTCCAGTCTGTATTCTGTTCTCATTTTTGTTCCCAAACCCAGGAGAAAGAAATGGAAAAACAGAGAACTCTCTATCAGCAAGCTCGCTTACATGATCGTGGCGCTGCTGAGATGGTCCTTCAGATGATTAGTGCAAGCAAAGGTAATATTCTGTGAAGTATTAAAAGTATACATGATACAGAATATCATAGTTAAAATGCTATACATATATATAGTGTATTATGTCATTATATCTATGATATGTATATCATATACAACTTGTATACAGTATATAATTAGGCAAAATAAATGTCAGTTACAACTGCACTAGGTAAAATTTCCAGACTGCTTTTCTGATTGAATAGTTCATAATTGCAAGTTTTAATGACTGTAGCCTTTTTTTGACAGGTCATACAGGACCCATGGTTGTTGAAACACTAAAACTTGGTATTGCTATTCTAAATGGTGGGAATAGCATAGTTCAACAGGTAATGCTTTTCTAACTACTGCGAGTCTTGTTTGTATAAAGGAGGCAAGTAATTTTGAGAATTTTAGTGTGTTTAGTCTTTTTTTTATTTTGGTGCATTTAATTTTAAGCTAAACAGTGAAGAAATATCAAGGTATTTTTGGTACAATAAGAATGATATTATTGCCAGTGATTTGCATTTCAAATGGTAATTCAGGAAGTTGGTAATTCATATAATTTTAATACAGATTATCTTTTTTCCCCCAAAATGTGTACCCCCTAGAAAATGCTGGACTACCTGAAGGAGAAGAAGGATGCTGGATTTTTTCAAAGTCTTTCTGGCTTGATGCAGTCCTGCAGGTAAAAGCATAAATCATACTATTACAGTTTCAGTTTTATTCAGGTTGGTGGCCTGTTGCTCAGTGCAGGTGGATTTGTTAGATTTAAATTACAGGAGTCACAGATTGTAGAACTCATGGGAAGTCTTTGTGAATCAGAGGAACAGTATTCTTCCAAAGGAGAAAATAAAGCAAAGATGGTATATGCCTTTGAAGCCTTAGTTTGGAGAGGCAGAAAAGTAAAGTGTAGTGGCTCCTTTACTGGTCCCAGATCCCTCAAGTTTTCTGTCTGGGTGATTATACGGATGTGGAAGACCCATCACTGAAGGAGAGACAGGCCAGTGGAGCTTTACTAAGCTTTCAGTTTCTGCACGTCTCTGACGAGTTACGTAATCTCTGTGTCTTCATCTGAATCCTCTGCATATGTATCAGGTTTGTGAGAGATGGCATGCGCCCGGTGAGACTACAGTAGTCCATTCCCTTGATAAACCAGAAGTTCACATTTGTTAAGGTAAAGGACTCACATAAAGAAGGCGGAAAACTATTGGTGCTTCTGATTACTCTTACAGTAGACAACCTCCTTCTCTCAGCCTTTTGAAGCAACAGAAGGGTTCTGAAAGAATAGACTGGGAATTAGAAGTGGAGAAGCCCTATGTAGACAGGAAAAAACATGGAAGGAGTGGTGACTTTCACTGCAGAAATTATCGCTGAGTAGTTGCAGCCTAATTAAATAACATGTATCTTGTAATTTTTCCATTTATGTAGAGCAATTTAGCAAGGACTTGCTCAAACAGGACCTGCAGTGATCATATTACCAATCATGTATGTGTATCATTCTGGACTTCATTTAAAAAGGTTTTGATAAAATGACTTGAACACTGACAAGAGAATGAAAATGATGCTTTAAACATGCTTTTGGTTTTAATGATGTTGCTGGATAGTAGAATATGTGACTGCATTGCTGTTTAACGGAAAAAATCAGATAATCATAGAAGTATATTTGGACTGTTTGAATTTAAATATTCTGACTGAGTGGTGAGAAGAATCATCATCTGCTATTTCACGTGCTGGGCTATACCAAGTTACGAAAAGAAAACAGAGATATCAGTGTATTTAGACCTTGTAAGATACGGAATCTCTGATTCCATATATGTCTTCTGAATATGGAATCAGACATTGCATACATCTTCTGAATAACATAATAATGCATAATATATACAGTAACAATATAATAGAATTAATAGTGGGAACTTAGTGGAAAACAGAGTGTGACTGAGAAATAACTGCAGTAATGTCCTTTTGGCAGGCAGGTTTGAGTCAATATAAAGAGTAATATTTCATGTTCCTTTTCCACTTTTCATTTATACATAAAACCATGAATGATCTTACTGGAAGTGAAGTTAGGTAAGTGGCGAGACCTGACCTGAGACTCGTTTCTTTTCAGAAATGGACACTGGACCCTTATTTTCACCTCAAGCTCTTTTATTTAATATTCATATTAAATAAAATATGAGGCAATGCATGTCACAGTGGGTCAAGACTAGTTGTTGAAGGCCTCCAGAGATATCCTAGAAGAAAATAATTTTCCATTGTGTACTACAGTACTTTTTCCTGTTTGCTTTTTTTTTCAATATAAGTGTTCTTGACTTGAATGCGTTTGAGAGACAAAATAAAGCAGAAGGCCTGGGAATGGTTACTGAAGAAGGAACTCGTAAGTAGAATGAAATTGATTCCAGTAGTGCTTAAAACATTATTTGTGCTTCCTTCTTTAACTAGAACTGTTATTTACTGTGGCTTGAGGTTTCTGTTGATAGACTTACTGTAAGTAATTCTAGGCTTTGAATTCTGAGTATGCTTTATATTTACAAAATCTTTAGCAATAGTTTTTAAGAAAAACATTATAACTTCCAATATTCTTATCCTGTATTCTTGTTATTTTTCTTTGATCCACAGTCATCGTTCGTGAGCGTGGTATGTTTGGGTTTACAGTTTTTGATACTATTGTTGCAAAAATGTGTTGCAAATACAGAGAGAAATCTTCCATTGCATCTTCCCAGATATCTTTAGGTTTAGCTTTATGGTCTGCAGCAGGTTGTGTGTTCAGCTTGGATAAACAGTTTGATGCTTATTAAAGAAGTGTCATTCGTATTTAAGGCATGATTTTTGTTATGACTAACCACCTACTTATTAGATATATTTCCTGTTGCTTTCTCTCTTTTTTTTTTTTTTGGGTTTGGTTTTTTTTTTTAACCATGGATGCATTGGAGTGCTAAATATTTTGGCTTTGCTTTTTCTGTCTCAGTTTTTCTTTTCGTTATTATCAGTCTGTTTCTTTCAAATTGCTTTAACGCTTTTATAATACTGTTTTTATTAGAATTCCAGTTTTAAAGGTTGCTGTGAGGTTATGTGTTCTGCATATTTAATTGTAACAGTTGGCACATAATCATTGCATTTATGTATTTTAAAGGTGAAAAAGTGTTGCAGCATGATGAATTTACTCGAGATCTATTTAGATTTTTACAACTGCTCTGTGAAGGACATAACAATGGTAAGTGAACAGAATTAATTTTGGGGAAAATGTGTGATAAGTCTGTTCCTAAACAGAATTGAATAGAACCAATTCTAATGTTTTTTTCCTCTAATTTAGTTTTATGAGGGGAAATTGGCATGTCAACAATTTGAATTGCAGAGTTCAATTTGAATTTTTAAGTCTTAATATAATTTCAGTTTTTATGCCAATTGTTAATAGTAAAGCCTATTGCAAGTCATGTGGACAACAATTCTTCAGTTCTATTTACATTTTAATCTACCTTCAATTTCCACCACGTAAGCATCTGTACCCAAAAAGGCACTTAAAAATAACGTGTTCTCTATGTCTCCATGAAAATATGAAAATAAACTCCTATTTTTTATTCCTATATGTAGTAACCAAACACAAATCACTTCTTATTTCAGATTTTCAAAATTACCTACGTACTCAGATGGGCAACACCACAACAGTGAATATTATCATTAGTACAGTTGACTATCTCTTGCGTCTTCAGGTGAGGAAAAAAGCGAAGAAAATGGAGTATAACATACTTGCCTGTCCTTCACTTTTATAAATTCACATTTTACCAGAAACAAATGTGAAAATGCTCTCCCCAGGGATATCTAAAAAAAAGAATTTTGATTTAATTTATTTCATCTCTTCTCCCCTTTTAAAATAGATTACCTTTCAGAATTCTGCATGAAACCAGATTTTTTGTAACTTATCTCATTTTTCACTTCTGCAGGGAGCATAGTTAGATAAAAATGCAAAAATTTCTTATTGTCATGAGAAATAGATTGACACAAAAATACAAAATTTCATCTGCTGATGATTCAACTTTTGGTGATAGAAATGGAGGCAGTAAATACTGCATACAGAATCCAAAATTAGAAAATATAACACTGTTATTTTGTTCTTAGGAATCAATCAGTGACTTCTATTGGTACTATTCAGGAAAGGATGTAATTGATGAATCAGGACAACGTAATTTCTCTAAAGCTTTGGCTGTCACCAAACAAATATTCAATTCCCTTACAGAATATATCCAGGTAAGCAAAGTCTTTTGCTCAAAGTACTAACAGTGAAGTTCTGTGATCGTGTCCTATCATAAATTTGTAAATACTTTGGCTTTATTGGCTCTATTTTTCTTAATTTTGACAAAGCTAAATGGAATCGCTGGCCCAGTGTAAAGTTAATACTAAAAGATGTGAATGGTTGTATATTTAACATGGTATGATCTAGTACTGATGCACTAGATACCGAGGAGACCTTAGGAAGCTCTCTCATGTATCTTCGTGGAAGCCTGAAGTTTCTTTTTCTATTTTTTCAGGGGGAAATCTTAGGAAAGCAATTTGTTTTATTTGTATTGTCGTATTTTATTTTATATAAATAAAAAATGTGCTTTATTTTTTTTAGGGCCCTTGCATAGGTAATCAACAGAGTCTGGCTCATAGTAGGCTGTGGGATGCAGTTGTTGGCTTTCTTCATGTCTTTGCCAATATGCAGATGAAACTTTCACAGGTATTTTCAGTAGTCAAGTAATCCTTCTTTGCATGTGTTTATAAATTACAATCAAATGAATGTCGAAAGCTGTTAACAGTTAATGTGTTGATACTTGTTGTATGTGCATGGGCCTACTGTAATGTAGAGGTCCAAGACTGAAGCTCAGGACTAGCGTCTTCATGTCACTGCTTTTAGCATTAATCATCACTGTCCGCTCAACTTTTCTAATACCAAAATCACTGCTTCAAACCCAATTATACCTTTCTTATAATGAAGGTGGCAATTTGGTCCCTGCCTCCCTGTTGCCAAAACCTGATGATCTGTCAGAGCAGAAGCCCCGTTAAAAGCATGGTTCCCATGCTACAGCTAAGTAGGGCAAGAGGAAAGCTGGGAAAGATTCAAAGAGGTCGGGAATATGGCAGTCAGTCAACTTGTCCAGTTAATTCATCACAGGCACAGAGCAGGAGGGCAACAGTCGGTGTTGATTTCACTGTGCCAGGGCATTGTGGAGTCCCACCCCTCTTCACAGTTTCAGGCTTCTATGTTCTTTTGTGATTTCTGCTTAATGAACCCATACGCTCAAGCCACTAGGCACCACATGCAACAGTGCAGAGTAATTTTCTCACTCTTACTCAGTGTCTCTGCTACTCTCTGACTTACTCATAAGATTTCTTCCCACCCTACAGAAGCATATCAGTATTTTGAGGTCTTTTTTAGGTCCTTAATGTTAGACTTATGTTCTGTAGTTAAACTAAACAATTCTAGTTCTATTTGAGTGGTAATGCATTATGCCATTAAATATTCCCTGTAAAGTGAGAAAGGATGGATTCTTTCTGAGATGAATACTGCCAGATCTGTGGTGTAACCAGTTTTGTGAGTTTCTTCTGTCCCTTATCTGCACTTTGGTAATCCTTAATGCTTTTTTAAAGCTTATCTTTATAGTATTAATACCTCTGCTGTAGTAAGTTACCCTGATACTGTATAAGACTTCTGATAGTAATCATAATAAAATGACAATGAAATGTTGCTGAAGAATTTGAACTGCATTTAGATGACCATCCTGCATACTGTTTTTTTTCAACTGTATTTATTTTTCCAGATAAATACAAAGACAAAACAATCTTATACTCCTTTTTTTTTTTTTTTTTTTACAGGACTCTGCTCAGATTGAATTGCTTAAAGAACTGCTGGATCTGCTAAAGGATATGGTAGTGATGCTCTTGTCACTGCTTGAAGGTAGGACCTGTTTTTCTTTGTGGTCAAATATGATTGTCTCAGCTTCATAATGTAAATTATGATAATTATGTTAATCTTTCTAAACTGTTTTTAATTGCCTTTATGTAATGCCAGGGAAAAAAACTATTTCGTATTTATTTAACAATTATTCTGGAATATACATAATCATGAGCAGAGGGCTGCTACAGAAAAGCATGTTGAACAAAAAATTACGAAGATTTAAGAACATTTTTGTTCTGTTCTCAGCATGAGTATGCAATGTGTTTATTTAAAATGTAGTGATGCCAAATAACTTCTTGTTTTAACACACTACTTAGGTAACGTTGTAAATGGAACTATTGGAAAACAAATGGTAGACACACTTGTAGAATCATCTAGCAATGTAGAAATGATTTTGAAGTTCTTTGACATGTTCCTCAAGTTAAAAGATCTGACTAACTCAGATGCTTTCAAAGAGCATGACCCAGATGGTAAAGGCATCATTTCAAAGAAGGAATTCCAGAAATCAATGGAGGCTCAAAAACAATACATACAGTCAGAGATTGAATTCCTGCTGTCCTGTGCAGAAGCTGATGAAAATGATATGTTTAACTATGTTGATTTTGTGGAAAGATTCCATGAACCAGCCAAAGACATTGGATTTAATGTAGCAGTACTGCTTACAAACCTTTCAGAGCACATGCCTAATGATTCACGCCTTCAGAGCTTACTTGAACCTGCAGAAAGTGTTCTTAATTACTTTGAACCATATCTTGGCCGTATTGAAATAATGGGTGGAGCCAAGAAAATAGAAAGAGTTTACTTTGAAATCAGTGAATCCAGTAGAATGCAGTGGGAGAAGCCACAGGTGAAGGAATCCAAAAGGCAGTTCATATTTGATGTTGTAAATGAAGGTGGAGAGCAAGAAAAAATGGAACTCTTCGTGAATTTTTGTGAAGACACAATCTTTGAAATGCAGTTAGCATCCCAGATCTCTGAAACGGATTCATCTGAGAGGCCTGATGAAGAGGAGGAGGAAGAGCCTTGTTATGTAGTGGGTATTGGAGATGATGAGGAAGAAGAAAAGTCCCTGGAGTCTGCTTCAGCTTTTGCAATGGCCTGTGTTGCAGTGAAGAAGAATGTTGCCAGCTTTTTTAAAATGGTCACTGTGAAGAGCCTAAGGAAACAATACAGGAAAGTTAGAAAGATGACAGTAAAAGAGATGGTGAAAGTGTTTTTCTCCTTTTTCTGGATCCTATTTGTAGGGATGTTCCAAATGTTCTTCACTATAGTGTGGGGAATTTTCCAGATTCTTTGGAGCACTGTATTTGGGGGTGGCCTGGTTGAAGGAGCCAAAAACATTAAAGTTACAAAAATATTGGGGGACATGCCTGACCCAACACAGTTTGGAATCCATGATGATGTTATGGAAGTAGAAAAAGTTGAAGGTACTGAGCATGGCATCAGAGCTGAACTTGTGCAGTTTGTGAAAGGTGAAAAGGGAGAAACTGACATAATCTCAGACATTTTTGGCATTCATACAAAGAAAGAAGGTGGCCCAAAACACGGTCAGGATGCTGGACTTGGAGATATTGCAGAAATCCTTGGTACTGATATCCAGTCATCTTTGGAAAACACAGTTCATAAGAAAAAAGGATTACAGGTATGTTAAAGAGATTTTGTATTTCTTTGAAGAGAATAATAATAATACAAATATATTACTGAATTTTCTATTAGTAACTGAATTATTTGCCAGTTAACTGATTAATAAATGTTCTCATTGAGAACATACTTTATAATCTGCACTCTTTTAAAAACAAACAGGAGAGTTTTACATGGCAGAAAAATTCAGTCCGGTGTGTTTAGATTTCACTACAGGAAATTGGTGTTATTTTTCATTTGGACTTTATTCAAAACAAAAATTGCTAGCAACTTTCTAGGCACAGATTTTGCTTTAAATTGTTTACAGTCCTGTTTATTCTGCATACCCCATTTTTTTACAGTATATTTCAATTACTTTTCCAATCTATTTTTTCCATAATAATGCCTTATCATTATCGTCTTTCTTCTATATGCTTTACTGATCACATACAATAAAATACCATTTTTTACTATTATTTGAAATAATTTTGCCTAAATTTATTATTACTTTAATGTTTATCATATAGTCATTCTTTACTTTTACTCTGTTTTATGAACTCTGTATTTTGTTCCACTCAGCTGAGCTAAATATAATTTATCATTACGTTTAAAAATGTATTGAACTAAATGTTAAAACCCAAATGCATTTGTCATATTTGGAATGCATTATGTTTCACTCTGCTTGTTATTCAAATATATCTTTCCTCTCATCGTTGATCCACCTCTTTATGGTATGCTTTCCAGAGATTTTCAAGATAAACCTCCATTGTACAACTTCTTAGTTCATTATTTCCTCTTCATTCATATGTTTTTTCTCCAAGATTTGTTTATTGCCTAGATTGAGCTATATTTTTCCAATTTTTTTTCTTATTTATTAATTCATTGTTATGCGTGTACTTAAAAATGAGTGTCTTTTAAATTCCTGCCTCATTTAGCATAAATGTAATGTGGTGAGTATTTAAAAATACTAT
Source organism: Chroicocephalus ridibundus (assembly GCF_963924245.1). Classification (NCBI taxonomy): domain Eukaryota; kingdom Metazoa; phylum Chordata; class Aves; order Charadriiformes; family Laridae; genus Chroicocephalus; species Chroicocephalus ridibundus. The sequence continues at coordinate 38,696,069 of NC_086287.1, forward strand.
TTTAACTTAAGGATCATAGCAGGTCTGAGTAAATATATTAGAATTTTCTTCAACGATAGTTGAAGTAAATATTTTACTTCAGATCTGACTAAATATTTCAGAATTTTGCTTGCTTTACTTTGATTTATCCATTTCTCAGGTTTGTTTGTAACTATTGACAGAAGTGCTCAGTAATTTATGCAGATACTTTGAGTCATTAATGTGGTCAGCAATGCAATTTATCCAGCTTTTACCTTTAGTATGTTTTCTAGTGAAACTTACCAAAACAATTTTTACACTAATTCTGTATTACAGAAATTACTTTTCACATGGTGTATATGAACGGCTCAAGTAATGCAGTTAGAGCACTGTATGTAACTGTTTAGTAGACCTCAAAGAAGAAACAGCAATGTAAGAATCAAAAGTTCCCTTCAGGAAGTCACTGTGTCTGTCTTAAGCATTTACAATAATAAAGCTTGCACAAATTGATAGAGACCGAAATTCACCTCTATATGCTGGAAAAGCTATTGTGTACTGATAAGGTCAATGACGTTACCGTAGAGCCAGCGAAACTGCATTAACCTATGGAACTGTGTATCCTGAAGATTGTTAGGACTTAGTTTTTACTGTGAAGTTCCATAGCAATCTGAGCACCATGCAGGTTAACAACTAAAAAAAGAAGTGAGAAGTGAGCTAACAGAGTGTGCTGATAAATCTGTGTTATTCATATCAGTAAAATCAAGATTGCACATGAAAATCAGCAAAGTGATGTACATGGGAGGAAAAATTATAATTTTACATGTAAAGTGTTGGATTTTGAGCTCATTGTTACTGCTTGGATATGAAATCTTGGGAATATAATAAGAATTCTACAGAAGTATCAGTTCAATGAAAATGTCAATCAACACAGATCAAAAAAAGCAAACTGAAATTTTGAATTGTTGAGAAAGGAACAGAGAGAGGAAAACCCCAGATGACTATGTTCCATGAACCCAAAATATAACTGTGTCTTGAAGAAAAAAGAATGTGATAAAACTGAAAAAGGTTCAGTGAGGGTGAAAAAGTTATCAAAACTTGATATGGAACAAATACTGTGTATGGAATTAAGTAGGTTAAGGCTCTTCAGCCTGGAGAGGATGGATAGGGATTTATTCATTCTTTTCCCACTCTACCCCTTAGAAGAACTAGGTGTCAGCAAATGATTGCTGAATTACACTCCACCAGCCTGAGATCTTAGGGGAAACTCTTTGTGGAAGAGTTACGCATGCTTTATCACATGTACAAGATGAGGCTTCACATGTTAGAGGTGAGATAAGCAAGGCAAGATCAATTTAGTAAATTCTTTCATAAATTATTTCACTACTTACATGCAAGAGAATAGGCATCCAGGTGAGTAGTGGGGGAAAAGTTTAGATAACTGTATTTGTGTATTAGAAATGTAGAGAATACACCAATAGATAATTGTTGTCTCAGCTCTTTGAAGAATACAGAAGAGGGTGAAGAGTTAAGATACGTTTTTGCAAAAGTGAATGGTAGCAAATTTAGGCACTTTAGATTCCTTTTTGAATCTAGGACTTCATAGCCTGCATCTCTCTGATTTCCAGTGAAGCTTAGATGTTCAAAATGCATTTGAAATGAGCTCACTTTGGTCTAGCAACACTGAGCCTAAAGGTGTTTGAAATCCAGGTCCCAGCTTCTTTGCTGCAGCTAGCCATCTGTAAAATGGCATATTGGTTTTTCCTTTTCACATAATCTGATAACCGTGTATAATTAAGTTGTTCAGTCAACTGGGATAGCTATAGTATTGATAACACCATATTGAAAAAGGCTATCTGAAGAATTTCTGCAGTATTCACTGTTAAAATCTAGTTTGAGCTGTCTATTTTTAAAACTGTAACATTTAAAAGTGCAAAGTGGTATAAAAAATATAGTGTGGTAATTATTTTATTTGTTTCTTAGAAAATAGTATCTAAAGTTACCAAAATTTTATTTTAATGTATCCATTTTGACAGTTAAAATACTTTTTGCAGATATCTGAAATTGCAAAAGAAGCTGAAAAAGAAAGAAAAGCAGAATCTGAGAAGGCAGAGTAAGTTATTTTTACACAATTCCCGTGTAATTCCTTGCTACTTCCTAATGCTAGATAATTTGGCCAGAAAGAATCCAAGCAATGCTCAGTATTCAAAGAACTTCGTGTACACTTTGTCTCATCAGTATTTTGAAAAGCAGCACAGTCCCTAAGAGATGGCAGACCATCTCAGTGAGCAACAAAATGGTAATCGATTTTTTGTGGCCCTTGACAATTCTGCATATATAAATCTGTAGCCGTTGTATTTTTAAAAGTTCCCATAACTACCTTTAAAAATGAGGACCAAAAGTTTGAGTTTGAATGACTTACATTTCTGAGGCTGCAACAGGGCCTTTTTTTGGTAGAAGATAAACACATTCTTAGAGACCCATCGTATGATTGCTACTGCAGTAGTAGTGTGATAAGTAGTAGTAGTAGTAGTAGTGTGATAAGTGAACCACATACTGCATTTCTTTATCTTCATGGCTAAAACTTTCAACCGCCTCGATGCCTCAACATTCTTTTACATATATGCAAATTCACCTTTTTTTTTTGTTGTTGTTGTTTAGTAACTAAATTCCCCTGTTACTATGTACAATCTTGATACTTAATTTTCATAAAGGCAGTTTAGTGGTGCAGGAGGAATGGTTGTCATCTCCTACATACTTTGTGAGGTGCAGTCCTCTGAAGCGAACTTCCTTGGTATTACTCATTCATATCTGTAACAGTGATTGCCTTGACTGAAATGAAATCATTTTCTGATACTGTGATTCAATTATGATACAGTGTACCAAATCCCAAAAGCTTTATTTCTCTTCTTCAGCCCCAGGCTCAAGAAAGTACACGTGAACTCTAAAAATTACGTTGCTTGTATTGAGTATATATGTACATCAGTGGTTTTAGCAAACACCCACTTCACACTTCGTGCAGTAACTTCTGCCTGGGTTTTGGCTTTTTACCCTTTTTGATCTCTCCTCAACAACTCTATTCTTGCCTATCATTTGAAACTAAGATCACCTTTCGTTTTTTACTCCGAGTTCACTGTCTACCTCAAGTCTGTTACGTACAATCATTTTTCTCCCAGTGTCAAAACTAAGTTTAAAGCCAAACTTTCTGAATTAGGATTCCTAATTTACAATACAGAAGTTTGGCTACGTATTTTTGTTTAGATAACCTTTCTTCTAGCATGGAAGATGGTGAGAAACAAGATAAAGCAAAGGAAGTACAATCTGAGCAGCCAGAAGAGGGAAAAATGAAGAAAAAGAAGCGACGGCATGGACAAAAAATTGAGAAACCAGAGGCTGTTATGGCTAACTTCTTCAAAGCTTTGGAAATTTATCAAACAAAAATGCTTGTAAGTTTTTCTTAAACTCTTCTAGTCACTGAATTTGATTTATGTGATATAGAACACTGGTTTGATATCGGAGGGAGAAATGTCATCATAAAAGAAACATTGGCATGAGTTTTCAAATGACTGGCTGTATTTAGTCTTTTTTGCTTTTTGTAATACTTCATACAGTTATATAAATAAAGTGTTGTGTGTGTGTAATTTCTCCTATCTTGGTCTAACAAGACAGATTAACCTCTTGAGTTCCTTGTTAAGACCTCCCTATTTTCCATAATTGAACTTCTAGAATCTGTAATTCTATTTTCTGTAAAATTTTTCTTTGTTCTTAAAACCGTCAAATGATGAACTCTCCGAAACCTTCTCAAGTAGTTTATTCCAATATTGTAGTATTTATTTTCCAGACTTCCTTCTAGAAATTTTTCCTTAATATTCTATTTCAGTCTTTCCTGTTGCAATTTTAAGCCCATTATTTTTAATCCTGTTCACCATGAAATGGGAGAATAGGCTGCCAAGAAATGCCCTTGCTCATTGTAACTGGTGTGTTAAGGCAGCACAATTACGTGTTTACGTTCTTAGAAACCTTGCTGCCTACTTTCCTTATCTTGATATTAGCTACAGGCCACGTCTAATTTTATTTTATTTTTTTTACTTTCAGCACTACTTGGCAAGAAATTTTTATAACTTAAGATTTCTTGCTCTATTTGTTGCATTTGCCATCAACTTTATTCTTCTATTCTATAAGGTAAGATTATGTATTGTTCTTTAAATATTTTTGGTAACTTCCAGAGGAATATTTAGTGACGGTTTCAAGGCTTGTTTAATAAAGCCATTATTACAAGCCCTTCAAACATAAACTAAAGTATATAGATATGAAGTAGTTAAAAGCAAGGACAAAAGTTTATGTTTATCAATACAAGTCCATCTTTCATAGAAAAGCGTCTGTGGGAGCCAAATAGGACTGAACAGGACTTCAGCTTTCAGATAAAGCTGTCAAAAGAAGGTCACTTAGGCCTTTTATTTTAAAGGCCACATTTTTAAAGTTGCTGCAATAATTTAGGGCAGTATGTCAGCTTTACGGCTTGGGGGTATTTACAGAATACGTATTAAATCCTGTAGTAATTTTTAAGCTCTAAACTAAGTCATGAAATAAAAACTTGTGGACAATGTACAAGTTGACAACATGAGAACTTTGTTTCTAGACTCAGCAACAACGTAGATTACAAAACAAACCCTAAATTCAGTCATATTAGATAACCGTGACATTTCTTGGTTCTTCCAAGAAAACATTTTTGCATAACTTTTTCATTGTCTGTTCTGCTTTTGCTATAGCACTGTCAATGGAGAGATTTGTAACTACTTGCTTTTTCTAGATTCTCTTTTCAGTGACATGAGATGATGCGGAGACTTCTGTGAAAATGAAGGACATCACTGTTCAAAGCTAATGCTCTCTCATTTTCCCATGAGCAGGCTTCGCAAACATCTTTTGTCATTATAGTAAAGCTTTTAAGTTTATTGTGTGTTTTCAATATGCTTGAATTTCTCTCAGGTGACAGAAGAGCCACTTGATGAAGTGGAGGAAGACTCTAATCTCTGGAACTCTTTTGATGAGGAGGAAGAGGAGGAGGGCATGGTGTTTTTTGTTTTAGAAGAAAGTACAGGTTACATGGCACCTGCTCTCAGAGCATTGGCAGTTATTCATACTATCATCTCCTTTGTCTGTGTGATTGGATACTATTGCTTAAAGGCAAGTTCTGAATCTTATTACTAATCTATTACTTGTTAAAGAACATTGGCTATGTCCCAAGGTCATTTTTGGAGCTAATACTGGTATAGCTATTTGTACCTAGTTGTTTAAAAATTCTCATTATTCAATATGTAGATGTTTTCCTCACGTACTCAGTCTGGCAGAGATGGAGTTAACTTTCTTCATAGCAGCGTGTGTATTTTGGATTTGTGGTTAAAACATTATTAAAACTGTTAAAACACCCACCTTCTGGTTATTGTGGAACAGGCTTGCACAGTATCAAGGCCTTCTCTTTCCTTTACCCACTCTGTGCATCCCCCAGAGGGTACGCTGGGAGGGGACACGAAGTTGGGAGGGGGCACAACTGGGACAGCTGACCTGAATGGACCAAAGCGATATTCCACACCATGTAATGTCATGCTCAGCGGTAAAAGCTGCCGGGGGATGCTTGACTTCCAAGATGGATGTTGCTCAGAGACTGGCTAGGCATTGAGGTGCCTGTGGGAGGTGCTGCTGTGATGTTTGGTCTTACATAGTGTTATAAAGAGGACGTAATACTGTAGGTAGATATCATAGTTTCTAAAAATATATAAACCATGACAAAGATGTCCACTGTCATTTTTATAGGTCCCTCTGGTTGTATTCAAGAGAGAAAAGGAGGTAGCTAGAAAGCTGGAATTTGACGGACTATACATAACTGAACAGCCATCTGAAGATGATATTAAAGGACAATGGGATCGCCTGGTTATAAATACTCCGTATGTAAAATTAAATGTTATTGTTGTATGTAAACTGTTTATAAATATTATAGATCATTAAGCCACTGATCTAGAACCTTCCCTGTCCATCTGCCACCTAGTTCATCTAAAAGAAAGGCATTTTTCACCTTACGTTGGATGCTACAGTATTAGATTTGAATATGAAATCCTGTATTATCTGTTTATTTAATATTATCATAACATGCATATTCCACATCCTTTTCCTTTTTCTAGGCTTTGCAAGGATTGTGCCTTACCTCACAAGCTCTCTCCGAGACGTTGCACACATTAGTCACTATTGAGAAAGTTTTAAAAAGATAACTTCCATCCTTTTCAGTGACTCAATTTCACATTCATATTGCATAGCAGTATTCTGCTGCCTGCCTTTCCCGCTTTTTGCTAACAAAATTTGTATACGACAAGAGAAGTAAATCTCGTGTAAAATAGCAATCCCACGATTTGAGTAGGTCTGACAGGAATTACTGTCAAGTTGTACGCATTAGCAAATACTGTAGTAGTCATACACTGATTCTAGGAGACTCACTTGCTGTTCTGTGAGTGAATGATACAAGTGTAGGCAAGAAAAAGAAAAATACCAGTAAGCTGCAGCAGTCTGTAGGAGTAACAGAAAGCTGTAAAAGAACAAAGTTATTTACAAGTCACAAAGTAGTTATGGCTAGTATATGCAGGCATAAGTAAGTATTTGATAAAAACAAGTCAGCAAAAACAATCAACTAAACGCATCAGAGTGACAGTATGCTGCCAAATAGCCAAAATACCTATCTTATCAGTTATACTCAATTTTTGTATATCATAAATAGTGCCCTATTTACTTTCATTTTTTCATTACTTTCAGATTTACTTTCATTAAAATCAGAATGTCTAAAATAGCAGAAATTATTGAATGCTTTGTTTTCCTACACATGAATTTTAAGAATTTTCTTTCATTTCAGTTAGAAATACAGACTGGCGCATATTATTAAAGTTACAATGGAAGGTAATTGGGAAACTGGAGAGCTTGCTTACTTTCCAACCCGTTTCTTTAACTATTGACAGCAAGCCATCTAGACATCCAGTAAATTTATTCTCAGCAAAAACAAGCATAAATTAATGAGATACATTGTCAGCTTATCCCGAACGACGTGCTGTACAGCCTGTTCTCAGCATGTTGCACTGTCTATCAAAACTGACTAAAAGACAAAGGTAATTTAAGCAGACTAATTCTCCCCTCTTGATGTGAACCAACTCTCAAGGTTTAGTGCAGGTATTGTAACGAGCAGCATAACCACTGCTGGAGGGTACCCAGTGCTGTGTATACACTGAAATATGCTTTCTATAAGTGAAAAAAAAAGGTAATTAAAAAGGCAGAAGAGGTACCCTGATAAATGCAGCACTGTTAGATGTTTATGGTAAAAGAGACAGATCCAAGCTGGCTACATTAGACACATACTTGGCTTAAAAGTCTGAGAAGTCAAGGAAAGAAAGAATATAGATCACTGGACCAGAACGTGCTATCTGAGACATTGGAGGTGTTTGCCTTTTTCTGGAGGAATCTCATTCAGAACTTCAATTCAGAAAAATAAAAAATTGAGCACTTAATAGAAGTTGGGAAGTTTGTCTCACATCCCAGCAGAACAGTGTCCTGGAATCTCATTCTTCTGATGTTAACGCTTGCTTTATTTTACCAATACTGTCCTTTAGTTTAAGTAATTATTTTTCTTACTTAACTTCCTGCATATTTGCTCAATTCAATGTTACATTCAGGAAATGATGAGAGAAAAACCTTAAATTTTGTAGTATTGCCTGCTAATTGGCATTGTTCAAAACTGCCGTACTATACAGTAAGACTGTTAGAATGAGGAATTCCTGGGCACTGCTATTCATAAGACAAGAATTTCTTATTCTTCAAGAATAAGAACAGTATTTTTTACGAAGATCAGGGAAATGTCACTGATAAGAGAGAAGGCTATCTTTTTTCTTTCAGGTCAAAGCTAATGTATTTCCTAGCGTCTGTTTTAAGATCTCCCCCAGGATAAAAAGTTGCTTATTGAAGCATCATGGTTGCTCACTACTCTCAAAAAAAGCAGGGAATTTTCAACAAAAGATACCCTTTCAATAAAAGATACCCTGACACTTCTTCAATATTTAAGATTTACTGCTTCATTTCTTTCTCTTTTGTATACACAATAGGTTTTCTTTTAATTACCAATGTGGGCACGAGGCAGATGACACAAAATGTTCTTTAGCTGAACTGTCTCGCAGCTGTAGAATTATAAATGTTTTTTACCTTGTCTTGTTCTGGGATGTCAGATCCAGTAACAATATATCCGCCTGACAACAACGTTACCACTGACCTCTGTTCTTGCCAAATGATCTTTGCAATTTTCTGGAGGGTGGTGGGTTTTTTTTTTATTAATTTTTTTTTAATTTTAATTTTATGTTGGCAAACTGTTTACTGGTTCCCAAGTGTTCAGCCTCCATTTGAAATGTAATCTAGCGAACTTAAAAAGTATTTATGCTACAAGACTCTCACATTTTCCTCTGAAAATCATTGTCTGTGTTGATTTTATGGCTAGGAGCAATAAAGTACTTATTTAGGAGATGAATGATATTACAGTGACTACCCTAGCCTTATCGAGTTGTTAGGCTCATTAGGTTATAATATTTAGCCTGCTGTCTATTTGTAGCCAATCATATTTGTGGATGTGAAAAAGAAAAGAGGGGGGAAATAAAAAGACGATATTGCAGCGAATGATGATTAATAATAGCTGTTGTCAACATGAAAAGAAATTGTTCGAAGTGCAGCATGTGAGTGAATGAAATTGTACCAGAATCTGCAGTGACCAGGAACATGGTATTTTCCTTTATTTAGGTGTTTTTTCCTTCCCCTGACAAGTTAAATAACTTGACATATCTTTGCCTTATCTATGTAGGTCCTTTCCTAGCAATTACTGGGACAAATTTGTAAAACGAAAGGTATGCTTTTTCTATTTCTATTACGTTAGTCGTAGCAATAATCTACTATTTGGTTAATTCGGATATCTATGTGTAATATACTTTTGTACGCATAAATATACAAATAATTGAGAACTGAAATTTGTTTTATGGAAGTCATTGTGGCAAATGTCTCAGTGAACAGGCAGCTGCAGCGTAGGTGGGAGGAGGGAGAAGACAGAAGGCTGTGGTTTCCTTCCTAGACTCAGGCAATCGAAATAACTTTGTGCTGTCAATCAGCCACGCAGGTCTAATTTACAGTCATTGTCATCTTTAGGATACAAAGCCCCCTCATCCCCCTAAAAAAAGAAAAACATGCCATCTTAAATGACGGCAAATTATACATAAGCTTTCAGATAATAGCCTTTAATGCTTCTGTTTTTCTTTGTTATGCTCCCCCTGCCTGGCTTCCTGGGAGTTCTGACTGTTCTAGTAGTGTTAATTGTGAAAGACTTTTTTAAAAAAAAATTCTGACAACTACTGGCTTAAAGTAGGGTGAATGTCACCAAGGTCTTTCTCTGAGCAAAAGCTTCTCTTCTTTCATTTTTAGGTTATTAACAAGTACGGAGACTTATATGGAGCAGAGCGCATAGCAGAACTTCTGGGTTTGGACAAAAGCGCCCTTGATTTTAGTCCAGTGGAAGAGAGCGAACCAGAAGAGGCATCTCTTGTATCATGGTATGACTTTTGAACTTCACAGACAAATTGTATGTTGGCATAACGTCACCGTCAAAGATGAAAACAGATTTTATATTGAAACTGTAGTGACGTTTTCCTCAGCATGGAAAATTCAAATGGAGAAGTCTTCCTAATGTGGAAGTAAAATAACAAAGCTTTTTGTTTGTTCTAAAACGTACTTATAATGTTATAAAAGTAAGAAGAAGAATCACACAAGTTGATGCTGACTGATATAGTTGGGCACTCTTTTATTTTAAACAATAATCAGTGCAGCATTTAAAAGTTCTTTAGGTGTTACAACAGAGTTAGTTTATAAACCACAGCACCGAATAAGTATTGGTATCAAACGTCTAGATCCCAGGTATCTAGAAAAATCTCAGAGATGTTCTCCTGATTTATAATCCATCAGTGAAGATGAGAGTTTCAAAGTATCCAAGTCCCAAATGATTTAGGCTCCAACAAGAATTTGGTTTCCCCAATCCTTAAGGCACACAAGAATCAGGATTTCCGTTCGCGTGACATCTAATGGCAATAAAATATTTAGAATCTTGCAGAAGGTGTTACCTTTTATCTTGGAAATTTTGGCAACATTTTCAACTAGACAGGACACTTATGTCTTGAATTCAAGCAATTCCAGTTCCACATTTCACTACTTTTAACACACATTTTAATTTTTATAAATCTGGAATATAGCAGTATCACTCCTACTGAAATTGTTCCAACCATTTCAATGGTTTAGAAACTGTGTATGGGTGCTCAGAGTTAATGAATGCTCTCTGAAAAACGAAGCACCTACATCATTCAAAAAATAAATAGCTAATCTCTATCACCACCTTCAGCAAACAAATGTGAAGTACCAAACCTAGTTTGTTGTTTATACTTACAGAATTCAATACTTAATTTTGACATTGATGCATTTCAAAAAATTTGTATTTCCTAGGTTAAGCTCCATTGATACAAAGTACCACATTTGGAAGCTCGGAGTTGTTTTCACTGATAACGTGAGTACATTAGCCTAGAAGAACATGCTTTGATTTACTATAAACATGATTCTGTCTTCCACCATCTGCTTTTATTTTAAACAAACATACACAAATACTACTGCATTACAGAGCCATTTTAAAATAGTTTTTTCTGTCTTGTGTTGTAGCAAATTGCTTTAATTTATGTTAAAATTTTTGTTTTGATTCTAAATAGCAATATGCACCTCCTCACCATTAATACAATGCCAGCATTTTGGAAGTTAATGGTACATTGATGAATTTTGTAGAAATCAATCTAGCAACCAAAGGCATCTTTTGTAAAATGAAGCACAGCCTACAGAAAGTTATCCTTTCTTCTTCTTGAATCATCTGTTTGATATGGTTGGTTAATTTGAAAGGACCACGCTTATACTGAAAGTCCTTTTTTTGGGAATTGTCTTTTTCATTCTCTTGAGCATTCCCAAACAAACAAGGCGGCCAAGGTGAATCAAGTGAAGATGCATATATTCATTGCGCACTAAAAGCACACCGAGCCACTGTTCTTCAATAAGAGCTTTCATGTCAAAGTGGCTTCAGGTTCACTGCTTGTTAAAAGAATAAGCTGTGTTATCTGCCGTCGGTTTTTGAGGTGTCCTGGTTGAGGTGGTCTGAGACTTCAACAGAGAAAGTGTCTCAAGAGTAATACAATGCATTTTCTTTCCTTCAGAATCAGTATTAAAATTTAAAGTATTGTGTAACCAAAAGTTTTAAGGTAGGGGATTTTGATGTTAATAACACATATGCTGAAGACTGCATTTAAGTGTGCAAAGACAGAGGTCTCATTAGCATAACTAAGCAATAAACGTTCCTTAAATGAACAGTGGAGATGATAAGAGACACTAAGACGGTCTTTTTTGAACATGTAAAATAGAGGTATTACATTCAGACTGTGATTCTAATCAGATCATGAAAGTATTATTTTATTTCATAACTCAAGTGACTAAAAGAAAGCCAGATTTTGGATCCAGTAATGCACATGAGCACCTGCTAACATTCTGCCACTTTTCACTTCCTCTGCAGTCGTTTTTGTACTTAGCTTGGTACACGACTATGTCTATCCTTGGGCACTACAACAACTTCTTCTTTGCTGCTCATCTGCTGGACATTGCTATGGGTTTCAAGACATTGCGAACCATTTTGTCTTCAGTCACTCACAATGGCAAACAGGTTAGTGCTACATGCAAAGGTGTGAAAATGAATGCGTTTTGTAACAGTGCTGGAAAAAATCTTGTGGTACCTGGGAAATACTGGAATGAGATCCATTTTGATCATAACTGGATTAAAGAATAGATCCCATTGTGTCTTCTGCAGCACGTTTAATACATGTTAAATCCTATGAAATGATAATAATCTATACCCACGGAGTGCTGACAGCTGAAGAAGTTTTCTACCACTGGAGAAATGCAAGAATATGAATTATGACCTAACCAGCACCTTCTCTGTGCTCAATGATGAACTGATTGGTGGTAACTAATAAGAATTCACAATCTCTCCTTAGCTAGAGCATTAATAATGATCTGGCGCTGAGATTTCAATCCTTAGCTAGTAAGAAAGTGCTTACAGGTGTGGGCTTTGTGCACTGTGGAGTATATTTATATGCCACTTCCATCATGCAAAGATCAGATTAATAAAATCTACTTCCAAAACTGATGGTTGAAACTTATGCAGGGAATCATTCTCAGATCTCTAAAGGCTCTGTGTTCCTAGCTAGCACACCAAGAAAAGCAAGCTTTTCACTAACGCCCTTTTTTAATGTACATTTAATTTCAAACATACACATTCCATTCATTCTCGACTGCAGTAACATGTATTCTAAGACCACTCTTATGCTCTCTTAGACTTGTCAAAACATTTTCAACCACGTAACGTTTTTGGAAGAGGCCTAAGAATATCACCTTAGCTTAACTCAGATATATTCTTTATGTTTGCTTAATCCTTTCTTTCAGCAGAAGTTGACCAATGGAACTTTCTTTGCTTATCAGGAAAGGAAGTTTCTAAAATAGTACATATGAGGAAGTTTTCAGTATCCTCACAAAAACAAATGAAATCTCTGGTTTCATCCCCTTCATTTTCCTCCAGGATGACCAAAGTCTGATTGATATATTTTCTTTATGAGATTTTTCTAAATATAGTACTCAAAACTGAGCATAATTGACAGACCTGTTTCAACTCAAGACCACAGCTTTTAGTATACATTCTTAAAAAGCGAAGCTTAGTTTTCCTCATCCTGTTGCTTTTCTTGCTAGTGGATACGAACACTGAAAGACAGGTGGAGATTTTTCAATTGACGCGTTCACTTTGGGAGCATACTTACACATTGGCAGAAAGTGATAAACTGACAAACAGCTTGTTGTTCAGTACTTTTACACTTCTTTTAAGAGTAATACCAATTGTCGCACTTTGAAAAATATGTAGACTTTAGTAACTCCTCTCCAGAGCCGCATCTTCTAATGCCAACTCCAACAAACAATATAATCTAGTCTTAATAACTGCTGAACTTTTTCACCTAAGGATTTTATTTGCTTAAAAGCAGGACCTGAAAAATTACCTACTTTTTGGCTATCTAAAAAATTTTCTATCCACTTTATTAATGGCTTTGCTAACCGCGTTTGGAACAGAAAATAGACTATTGTAAGTCATAAGAAGTCCCAGTTGAAATTATTTATCAAATTAATTAAAGGGGTTTATTTTTTATCATTTAATGTTCACTGTATAGCCAGTTTTTCAAATTACCAGAATTTAACTTTTAAATTAAATAGTGGAAACAGTGCTTCAGTGATACATAGGCCGTATGCATATAGCTCAGAAAGATGGAAACAACTTCAGTTTCTTGATACCGTTTTTCCCTTTGATTTTCACCTGAGCACGGGGTAAAGTAACACCTCTACACTGATCCAAGCAATAGGGAGACCTCAAAGCCGTGATACCTGCTATCTTAGTTTCCTTATTGGGAAAGGTACAATGTAACACATGTTCAGTACTTAAGGCAGTGCACTGAGCTAGCATGTCTCTTCTGACCGCATGAAATTGAAACCTGCTTTCACCTCATGTCTCCATACACAGCTTGTGCTTACTGTAGGACTCCTCGCTGTAGTAGTGTATCTTTACACTGTTGTGGCGTTCAACTTCTTCCGCAAATTCTACAACAAAAGCGAAGATGAAGATGAACCCGACATGAAATGTGATGACATGATGACGGTAACTAAAACATCACGAGCATGCTTCAAATTTCATCCTGAATTTTCAAGTGGATACTTAAGATAAAACGATAAGCAAGGAGGGGTGTTTTTGTTGTTAAGTCCATGGGTCTCTTCTTCTTGCTGTATGTCATTTTGAAAAAGTGAACGGTCTCGAAATGCCCTCTGCATTCTTCAGCGGTCTAAACTCAGCGGTAGATAGATGGCACTCACCAGTATAGGAAGATATACCACAGTATTGAGGAGAAAAATCCAGAATATGATTTGCTGCAACTCTCATGTGAAGATGGCAAACCCGGAAAGTATGTGGAAGAAATTTCATGACAAACTGGCCAGCCCTGCAATAAGAAGCTGTGTTGTTGCAGCACAAATAAATCCAGTTTCTTCCCAATGTTTGCAAATGTGCAGGCTCCTCCTCTCCTTGTTTTGGTTATATCAAGTATATGGTGTTATTAGCACTAGTTACAAAAACCTGCCCCAAACTGCTTACAATTAGTAATTTAGTCATGAAAAAAGAAGTCAAAGGTGAGTAGAGGAGGAGGAAATGAAACCTTATTACAGGTGATAATCTAATGCTACTAATTTCCCTTCTGATTTCCACCTGTTGCTACAGAATGTTATTTTCGTCACATTAAAAGATACTCTACAGATAATGTATTATGGTATGAAGAGGATTTGATTTTCTTATTGTATACAGAAAACAGCACAAATTCAGGTATTAAAACTGTAATATTCTGAGTTTGCGGCCAGCTCATTTCTTCCATGGAATAGTCACTCTCTGCCTTGTGTTATATGCCAAAAATAGAATCAAATCCCTCAGACCAGAGCTGTGTCATAGAATTCCACAAAATGCTCTTCCCTATTCTTGACCTTTCTTTCAAACACTCAGTGCAAGTCAGATGTGCAAACGATGGAAATTATGAAAACTGCCCAAGCAGTATTATTTAACTGGTCCCTCTGCAAGCTGGATACAACAGTATGGTCATAAAATAGGTGTAAGAGTAATTGGAATAATTAAACTATATTACTTTTTAAATATAAATTACTTTACCTCTACCATGTGAGGTAAATCAATTCCAAGTTATGTTTTTAAGTTTGATTAAACTAGTACCAACATCTTATGTCAACAGAAGATGTAACCCCATTTGTTAAGGCAGTAACAGACTTTTAAAGGTCCAGCGTGAGAGATACATGAGGAATGATACTGTGTTCTTTGTTACTCTAACTTTTGAAGAGCATTAGCAGAGCAGAATCTTCTTTAAACAGAAAAAACCCACACAAAACAGCACAATAATTCATGGTAAGTATATCTGTAATTTTCCTCTCTCTTTTAGTGTTACCTGTTCCACATGTATGTGGGTGTAAGAGCTGGTGGTGGCATTGGAGATGAAATTGAGGATCCTGCTGGAGACCCTTACGAAATGTATCGCATTGTCTTTGACATCACATTTTTCTTCTTTGTCATTGTTATCCTACTGGCCATTATTCAAGGTACCAACACTAACCATAGTGGAGACTGTTAGAATTTAGTTTACTTAACTTCTGCAATGTTTTTAAACCCCATCTGTGTTTGAGGTAAATTTAGCAGTATTGCTATGAAGACTTATTTCTGAGTTGGTAAAATCACTAATTCTGAAAGTAATAATTTTAGACTTAATTTATAAATAATGCATTGTCCCAAGTACTACACAAAGACAAAGCACAAGAAATGTAACTTATCAGGGTTGAAGTGTTTATGGACACTTTGGCAGCTATCCAGCAATGACACAGCATGTGCAGGATCACTGCTCTTGCTGTAACCGTTCAAACTTGGAGAGCCTTGCTGGAGACGCTCTTCACACCTTTAGTCTGGACCCACCGCAGCTGGCTGGGGAATGGAGACTTTCCCCTTGGAAAGGAGAAACGACATAGAGAAAGTCACCGTGGCCACATACCCATTTCCTCCTTTCTTTAGAGGATGATTTGCAGTTTTATTTGGTTTGCAGTTGTGGTTTACAGAGAACGAGACCTCTTCTCTTCCATGCCTGTCGGTGTTCAACACTCATTGTATAAATTGCCCTAAGGCTGTTAGGAAAAACCCCATCATTTTATGTCAGTCTGGTGGGAAAGAAAAACTGAAATACATCTATATTGAGAAGTTATGAATGTCACAGTCCCCCAAATGATCCAAGTCCATTGTTAATGTGTTGTAAGTGGAGGAATAATGCTTCAAATGTGAAGCAGCATCACAAACTGACTGGGGGGGCTGGGGGAGAAGCGTCGTCTTTGTTGAACAAAAGTTGGGATACAAGAGTTCCAAGAGAAGGAGAATGAAAGTTAAAGTCTTTCATGGGAACAAAAGAGATGAGATTTATGGAAGCTTAACTTGACCAGAACATAAGTACAGAAAAACCTTTCCACTCTCAAGATTGTACTTCTGTGTAAGAGAAATTCTTACTGCTGGGAGTGCAGTGTGACCAGGTGTTAGATGTCTGGAAATTGATAGATAGTATCTTGAATTGTTTAACCTGCATAAAAGTACGCTAAACTCCAGACAGTGGAGAATGTCTGCCGTTGAAATATGAATGTTGCTAAGTACTGAAGTGCTGTTACTTTTCCGTTTGAAACAGGTCTGATCATCGATGCTTTTGGTGAATTAAGAGACCAGCAAGAGCAAGTGAGAGAAGATATGGAGGTATGAGTAAGCACATAACATTTTTCATTACTCTCACTCATCTAGATCGTTATTGGTTAAAATAGCATCTTTGAGCTAAAATTCATTTGTAACCACAACTTGTGTTTCCAGACCAAATGTTTTATTTGTGGAATCGGCAACGACTATTTTGACACAACCCCACATGGCTTCGAAACACATACTTTGCAAGAACACAACTTGGCAAACTATCTGTAAGTATAGTTCCTTTAGTTCTTTAGTGATAGCGCAGCTTTCCAAAACCTCAAAGCAATCGGGACTTGTGTGTGTTTAGACTATTGCCCAGAGTGCCAAGACACTGATCTTCCACTTCCATCAGTAAACAAAGAGCCGATCAAAGAGGAGATTTTAAAAGTTAATTTGGTGGCATTAGTTACTCATACAACAAGGATAATTATATGAGCATTGTGCCAGCGGAACCAAAGGAGCCAAACTGCTGGTGTCTTACAGAAGTCTGTCTTTGGAATGCTGCATCTGAACTTTTTAAATTAAAAAAAAAAAGTGTGCCTCCTGGAGTGGAGGCTGCATTATACCCTGCATAGCAACTGACACTGCAAAATCAAAGCACACTACTTCTGTGAGGTAAATTTCCATTAATATCCATAGTTTTACCAGTCTATAACCTCCAAGCTTTTCTTACTATGTTGACTTGCTTAATTGGTATACGGGAACCTGTAATTCACAGTGAATTAAAATTGTCCATTTCCTTAATATTAGAATATACAGCGAACAATCTTTCTAACCACGTTGCCCTTTAATTAGACAAATGCTATATTCACTATACGCTCCTTTCTTTACCATGAAAGCACATACCAAGTTTAATTCCAAATGCACTGCATCACAAGCGTCAGCCAGGAGTGGGGTTACTACAGACAGACCATTGTTAGTACTCTACAGCCCTTCTCATTAGTTCCAGCTCTGTACACGGGAGTGAGCGCAGGTACCCGAGACAGCTTGGCGCAGCTTACGAGCACCAGTGTTTGGAAATCTTGGTGCAGCTGAGTATTTGCCACACTTCTATCTATAGCCCTAGTAACTTCTTCCAGGGCGAGATGTTGGCGCATGTGCGTACAGGAGGTGGCATATGCCTAACTCACGTATTGCTCCTAGCACTGAAATGAAGAAAATGCTAAACCATTTCCACTTCTACAGATTTTACATCTATTAGCACTTCCACAGAAGTGCTGGAGGACAGAATTTTCTCCTTTAACATAAGCACTTTAGACCCCCAGCAGTATCGTTACTCTGCTGGTTGGCACCGTCTCCCTCAGATACCCCAATCTATGAAAGGTGAGGCAGAGATGTTACATTTTCTGCATTAATACCCACATCATGTGCTTGTTTCAGGTTCTTTTTAATGTATCTCATTAACAAGGATGAAACTGAGCATACTGGCCAGGTGAGTAGAAAGTAAAACTTTTTTTTTTTTTTTTTAAGATTATCTTTCAACGCTTTGTTGAAAGATAACGCTTCTTCTCCAGCCTTGTAGCTGTGTACCACCAGGTGGAACTGATGTACCACCAAGGAGTGGAGATGGTGCCACCCTCCCTGAGAGCCTTCTGGCAGTGAAGGAAAAGGAAGGGTTAAAAAAAAGGGAGGTGGCGGCTGCAGCAGTGCCCTGTTGTACCCCCCGCACTGGACTCGGGCATAGTCATCGTACTGTCACCTTAGCTCTGAAATGAAACCCTGAAATACACCAGTTATAGCTTATTCCCAAAAGAGTCAGTAGTGAAGCTACTATATTTATAGTCTAAATCCAGACATATGTAGATATAGATAGGTACATGGATGTGGGTAGGTATGTCTAGTGTTGTTAGGCCCTAAATGTAAATAAATAAGAAAGTGTATAGGATTTAACTATATCTTGTCTCAAATAAGCGGCTGTTACGCAAACACTACAAAAGTACCTTACACTTCAATGGTTTCCAAGCAAACTAAACCACATTTGATATATGCAGATTGTGTACAGGTTTGCTCGGATAGAACTAGACTGATTCATTTATGCAGTTTTTCTAATAGGGCTTAAATTTCAGTTCTACTGAACCAAGACAAGCGCAGAACATTCTACAACTGTTCTTGAGTTACGATCTTTGAGTTTCAGTGCCTTCCCAGTTGCGCCCCCCGGTAACGGGCACAGCACCTGGTTATTGTTAAAAGTTTCTCTAGAGCACTAACTGCAAGGTGTCTGTTAAAATAAACACTCTTTACCATTTTCAGGAGTCATTTGTGTGGAAGATGTACCAAGAAAGATGTTGGGATTTCTTCCCAGCAGGGGACTGCTTCCGGAAACAGTATGAGGATCAACTTGGCTAATACCACAAAAGAAATTATTTATTCGTGAACTGTTACGATCCAGTATACAAAAAAAACTTCCTTTCTTTTCACAGTGTAATTTCAGAGCTTGTATTTGCTTTAAATGTCTTCAACACGTACGTAAAATTTGACACTATTTCATCGGCTTTTTGTACCTACCACATAGGAAACAGGTCTCCTGTTAGAATTTTCATTAGAAAAGAGAAAACTATGCCAGATTTACTTAAGCCTTCCTGTTCAAACATGGTCTGAAATGATAACATCTTTTTAACTGCATCATTAACTCAGTGTGTGGCAGTACAGTTGAAAGGGCTAAAAGGTGTCTTAATTGCACAACATTTGACATTTAAGAACTTGAACATCAGAGGCCCTGCCTCGTGAAAAAATACTTTAACTGCTGTCCAGTTTTTGCCCCCGGTATTTGCTAGTGAATGTATTAAGATACAGCCTGAAAAGCTTTAAGCAGTTAAAAAGAAAACATTTTCAAACACTCTGTCGACCTTGAAACATTAAGTGCCTTAAAACCTCTGTAGACATAGCTATGCAAACTTTTTATTTATGTTAGTGTTCTAGATGAACGGATCCATTACCTGTATTGCTTTCCTGTCCTTCTGTATGAAATTGCACTTGAAGTTTGTTTATATACTACCTTCAATAACAGCTTATTAGATGCTGCTGTTAAAAGACATACACTGTATCAAAATTAATACAATTTAAATCTTAGGCCAAAATAAAACAATGCTCTATGGTCACCTGCAAGTAGAAGCTGCTAGGATTATGCATTTCTTTTCTTCTAATAAAAAGTGCCCACTGCAATAAAGTATTATAAACCAAATGTGACTTTTGCTCTCTTCTTTCTCCTTTGTCCACACTATGGAGATGTCGCGTGAGGAGGGCGACTGAAAACACACGTATTCATTATTCATTCATAGCTTTATTTTAAAGGACTACAGAGAGCAAGTACAAGCTGAAATAACTGTTCTCGTAGTGTGCTGTAGCCTGCATCTTAAGCAACGAAAATCCTAATTTCATCACAAATTTTAGACCTTTCTAAGAGTATCAGTCTCAGACAATTTTCAATCACAGCTAAACGAATTTTGGTTGCACAGAATTTTAGGTGCCAGGAAAGAAAACCGGGCATTTGGCATGCTCAACAAAGTGAAATAGATAAAGGAAATAATGAGGAGATTCAACTTTCCACTTAATGTTTGCTATATTCAGTTATTCATATAAGAAAATTTGAGCTTCAGGAAATCATACTGTCCAGCCAGTCTTCAAGCTCCTCCTCAGTAACATTTTTAGATGTACGCTGCTGCTGCTGCTGCTGCTGCGCTGCTGCGCTCTTCTCTTCAGGCTGATCTAGTTTTAAAGGGTCTAGAAAAGTGAAAAGAACAGACTTGAAAATCTGGAAACAATTCCATACCAGCCCTTTTGTCCCAGATCATTGTGCTTTTTAATGCACAACTGACTACTTGAACACAATCTCTCTCTCTTGAAGAACAGCGAGTCATATTCCAAAAATAGTAGCAACAATAAAAAAAAAAAATAATGAGGCAGGTTAATAAGGTCCACAAGAGCAATGTGGCTTCTGTCTGATTCAAGGAGGGGCAGGGCCTGGTCCGCAGCTGGTAACGCTTGAAAATAGAATTCATAGCAAGCCATCAGAAAGAGCTGTCAGTTCTTCCTTGTACTCTTAGCACAGTGAACTAAGGGTTCATAATGTTACATAAAAACTTTATTTAGTCTTCCTCTCACTAAAATTCTCTAGCAGTACATTAATTTTATTTTTTTTTTATTTAAAATTCTGCTGAATCATAAAAGACCAACGCTGTTCTGCAGAAGAATTTCTCTTAATGCTTAAAACAAACTGACAATTGTGCAACTTTACTTCAGTGGGGAGTTAAAATTGAAAAGGAACAAATGGGTCAGAACATAGCCCCACATAAATGAAATGCGGAATGACAGAGGTGACGACAGTGGCGCTGTTGACTGGCTAATCAAGAGATTAGCCAAAACATCACCAAAACAGAGCAATGGAAATTGAATAAGGGCATGCCGGGTAGAAGAGAAATCTCACCTTTTTCCTTACAATCCATTTTCAAATCCTTCTCAGTTGATCTGTTGTAGGATAATGCACCAGACACGGGTCTGGTTTGTGTACCAACGGGAGCATCTAGATTTAGGAGAAGATCTAGTTCTTCATCCAAATGGTCAGTCTCTTGCTTTGATAGCAGCTGGGCTCTCTGAAATGGTTCTGCTGCACTTGCTCGAGGACCATTTTGACTTCCAGGCTCTGATGGAGCAACAGAATCACCAAGGGGATGGGAGACCAAGGCCGTTTCACTCTGAGGCAGAGACTGTCGGAACAGAAGCTCTCTCCTCTTGCCGTCTTCAATAATTTTAGATTTCATCTGTGGGAGCTCTACAGGTGTTGATGCCTAAGAGAACAGGAAAGGGCTTGAGTCTTTCTAATCATTAACCCCATGTTTATTATTCTAATTTGGATTGTAATTCATGCTTCCTACATTTGATCACTTAAGAAGGTACAATGAATTTCAACAGAATTGAATTCAGAAGTAAAAGCAAACCAAAGTTATCTTCACGATGCTTTTGCAGAGCAACTACAAAATAAAAACTCCTTTTATCCCTTACTGTGAAATACGAGATTGTATGCTAAATCAAGTTCCATTGTTTCACAAACACTTCCTGGAGAGTTACTTTTCTTTAATTCTTCTGTAGTGAAATCCCATCGATACCATGAATTTTGGAATGACCGAAGTCAGAAATTGGTTAGACACATTACCTCATGTTAGGCCTTCCCTCCAAAATTCCAGTCTTGAAACCAAACCATACTACAGGTTGCTGGTTATCATTTAGCAAAAGTTATAGTATACAGCTGGATATTTTGAAAAATGAAACCAAATTACAAAATATCAAATACTGAAACAAGAAATGGCCGTGGAACGCAGATTCTGCTTTTATCCAGATGCCCTGGCATTAATAACACTGCAGCATACCTGATGACCACATCGCCGGTCAGAATGAGGAGACAAAGATTAAATGTCATAACACACACCTTATAACCCCGATAGAAGTTAAAGACCGTGACTAGAACTCTTAAGAAGACTGTACTTGACAGTAACATTTATGTGCGGATTCCCCTAGACATCACATCTGCAGACAGACTGAGCTCCCGTAAGAGGGAGCATGGTTGTGTCAGTCACAGAAGCACTTCACGCAACTCCAAACAGAAGTAAAATTCCTTCTGTAAGGGTCATGTTCCTTTTTTCTTGTTTAAGCAGATTAATTTTTACTTTTTTTTTTGAGAATCTTGGTTTTATATTTAAGTCTCATTGCTTCTTTTGCCCTTACTTTAATATTTTCTTTTTCACGGCCTGAAGAATCATTTTTTCCTAATATTCTCTTGCCTTTTTTTCCTTTTTTTTTCCTACCAGAGCATAAATGACATTTTCTTCACCTGTTTGAGTGACAGTTCTACCTGTTCTAACACAGATGTAAGTTTGATTCATGGAATAAACATGTATGTTGATATTAGCTATGTAGAAGAGTAAATCACAATTAAAATAATTAACAGGAAATAATGTGAAAGCACTTTCAAAGTTTTGGCACAAGATTTTAACAGCTGCTACCAAGAGAAGTAAATACAGAAATAGTACAATCATTCCATGTCAAATACTCCGATACCTGGCTTCAAGTCTAATGTGCTGCACATCAAAGCACTTTGTTTAAAGCCAACAAAGCATAAAAAGTGCTGACAGACGGGTATCCTGCATTACCTGCCGTTGGAGACGCCACTTCAATAAAGGCACTTACTTAGGAAACACATTCTACTTCTGTTTGAAGACCAAGTTTAAAGTAATCGTTCTCGCATAGATTGTTTCACTGAAAACATCTGCATTTTCTCGTGAAAATTCACAGCGTTACCTGCACCAGTTCCGCAGCTACGTTCAACCGCAGGTGCAGAGGCAATTCCTGAAGGGCCTGGACCAAAGACTGGCAGTCAACAGAAAGCGCAGATAACTGAAACAGAATTCAGCACACAGTACGCTTGTGTTAAAAAAAAATTAATAAATGAACTGATAATGACTTTAGTCCATTCCATTCCCCTGTTCAATACATTCAAGGAATGTGAAGAACAATCTAATGAAATACAGGAATTAATAGTTTTAAATTACATGTGTACAAAGCAGTTTGGCTAAATTACCATACAAACACGCACAATGCAAGTAATCACTTAAAAGGTTTAAAAACAAGGTACAAATGGAATGCTCCTTAGGCAACGCCTTGAAAATCCGAAGTAGGGAACAGTTCAGCAAGTTGACAATGTCATAAGGGCTTTTCCAACTCAAACATCTTTTAATCGGTGAAGCTTTCCATGCGGTGGGAATCGCCATTCTTTAATGAGTTGCTACTGTTTTCTAAGCAATCAAACCACGTAGCTTGTGTGTACCTCTACTGTTTTTAATGCCTAAACGTGTCCCTTTTTATACTTCCCCATCTTTTAAAATGTTGTTTCGATGCTTACAAAAGCAACAGTCTATAGTTACATGCACTTTTAAAATGATATTCAAGATATTCCAGAAAGATACTCTACTGTTGCCTAGTTGCTTAGAAGGTGGAACTGTCACTTATTAATGTGTCAGGTATTGAACTTTCCTTCTCTCTTGACCCTTTTTTTTTGGCCTCAAACGATTAAAAACAAACTTACACAAAATGCACCAGCAATATTTGATGTTTTTACAGAACACCCTGGACTTCGGTAGACTTAAATAGATTTTGAGCTCGCAGTGCAACAGAACATTCTGAGTACATTCACCATTGATGAAAAAGATAATCCGACATCCATCACATATTTTAAAATCTGACAACAAAATACTTAAGTTCGGTCTATCCTCTCATTTTCACCTAAGCAGAGAACCTGCTTCTAAATCTAGTTAGAAAAGACTAAAATTTGGCCCTCTCAATACAGCGTGGATGGACACTGACATTTAGAAGTCCAAATACTCATAGATTAGGAGAGAGTGTTCTGTGCCGTATCATACGAGATTTGTCCTAGGAATGCGCACTGCTCCCAAAAGCCAGCCAGCAGAATGGCTTCTGACACCTGCACACAGCAAGAGTGAACATCAAAGACAGTGTGTTCCGATAGCGTGTTTACAAAATTAAAATAAATTTAAAAAAGAAACAACGTGGTTGGTTTAACAGTTTCTTGTATCCAAACTCTGGTTCTGGTATCCAGTAATGACAGTAAAAGGACAAAACGACTTAAATATCTGATGTTTTCTTTCTTCTTTACTAACAGCTTTTACTTAGTGATCACCATCAAAGATGATTCACTGGTACAAGTAACCTCAAAAAGGCTTCAACAAGCAATTCTTGCTGCCCAGCAATGAACCACAACTTCAGAAAACCCAGTTCTTTTGACAGATATTGAAGATCAAATGTGGCTTCTGAACATTTGCAAAGGACAAGGAAATCATACGAATCTGGTAGCGTAAAAAATTGTAAAAAGTCAAGTATCATTGAGTAACATTTATATGCATTTGGGAAGAGCTAAGTACACTTGCAAAAAGACTGATGTGAACGAACACTGCGAATGAAAGTGAAAATGGAGCTGGGGAAGAAGAGGATAGGCTGAGGATGACGGAAAAGAGGAATTTTGAGAAAAGGAATTCGATATCTACGTAGAGATTTCACTAAAAGTGGTGTTTGAATAAAAAACAGATCAAAGCAACATTTAACAAATCATAAACTTCATGGCATATGTAGCTATTTGATCGAGAAAATAGAGGCATACTTTGTTGCTAGAATTGCCATTTTTTACTGAAAAGTCCAAATTACTATTGTCTGTTTGATTTTTAAATTGCAGACCACGTTCTGACATATTTTTATTGCATTTTATCAATACATGATAAAGCAAATCCAGATCTAATTTTTGTAATAATGAATGACAATGTTTTTAATAAACTGAAATTGTTGATGTCACCGTTACACTCCCATTCCACATTTGAAACTGATGTTTTGCCATTACTTCCTACACATAATAGGGAATGGGAAACATCTAGTCATTCTGCAACTATTTTTATGCCTTTTCTGCTTTATTTTGTTCCATCGTACTCACTTCACTTTGGTTTACAATTCTCTAATCTTGTACATCACGTATAGACAGGCAAAGGACTCGAAACAGGTGAGCCAGGAGGCAAAGGAATTTAGCAAAGGGATCTAGGATGAAAATTAGACCTGGATCCAGCTTTCAGGAAAAAGAAAGACGGGCGAGATAACAGGCTGAAGACCAAAGAAAACATGAAAGATTAGATAATGCTATGGAGCCATCTGGGCGAGGATTCGGGACTGAAATAAGAAATCAAAGGAAGGGTAATGGTGATCAGTGCAGTGAACTATTTCAAACTGACGTAAGAACAGTGAAAGACGGGAACAGTTGGAAACAGCAAGTTTGGATGGGGCAGGACGAATGGCTACAGTTTGGTAGGGACAGAGGCAGAAGGTGCCCGCCACGGCATGCTTCACAGTGAGCGAGGGCATGGGACCGGCTCCAGAGCCGGGCAGGCTCATCACTGGCAGCCAGAAGAGTATTTGTGAAATCCACTGGCAACGTGGAACTTCACTCTGCTCACAACGGCTTTAGCCATTGAGAAATTAATTAATGTGTTCAAATCACCTACATGCTGTAATGACACACCAACGAGGAAATTATGAATAAATTCATGTTCTGGATACTGTCATCCTGCACGCTAGGAGCAGGAGAAACTAGTAAGCAAAAATACAGAGTCATTGAAAGACTGTATCCCACTGAACAAACACATGATGCTTTACAAAAATGCTGCACTTGGTTTTATTTGCTCATTTTAATTTGACTTTGCAACTTTAATGTACCTTTAAATATCACTTCCCAGGGATAATTATAATTTTATGAAATAAATAGCAAACTTTTAAAATCTGAATACATACGTATGTTTCAAGAAACATTCAAGCACAGTTTCGCAGCAATTTTAAGAAAGGCTTGGATGACAAAAGCATTTATCTTGCAATAATTTAGGTGACTTATGTGAGGCAGACAGCTGCAGAGATTACCACTTTCCAGTATCCTTATATAGCAAACAGCAGATTCCTATTGCCTTGACCCTTTCCATTCCAGCATAAAGAATCCACATACAAATCATCTAAAATCCTGGTCGTTTCCATAGTCATTTTGGAGGTGAAGTTTCAACCAGAGGATATGAACTGTTAATTTGAAATATCTAGAACCAGCTTCATAGTCTAATATATGAATATACTCATATAGGTTTTGTTGCAGTCATTTCACTAAACTATTTTCTCTTGAATACAGCTGAAAAAGGAAGGCTGACTTGATATGTCAGTAAAGCAAAGTGACAATGTCCCTTATTTTCCTTCACTGGATGGGTTTCCTTGTTCTTTTCTTCCAGCATTACTTAAAAACCTAGCCTGCTGCTTCAATAGAAAAAACAGGACAAGACCTAACAGCCCCCAGCATCATATTAATAAAAATATGCAGAATAAAGAGTCTTATTATTGTATTAAACAATTTGTTGCTGAAAGCACAGCTGCCTAGCTATTCTGTCCCAGGCAATTATCCATACAAACTCAGGTGAATGAAAATTCTGTTACCTGCTTATGGCATATGCTGTCTCTATCCCATTCTTTCTCATCAGCAAATCGGAACTGTGTAAAGGAATCTCCTACAGAAAAGAAATAACAAACATATTTATTTTTTAAAAAAATAACGAGCGCTCTCCAAAGTTCCCAACCCTACAGAAGTAAATTCAGTCAATAAATGTCACGTCTTCAACAAATTTGCATTTAATTTTAATGCTGTTTGCATTCACAATATTAAACTTCTTTAAGCCAAAGTTCTATAGAAAGATCTTTTCATCTCTTATTTGCAAAACAGTCCTGAAAAAGGTGCAACAAATTCAAAACTGAATGAGGAGGTGCCAGGTGACATGTCAACAAGCAAGATTTTCATTGAAAAGTCCGATTTGGACAACATACTAGGAATATATCTTGTATTCACAGAGCACATTTTTATGAACAGCTTTGAATGTGCTGTAGATAGGCCTTCTCTTATCAACATGCAATTCTCTCTTAAAATGGATTATATGTGTCCCCAAAATCAGTTTGTACGGGCCAAGTAAAGACTTCTTGTCTGGTAGCTAAATTCTCCAGCCTCTTCTCTTTCTTGAACTAGTCCCTACTCCAGCATGTCATCAAAAAAAGGCGCTGAACCCGAACTCCAATTTATATGCATAAGGGACTGAATTAAAAGAAACCTTAAATAGGGCTAATTAAGCTACGTATGTAACCTTAGCTATAGGATCTTCTAACCTCCTATCACATTCCTCCAAGGCAGTAGGAACTTCCTCTTACTACAGCAGGGCTTGGGTTATTATTTTGTTTTCGACGCAATATTTCTATTGCAGTAGTACCATGCTAGGTTGCAAAAGACAGTCCCATAAATTTATTCACTGAAGAAACACACAAGAATGCCAGGAACTCAAAAAATCAGTAAGGCCTGTGACAGAGGAAACAGGAAAGATTAGGGTTGCAAGATGATGGCCAAAGGCCTAGAGTAAGATAAAGCAAAGACGCTGCTGACGCAGCGTATGCGACAGATGCCTTCTTAGACCATGCACTTTGAGAACAAATAGCTGTTTCAGCAGCTCTATTAGAAAAAAACCCAACAAAACAACCTGCTGAATTATTGCATGAAGGAGATGAAATTTGATCCTGAGAATTGCAGATCACCTATAAATCACTAGGATTGAGTCCAGCAGTTAGTTGAGAAGCAACAACTCACTCTTTCCCAACCTCTAATAGAGAATGAATGCGCTAGAGAAAGTTTTCGATGGCGTTACCAACAACTGAGCATCTAACTTCCATTTGGCTCTCAACATCCTAACTGCCATTCATACTTTTGACAATTCCTGAATCATGCCCTTAATCCTGCATACAGAATCCGAACAAATAATGTGCTGTTCTCAAAACTGGGTTCTTTTCCATTGTCTGCCTGTCCTAAAACGTAGGGGAGTTCAGCCTTTCAGCAATTTTACTCAATAGCGCAACCATCAGCCAGCTTCTGTTTTGCAAACAGAATGCATACGCAGCAAAATGGCATAGTAATTGGCATATTTCTTTGCCAAACATAAAAAAAAAAAAAAAGGGAGACCTAACCATCTCCCAGCTAGAATGTAACATTTATTTGCCATAGCTTGTTTTTTTTTTAAATATCTAAAGTGCTCTTCTAACTCATTGCATTTCATGTATGCTCATTGGGTATGCAATGTACTCATATGCTAATCACACTGTGTACCTGCCGTGTCCATCATCGTCATCTTCAGAACCATTCTAGCAATAAAGTGACCTTCTCAGCTGAGTATTTATATAGATATTCACGACCATTACCGTAACCAGCTTGAATTTGCTCCCCCCTGTTTTCATTAGGTTTATCCAACATCATTCAGCGTTACTGGGCTGCTAAACAACCGTGCCTCAGCAGCTAGGCTTTGGTTTACATTCAACACCTCCAGACATTACTGGTTTGAAAACAACCAGTGTCAAACAGTACAAGTGCGAAAAATTAAAATTAAGCACTGAAATTAACATTTAGGTATCCTAAGAAGCCCCCTAACTTTATAAATGTTTAGTTCATATAATTCACAAACTCCATGACAGCTCGGTATGCTCGGCAATACGGAAAAAAAAAAATATATTGTCTTTATGTATCTATCTGCAGATGCAAATACTTAACTTAAGCACTCACAGTTGACTCACTGCTGACAAAGGTGCCTTCCTCTTCACTGCACACAGCACAACAGCAAACAAATCCCTGTTTCAAAACATCTAGCATACTAATAAGTAATAACTAACGCTGAAAATTAAAGAACTCCAAGTTCATTCTTCAGTCTCATGATTTTAAAAATGTGTATGAAAATGTGCAAATGTGCTTCTCAACTCACAGCTCATATTTTAAAGGTTCGATTTAGTTACACTCGTAAAGAAAATAATTAACCCAAGTTATCCTCAAAGTCTTCACGCTATTATAGAACAAAGGCATAAGTATTTTCTTCCAGTATCTCCAAGACTCCTTCAGTTATTTCTAATGCTGTGTCACAGAGGAAATAAAGAATTTCCTCTGCTCTTATAAAGGAGTAACATTAAACTGAAGGATTAGTCGAATGCTTTCAGTATCTGACAACGACCATATGTCAAGCAGCTAAACAAACCTACTTCTTCAGGAAAATCCACTGGGATCAAGAACTGGTTGATGATTCTCCGCACTCACAAAATTGGTAATAACAGATCCTGAGTTTGATATTGTATTGCTGAATTAAAGGGTGACTTAAGCTGTAGTTTAACCAGGCTCTTTAAATAAGTTAACAAAGCACGCCTTTCAAATGGAAAAGCAATAACTACAATTCACAGAAGCACATTTAATGCAAATTAGGTTAATGAGAATGTTGGTCTAACCAATTATCTTTTCACAAATTCCTTTACCCTGAAAATAACTTCCTTTTATGCCATGAATACTAATCAAAAGTCTTGCAATGACTCCAAGTTCCTTCCAACATAAAAAAAAACCACTTTTCTTCATGTGAATAGTTTTTTATGCTACTTACAAATATCACTTGGCCTTCAAATACAGCATAGCTAAAAATAACGCATTCAAGTAAACCTCACACACCGTCTTTGGTAACATTCATAATAAGTGTTCTTTAGTGTTCTTTATTGTATAAAATGTAACTTTATGATGAAAGAACAGCAAATCTAAACCACCACGCTTTCCCACCACTTGAATATATGTTAAAGCTAAATCAATTGATTTAAATGAACACATTTCATATTCTCGACAGTCCAATTAGCTCTTCATACAAATATTCCTTGAATAGCAGAATCAAACAAATCCTACCTGTAATCTGTAATAAATATTTACCAATCTGTGAAATTATGAGTTTAACAGTTAAAAAAAAAAATGAAGAAAAACAGTTTTCAGTAGGAAAACTGACATATCAGTAGAGTGATTCTGTTCATTTTAACTCTCAAAATCATTAAAAGCAAAAGATATAAAACACTACTGAAGACAGAGGAAAAATATTCTATCATTTTAAAGACTTTCAAACTGGAGGGGAGGGAACAAACAAACAGTGTAACAGGATCCTTTGAGGACTGTTCTAAGGGCAAATAGATGACTCTAAACCCAATTTTTTAATCAGAATTTACCTTCTCCTAAATAAGCAACAATGATCTTCATAAACTTATTTGCAGTTTTCCAACCTTGCTCATCTCCCATTTATTTTATTTTCAGAATTCAAGCCTCTATCTACAAGTCTGTTTAGTCAGCTAAATAACATGCAATAAATTTATGATGGCAGTACGCAGCTGAACAAAATAAATCACAACAGAAAACTACAACTTAGCTACATTTGGGAAATTAACAGGCCTAAAATATCTCAAAAAGCATGCTCTCTCTACTACACTAGTCAAAGTTCTCTCCGAGTTACTAAATTGAGAAGATTCTCTCTGAAGAAAGTTCATCTTTAGAAGAGATTTTAAGCAATTTTGCAAATTTAACTTCTAAGAGATCCCTTTCTCTACATATATCGGTCCCCAGTTCATCACTATATGAAGGATATAACACCAAACCAAGCTAACTACCTGTTCCACCAGTCTTCTCCATGGGCTCCAATAACGCAGGAGGAAACAGATGTTATTTTTAAGGTGAAAAAAAGAACCAGGTCCTCCAATCTAACACTCTTCTGCAGGGAAAAACAACCTGAATCACAGAGTTTAGGCAGGAATGATGCTTGAAATCCTATCTAACTTATATGGACAGTGGTCCATACAAGACTGAGGAACTTCCTTGAGGAGTCTGAGGGCAAGATAAACAACATATTCTTTCCCTTTTAATAGTACAAGACTTCATGTAGAAGGTGCAAAAGAAGACAGAAATCTATAGATCATAGAAAAGGTGGGCAAGTACTGAGTCATGAATTTTGAGCTAACTTACAAGCACAAAGAGAAAACTAAAGCTCACCAGTCTTTTGGGATTAATTAGGTGTGCATGAATCTTTCTCAAACTCGAGGAAAAAGCATGAGGAAGAACTCCCATCCACCCATGCCGTGACTTGCTCTAACTAGAAGATTCTGAAAGCAGCATGGAGACAGCAAGAACCACGGACGACTGGGTGCTTTTCATGAAGACATGAAAAGACATGAAAAGATGTCTTTTCTCCTCACACAGTGTTTCCACATAGTGTGTTTTTTATATATATTATTTATATATTTTATATATATATAAATTGTCTTTCTACAATTAATGCTCATCTTATAAAAATCACTTTGGATAAATATTAGTGAAGATTTCCTTTTAGAGGACACCTAACCGTTTTCCTTTTTTCTCCTACAAAAGGAGACTTATACACAAAATCATAATAAATATTCTTCCAACACTAGGAAATGTATGTTCTGCAAAAGTTTTATGAGTAGTTTTATACACGTCATAAACAGATAATTATCCAGATATGATGAGGTAACATATAAAACTTGAGAAACAAACTTCTGGAAGACAGAAAGCTTCCAAAGACTCTTCATGGCAGTTTTAGTAACATCACTAATTTCTACTTCTGCTTTTTAAATTTCTCTACTTCAGTAGAGCACACACTGTATCTATTATCTTTTACTATGACTAAGGCTGCAGTGTGCTACTTACACAATTTGTCACGAGCATAGATTGAGTAATAGCAATTTTCAGAATACGAGAATATAAAAGCAACAGAAAAAGACCCTTTAAGAACTCAACATCTAATCGTTTTC
Source organism: Chroicocephalus ridibundus (assembly GCF_963924245.1). Classification (NCBI taxonomy): domain Eukaryota; kingdom Metazoa; phylum Chordata; class Aves; order Charadriiformes; family Laridae; genus Chroicocephalus; species Chroicocephalus ridibundus. The sequence continues at coordinate 38,727,732 of NC_086287.1, forward strand.
TTCAGATACTATTAAGATCAGTAATATTGTATGTCACTGCAAAGTCTGTCTGTCATCAAGAACATGACAGGTATTTCCAAACAACATGCCTTCACCACAAATACTTTAGCACAACCTACATTTTTCCCTGGTTCTGCTGCACACCAGTAGGTTGCACAGTCGTGTATTACAAACTCCAGAAGGCTTATGCAACAGCTGAGCATAAAAATTCTACCTACCAGCATAAAAATTTTACCTACCAGCAGAATACATATCTCAAAGAAAATATTTTAAATAACATTCTTCTACTGTTACCAGTAGAAGTTCTTGAGCTCTGTGCAAACATACTGATGTCAAGGATATTTGTGGCCTGCACCGCAATTTATAAAGCATACTTGTAACCAGATTCAAAACCGACAATATTCAAAATTAACTCCCTGGCACCAATACATGGTAGTACTAGTCACAATTTAAAAAATAAATATGTGGATTTGACCAAACAACAGGATCATCTGATCAAGGCTAAACAACGTCCTCAAAATTTAAAATGTGTGGCAAATAAAGGAGCAAGAAGGAAAGATCTTCGGAAACTAGTGCTGCTGCTGGAACAAAGAGTGTCTATTCAGGAAGATCAAAACTAATATAACATCTAGAGGAACTACAGCTATTGAAATCAAGGTCAGACGCCAGTTTTTCAAATGACGAGCAGGGTGAAGCCAACAAGTGTCGAAGAACACAACAGTTTTAAAACAAACAAACAACTCTTTTTTTTTTTTTTTTTTTTTTATTAAAAGCAAAAGCAGAGGTTAACAAGAGTCAAACCAGGAAAACAGAACAAATAAATTGATATTTGAAGAGGTTCAAAAAACCAAACAGTAGTACACATGCTTCTGCATACACACCAGGTGACTAAGAAATAAGACAGAAGAAACTCAAATGCCTTTAAGTCTTTAAAGCTTCAAAAAGCTAAATGACAACACAGGAATACTGGGAGCAGTGAAAGGAAGACTCAGGAGGACAGTGCAATACCAGCTCAATGCATTTGATGGACAAATTGGTAGAAACTAGTAAGAAATTTAATGGATATGTGGAGAGACATAATACTTGCGGGAAGAGTCAACATGGCATTTGAAAAGGAAAGATCTGCTGCACGATCTAAGACATTTTCCTGGAAGAAGCAAAAAAATCACGCACACAACCAGGATTTAGTTCATATAATTCACACGTTTCCAAAAGCTCTCACTGACATCCCACTCCCTTTCCCAGCAAAAAGAAGAGGAGGCTTTGTATGAATAAATAATTGCCTAAAAGTAGGAAGAAAAAAGAGTAAATTGTCAATTTTCACATTAAAAGAAACCACCAGTACATTTCTCTGGGGTTGTATCTGTTTAACCTCTTCACTCAATTAAAACAGAAGAGAAAAAAAGATGAGAAAAATGAAGTAACAAAGTTTGCTGATGATACTAAGCTTTTCATGGTAGTGCAGACGAAGGTAGGCTGTGGAGAATGAGTTAAGAACTTCACAAGATTGAAAAAGCAGATTTTAAAATGGCAGATGGAACTCAATACCAAAAATGCAAAATGCTGCACTTCACATACAAAATAAGTTCAGAGCTGACCAACGCAATTCAGAATCAGAATCTCAGCACTCCACCGTGCTCAAAGAACCAAACTCTTGGGTATTATTAAAAAAGCAATAGTGAACAACACAGAGAACATCATTACACCCTCATCATGTGTTATTATCTTGAATACTATGCACAGTCTTGGTTTCCCAAGCCCAATCTCAAAAAGTATAACAGCACTAGAAAAGGCATGGAACAGTTCCTGTATGAGAAACAATTTAGTAACTTAAGCCAAGGGAGGGGAACCAAGGGGACATGACAGAGATCTGAAAACCACAAACGGCATGAAAAGGGCAGATGGGGACTCACTGCTCAATGTCTCTTCTCATAGAAGACCTAGAGGCATCAAATGAAGCCAGCAGGGAATGTACTCAACAAAAACTGGCAAATCTTTTTACGTTGAAGCTAAATTGTGGGATTCCATGCCATCAGATGGCGTAGATGCCCCAAGTTTCCACAGATGGAAGGAGGGACAGAAGACAACTATTTTTAGACACAAAGATTCCATATCTGGCTCAGGAAGTCCCTGGGACACAAATTGTCACAGGTCAAGAAAGTGTTCGGGAAAGTAGCGTATCATATAGCATGTTCAGGTGCCTTACCTCAAGCGTCTCCAGATGGACCTTGAGTCTAATTCAATAGAACCAACCTTAAATTAAAGCAAATAGCTATGTTCTTTAATTGTAGAGCTGTACCTTTCTCTTAATTAGTTATCTTTCTGCAGGAAAAACAGGAAGGAAAAGCAAGTAATCCACAAATTTGTTTTTAATCTAGCGAAGGGTTCTTTCAAGTCAATGTGCATTGTAAATCTGCAGGGTGTATAAGGAGACAACAGACAACACCACCATACAGGAAATTGTATTAACAGCATCAATAGACCCTCTCTGCTTTCTAATTAATTTTTCCACATTTTCCTAAATGTATCACTATCCTTCATATGCAATTTTTATTAAATATTTAATTATTATAGCTCTTAGAATGCAGCAAAAATGCAAAAGGTTAGAACAAAACGCACTGAACAAAAAGGTATATTTAAAATTTCACCCAAATACAGTACCCCGATGCAGTGATTCATAAGAACCAATCCCATCTTCTCCGTTACTCACTTTTTTACTGAATAAACAATAAAATGATATTTAAGTGTGAAGTTACTGATTTCCCCATAGGTTAAGCTTAAACCTTTCATTAAGTTTAAGCTAGTCACCTTAAATATTTACATTTTTCCTGATACTTTATGACATTTTCTAGTGTCATTTTTTTCAGGTCACTAATTCATAACATACTTAGTGATTTTTTAAATGTCACCGCAACCAGCTTGCTAGATCAGACAAAGTGTAAAAGTCCATACAGTATACTAGTTTTTGAGCAGTATCATTCAAGAGAAAGGCTGAAAAAAAAAGGCAAAGATCGCCACATAACTTAATGCACAAATACTCACGACAAAAGGCTTTTGTTTCGTTGTTTTTGTAGTAGCAGTATGACACGGCAGGAAGTGAAATTTGTGATTCTCCCTAGGGACCAGTGCAGACAACTCTCCTTTGGGTGAAAGGGAGAAGACTCATTTGTTTTCATAAGCCTGGACCCAACACAGGAAAAAGTAGAGTTTTTAATCCCTACAGACCAACAGGTTAAGGAATCTAATGACCTGGCCCTTCGTGAAGACCCCGTTTTCTCCAAGACTATATAAGCAGCTAATATCAGTACAGCGTGCGTCCATAGCAGGAAGCAAAGCTGAAATTCAACACTGGAAGAAATGAAGAAATGGCAAGGTTCCCACCCACGAAAGAAAATTTGCATAACGTCAAACTGCAGGACCCAAGAGGAATCCGTTTGTATGTGCTGGCACAAGGTACTCGTACCAGATTCTGGCTTGTAAGTGAGGAAAGGAGAGAGAGAGAATGAAAAGAAGAAAATCTGAAACAAGAGCAACGAGGTTCAATCAGAACAGAGGCCAGTCATCCAAAAAGACCCCAGATTTGCCTTGCCTATTGTCGGGAACTGCTTTGCAGCAGCCAGAGTGAATGGGCGTCAGAGGATGAGGGAGCGGGGACAAGGATGCATTCCTATGGATTCTATTAAGCAAAAATACTGGCTTGAGACCTTGTGGCAGATGTTACCTCTAAGCTCACACAAACACTTTGAAGAGGAAATGAGAGCTTTAATGAAGAGTTTAGTTTTATATAGAAGAGAAAAAGAAATAACCCCGAGGTTAAAGCTGAAACAGCACCCCTCATTCATACCTTAGACAGTACAGCTCGCAAGTAATTCCACATCCTATACTTCCGATCTCTGGTATTCTGATAAGTTAAAAAAAAAATAAATTCCATAATGGATTACGTAACTTTTGCAGTTTATTCAAGTTGTTTTCATTTTTGTCTAAATTACACATCAAGACCCGCTTTTACAATGTTTCCAAATCCAAGCAGAATGAATGTTTTACTGTATAAAACCAAACGAGATTTCAAACTTTGCCAACTGCTAACTAGATCACTCGTTAGTAAGAAAGCTCAGATTCGAAACTCAAGTTGCTGGTCTAAACTGGCAGAGTGCTCTACCCACTAAACTACTGGTATTTTCGTAGATGGCTCTTTCTCAGTTCTGTTAGGAACGTGAAGATTCTTCCCAATTAAAGTTTAAGTAAAACATATATATTTCAAAAATGCAATAACAATCCTACTGTTGTTTAGATACTTATTGTCATGCTAGCTACAAGACAGAAGAACATATAAACGGCACATTAATGTATTTTGGTAACTCATGGAACGGCACTCACTGGCCTAGGTTCTTTACCTTATCTATTTAAGTAAAAATCCTCCTAATTATCCTTTATTTGGATTACTGCTCATTCTGCCTCCTGTGTAAACAAGTGCACGCAACTATACTGCTGTATTGTATCTGGGAGGTGACAATGTCACACAGTTCATTAAATCAGATTTATTCTTGCACCTTTCCATCTAAGAGAGCTTTATATCTAACTGGCAGGCTTAAATAAGACCAGTTGCATTGCATAAATTTACATGAGGATAACCACTCTTTTCTGTAAGTAGGCTGTCAGAATATTTGGTCTGAAAACTTCAAAATTCATGAAATATCTTCCTTATCCATAAATGGCAGGTATATACAAAATAAGCTTCCTTTATTCCACATCGTACCTCCAATCCAAAAAATCTATACTTTTTTTTTAAAGAAAAAGTAAGTACTCTTAAAGCAAACAAATGAACAAACTGAAGAAATACTTTATTTTAAGCAGCTTGCTATTTTTACTCCAATAATAGCCACTAATTTGACACAACTGGAGAAAAGAATCTGCTGTCTGTAGTTCTTACATGCCACATAAACACTGGAAAACCTCCCTTTCTCTCTCCCTCTTCCCTCCAATTTTTATAGCAGACAAGCCATGAAAGTTTACTATAGTTTTGACAGTTGACTATTCAAGCTTCAAACAGTTGACTGTATAAGCATCTAAAGCCAGTCTTAATTTTTGATGATGGTACACACATTAGTTGACAGCCCTCATTAGAATTTCATAACCTAAAAAACTATTCCAATTTTTTCTTAGTGCTACAGGTTCATTCCTTACTCTGTATTTGATAGAACACTTACAGCAAAGAATGAAATTATATAATCAATAAATATTCTTTATGCTGTTGTGCTGGATATTTTTAATTTCATCACATCCAAATTAGTACGACGTTTCCCTAAAGCAGAATTCACTATTCATGCAAGTGGTAAAGTATGCCTTGTCTATGGGACTATCTTTCAAAAGTATTCATAAATTATACATGAAAGTGCAGGCCTAAAAATATTCAAGCGGTTTGATATAGTGAGTATGAGGCTTGACTTTCTTGCATTTATGAACATACGACAAGTCATAGTACTAACACAAGCTTGCAAGATTTTTTTGTTTAGTGGAATGAAACAAGAAAGGAGAAGTAGCTTCAGAAAACAAGACAGGATTTTCTTCTGATATTTTAATACAATTAGCAAAGAGTAAATCTAGTAAAGCTCCAGCTCTATAAGGATGCAAAAGCTTGGAAAGTATTTCTTTGCATATGCAAGTTACTCTTAATTCTCCAAAGACAGTAGTGTAATGGCTTATGAGAGAGTTCTGAACATCAGCTTGAAATTAACAGCAGATTGGTAAACATTCACTTCAGATCAAAAATACAAGCAAGCAGCGTACTGGATTTGTCTTACCAAAGGCTTAGAAAGCCACTACATTCTTGGTCCAACTTGCATTTATAAGAAAAATAATCCATGAGGTAGAAGCTCATGGTTATTTTTCAAGAAATATGCTTTTTAAAAAGTTACGATTATCGACAGTGGAGTTCTCCCATTGTTACAGATGAACTGATCAATGCAATGTTTCAAACCCTGTATTAATAGAAATTAAGAGTTCTTCTGTAAAGCAAAAAGGAGAAAAATAATTACTTACTATCCACTATTCTTTGGGTCATGTTAAAAAGCAAGTTGTAGCCACATATGAGCTTCTGCTTATATCAGGTACCTCCAGGGTTTTTCTAACAAATTCATCATAAGTAAATAAAGCTTGGATTAGCTCAAGTGAAAACACGAGTGTCCCCCACGTTGACCCCTGCGCTTGCTCCTTTGCGCTGAACACACTACAGCGTTCCACGTTCTACAGCTTACAATACCTCTTAGCAACACATCCCATAGCCTCCTTATGCAAATTCTCCTTGCATGGTAGTGACAAGAACTACAGCTCTCCCACAAATTAAAAAACATGAAGAGATGATACAGAATGGAGAATTACAGTTTTCTGGATGACAAACACCATCTGGGCTACGTATCTGCTGCTGATACACAGTGTTTCACAGGTCTGAATAATGGAAAAGTATTGTTTTTTATTTAATTATCTTCTGTATTTAAACAGCACGGAATTGAAATGTGCACGCTAGTGTTCATTTTTAAATATTGATTTAGAGAATTTATTTTCCATCCTGTTGGAACAGGTCCAGTGGAGGGCCACAAAGATGATCAGAAGGTTGGAGCACCTCTGCTATGAGGACAGGCTGAGAGCACTGGGGTTGTTCAGCCTGGAGAAGAGAAGGCTCCAGGGAGACCTTATAGCGAACTTCCAGTACCTAAAGGGGGCCTACAGGAGAGATGGGGAGGGACTCTTTACCAGGGAGTGGAGCGACAGGACAAGAGGTAATGGTTTTAAATTGAAAGAGCGGAGATTTAGATTAGATATTAGGAAGAAATTCTTTACTGTGAGGGTGGTGAGACACTGGCACAGGTTGCCCAGAGAAGCTGTGGATGCCCCACACTGTGGATGTGTTCAAGGCCAGGCTGGATGGGGCTTTGAGCAGCCTGGTCTAGTGGGAGGTGTCCCTGCCCATGGCAGGGGCGTTGGAACTAGATGATCTTTAAGGTCCCTTCCAACCCAAACCGTTCTATGATTCTATTGGCATACTATTAAACAGCATAATAGCAATATCAAAATTCAGGTTTTAAGATACTGAAGACACTGACATGTCTGGTTATAACAACAAGGCTAAAATGAAAAATCATCTGTATTATAGCTATTTATTAGACATGTTTACTTTCTGTTGTTGTTTACTTTTAGATTTGTCTATGATCTAGTTCTATACAGTCCAAAAAAAAAAAAATGTCTCGCACAACTTTGCCTGCCAAGGACATTACTTCATGATGTGTTTTAATGTTGTGCTAAAGCCTTCCCTGCCTATTCATTCATCCATCACCCTGCTTGTTTTAGCCCTGTTTATTAGGTTTATTTTAGCTTTTTATCTTGTTTAAATCAATTCTTCCAGATTTCTGACCATGATTATGGTACTTTAAGTCCCCCTAGCCTACTTGGAACATAATAAGCACGTGCTGATCAATGAATTCTTTACTTCAGAAGGAAATGACCTGTGAATCACGTAGAAAGTACCAAGTACTCTCTCTGCTCTGCCTTTTCAAATTGCATTGCTTTGTGGTAAACATTTCACCGTGCACAGAAATATGAAAGACATCTATCAAACATTACTCTCAGTACTCGTTTTCATTGTAAATGTGGTGAGAAAATAGTATTTCAAAACAAAAAGTTAAGACATTTTTCGTACTGAGTATATGTTTCTATTATTGAGTAGAAAGATTTTTTTTTTTTTAATTTTTTTTATTTAACTGTCTTAGGGAAATGCTTTCAGCCAGCCTTGCCTTTTTGGGCATATTAATTTTGATTTGCATTTAGCATGTCAACAGTGAAGTCACTGTGCAGAATATACCAAGTCAGTAAAAACCTGAATAAGGTTTAGCATTTAAGCAGTGAAGGCACAGCACTCAATGAAAGATTGCAATTTTTCAGAAACTGCATTCTCAATTGCAAAAATAATTCAGGCAGAATTTTCCTCAGCAGCTCAAACTGTTTAATTCTTAATCTAATAAAAATTTATTTTAAAAAGCAGTATCAGGGACACTGAGATTTGTAGCAAGTTTTGGATTATCATTACTTTCTTCCACAAAACAATCAATTGACTCTCCCTTTGCTTCAGCAATCACATAGGGAAAGGTTTCACAATGCAATTTTCCCACTGAATCAACACAAACCTGCAATAACACAGAGCCAAAACTCATTCAGTAATCTGAGAACAAGGATTAGCAGGCAATGAAAATGTGCTTAAAACCAGTAAAAGATGCTTGAGTTAACATTTATAAATCTTAGCCACATATATGTAAAAAGGAAAAATCATAGTCTTCGTAGCGTAAGAGAAAAAAGCTTTCACCTTTCACCAAGACGCTGCTCTCGTGCATGTATTTCCCTATAGATGAAAAATGAATGACCTTTTCTCTAAACACACATTCAGGGTTTTTTTTTTTTTTTAATAACTCTTCTTCTGGTTCTTAGTCAGGACTTTTTTTTCTTTTTTTTTCCTTTTTTTTTTAAATTAACATTTGTAGAAGTACCTTTCTTCATTTTGTTTTTAAGCTTCAGAGACTAGAAAAGAATCAGAAACTACCAAAAGTTTTAGGATGACAAGAGGGTCACTCCTGACTCTAACGACAGGCTAATATACAACCGCAGAGATGACACCTCTTTTTCTGGGCCAGAGGATTTTTTCCACAGGCTTCAGTTAGTGAACAGTTTTGCTGCATATCTGAAGGTCAACCCAAAAATGGGAACAACCTTCTGAACCAGGAAGGAATGTACTGGGAGAGGATGGAAATGGAAAAAAAACCACTCTCTCCATTGTTACCAAGAAATGATACATCGTACTACATTGCCAGTTCTCATATTTGTAAAATACAGCCTGTTTACAGACTTAAACCATTCTCTGTAAAGCATCCTAAGAACTACACACAAGTGCTAACAGTGCCACCAAAATATCACCTTCCCACTGAAGCCTGATTACCTGATACTGAGGTAATCATTTAAAAAAATCACGTAAAGATTATGGCTACTGCAGAAGCAAAAAGAGACAAAATGCTTGGATGAATGACATCCAGTTAATGAATTACCCAAATTCTAAGTAAGCTCAAATTTAAAAACATCTCTGTTTGCTACAATCCACAGCTGTCAAAGGAGAGAAGTCAGTTTGCTTGCGTTTTTCACATCATGGGGCTTGCTTTTGCTAAGTGCAAATACACAATGCAGGCGTTCCACGAATGGTTACCAGTTTTTCCAAAACTGAGTTTGAACAGCAAAGCTAGCCTTTTAACTCTTGAATCACTTAATTCAGAAGTGAATTAAGAGATGGATCATACCTTCAGATAAATGACAAACTACAAATTCTTCCAGAGTATTGCAAACCCATTGGGTACCCTTACAGTTTTCAAGGGACAGACTGCAAAGTATTCAGATGTTCGACATAACTGTCCAGTAACACTACGCAGAGATTTACAGCAAAAACAGTCCCCTCGTGTATTTTCCTTCCACAATACTTTTTTTGTACATGTTTTCAAAGTCACAAAAGTGACAGCGAAATGAGTCCTTCCCATGCAAACTTCTACGGACAACTTCAGTTTGAGAATACAAAACAGCACACCCGGGAAACCGCAGAGTTAGGTATCTGAGCCTTCTCAGGAGAGGTACTTCATCACACTGACTAGAAAATACTCAGAATACAGCAGAAGTTCCATTCATCAACAAAAAGTGACAACAAAACATAGGCTAGAACAATACATCAATCAAACTACATATATAAAAAAATTAAGATATAAGCTTAAGAAAACAAAAATGAATTTTCAAGGTTGTGTTTCAATTCAACTAAACCCATTTTTCTCCATTCCTAATTTCTCTACTCAGAGAACTCTGTATCAGTGGTTTTCAACTATGGGTCCTGTGGACTATTCCTCAGGAAACCTGTAAAAAGTGACCAAAGCAACACACAAGACTGTGATACTTTCACCACGGGATTCCACACCCCACTGGAAAAGAAAAAAAAAAACAACAAACAAACCCAAACCACTGAAGTTCTGCAAGTAAAAAAAAAAGATTAAAGTCTGTTCAGGTCAGTTTAACTACTGCAATAATTCCATTTTATATTATATATGGGAGCATCTAGGGTTCTCTGAAAGTCAAATTAAAAATATATTTGAACTGTATAGCTCACTTGCACTTTAATTCAGGTACAGTTTTGAGGCATGAACTGCTCTAACCTGCCAGCTGCAGTTGCCTTACCTACATCAAATCCATGATGAGTCACTGCAGAAGCTAAACGTGCTGCAAGGCCAGTTTTGATGGATGACTCAGAACTAGGAATTAGCAACCATTGGAGGGAAAAGCAAAACCAAGGAGAATTTGGGAAAATCACATACTTCTACTCAAATACACATTTCAAACTGAAACTTAACTATCCCTATACCATCAACAGTGGTGGTGGGGAACCTATTATAGGACTCCAGGATTAATGTCAGGAGGAAATAAGGTACAATGGGTTGTCATCTTACTTTATCTAGTGATCAAAAAATACATGGCTGTGCTTTCAGAAATGTTTTTATTACATTGTGCAGTAGCACAACATCCCAGATTAGTAATTCATCAGTACTGCACCTAAAAAAAAAAAAAAAGGTAAATAAATGCAAACATAAAACACTGAAAAGCCATGCATATCTCTGGTTCTACAAAAATGAAGACACAACAGCTGAAAATGACTCACATTTAAAATATCCATATGAAAAATACTGTCAGTCTCAATTGAATTTATTAAGTTCAGAAGAACAAAAAACAGTTTGGCAATTGATAATCTTAGAAACAAGCTCTCTTTCTATGACTGTCAAAATGCACACCAGGAAATTTTGGAAAATGCCACCTACTGAATTCATGAGCAATCTTTCTGTTTATCGTGTCTGCATTTCACTGTGAGACTTTCCAAGCAGGGTAATAAAAAGGATATAGGAGTTATCAGCCTAGTGTAAAGCCAGACTTACCCTCACTATTGGCTGAACCTGCAAATGGGAAAACGGCAGCCACATCCATCAGCCTGAGCTGGAGAGACCCTGGGGTCTCTGGGGTGAGCAGAAGGAACCCCCAGGAGCTGTTGGAAGTGGTGGCTGCTTATAATGCTCCTTAACAATCAAGGAACTTGCTCTAAAATTTTTGTTCTGAATAAAAATGGCAAATCTCTTTATAATCATCACCAAAATGTATGGAAGAGAACTAAAGCTATAGCTCAATAATTCAATTAATACCAATTTTTTTCAGTAGACAAGCTCATTGTGGTTGAGAAAGACTTTTTTCTTCATGGTTACAAGGAAAGTATCCTTCCTGAAAAAGGTACAGAAGTGAACATGGCTACCAAATGAATGAGATGTCATTAGAGAAGAGCCAGATTCATGACTCTTATCACTTTGGTATAATGAGAAATGTTATAAACTCTGTACAATGATGCTGTAAGTGAACATGAAAATGTCAAGAGACTGTCAACTGGAGGGTACTATACGTACATGCCAGATGCAGACAAACTGTGGAAGAAGTTCACTGACTACATGGAGAAAGCATAATCCAATGTATTTGATAATGCTAAGTACAAAGAAAAACGCGACACTGCTATCTTATTATCTAAATCTTCTAAATTGAAAACGTGTCTTCTCGTATGATTTCTTTCTACAGTTAGAGAAGATGAGTTTAAAAGGTGTAATAAAATCTTTCTACTTCAGACAGTCATTAACATTTTGTTGGGTATAGTAAATCAAATTACTTCCTCCAGCTTTTGTCCTTAGATGTGTCCTGAGAGTCAAGTGTATAGATTGTACATGTTTCAAATACTTAGGAAAGACAAAAACTATTTTGAGTTATAAGTTACTACATTACTTAACAGTAATAGCTCAAGGTAGAAAAAGCATGTACCAGCTGATTTAATCATAAAAACATGACCCCGTATGAAGCCTATCTTCTAAAATTCCAGAAAGTTTTACTTTCTCAAAAAACCCCTCTATGTAGTTTCTCTACAAGGCACTTATCTGGACTGTAGATTCATTTTTCTTCTTCTATGTCTATAAATAAATAACGAAAAAAGCTATTGCATCAGGTGCTACATGTCTGTAAGAGGTCACATGACCTAAAAGGCGACCAAGATCATGCTGGAAACTGCAAACTTTATTTCACAGTGCAGTCTGGCATCCATTAACAATGCATTTACTCACGCTTTTGTGACCCCACAACTGTGGCCATAAATTTTACAGGGCAGACATAGTAAAAAGGTCAACTGTGTACTTTTTCAGGGGTACACTTCATAAGAGGCTTCTCAAAAGAAAAAAAGAACCTCTCTTTTTTAGCTAAATATTGTTTGCAGACTTCCTTTGATTCCTTTTATATTCTTGTATCAGACCAATGACTGCATTTGGTAGTCTTTGAATTTGTTCACGGGAAATGTCTTTTGTAAACCAGACATCTTCACATATGAACAACTGCACAGTGTGGCAGCATACATAGGCCATTACCACTGCAGTGTTTCCCTGAATGTTCTCACTGCTACTGAAAGGTCAAAGCAGGACCCTGTACATGTGCTTAATGCAGGAATATAATGTATTCCAAGTAAGGATCTCAGAAGTTTTATATTGGCTGGCTGGATGTTTATGAAAGTAGGTACCTTTGCTATTGCTTTTAATCTGATAATGGAAATAAAAAAGTGACCAATGTGAAAACAAAGCAGCAGCTGAAATAATGCAGTTCTCTCAATTGAATTCACCACCTTTCTTCGGAAGCAGGAAGGAATAAAGTCTCCTCCTCTGAGATAAGAAGATACAAATCCCATGCCTCCAGGAACGATAAGGGCTTACTGTCTCTTTGAATAGTTTTTCAATGAGACACACTCCTTAGAGTAGAAAAAGGACAGCTGGAAACAGACAGCATGCGCATTTTGTGGATTGTTTACCTCTTTGATCTTCATCAGTGTTCTCTATGATATGAAAAATTAATAGAGGTACTTTTCTTATGAGTAGAGGATTATGAAGACCAGATACGATCAAGATCAAACACCCAGTCAGAAAGCATACTTACTTGGTGAACACTGTGTCAACTGATCTGCTGTGATCTCCCTGGGTTTCTTTGTAGGTGTTAAACACTGACAGAATGTAGTCCCAAAAATCTGATAATGAATATCCTTGTAGTAAAGGTTCATCAGATAATTTTATACTGATACATTTTAGATTTGTTTCTCTGGAAAGGTACTGTTAAATTTTGGAGTTATGTGAGAGCAAACAATACCGCTGTTTTATAAAAGTTCCTACCAATTTGATGTTTAAGACTTTAATAAAAACAGATAATGTTTTGTTCCATCAGCAACCCTAATAAGACTGCTATGTGTACAGATGTTATAGCTACCCAGAAACAGAAAGAACAGTGGGTTATGTAAAAATTCTCAACACATCAATCTGTGAATGCACTATTACTGGCTTCTGTTTTACTGAAAAAACAACAGTAGCGGCTATGTTCTAATGAAAAAATATTTCTGTTGTTAAATAGATCGTAGGGGAATCAAAAGTTTTAATAGCATCTATTTCTATTTCTGAAGCATATGACATCTAAGAATAAGCTGTAATTTTAATATAAAACCGAGCCATAACATAGAAAACTAGTATATCTGGTAAAATGGGAGTTTTGATCTCAGGGTATACTATGTCCTCAGAGAGGAACATGAAAAATGAACGAGGGATCAGAGAATTTAGTTCACATTCTGTTGACACTGAAGTGACAGCCAAAGAGAACTTAATTTTCATAACAGAAATCTGAACTTCCCAGTCTGAGAATATGATAACTAACCTTATGGTGACACTTGTTTTCTTCTCTCTATGAGCCAGTAGTTCTTAGCTTCTAAGGTCAGACCCTCTAAGCAGCACTAAAAGGTTTTTTAATGTATGGAAAATATCATATGATATTCTAGTTCCTTCTAGAAGATTTTTGAAAATAATCTAAGACAAAACGCAAATACAATTTTTTTAAAGCCTGAAAAAAAATTGCTGTATTACTACATTCTCATTTTAAAATGCCTCATACATAAATCTACCATCAGTAAGCACCCATTACCCTACTTGGCAATATGTTTCTTCTTTATATTTTCCTGCTGTAACCTACAACACTCCTCAGCAGATATTAAAAAAAAAGTATCCTTTAATTTATAAATAGACTAACGATGAAAGACTACATTAACTAGTCTTAATGAAAAACTTGAAGATCCTGAAGAAGCTGTTGTGCTCTGACGTTTACTCTCAGAAAAGTACATACTTCCCCTTGCAAGTTTTCAGGGAAAGGGAAATGGTCATTATATGGTACATGTATGAAATAAAATCACAAGTTTTAAGCTTTAGCTCCAGTAAGAAGTTTCTTTAAAACGAACACTTAAAACAAGGTTCGGTTATTACTGAAGACCTATGAAGTACTGACAAAGCAAAAATATTTCCTGTAGTTAGAACTTAAGGACGGGAGTAAAACTGTCAATTATGTGCCAGAATCTTTTGTCATTTCTTCCCTCTATTTTTTCAACTGCATATTTTGCAATACTTGTCTCAAGTTAATATAAAAGTGAAAACTTTTACTAATATTTTTTTTGTATCTTTTGAAACACCTACTTAGCTGCAGAAATACAATGAAAGTTTTGATAAAGGTTAAAAACCAACCAAACAAAAACAGACAGCCAAACATACGTAAAGCAGAAACACAAAAGAAAATGTGGAATTAAGAGAGTCACACTCCAAATAAACACCCTAGCTAAAAGTGAAATCAGACTGTTTCAGGAACTGCAATTAAGGCACAATATCAAAAAATAAAAAAATCTTAGTTTAAAATGAGTGAGATGCTTCTGCAAGACAGCTGCATTTAGAAGTGCATAAAAACGTACAAGACCTGCTTCCACTAAAGTGTTCAATCAGCCCAAAAGTTACATTTCCACAACTAAACAAGTCCCCAGCAATTTGTACTTTGATCAACCTCTACCCCGCACAGCTCCATTATCTTTAGATAACATTCTTAGGCAGACAAAGTGGAAACGGCATTTGAATAGGAAAGGAAGCAATCAGACAATACAAAATACTTAGGCAATTTTTACTTCAAGTTACCAGCAAAATCAGACCACTTCATTCTAGGAGAGAGGGGTTGGAACTAGATGATCTTTAAGGTCCCTTCCAACCTGAACCATTCTATGATCCTACATTTCCATTCTAAAAAATAGCAGGTAACTTCCCATATCACACATACTGTGTGAAGTTCACGGTAGAGGGCTTTTCATGCTGCCGTTCTTAACACCTAGCATAAGTATATAAATTGCAGCGTTCAGCATAGCAGTGGCTAACACACAGGTAGTAGTACATGAAGGCACCGGGCTTCTGGCACAGAATCTATCGCTCAGTCATGTCAGAAAGAAGACTGTCCCACTCACCCCTCCTTCCACCCACACCCCTAGCTATATAATCATATACCTTCTCCCTTCCCCTGGCTCTGGGGGCTCTTCCACTCACACCTCCTCTTGCTCAGGTCCTAGCTGCGTAGCTGCACATCCTCCCTCCTGCTGAATCCTTACCGAGCTGACTCACCCTGCTAAACTGCCAGAAAAGTATTGCTGGTTTGTTTGTCAATTAAACTTTCTGCCATTTTAGCAAGTAGATTCCGAGAAGCATCAGAGGTGGCACAGCAGAAAAAATGGATACGTGTTGTCTGAAGCAGTGAAGAGAAATAATAAACTAGAGCAGGACTCTCTAGTTCTAATTCAAGATCAGAGCATTACAGGAGTCCCTATAACTGTGTGCCTAAAATTGAAGAAATAAAATCGCAACAAGCTCAATTGCTTAGAAATTAATGTCTGAAAACAACAGCAATTGCTAATATTAAAGAATCCATTCACTTTGAAACTGAGCATATTATTCAGAATGAAAATATTTTCCCAAGAAAGTATGTACAATGTTTACAAAGCCGAGAGCGTAATATAAAAGCACAAGTCAGAAATGGGTTTGCATGTGCCCTGCATGTGATGAAGTCAGCATAACACAACAGCAGAACTACTGGCAGTCACTTACTCTCGCTAATACTTTTTCCTCAGCCTTAGAGAATAACACTAATTTGTGAATCCTCAGTGAAAAAGAGATTAACTATTTCAGAACATATTTTTCTGTCAAAACTGAGGCAGAGTAGCCATCAACTGGAGTTTGAACCATTCAACTGAATTTCTTGATGTACGTTCAGGGATGAAGGGGAGGAAGAAGGAAACAAAAAACATTGCAAGGAGAGCACGGTAACTGTTACAGAGAGCTTTAACAAGACTAGCTACTAAACTTAACAAAAATGCACCATTTTCATCAGCAAAGCATTACACAAACCATTTTTTTACTACCTTCAAACTATAATGATTTTTTTTCTTCTATAATCTGAACAAACGTATCAGATGGGTGATCAAATTAATTTTAAAGATATTAAAGACAAATGAAAAATCCAGCCCAATAATTTTAACAAAAATAACTTATCCAGCTTTAATTACAGGAAAGTTAAACAATGTGAAGTTTTCAGATGACACAGATTTTGTTTAAAGGACACATGCATTTTAGCATGAAAATGTAGCATGTCTTTACTAACTTATTTTTTAGAAGTACTTTACAGAGAAAGTATTTTAATTTTCAAAGTTTACGGGTCAAATTTAAGATTTAAATTGACATACAACAATAAGATGAAAGCTTAGATATTTTGAGAAATCTAAGGTGCGTAATCTGTGTATCAAGAAAAAAACACGGCATTTCATACAATTTAATGAAGTGCAGAGTCCTTCTAGTCCATTAAATTACAGCAGCCTTTTAATAATTTAACATTTTTCTAAATAGCATGAAGCTGAATGATTAAAAAGAGGTCTTCCATTTTAGTAAGAAATTAATCTATTTGTTTTAATGAGGATTAGCCACATTGGTTCTTATTTCAGTGCAAAGCAGCCTCATGGGAGAAAGCAATTATTAAACAGCTCTAAGTATCTGTGTGTAGGCTGGCACAGACACTTGTTCTAGGAAGACACATTCTAAAAACACTTTATCCTGAAGTCTTCCACTTCCATAGTACAAATACTCCACACCTGGAAAAATCAAAGGCCTTATTAAAATATTATATTCTTTAGTAGGTAAATTAAATTGCATAATACCAGCTATGGCGCTGCAGAAGTTACATGGCTATGCATGGATAAAACTATTTATAACAAAGTACTGTAAAGTGCTTGTGCTGTCACACATTAGTCTTGCCCTAACACTTATAAAGCCTACCTAATAAATCCTATATTACAAGGCCTATCAACTTCTAGAATACCAGAAGCTTTACAAAATACTTGCTAAGGGCAGCAGTCTTTCTGTCACTGTACCAGGACTCTCCCTTAAAATTAACTTTTACCCTGAATTTTTAGTATTTTCATTCTCCACATTGTCTATAATGCCTCTCGTCAAAATACACGAGATGTGCATATACAAGTACAGTTTTAAGACAGTTTGTACAGTTTTAAGACAGTTATATGGAATTGTAGCCTTTTTCTAGCTTGTTTCATTTTCTAGCTTGTTGCCCCATTGACCATAGTCAGGACTTAAAAACATTATTTCATTAATGAAATAGGTGTTCACTGACTGACACACAAAACGAAATCTCTAGAGAGACTGACTGTCTTTCTTCAACCTCAGTAGCAATGGAATCAGTCATAACTGGCTACACAGCATTGGATTAATTTTACGTTCTAATCCATACAGAACAAAGTTTGAAGGTAAGTAATGATCTCTGAAGCCAAATATGTCGAAAAATGCAAAACAAGGATGTAAAGCTCATTTCCTCCAATAAAAGATAGATACCACAATCAATCCTGTTTCATCACTAAAAAGAGAGTGAGATATGCTGTTCACTTCTAAATAAACCTTTTATTCCAGCTTTCTAGATTTCTCTCTCTTTAAAAATCCTAGATAGCACATCTCACTCATGCTACAGTAACATGACTTTCTTGTGCAATTCCCTTGCCGCTCCCTGTTCTTCTAATTGCTTTCTCAAACACAATTTGTCAAGACTCTGCTCCCCCTGGAGTAACTCTCTTCATTTTCAGCCACAGGAATAATTTTATATTTTCTTCTCCAATGACATAGGCATTAGCCTGGTCTCCCAAAGAAATGAAGCTTAGAGTAGGAGAACGCAAATGTGTGTCTATTTGTCAATATATAAGGACTTAATATTCAGTCCAGTATCAACTGAATTTGAAAGGCAGATAGCAGTCTATGCTCCTCTCTAATATAAACCTACTCAAAAAAAAAAACCAAACCAAAATCAAAAAACCACCCACTAACGAAGAGTCAATACATCAATATATGTATAAACACATCAAGACTTTTTAAAAAAACACCAAAAAGCCCTAGAAAACCTAGGTAGAAGAAAAGCAGTACAATTCTATGCCTAACAAACAAACAAACAAACCCAAACCAAGCCTTTAGGATTTTTAGTATATAGTGGCAAACGTGATAGTTTTCTATATCTGAAGAGCCCTCAGCCCCACTATTTCTTGCACTGCTAATCAGAAACCAAGCTCAACAGCAATTCTATCAAAAAAGAGGACAGCAATTAGAGAAATTTGTGCTTGTGTTTTCATAAACGATATAATGGCTGAGTTGGAAGGGCAGTTAACCAGCAAATTATAATGGAACACGACAAGATTGTTCTGTATTGAAAAAAAACCACCAGGATCATGATACTGACAGTTTTCATTTGCATTGTTGTGCTATCCTTATTCGTTACCAGCCTTATGTATCTTTATACTACGTACCAGTGATCTCGTTTATTAACTGCTGGCAGAGGAAAATGTAAAGGCAAATGTAAACTTTCTTACGCCTTAATTTCTGTCATACTTCACAAGAGCCTCAAAACAGAGTATTAAAAAACTGGAATTAAGTATTACAGTAGTTATTAATATATAACAATATTTTTTCAATTCTTTTACAGTAATACAGGATTAGAGCTGGAAATAACATCTGCAATTTTAAATAGAAGTTTACTGAATTGAGTGTTCTATTTTTCATTTTACTTCATCAGCATATTGTGTCATGCCTATCCTCTCCCAAAATTCAAGTCCTATTAAGTTGTTTATTAAAAGCTGGCAAGAATCTAGTATTTTCAGTTGCTGGTGCTAGGAAAGAGAATAATTAAGGCATCCCTCACCGCTGTATCCTCATCGTTCTTCAGTAACATAACAACAAAAGCTTTCAGCAATTCGCAAATGCAATTCTATTAAATCATGAAAAGGTGACCCTTCAAACAACACCTAATTCCGACGGAAAAATTCCAACACAGCCATTCTTTTTGAGCCTTTTTCAAAGTTTTCTTTTCTTTCCCCCCTGCTCCTAAGCCCCACAGGTCTTCATCGGATCAATCAAGAGTAGTCAAAAATAAAAACATCTAAGCAAGCACTTGGAGGACAACATGAGTACAAAATATATTGAATAACATGTTAGTTCCGCATTTGGTCAAAACAAGGCTATGGCATGCAGCTGCCTCATATAACACGGCCATCTCAGTATGCAGATCTTTGCAGAGAACTTAAGATAGATGGGTTCTTTTCTCAGACTCACGAGCCTGCATGTTATTTCTAGGATAACACTGGCCAATAAGTGTCAAAAATACTTGTCCATAACTATGACTGACATCCTCCTAAGTATATCCTCATACAAAAGAATGAAAACAACTTGGAATTTATAAACAAACAGAGAGCTGAAATTATTACAGGACTGAAGTGAGATGTGAAAGAAAGGGGGAGTATTTTCTATCAATCCCAGATAAAATTAAAGTCTCTTTTGCTGTAATTAACTGCATCCATGGCTGGAATAGTTTGCTATACTACTGATATGATTAGGACCATAATCCCTACTATTCCTAAAATACTTGTGTTTTCTTCCTTACAACCTTTGGGATAGTGTAAGTAACTAAAACAATTTACACTGCTTACAATAAGCAATAACCAATTTATTTAAAGGCTTCTTTTCATAGGATATTGTTCTTTCAGCAAGAAGTTATTTTAAAGGAATATGACAAATATAACATTAAAAATGTACATGCAGCACGTTTAATGACCACATAAAAATGTAACAATAAAAAACCCCACCAAATGCATAAAATAACATACACTGAGTTAGTTCATTTGGAGGCATAATAATAATTCTTAAGGAAACATGGTTTATGAGATATACCATTTGTCTATCTACCCATAACTTCTGATCTATTTGGCAAATTTCAATTAAATATAACAGCAGGTGAAGCTTTTGAACATATGAATGTCCAAGTTTTGTGACCACCTCCGGTAAAGAAGAGGCCTTGTATGAGTTTATCAAAGCAATGACAATTAAAACTTATCCTCTGATTCATTAAAAAAAATGCAGCAACCAACAGGGCAATCCACAAATCTGTAAGTCTAAACCAGTAATAGCATGGACTGACTTTTCTGTCCAGACAAAAAAGCTGGGAACAGAGAAAAGCATGTAGAAACAAACTATAAAGAAAATAACCTTATAGTTCTTTTGTCCAGGGGAACCCCTGTTTTTAAGAAGAGCTTTCAGAAAGGAACCTTTTTTTTTTTTACCAGGGTATTATCTTATAGCATTAGTTAAAAATTCCCTTGTCACTGTCAAATCTTGGGCTGATTACATAGTCTTCCGCTTACTCTGATTCACATTAATGACTTTCCAAAATGAAATCATTAAGATATGACAGACAGAAGGCTATAACCTTCACAAAAAATTTCATTTAAATCACAGAAAAACAACTGAATTTTTCTGACACCTTGGTCCCCTTTTACTTTCTAATTTAATTGTTATACATCGTGTTTCCTGGTTACTAACTGAGGTTGGTAGGAACTTTAACATACTACATTTCTGAATACCAAGTTTATAAGGTCTTCAGGGAAGGGAATTTATCTTCCAGTGAATCTTACTGTGATGCATATAGATGTTATGATAAAACAAATGAATAAATTAGGGGGAGGAGGGCTAGAAAATGTTCTATTACTACCTTACTTGACTGATTTACGCTTCATACCTGACTGTTTAATAACCCTCTTTTACCTCTTTCAGATTCTTTTACTGTCACAGCTTTTTGACACACATATTCTATCCCTCTACATGTAAATGAAGAAATAGAATATCTATTGGGGAGAAAGACAGAGGACAGAAACAAGCTGAAAGGCAATTTCAGAAAGTGATATTGTATTTTCTAAGAAACTCACGCTTCTATTAATTATACACAGCTACTTATATGAGAGAGCATAAAACGGTACAATGAATTTAAAACTACACAACTAAATCCCAACGGAAACAAACAGGTTCTACTTCAGTGGAATTCTACCCTTATGGTGGTCCTATTAAAATCAAAAGAATTGCTTGTAAGATAGGGCATAACTTAATATGAATGAAGGTGGCAGAATCTGCCCTTTAATCTGTAATGCTATATAAAGGATTATTTGTACTACTGCATCTAGTAAATTAGTTTGCAAAATGCATTATATAAACAAATTAGTGACATAGATTTTTCTGAAGCTTGCAATGGGGACAGAGGAAATGGCACTGATTATTTCCACTATTACCATCATTAATGTTGAAATTAAGGGCTGCGCATTTAATTTTAAATCCCTCTTTAGAAGGGGCCTCTGATATATAAGCCAATTGGAAACAAAAAACTAAATCTTTACCAGGGGATTTTCACTGATGCCCGGCTAGACAAGTAGAAAATATCAAATGCAGGTAATACAAACTTAGACTCACCAGGAAACATTTTAAAAATAACAGAGTAACATAGACAAGGCTTGTTCTATGTGTATTTTTAGCATACAGTCGCTCAGAAGCATGATCAGCCATGCAGACACATTCAGAAACCCCAAGATAAAAGCTAGCATTAAAAATTAAAACCAGAACTACAATGTGAATTTCCTATTTCTCCAATTTCATTAAGATCAAAATTTCAATCAGCTGTTTACCTGAGCACAGATGACAACACTGAAACTAAACTGAGGAACTGGAGGAAAGAAGCCCTTATGTGCATTTCAGCCTCTCCCCTGCCTTCAGGCTAACTGCTCTTCACTCAGTGCTGAGGTGGCATTTTTTAAAGCAACATTCTGCCTTTCACTGTTTGAAAACCACTGGAAGCAGCATTTTGAGACCTCTAAGAACTGCAAAGTAAGGAACTCTAAATAAAAGCTTAATTCATCTCAAGCTACTGTTTCTGAGGGTTTTTTATCTTTTTGCTCTTATTAAATAAAATTAACTTAGTTCATTTAGAAAATCTGCACCATTTTCTTGAGCAAATTCCCCTCAAAATTTACTATAATACCGATAGCATATTGGGATAGGATTAGTCAGAAGCAATCATTTTCTTTGTAATTGAATAAACAGCAGTGATTAAAGAACAGCAGATGTCCACAGATGTACAGAAAGCCATAAAGCTCCAAATCAATACCTGCCTTCAGCTTCAGTAGTGAAGACACACTCCCATTCCCTAACAGCTACTGAATGTGACAGAAGAGGAAATATTTTCCATTTTCGTAGAACCTTTTGACCATTTGACTTTTTAGCACCAAACTACTTTATGAAGGAAAATGTTTCAAAAGGAATAACGAAAGATTATCCATGTTTTAAGATTAAAAGTTACATAGCCTTTTGGACACAATTTTTAAGTAGCCCATGCTTTGGTGGAAAGAAAGTTCTTCCCCCCTGCTGCTTCTCCCGTTGGGGTGACAAGCAGCGGCAGCCCATGGCTTCTCTTCAGGCCCGCGGGGCACATATTACCTCAACTGCTTCTAATCTCCTCCAGAAAAATACGCAAACTAGGCAATTTTTATTTTTTTCAACATCATCTTGATGCAGTTTTTGTGTCATCAGACACCCATACAGACACACATCAGGGTTTGTGAAACCATCAGAAGCTAGTAATAGCTTGAACCCTCTGGTGTGGAGAGACTGGGCAGGTGAGAGGGGTAAAACTTGAAAGTGGAGGTGTCACCTCCAGATTTCTTATCACTCTATATGCAAGATCAGTCACAACTCTCATTGCCTAATTTGTAAAAGAACGCATACTTAAATAAGTCAGAGGCTCTCCGTTCAATTCACAAAATGGCAAGTAACTCCAACATGCAAACCACCAAGCAGTAGTTGTCATAGTCTTGATTGACACAGATCCTGAGCGAAGAAGCTTACGCAAACTGCACAGTGCTAGGAAGGGGCCAAATAACCTAACAAATAATACTATTATATACCTTTCTAATATTCAATACACTTCATTTAATACCGTTTCATTTTATTGGAAGTTACTTCCTTTCACTGGACAGTCATCTGTCTTTGCTTGTACATACTACAAAAAGCAAGCAAGAGATTTATTTCTGTGCCCTTCATTTTCACGTATCATAAAACCACTCACACGATTTGACACTATGGACAGCTACTTAAGAAACAGTAAGTAGACACATTGGCACGTGTGTTTGTATATAGTTCAGTTAGCATAACATATAAGAAGTCCACTATATTAATTAAATAATTTAGAGTTTTACTACTGGTGTTATCTTCAGAATGTAAAGAGTTTAAACTGGATTCACCAAAACAGAGAAAATGGAATTTTTATTAAAAAATATAATTGATATTTGTGTATTTCAATTTAAGATTTTTTTTTCTCCCTTTATTAAGGCAATTACTCTCGATAATCCAAAAATCAGAGTGATTCTGATAGCTCCTAAAGAAGTTATCAGATTACGGGCACAGTTAATCTTTATACACATAATCTTTCAGAAAGGAAGAGAAGTCACTTTATAAAATAAGTAACTACCTCACAAAGAAGCATTTTAAACTAAACTGAACATTTATCTACATTAGATTTTTCAATACTAAGATTTTTCAGGGCTAACATTAAAGCATATGCCTAAAATATGGGGGGAAAAAATTGGAAGAAAACAAATTCAGACTTGACCTGCATTGAGTACCTAGACTCACCTATTATATTTATTCTCGTTTTCTGAAAATATTATCTGAATTTAAAAATGCCAAAGAGGTAGAATTACAATGAATTTTATTGTTGCCTCATACATAATGGGAAGAGTATTTTTTATTCAATTTAACATGGTGCAGTAGGAATTCACAATATGATTAATATTTTTCACACTTTTGCAGAAGCCATCTTTCCTTTTCTCCAAAAACCATCCTATGTTACTTTATCCTAGAAAGAATCTAGAAGGGACTTTAAGCATTATTTCATTTTCTGTTAGGAAACTTCCCTAACTTTCCTGATCCACTTTAAGGAGAAAAGGTAATCTTTTATGTTGCATGGACATGAAACTTCATAATACTAACCACTTGTGCATTCTGCAATGCTTTGGGTTCTTGAATGCATACCATATTTCACTAAAGTTAAACAGAAAACCAAGGAAAATAAATTTGTCCACTCTGCAAGTGTTGTTTCGTACTTGTGGATAAATTGTCTTCCACCCCAGAAGCCCTAAGCAGAGATGCTTTTTTACAGTCCTACGTTTTAGGTCCCAGGTTTAGGCTAAGAAAAGTTCAAATTTTTTCTAGCCGTTGAAGAAACTTGTTTTTTTGAAAAAGAGAGAGAGAGAGAGAGAGAGAGAGAAGAAGAATAAAAATTAAGGAAAACAGAAGAAAATGCACTTAATAGAAATTTATATATTCTGTTTCTCCCAAGATGATTAGTGACCTTTTGCATACATTTTTTCAAGCACTTCACGAATTCATATTTTTTACTGTGTAGTATATATTAAAGCATCTGGCAGATTCAGCAAGAAGTGCACCTTTTAAGAAGATATTTTGAGAGTCTGAGAAGTTGTTTTTCCTGCATTCACTTTTCTACTGCCATTAATTCAGTATATCTAAGTATTTAGGGGATGAATGATGAGGGGGAGCACATCTTTGAAAATGGAATTTGGAAAAGAACAGTAAGTTATCGGGTTTTTTGACAGTCTCAAGATGGGACTAATTTTTGAAAGCAGTGTCATAAACATATCTGCTTTAAAACCTTCAAAAGAAGATAACTATGAAATAAGGGAGCTCTTAAAGTTTATAATTTGGAGGTCTAATAACTATTGGCAAGTATAGTTCAACTTTTAAATATTTTTTACATATGCCCATGCGTATGTACATAATTCAACCATTTAAGGCAGATAAAACATTTACAGATTTCTATACAATTTTATAAGAGATGTATTAATACTCAAGGTCTTGTCAAAAATAGATTGGAATATTAAGATCTACTACTTTTTCCTTTATACCAAAACCACTTTGGCATTGCCTTTTTTAAATGACTCTTAAAAGTTTGTACTCTTAAGAATTAAATATGAAACCTTATCTGAATATATTTTCATTAGCGAACTTCCATTTCAGAAGACATCACTGTGGCATCATTCTTCCAACATCTGATACCCTGAGCCATATCTCTACAAAAATTACTGTAAAATGGCACATCTGTAGCGTGTATCAGTTAACATTCAGGAAATTCTAAAATGGCTACCAATATTAAGACGTAGAAAAAAAACAATTTAGAAAGCACAGTTCAGTGCATCAAAGACTGATGTAAAAAGTCTGAACTTCTCAAGTTATAATCATTCTATTAACACACATGCAACTGACATTAAAGAATCTTCTCAAATTGCTTACACCTTTGCCTTTTTGACTCAGGTACACTACTTGCAAAACAGTATTTTTTGAGGGGGTGGGGGCTGGATGGGGAGAGGGAGTGATAAGATAGAAGGACATGACGGAGCTTGTGTTCTCCTATTCAATGAACCTTTAAACCAGTTTCCTACTTCCATGGCTATCCATGGAAAATATGGGAAAAAATTAAAAGCAGGCAATTAAATAGAATCATAGAATAACAGAATGGTTAAGAGTTGGAAGGGATCTTGAAGATCATCTTGTTCCAATCCCCCTGCCACTGGCAGGAACATCTAATGTAAATCTATCCTCTTTTAGTTTAAAAATGTTACCTCTTGTCCTATCATTACACTCCCTGATAAAGAGTCCCTCCCCATCTTTCCTGTAGGCCCCCTTTAGGTACTGGAAGGCTGCTATAATGTCTCCCTAGAGCCTTCTATTCTGCAGGCTGAACAACCCCACCTCTCAAACTTGTCCAGGTCCCTCTGAATGGCATTCCTTCCCTCCACTGTACCAACAGCACCACACAGCTTGGTGTCATTGGCAAACTTGCTGAGGGTGCACTCAAGCCCACTGTCCATGTCACCAACAAAGATGTTAAACAGCACTGGTCCCAGTACCAACCCCCAAGAAACATCACTCCTCACTGGTCACCAGTTGAACATCAAGCTGTTGACGGCAATTTTTTGAGTGTGGCCGTCCAGCCAATTCCTTATCCACTGAGTGGTCCATCCATCAAATCCATGTCTCTCCAATTTAGAGACAAGGATGTCAAATGCTTTGCGCAAGTCCACGTAGATGATATCAGTTGCTCATCCCTTATCCATCAACGCTGTAACACTGTTGTAGAAGGCCACCAAATTTGCATCATGATTTGCCCTTAATCAAGCCATGTTGGCTGTCACCAATCTCCTTATTTTCCCTGTGCCTTAGCATGGTTTCCAGGAGGATCTGCTCCATGACCTTGCCAGGCACAGAGGTGAGACTGACCAGCCTGTAGTTCCCCACATCTTCCTTTCTTCCGTACTTAAAAATGGGGGTTATGTTTCCTCTTTTCCAGTCAGTGGGAACTTCACTGGACTGCCATGACTCTCAAATATGATAGTGTCTTAGCAACTTCATCTGCCAGTTCCCTCAGCACCCAAGGATGAATCTCATCAGGTCCCATGGACTTGTGCACCTTCAGGTTCCTTAGATGGTCTTGAACCCGGTCTTCTCCTATAGTGGGCAGTTCCTCATTCTCCCAATCCCTGCCTTTGCCTTCTGCGACTTGGGCAGTGTGGCTAGAGCCCTTGCTGGTGAAGACCAAGGCAAAAAAGTCATTGAGTACCTCAGCCTTGTCCGTATCCTGGGTGACCAGCTCTCACATTTCCTTACAGAGAGCCCACGTTTTCCCTTGTCTTCTTTCTGTCACGAGCATACCTACAGAAGCTTTTCTTGTTGCCCTTGAGGTCCCTGGCCAGATTTACTTCTGTGTGGACTTTAGCTTTCCTAACCTGATCCCTGTCTGCTCAGACAATTTCTCTGTATTCCTCCCACGATACCTGTCCTTGCTTCCATGCTCTTCTGTTTGAGACATATAATAACCTGCGTTCTTTACCCCCTTACTCCAATTAGTTGAAAGCTAGAAAGCTAGCAGGTACCATGGTGACAGATATGCTAGAAATACCTAAAATACTACATACCATTCTGTAGTGACCCTGACACTAACAATATACTGTGGATAAGTTAGAGGAGAAATGGCAAAGACCACCATCATTGGCAAAGGTAATGATGACAGTTTACATTAAGTCATTCAGTTCTTTCATTGCAACTAGAAAAGAATGGCTAAAGGTGAAATGAAAGAGGGGTGCACAAGCTGCATAAGGACAGTTACAAGAAACACAGTTAAATCTTTACAAAGGATAGAATTTTCAAAAGCAGATAATCTCAATATAGTTCTCAACACAGCTTTTGAAGGCTCTAGCAGATGGGAAATTAGTCCTATATGGAGGCACAGGTGCGACGCGTCATACCAACAAAAATTCCTAACTAGGAAAGTAATACGATATCTAGTCATCTTGTATGGATTCAACTGAACATGAAAATATCTTTTCAAACAAGCACAGAAGTAAGAAATCTGAATAAACCATTCATATTTTGGAGGATAGCACTAATTTCCTTCATCTACTTAACCACATCCAGAACAAAGACACACACCCAAAAAAAGGGGACGGGGATGCTAGCAACATGGAGGGAGAAAATTATTTGTCTGTTCTGGTTGGTGTGTAGGTCTGAGCACAAATTAACACACAGAGATTTTAAAATGGAAAGAAAACATTTTAAATTATGGACACATTGTCAAATTGATAAAACTTGACAACTATACCTTTGCCAATAAAAACTCTGCAAAAATTGTAGCAACTTCATTAAATGATATGCAAGAATATTTTTTGTACCTAAGTCAGGAGGAATCTACAAACAGAAAAGCAACTATCCTCAAGTTATAATATTGTGTGAGATTAAAATCAGAAAGAACAGAATTCTCTTTTGACTGTCCAAGTGTGAAAAAAAAAATATTGGTAATTTTAAGACTCTTCTAGTTTTACTCTTTCACCATCCCCAATATATTTTATTATTTTTATCAACCATTGAAAAAATGAAATGTTAAAAGTGATAATATGCAAAAGCCCTCATCTCAAAGGTTTTCTCTGATTTTTTTTTTTAATTAAAAAAAAAAAAAAAACGAACACAAAAAACCCCACCAAACCCCCCTGAAAGACATAGATAGATAGTGGAACATCTTGTTCTTCCACATGAATTCAATACATTATGCATAATTACTTTTAAATCTTCTAGGATAATAAGCCATTTAACCCTTAACAGCTAGATGCAAAGAAATAAAAACATGAATTTTGATCATGTATCTTCTTATTAAAGCTCAAAGTGTGAAGACAGAAGAACAAGGTAATATGCCGCATGTATGCGTATCAAAGTACTGGTAACCAAGCAACCAGCAGGAAACAAGTCAGAGAGAAAAGCATATTTACAGTCCTAACAGTCTCTCATTTATACACAGCTATAGATACCAGAGGAGAGGATCAGAAAGCAGCAGAAAGTAGTCACTGCACCTTTCCTTTTTGCTTTTTTCCCCTCATTTTGCTTTACTACAGCGGATTAATCGAATTAACCTCACATCACAATAGCTGCCTTAATTCCACATTATATTCTAATAAAATCAGTAATATGTCTAAATTCTGCATGAATAGATACACAAATACAGAATGCGTCCTGAACTTCTTTCCTAC
The DNA here is from genome assembly GCF_963924245.1 of Chroicocephalus ridibundus. NCBI lineage: Eukaryota > Metazoa > Chordata > Aves > Charadriiformes > Laridae > Chroicocephalus > Chroicocephalus ridibundus. The sequence goes on from NC_086287.1 coordinate 38,756,710, forward strand.
TTGTTTGGGTTTGTATTTTAATAAGAATCTGTATTAGTATTGGATATGAATTACTCACTTTTCCTGTAACATCAACAGAACATTCAGGTAAATACATTTATAATATTAAACAAACATAAATATATAGCGTGTATATATTCAGCAAGATTATTCACGCAAAGACAACTATTCACATACATAGCATACTACACTTTTAGCCCTTAAGTTCTTAAGATTCAGTGCAAAGTACGGAAGTACATTAAATCTCCAAAAGCAGAAATTCTATTTTTTGATTAATTTATTTGTCCCTTTTAAACATAACAATGGCAAATCGGAAGTTTTTCAGATACATTGATAATAAAGTGTTTCTAAGAACACAAGTGTAGCAGAAGCTATGCCTATCAACATTTCTTCAAACTAAAGGATTCTCAAGACTTTGGAAAAAAAAAATCTTGTATCAATTAATTTGAATTATTTATTTGGGAAACAGAGAAAGGAATGAGGTGGTAAATACATTTTTATTATTGTGTTGTATCTTTATTATTTTGCCATTGCTATCTAATGGTTACCTAAACACAACCATTAGCACATGTACGTTGATAACCAGTGAAAGCAGTAGCAAGCCTGGTCCTCACTACGCCTAACACATACCCGCCAGGCACACCAGAACACATACACACGTGGGACAGCTGCCTTTTGGTTTGGGTTTTGGTTGGGTCTCTCCCCCCTCTTCGAAGGGGAAGAGAATTCTTTCCAGGACAGATTTCTGCTTCGTCAGAAACAAAACATCATGTTGAAGTATCACTCCTACCTAGTATACATAATTTCTATTTTTGATACAAATACTGGTGCTAAATACCCTAAAGTCTATCACTTAAATGAACACAAATGACAGAAGGATTGCTCCTAATTTCTAAAAATATTTCTAATAAAGTTTATTTATTGCTTTGTAATCAAAATTAAAAAATCCAGTAATTACACAGTCATCTAGAAGCCCAGTACATAATTTAATTCTATTTGATCACGATGATACTTGTACTCTTTATTGGAATCATGCATACAATTAAATCATGCTTACTGCATTACAGGTTATTAATTCAAAGAAGATTTAATAAGATGACAACATAACCAATCTGATTCTGAAATAAATCTTTAAAAGGCAGATCATGAAGAGAAACAGTGAAGAGGTGTAAGTGGTAACTTCTAGGACTGCCAGTGGCATCAGCCATTTCTTCTTTCAACTGAGTAATATGGTAATATTTTATATACCATAATCAAAGAACAATATAACAATAATCAAAGAAAAGACAGAAATGATATCATTAACTGTGAGAAATATAAAAGGGTAATGCTAAATAAGCCTTGCATGAGAACTGAGCTTTAATACTTCATCAGTTTAAGATGCACAGATTGGAATGGAATGCAGAAGAGAAATAGTGACACATATGCTCACATATTTTCCTCTGTTTTCATTTCTACAGCTTATGGTATGTAGGGCTATGTTCATTCATATAGAATCAGAGAATCATAGAATTATTTGGGTTGGAAAGGACCTTAAAAATCATCTAGTTCCAACCCCCTTGTCAGTGAAGACCAAGCCAAAAAAGTCATTGAGTACCTCCGCCTTGTCCATATCCTGGGTGACCAGCTCTCACATTTCCTTACAGAGAGCGCCCACTTTTTCCCTAGTCTTCTTTCTGTCACGAACATACCTATAGAAGCTTTTCCTGTTGCCCTTGATGTCCCTGGCAAAATTTAACTTTACCTGGGCTTTAGCTTTCCTAACCTGATTCCTGGCTGCTCAGACAATTTCTCTGTATTCCTCCCAGGCTACCTGTCCTTGCTTCATCCTCTCTAGGCTTCCTTTTTGAGTTTCTCCAGGAGCTCCTTGTTCATCCATGCAGGCCTCCTGGCACTTTTGCCTGACTTCCTTTTCATTGGGATGCATCACTCCTGAGCTTGGAGGAGGTGATCCTCAAATATTAACCAGCTCTCTTGGGATGCTCTTCCCTTCAGGGCTTTATCCCGTGGTACTCTACCAAGCAGATCCCTGAAGAGGCCAAAGTGTGCTCTCCTGAAGTTCAGGGTAGCAAGCTTACTGTCTGCCCTCCTCGCTGCCCTAAGGATCTTAAACTCGGGGTCGCTGCAGCCAAGGCTGCCCTTGAGCTTCATATTCCACACCAGCCCCTCCTTGTTGGTGAGAACAAGGTCCAGTGTGGCACCCCTCCTCGTTGGCTCCTCTACCACTTGGAGAAGGAAGTTATCATTGACACATTCCAGGGACCTCCTGGATTGCTTATGCCCTGCTGTGTTGTCCCTCCAACAGATACCACGGTGCTTGAAGTCCCCCATGAGGACCAAGGCTTGCGAACGTGAGGCTGCTCCTATCTGTCTATATATGAGGGCCTCATCTTGGTCCTCCTGGTTGGGGGACCTATAGCAGACCCCCACTGTAACATCACCTGTCCCTACCCTCCCTTTAATCTGGATCCATAAGCTCTCAGTGGCCTCCTCATCCACCCCCAGGAGAAGCTCCATGCACTCCAGATGGTCACTGACATAGAGGGCAACACCGTCTCCTCACCTCCCCTGCCTGTCCTTCCTGAAGAGCCTGTATCCTTCTATTCCAACACTCCAGTCATAGAAGTCATCCCACCACATCTCCCTGATGCCAATAAGATCACAGCCCTGCAGGCATGTGCACGTGTCTAACTCCTCCTGTATATATAAACATAATTATTTCATGCAATGTTAGCTTAAACAGCCACTAATATTTAGAAAGAAAATGTGGGGAGTTTGTGTTCCTGTCCAGACTATTGTGAAATCACAGGACTTCAACAAACTTCATGTGATCATCTAGACCTTCTTCCTTCTCAAGAAAGCTCACGTATTCCTATGTCACTCCTGAAAGATGTTTTTCTAATTTGTCAAAGAAGATCTTCAGTGACAGACGCTCCCAGTGTCTTTAGTGAGTTTACTCAAAATGTTTTGCTGTTCTCACATGAGAATTGTTTTTCCCATGTTTAACCTAAAACCTGTCTCACCATAACATATTTGCTATGTTACTTTTGGTCTACACAGTGAAGATGTGTCCAGGCTGCAACTCACTGGCTGCAGCTGGGGCCCTGTCAGGCAGCAAACTGCACAGGAGCCAGCAGTGCTCCCTTGGAGCCTGGCAGATCACACCAATAATACTGAACTCCAACACAAACACTGATAAACTGCAGCAAAGGGGCCCACCAAAATTGTTGGGGGCTGGAGCACCTGCCCTCTGAGGAGAGGCTGAGGGAACAGGCCGTGTTCAGCCTGCACAAGAGACGTCTTTGGGGGGAGACCTAACAGCAGCCTGCCAGTACCTACATGGACGTTAACAAGATGATGGAGCCAGACTGTCCAGCGTGCATGGGGGGAGGACAAGAAACAACAGGGATAAAGTGAAAGGAAACATTCAGACTGGATACAAGGAAAAGCCTTTTAATCATGAGTCCAGGCAGAGGAGCAGACTGTGCCATTGCCAGCCTCTGAGATTCCTACTGGATAAAGTCCTGAGCAACTGCATCTGACCACAGCTGACCTTGCTTTGTTCAAGAGGCTGGACTAGAGACCTCCTGAGGACTCCGCCAACCTGAATTATCCTGTGATCCTATATCATCCATACAGCTTCTGTTGTCAAACATGGAAAGGCTAAATCCCCCATTTAATCTTGTTTTGCTTTACAACATAAGAATGGTTGTGCTTATTCAGACTGATGGTCCATCACACAGTATCTCACCTCCAAGAGCAGACACAAGTAGTTGCCTAGGGCAAAGTAAAATAACAGAAGACAGATACTCTCTCCTTCCCAATACTTCAACTAAGTGGACTTTTGAAGTATCAAAAACATATGTATATGGTTTACAAACTGGTCAGAAATCTCCTTTTACTAGGCCAAATTCAGAGTTTCCATAGTTGTTTTCCTTTGTTTTTAAAATGCGTCCATTTCCTTTTTCTATCTTTTTCCAGTCTTCACTCTCTCAAATTATTTTCCAGGGTTTTCCACCAAAATCACAGTTATGGATCAGTCGTGCAAGGATGGGAAGATCAACATAATTATGGGAAAACCCCTACTATCATTTAATTTTTCATCATCCTAAACAGAATTACAGTAAGTGTCTACCTGGGCAATAAATTAATACACCCCATTTTTAAAGACACAACCCCAAGAAAACAATATTTTACAATTTAACACACACATTCTACAATAGCCCACTTTTCTGTGTTAAATGCCAAAGTTTCTAAGAGATTTATTATTTAATCATAAATGTTGAGAAAACTCAGCACCAAACTTAAAAAAAAAACACAAATACATATTATATCTAGTTACAGTTTGTTAGAACAGTGTGTTCCAATATGGGCTTCAGTAAACCAAAATTATACAACTTCATTTGAAGCATTTATAACTTTTAGTGCACTGAAGTTGCCAAGAAACCTTGAGAAGCAGATGGGCATTACTGCTGTTAAAATGCAACCAGTTACACCAGAAAAGAATTGGGTCTGTCATACTTACAGAAGAAATGTTTAATAGTACAGTTTCCTATTATTTAATTTCTTATTTCTATTAACAAAGCGCATAAGTGAACTTCCTTTTTAAAAAAAATCTGATTTTTTTTAGAAGTGGCATCACTATTTCTATTGTATTTAAGAACATCAACATAAAGAAATTATTTTTTTTAAAAATAATTACTATTTGGGCAAGTCACATTCACAGAATTCCCAAGAGCAAGCCACCTGAACCTCTGTCTCTATCTAAAGGTTTTCTTATTGAGTGACATAGAACAAAGCTTGATTAAAATCTTAGCTTGTTTAAAAAAAGGCCCAACAGCTTCAAGACAAGAACTAAATGCTAGCATTTACTTTCAGCTTTCAAGATGCTTCTACTTTATATTCTATTAAAAACGTATCATCATTCATCATTATTCACTAAAGAAGCAGCCCTCACATTCACAACAGTCATAGTTCTTATACAAGTATAAATTATAAGACTTAAGAGACGTTCCTATTTCAAATCAAAAATTATTATTTCAAAGTCACTATCGGCTATATAAAATTAAGGCATACCCGAGACAAGCCTTCTATGTTTGATCACTCCAATGTCATTTTTCTGAACATCATTCTCACTAAAGAAGGTGCTTGCTTACTCCAAAAACATACAATAAAGGACTTCCAAATGGCCATGATACTTTGTTTCCACTCTTTAATTGAGGTTTAATTTAACATTTTTTAATGGATAACCTATGTATTACCTGGAAGTGCCACAATAACTGTTGAAGTTGTCCTGTCAGCATGGTCTGCATAGAAGCTTACAGTGATTTGGAACACATATAGGAAGTCAAATGTCTAAATCAACACGCTCAACATATTTTTTTAATGACTCTCATTCCAATTATACAACTATATTCTATTACACCAACAGAGTATTCATCATCTCTTTTCCCTTCAGAAGTAGATCTTCTGATCAAAAGAAACCCTGCATTATAACAGAATGTACATTTTGTACTCAGCCATCCTCATTTGGACTAGCTTCAAAGCTGAGATTGTTCACCAAGGTGTTTCTACAGATAGCAGCATCTCTTAGGCTGCTGAAGGTAAATGTCATCTTTAATTAGTTAAACAAACAGCACTTCTTTTCTCCTAGGCAGAAAATGCTGTCAGCCATAGTATATTCAAGATATTTTTAAATACATTTAAGGTATTTTTTGCAGGTTTTGTTACTGAGATAACAGGAAGGTGGATAATGGAATGTCTCAACTAATACATAAAATAGTCTCAAAATATTCTTAGCATCTCACTGATTGAAAAAGTGTATGAAATTGCTCTTGTTCCTCTGATCTGTTCCTAAAGGTAGCATGGAGGTGTTTCATAGGTCTTGTTTGCTTCTCGAAGGTGGTTCATTTACATTTCCTGGACCAGCCAAATAAAAGCTGAAGCACACAGATAACAGTCAACTTCTATATTCTAAGACTTAATTTCTTATTTTTATGTCTCTCTGTTAAACTATGCTTCATGATACTGCAATACCCTTCCCAGCATCCCAACCCCAGAGGGGAAAAAAAAAAAAAACAAGCCTCTTGGCTAGTTACCCCCAAAAAATTAATTCCAATTGTAAAAAACAGGTGACTGGGAAGACACACCATCCTGAAAAGGCAGGTCAAAGAAACCTCCTAGACAGACAAAGGACGGAACAACAACAAAACTGCCACCTGTGAACACAGCCAATTCCATCTGAGGGCAGAGCTTCATGGAACCCTTCTCCATTCAAATACCCAGCAGGAAGCAAAGCCTGACAATTCAGAATGTACTCAAAGGCTCAGGATGAACAGAATCACAGCTTAACTTCCTGTTTCTTCTCATCACACAATTGGTCACGTCTCCATCAGAGACATTTTAACTGAATGGATGTATTACTTTGCAAGTGTTGAATTTTAATGTTCGGCTCTATTTTAAAGTGGCAATCAACTTTCCCAAAAAGCAGTTCTCTGCAGCACACTAGAATCAAACGTAGAAGGCGCATGCGTTAGGAAAACAATGGGAACGGGCAATCCTGTTCAGCGATATCGCAGGCATACATCAGCTCACGTAAGACACACATCCCTGGCCTACAGGTACGGCAACTGCAAGATGTGGCCTTAGGCTTTCTCTGTGCTTCTGCAGAGCACTATTGCCTCTCACCCAGCTCTTGATGCCCATGCCTCTCTAGCCAGCAAATCTTTCAGTTTCTACCCAATCAGGCTTCACATGTGGGCTGACAGAAGGGTACTGAGATAGCAGTCTTTTGCTGCCAGTAAGCAGGATGCTTGCAGTGTGGCAGGAGATCGTGTGATGAATAACAGAATTCTTGTGCTCCCCTCTGAGATTTGATACTTGTGTAATAGAAAGAAAATACAAAGATTCCTTAAAATTAAGGCTGAGATAAGGCATAAAGCATGATATTCATAATCCAACTGACAAATGCATTCATATATTGAGTCATTCAAAAAAGCACATAATGAAAAAACAAAGTCTAATATTTTCATAATTCCCCAGTTGAACAGAAATGGAAGAGAATTACACTCAAGTACCATTTAAATAACTAGATAATTATTAAAAGTTATTGGGTTTTCCAACTGTACATTCCCAGTCCAGATGCAAAAGGAGCACTGGCCACTAATCAACAGCTAAAGGTATAAGGAACACTTTTTGACCTGTAGTTTCAGTTACAAAACCAGAGTTGCATGCCCAAACAGATATCTGAAGATGCTATTTGCCCTACGCCAGCACTACTCACCAATAAACTAATTCTCTCCCAGGACACCTTAACTGACAAATTTTTAAAAATGCAGTTTGTCCTCCTTTTGCCTACTCAAATGTTGAAGTGGTCCATCACATCTGTTATAATCTATTTTTCCCTCCTTCCCTTATGTATTAGGTTTGTGTGGCAAGGTTTTGGTAGCAGGGGGGCTACCAGAGTGGCTTCTTTGAGAAGCTGCTAGAAGCTTCCCCTACGTCTGATAGAGCCAGTGCCAGCTGGCTCCAAGACAGACCCACCACTGGCCAAGGTCAAGCCCATCAGCAATGGTGGTAGCACATCTGGGATAACATATTTAAGATTGGTAGGGGGGAGGTGGGGGTGGGGAACCAGTGCTGGAGCAGAGATTCACCTGCAGCCCATGAAGACCATGGTGAGGCAAGCTGTCCCCTTGCAGGCCATATGGAGGTTAATGGTGGAGCAGATATCCACTTGCAGCCTGTGGAGGACCCCATTCCCCGTCCCCCTGAGCCACTCAGGAGAAGAAGGTAGAGAAAATCGGGAGTGAAGTTGAGCCCAGGAAGAAGGGAGGGATGGGGGACGGAGGGAATGTGTTTTAAGATTTAGTTTTTATTTCTCATTACTCTACTCTGACTGGATTGGTAATAAATTAAATTAATTTTCCCCAAGTTGAGTCTGGTTTGCCCATGACGGTAGTTGGTGAGTGATTTCTCCCTGACTTTATCTCAATCCATGAGCTTTTCATTATATTTTCTCTCCCCTCTCCAGCTGAGGAGGGGGAGCGATAGAATGGCTTTGGTGGGCATGTGGCGTTCAGCCAGTGTTAACCCACCACACCTTAGTTCCTGCAAATATAGCATCCTTAAAATCATAAAGTTACATCTCATACCAAAATACAATCTTTCTCAAAGTTCTAAAATAATTTTAAAACAGTTCATGAACGGAGAGTTACGACGTAGAATCTGTCACAAACGGTTATAAAGGTGTTCTACTGTGGTTTTTTTTCAGTTCCCATCTCTGCAGCAATAAATCCCCAGGAGAAAACAAACAAACAAAACCCTGTCATTTGTTTCAGTGTCCAGTCCAGCCCAAACCACGACACATAGATTACCTTAGAAGAGGCATCTCTTCTGTGTGGTTTTTTTCCCCCTCCTCCTGAGAAAGAATCCTGGTCCTTCCTCCACAAGTGGGCAAAGATGATAAAGCTCAAGTCCTAGGATTCACTAATCAAATAATGAAGTGTTGACTAAAATGCAAAAGAACCAAGCTATCAACAAAGAACACCCCTTCATCCACGTACAACTGCAAGACAATGCATGTCATGATGCAAGGACATGTGAGTTTCTCGTCTTTTCAGATTTTTTGGCCTTTCAATATGCACTCTCAGTGGTGCCTTATTCATTGATATCCCCTTCCAAATAAGAGCAGTACTGGATTTCTTCCTCCTTTAGACTTTCTTTATCTATTGTTAGAACTGTTTTTTAACTAGACTGTGAAAGCAAATTCATTACTTCATTCATTCTTTGTATTTCTTGCAAAGGCTCCGGTAGATGGTTTTAAACGAGCAAAATTATAGGATTAAAATGTATAAACCAGAAAAGGTTACTTAGTAGACTGGACAGTAACATACGCAATTAGCAAGAGTAAACTAAAATTCCAATTTTTTAAATATTAATTTATGAATTCATTGCATAATGAGATAGATTTTAAACTGCAGTAGTCCTTAATTGTTTCTGTCCTAGTTATCAAGCAGCCCAAATTATATTTTTTTGTGTACTGATTTCACTTCAAAATTGCCCAGCTTATAAAATGAGTCTTTAGAAAATCCTGCATTCAGTCTGAAAGCAGAAAGAAAGGATTTATTTTTCCACGCAATACATATACAAAAGCAGACATACAGCAGGAAGATTATAGAGGTACTTGAACAAGACCCATTTTTCTACCGTTCCTGGAAGACTTCAAGAAATCATTCCTCACTCACTGATCAACTGGCAAATTTTGATTGTGTCATTTGCAGGACAGCCCTGCTCATTTGTCACATCCTGAGACAGATGATGAGGACCACACAACACCACTATAAAACTACCTGAATTACGGGCATGTGTTTTTCAGATGTGTGACTATCTGCTGGGTGAGACCTACACACATGGGTCACAGAGAACATTCTTTATACTAGGAAACTAATAATCATTCAGATAGGGCTGAAAAATAACAAAATTTGAAACTAAGCTCACGTGAAGGCTGAACAATATCATTTCAATGAAATGGATGTTTATCTATTTGAGAAAACAAAGACATTAAATTTTACAGTAGTGAATGCCCAAAAAGTTGTTTTAATCTCAATAATTTTGCCACCATGTAGTATTTTTGAAGGGAATTGTTTTCAAAATTATGGATAATTGTTTTTACAATTTGCAAAACATGGGCTTCAAAAAAATCCCTGATTTCGGTAATTCTGTTTAATTCTTCCCTTCGAAAATATATGATACTTCCACTACCCAATCTCTAATACATTAGAGATCAACACAGCACATATCTTTGAAAAAACAATGCAATGTTAAGAGCTTTTGGAGCAACTTAGCACAATAACCCAGACTTTATTAGTTCTGTTATTTCTATACCACTGTTCCAAAATGCAACTGACATCAGACCTCATCTTTTACCCCAATTTTAATTGACAGAAGAGAGAGATCTTTGGTACAGAGCAAACTTTTTAACTAATGCAAGTTTAATAGCTCCACAGAGTTGCATTACAAATTTAAAAAGACTATAGTTCATCCACAGCCTGCAACATTATACTATTCCTTTCAATATTCCCTCTCATCTGAAGTGTACTATGAAGTACCAAGCTAATATTAAGTTAGGATTCTCTTCAGATATTTACTCAAAAGGAGGAAGTTGCAGGGATGAGACACTATCACTTCTGATAGCTATGAAATCTGCAAGGGATGCAAATGTTTCCATGAATTCCTACCTTATCAGAGAGAGGCCAAAATCTTTCAAAATTAAAATCAAAACAGAACACAGAAGCTAGAAAACAACTAAGGTGAATAAATCACTCATGCTAAGGTTTAAAATTAATCCTCCAGGTGAAAGAACTCTCTGAAATTCAAAACTCCATAAATTCAGGGGGAGAGGTGGAAAGGGAACAAAAGTAGAAACTAACAGAAGATGATAGGGGAAAAAACGCAGACATCTGTAAAACCTAGAAAAAGAGACGCAATCTTGAACTACCACCATGTTGTAGCTTTTTAAAAGTAATTTCTTTATTCAGAAGTTTTAAGTGGTTTTTCTTCTAACATTTATAGGGTTTTTGTGTGTAAAATCTAATAGTCAGTTCGAAACAAGAGACTCCAAAATCGAATTTGTGAATCTGATTACAAAACCATAACAGAAAATGGCTAAAAATTAATCACATTCTGGGAGGTGAGGGGAAAATATATTAAAAAGTGAAGCAATAAAAGGACGATAAAGTGTTTGGACACAGGAAGTGCAGATGGAATATTTCACCTGTCTAGAATAAAACAAAGTCTGTGTCAAAGACATCAATGATCTTTTTAAATAAACTCTTTGTATTTTTCAGTAGAGAAGTACCCATAATCTTTCTTCAGTGTAGGATATACTTAAACAAATACTTTCTAAATAAGATGATTAAACTAAATTTAATATGTTCAAAGTTTAAACTAGATTTTCCTTTAAAAATAAAATCGAAGAAATAGGCCTTTGAAATTAATAGCTACACTTACTACGGACAATTAAAATCAAATCAAATGAGTCTTTCTTTTAAAGTTACATGTTGTTGCTGAAGTTTTTCAAACATCAATCAACTGAAGCGATACAAACAAAAGTCTAAATAACTGCAATTAGATGTTATTACAGTGAAGAAGTTACATAGATGAACTAAAAAAGAACCTACTTGCTTCACATTTGAGTAATTTTTATGCAAATTAAGACTTTAATTCAAAGTAAAATAATAACAATAAGGGATTAAAAAGCAGAAGAAAATCTGTTCCCTTCTAATTTATGAGTAACAATACTACAGAGCAGTTTCTAAAATTGTATAATGCATTGTCATACCATTGTCTCCTACAGCAAAAAGGCATCATTTTGTTGTAGGGTCAATTGTCTTGTGGTACATTTGGCAAGAAGATAGGTTAAAAAAAAAAAGCAAACAAAACCACCATGAATCCTCACAAGTATAAAATTCATAATTACTCAGGGCAGCAAGTTTGCATTATGCCTTGTAAATTTGCCTGAAACTGATGTGTTTTAAAAAAACAAATTCCATTTGGGTGGAAGAAAGTCCTTGAACAATCCCTTTATCAAGCTCCTAGTGGAATTCCTTGTTACAGAGCATGAAGTAGATCTTTGGCAAATTATGTTAACTGCTTAGATGGGATTTCCAGGTTAAACGATCTCCAGATTTCAGAAAGCTGCATTAAAGTTAAGCACAATTCCTTGCTAAAATTCTACAACGGGAACTGCACCTACAATGAATAACTGACTTTTTCCAATACTAGCTTTTGTTCATAGACTCCCCCTTTACTTCTTGCATTCCAAAAATCATCCATCTAATATAGCTGTCTTTATTTAAAATAAAATTAATTATAAAATCATTGAAGATGTCAAATGCTTATTTCTTAATAAGATATGAAATTCTGTTATTAAAAAGGTTATATTTTTCTTCCCAGAAAAAAGCACCATGTTCACACTAACCTTTTAACTAACAGGAACAGATGGGTCTAACTGGATACAGGCGTGACGGAGCATTGTGGCAGAGCAAAAGAACATGTTGATTCTCATACCTCTGGCAGATGGGAACCAGTCAAAGTAAGTTTTAGACTAAAAATATTTTGCTACTTCTCGGTAAAAAAGAAAAAAAACACTTGAAACAATATGCTATTTTATACATGCCATTAGAGATAGACAACAGCAGCTTTCAAAAAGTTCGTACCATACATTAAAACCAATTACATAGGCTTACTGTATGTCATTTTTAAGCCTGTAGATAAATTACAAATTCCTGAAAACAGTAGCTTATAATGGAAGTGCTGACACAACCTTAACTACAGCAGCAAATGCGCTGCTATTATGATGTTGTTATGGCAACTAGAATGATCAAGTTGGGAAAGAGGAAGAGTGCGCATAATCAAAACTTAAAAATCTTTGACACCACCCCCAACAAACTCTTCAAAATTTGTGGTCAGAGTGTTATTACTCCTTACCTTTACAACAAAAATTTAACTGCAAATCTTCCCTTTAACACAAGGCGAGGGGGAAGAAGTTACACATTAGCGTAAAATCTAAGACAAATAAAATCCAAGGTTATAATCCATCTAGTGCATGCCCATATCAATAGTCTACAAAAATAGAGTCAGTTGAAAGATACCCGGACAGCATCTGCTGAGCACATATTCATCAGATACCACAAGTTAACCAACCACAATTATGCAAAACTGTTCAATCTTTGATCCAGTTTCATAATTTGTTACCAATCTGAATAGTAACAGTACCCTGCTGTAATTTGAATAAATCAGACAGCACATTCACAAATGCTGATCCGTTAATTAAAATGTGATTAAAAATATAATTGAAGCTCATATATTTGTGAAACGGTCATTACTTATCCTTCCTAATACTGTCAGACAAAAGTAGAAATCTTTGTGTGTTTCCAGTATTAAAATAATGGGAAAAAAAACATAGGAAGGCTACACAAAGAATAATTTATAAAACATATTAACTAAAACCTGTGCCAGCATGCTAGTTACCTTTCTCAAAAAGCATTTTAATTGCAAGTATTATTCTATCAAAATGTCACTGAATAATATGTCCAACAAAATGTTAGTAGCAACCAAGAGCCCTAGAAATAATGTTAAGTCACCACTATTATACATTTCTATTAAAGCATTCTGGCCAAATGCATCTACTAGCAACACTTCCACTTAAAAAGTGAAAATGAATTATATGTCTTTCTTCACAAAGGATTTAATATTAAAACCATTTTGTCTCAAGTCTACAGTTGACTGCCATAACTAAAATCTAGGAAACACAAAAGCCCTCAGCTGTCTGACATGAGTTCTGCTAAGTCCTTCTACTCGCTCATTTCCAAGGTAACAAAAACTCCTTTTCTTCTAAGCTATCTCAATCCATTTTTCTTTTGAGTTTGTTGTTCTAAACGAGTTTTCAGACTACAGGGAAGACCCATTTTATTAGGAACAGTCTCATTTTAAGAAACGCAAAAGAATCTACTTTCACTGAGAGCTAGCAGATATTCCACTGAAATTCAAAATAATTTTAAGATTCAGTGTACCATGTTTTTAAGTTTAAGTAAAAAATTACTCAGTGTTAAATATGTGATTGATGGCAAAATTTCAAAACTTTGAAGACTGTTTTCATTTATACAGACATTTATAGATTTTTTTTTTTTTAAGAAACATATAATGTATTCTATATTGGTCACTGAAAATTACAGTTTTGCAGATGAATTTAATTTAGCTGGAAGATAATCACATATTCCACTGACAAAACAATTATTTAATCTGCAATAACAAATAATTATTTATATGAGGTCACAACAAAACCCTCCCTCTCCACCGCCCCCCCCCCAAAAAAAAAAAAAAAGAAGGCGGCTGAAGAGTAAGTGGGAAAATAATTTTGTTCACAAAAGCAAGAACTACTTGCAGACAACAAAAGAAGTGGCAATAATGATGACATTTTCTTCAGAACATTAGCTCTTCAGCAATTTAAAAATTCTGATAAATGCACCGCTTTTCTCTGAAAAGCAACCACTACAGTTATCAACTCACTTGAAACAGGTAATCATACACATCTATAAAAGCCGAATGACAACATTCAGAAAAAAGGTAAAAATGGGATTTCCATGTGCATAGCTGTTCTTAAATAAAGGATAAATACTTCATAAAATCCTCAAAAAGGAAAATGCTTAGAAGTGTTCTCTGACACTGCCTTCTTCCAATTTTTTTCAAATTTATTTGAAGCACTAACATTAGTGGTTACTACACAAATTTATAATTTGTAGAAACATTTCACCGAGATATGGCTTTACTGATCATTCAGTTTTATTAGAAAAATGTCTTTCCCGATACATTTGACAAATTACTTTCACACAACAGGGGTAACACTTGGCCTTTTTGACTTGAAGAATTCATAATTATTAATCATGAACGGACTAACACAGACAGTGTTTAATTCTATTTGCAAAGCTATCAGCCTTGATACTGTAAATATCAAATCTCACTGAGATTGCAATGAAATTTCAGTGAGCTTTCACCTGGCATACTCATGCATTTAAAATGTAAAACGTTTTTAAATAAACCTGACTTCTGTGCTCACTTCTTTTTTAAAAAAAAACTTTTATAAAGCAATCTTCTTAAAACAGGCAAGTGCATTATTCAACCTAGATCTGATTTTCAGGTACAGCGTTTCAATGCATTGTTAACCAAAGCTACGTAGTTATTTTGAGGTTTTTGGCTATAACATGCACACGCATAACACCACTCAAAAAAACAGAGAGAACTGAAACAGAATTCTGCCCAAGATGTACAGGACTTTTTCCTCACTACAAATTAACCTTCCTCTTATCAGAAAGTAATGCAGAAAACAACATGCCTGTGAACCAAGTGAAACAAAGTAGAGGGATGCAGCCAGTCCCCTGTGATTCCTTACTCTGGTTTCGAGGTATGAGAACTTCACGTCAACTGACGTTATTTATGGACGTGGAATCCCTCATCACGCCATTCTATGAGTGCAAAATAACCAAACTCTGCAAGAATTAATCACAGACTACAGCGCTGTCACATAGTAGACATCCAGTCACAAGACAGACTATAGGCCCTAGGGCTTTTACAGTTGTGCATACTTGAAGCTTTTGCTACTTCAGACATACCAGCGACATTCTCCACTGGAGATTTTCTTTATGCCCTTTAGTTATGCAGCTTATATATATAGCTTATTCCTATTGTAGCTTGACCAAACAGAAAAGATTTTCAGAACATCATGCTAAAAACACAATTCCTCTTCTTTGAGCTATATTCAAGGTTGAAAATTTTAACCAACTTTGTCTTTAGAGTTTGAATTCTTAACACCAATCATCTCCTTAGTTTAGACTTAGGTTGCACTCCAAGATGTCAGGATCGCTGTTATCCCCTATATTTTAACATGCTGCTTTACCCAAGTTTACTCTAATCTCCAGGTTTGAGACAGCTGAATACTTTTGATACTAACATACAAACAGCTCAGCTTACCCATTTCTGAAGGGGGGAAAAATGTGGTTTTTATACACATATATATATATGTGTGTGTGTGCGCGCTCACGCACATGTGTATATAAAAAAAGGTTCAATTATTTTGTGCTTCAGGACTTCTTTTGGGGATAATCACAGAGTAGAGTTGTAATCACAGAGTGCCCTGTTTTGTGATTTGCAAGGGGGAAGCAGACTGGGACTAGTGTTTGTTCTTTGTCTCCTGAAAGATTATCTGAGACTACAAACTCTATAAAGTTATCTTATTGCTACATATACAAAGATTGTGCCTTGTCAGACTCCAACTACTTGGGAGGGTTTCATAAGAATTGGCACTTTTATGAAATATCCTAATAAATTGAGGACACTTTAAGTTCAGGTTAGGCTACCGACTCCAGATGTGCACTGGATGCTTGAGGACAGAAATCATGAGAGAGAAAGTGTTAATATTATTTCAGACAGTATATCTCATTCCAGTACTTTCAGCATGGACTTTACATCATGTACCCATTGTATCCTTGGCAACTCAACTCCTTATCTAAAGAGACAAGACTGACAACCTAGATTTAAAGTTACAGCCATCATATGCCACTAGGCTTGGATTTGGTCTGGAGCTAGATAGGATACAAGATGGAGGCCAAAGGTATTCCAAACATTATTTGATGTGATATAAGGGCATAACTGTGCTCATCATTATTGACCGCATAAACCAAAAAAGCTTTATCCAGATGCTCTCCATCGTTTCATAACAAGGAAGAGGAGGATAACTTTACTGTTTCAATGAAATGAGACTAAGGCAAATTATGAGAGATGTTCTTCATACTTAGAGTAAACAAGTACAAACCTGTAGAAGCAGCCCCTTCTCCCACCATCTTTTTGGTGTGGTTCATGTTTCAGCCCAGTTCTAAAGTAAATACTCTATTTTCTTTCCCTCATCATTTTATCTCTTCTTCACCTTCAATGCATAGAAGGCAAAAAAAAAGAAATAAATTGATTGTAAACATTTTCTTGTCAATAAATTAAAAAGAAAAGTTACAGTAAATAAGGTTCGGGGGGTGGAGGGGGAAGAAACTATATTCTAAGGAAAAGTTACAAATGTTGCCTTAGTTTCCCCACAACCAGCAAGCGTTGCCCCTAACAACATCAGTACAGTGAATGAAGATTTTACCCATCATATTTCAGGACAGATTTACGAAGAATCCCTTCATAATGCTACATTAAAATGAGTTTTTCAATATATACGTATTTCCTACACATTAACCTCAAGAGAGGTTAATTAACATTAAATCAGACAATTTAAATTTCTAAATTAATTAGAAATGGATTTGTGAGTCAGAAAGCCTTTGTTTGACACAAGTTAACGAGTATAACGTTACTGTTACGAGTCTGAACATAATCTTCATACATAGAGTCTTTTGAAAAACATTTTTTTAAAACATTAAGGTTTCTTGGGGGATGGGCAGGGAGAGAGACAAAACCCCATGAATGTGTAGGCTTAATCTGCACATTAAGTTATAAATTAAAAACCACAAGACTACAGCCAGGTTCCCCAAATGAAAGGCTACATGAAGCAAAACACACCACGATTTTTAGAACAGATCTTTTGGAACATCTTTTTGATAAAAAGCTAGCTATGAATAGACCTTAACCTGAATGGCGTTTTTAACCCTATATGTGACATCTACGATGTCAAAACAACTCTGGTCCGTTTTACCTGATTATATCCGAAAACAGCAATTTTTTCCTGGATTCGTTTCTTGATGACAAGCTGTTCAAACACAGAGCACCTATCAAACCTAGTATTATCATCTGCTGCTTTTTTCTTCTAGTAGACACTGCTGTCCATCAGAAGAAATAATTAATGGGTCTATTATGTACGAAAGCGTCATCCTGTCAGTTCAGTGACTGGTTTGAATAGCTCATATCTGCTACTCATTGATGCCATGCGTGCTCACTGTCCTGAGAGATGACAAAACACTACACCCTTTGGGATTTTTTTTTTCCTCTCTGTTCTAAAGCAGCATTCCACATCTGTGTCTGACAGAAGCACAAGGAGCTGAGAGAGGCAGACTTCACCATCTTTCACAGATTAATGTTGTATGGGTTGAAAGTTACCTGATGTCTACTGATCCTGCATATTTCCTACAAAAATCTAAAACGTGGAGGCTACCAAAATGTGTAGGGAAATAACTTCTCAGTGTTGGAATAGCTACAGAAAACAGATGGAATTTACCGGATGCTAAATCTTTAAATGAGTTTTTAAATGGGTGCTGAATACTTGAGTTAACTGGGGTCAGTGCATTTGCCTTTCCCTACCCGCCCCCCCCCCTCCCCCCCCCCCCGCCTTTTTTAGGGGGGCAGAGAAGATGCAAAGTTTACAGGTTCTTTTCTGTTACCTGATTAGGGCAGAACAAACAAAAATGCTGAATGTGGAAGAAATCAGATATTGGAGATACCTGGAAATAAACTGGAAACAACCAATACCACAAGACGAAGCACCAGTGAACAACAAGACGCTGTGGAAAAAGAAATCACAAGACGAGAGTGCACAATGCATTTCAAATAGAAAAAAGCTTCCTCTCTGCTGAGTGAGTCTCACTATATTCTGACAGAGCACAGATAAAGCTTCAATCAAGTATCTCCCACGTAAGTTTTTATTTCATGTTTTTCATGTAATTGTTTATTACATCAATATATACTTTAATGTATGGACAGTAACTCAGTGAATTTAAATTTCTTTTTACTGATACTTAAGTTTAAATCCTTCTATGACAAATATTGATGTTCTTAGATTTCCTATACTGCTCAAATAACAGCTCTCTTGATATTAAGGTTGTTCAAAGGAAAACTATTAAGTGCTTTCTCTGTTGACTTATACTGGAGTGAAATATTTCCTAAGATTTAAATGTTTCAAAATATTTTAATACATATTTCCATGCATGGCTATTTAAGAAAAAAGAAATCAATAAAAAGCAACGCTTCTGTTAATATTAGCAAAACACATTTGCTGTACTTTATTATCTATTTAATCTGGCAAAGCAAACAACATTTTGCACCACAGCAGTAAATGTAAAAGGATGACTTTTATTATAGGATAATGAATCTTTGTTTATATAAAAGGATATTAAATAAAGCTAGAACTGTTGATTAGTTATTTATGAAAGGTAAATTACAGCACTGTAAGGAAAAAGCACCATGTTCATACACCCCAAGGTACTGTGTACAGAGTTTCAACAAGAAGACTGGACATCAGTGCCCCAGTAAAACTATAAAAAAAAAAGTGCAGGTCACCTCAGTTATTTCACTCATTTGGAGCATCTACTACATAAGCCACATAGACATGAATTCTACATGGAAATAACATGCAGAATATCTCAGAATGAGATTTAACATCTTATATGGCTTGAAAAATAAACACAGTATCTGTTAGTCAAAAAACTACACTTCTGAGTCATGGAGAAAGGTACCTGTGCTCACATACACAAAAAAACCCCACACCCCTTGAAACTGAAAAAGCACAAATAGTACAAAATATCTTTCCTCTGCTTTTCTCTATATCAATTCCCTCATTTCTATTTAGCATGCCTTTCTTATTTAATGTATCCATCAATCCTTTTTGGTTTTTTTTCTTACTTTCTTACTGACTTACTAAAATAACCTCTCTCATGCCTGATGCTTGCTTAAGGTGGACTAATTTGACTTTTACAAACACTTCTTTTGAACCCTTCACTTATAGACAAAAGGCTTATATAGAATTCTACCAAGTGCTAGAAGACTAAACCTACTTCCCAAAGACTGATAGAATAGCATGAGACTGAAAACCAGAAGTTAATACTATGCTGAGCCTTGTCTCATATCAAGAGTCAACAACATGCCTCCAAATGGAATTCCTACCAGGAAAGATATGTGAAACAACTTCTGCAGGAGAGGGGTCATCGCATCCATAATACTGTAGAATACTTTATATATTTGAAATTATTCCTACAAGATCCCACTCCTGACTGCCACGATGGGGGGGGAAAAATGTTTCATAGTCTCTAAACATTCACGCTTAAGTATTCTGCTTGACACAAGCAAAGAAATTTCCATTATTCTAATCCTCTTCCACTTTCCCACTTGCTGTATTTCATGAGAACTTGATGGGAATTTTTCCTAGTGCACCTACCACTCAGCCATTTTGTTGCTGACAGGTTCCAGCACTCTCTACACCTCCCCAATTTCTGTCCTTTTCTAAGTAACTCCAACTACTCTCTTCACAACCGCTTGATCGAACATCTCTCAGTCTTTTTTTCCTATGCCTCACTTCACATATTACATCGATCCAGTAAGAATTCTTCCTGCCTCCTCACTGCTCCTATACAATACACACCAATGCTTTGTCTCTCATTAACATACCAGGGGGAAAAAAAAATAAAAATCATAATTTAAGAAGTAGGTTCTGTGCAATACAAAACAAAACAATATGGCTATAAGTTTCAATGGCATCAATTCAAGATCTCCATAACTTAAACTGTCAAAGCCTACTACAACTCGATAACACTTATAACAAGCAGCAGATGTAATACTGCTTTTGTTAGCTGATTTTAGAAGACGGCTTTGTATCTGTTGAATCTGGTTCAGAGTTGTAAGTAAAAGAGAGAAAAATCAGAACTGTAATTCAAGTTTTGATTCTCCTGTTACTGCTCTCACACTGAAAAATTTCTTACCTTGGGCACTGTGTGCGAGTTCTCTGCCTCCTCTTTTGTAAAAGGTATTGTTTACCATGGCTTAAAAAACAAACAAAACACCCACCCAAAAACCCAGAGATAACAGCTAGCCAACATGCCTATTTAAGAAAAATCAGGTTATCATTCAATGAAGCTCTCAAAAAAGCTTACTCAAAACTTAGTGTTTCAGAAACTTTGAAACTGAGAGTTGTAGTTAAGGCTTTTTAAGCTCTCTGTTGAAAATACAAGAGGGCTAAGACCAAGTAGAAAGCTTAGTTGTAGGAGGAAGAATTGGATACAACTAATATTTTTAAAAGATTGGATACAACTATATAGTATTTTTAAAAGAAAAGGTAGATTTTTTTTCAGATTTATTCATTAATAATTTTTAATTTAACTCATCACAATGTTATTTTTGTTTTCAGTGTATTATTCCTCTCACTTATCTTCAAAGAATTCAGATTCTTTAACATAAATGAACGGTCTGCTATCAAATTCCAAAACCTCTGTGCAATCAGAAATAAATATATCACAGAATGTTTTCCAAAATGTGTAATCATGTAAAATCACCTCACCTGAAAGCAATGAGTTGGTATTTATTTTTCACCGTTATAATCAGTTGTTCAAGGATCACTAAGCATCTGACAAGGATATCTTTTCATTTTCTCTCTGTATTAAGTTGCTTGTATACATGAAATGAGTAAACCACAAGACAAAATAACTACAGTCAATTGCCTAAAGATAGTACATCTGCTCAGCAAAACATAAAGCATGGTACTATACAAATGGGACCCCCTTCTACACTAATTCAGCAGGTAGCAAAGATTAAAGTGGTGCAGCATGGTTTAATGAGCCTTTTAGAAATGACGCAAATGAGACAGACCAAAAGCCCAAACTGCCCCTTCTGGGCAGTTATCAGCTAAAAGAAATCAACAAGTAGCAGCACAGACTCATAGGTATTCCTAAACTGTTGGCATACCTTCTGCATTCACTTCCAAGTCACTCAAGACTATTAAGCTACAGGTAAAACATGAGATACTTTTACACTTCCATCTTTTTGTTAAGAGATATAACTTACATAACCTAATAGAAAGCAAGGAGTGAAATCCAGAACTTCTGCTCCTATAGTTAAATCACTGACCCAATGTGTTCATTTCAACTTGAATTACAGATGAACACAAAATTCACCATGGTCCTTTGCGTCTCTCTCAAGCCCCTTCATTAAATAATCCCCCGCCTCCAAGAGTTATTGTAATGAGAAAAAAGGCACTAGAACACTTCAGGACCATTTGCATTGTAAATACATGCAGGTAATATTATGCAGTATTTCCAATCACACGTAAAGAGACATTCTCCAGAAAACAAAAGAGGACCAGTATTAGTTATATTCATATCCTTTTGTCATAGAGTATACAGGCAGAGCCAGATCAGGCAAAACCAGTTTATAGCTACAGGAGAGAATGCAGCGACAGACGTTCAGCCCTCTATCAATACAGCACGAGGGTTTATATACTTTCATGGCAGCTATAAAATGCTTTGTGAAGGGACCCGATACGGCAAAGCAGCATCTGCACAGAAGGAAGCTTTGTTATAGCAGACGTAACTGTGTGCTCCTGGTAACTCAAAACTGAGCCCTACAGCCTCAACTTATATCCGTTCAGCTCATCCCCCTCTTTTGCTTGTGATGCTGCTGGTTCTTCAACAACTTTTAGGTCCAGCAAGGCCTGCCTCCACACTTTACATCTTAATTAACCAAATCCTGCATCAGCTTTTCCGTTGTTTTTTTTCCAAGATTGATATCAAGCACATGGGCCTACATTTACCTAACTCCTTCCATTTGATAGCATTTTTTCAGTATTCAAGACAGGCATTCCTTGGTCTTCTTCAGAATTCCTGCAATTACGAGACATTAAAAATACCTATTTGGATAGTCTGCCCCATAGAGCAGTACTGATGCTTTACAAGGAATTCAACTTGCTGCCCCACTACTACGTAATTATATATCAAACAGTGGTGAAGTCAGCAAGCTTGCTGAAAATACCAAAATTACAGAAAACTGAATCGTTTACAGGACGTCAATACCATCCAAAAGTTTTGAACTGACACCTTCTCAAACTTTAAATATTATATTTATCGATTCTACAGATTACAAACAGGGAAGAAAGAAGCACATCACTTGAGAAAGGTCATACCAGATCAAATCAGACGCTCCATATAGCCTCAAATTCTGCACAACGGTGCCCAACAGCATAAGTCTAGGGATGCTGAGAACAAGGCGGCACAGAGGGACACTTCCTCAGAAATATTCTGCCAGCCTCCAGCTATTTGCAGTTCAGGGATTTCTTGAGCCAGAGATGATGTCTTATTTATAAGATAACCTTCAAAGTATTTTTTCAGTTGTATTTTGAACCTGCACAAAATTTAAGCTTCTACAAGATCCCCTGACAAACTCCCATGTTCAATTATGAGTTACATGAAAAAAAATCTCCTTTCTTTGTTTTGAATTTGCTGCCAGCCAGCTTCATTCAATACTCCCTACTTCTTGCACTAGAAGAGAAAATAATAATTTCTTATTCACCATATCCATCCTTCCATGATTTTACAGACAGCTACACCATACCCTTCTCAGTCATCTGTCTTTAAGGCTGAAGACCTCTATTCCATTCTACTCATACCATCCTCAGCCATAACTCATATGTAAATTTTTCCATACTGTTGGCTGTCCTGCTGCCCTTTGCTGTACCTTTTCATTACTACAGTTTCCTTGCAGAGACGCTTTGAAAAAAAAGTTACACAATAAGCCTGTATCACTGATTTATATAGTGACACCGTGATGTATTTTCTGATTTGTTCTCTGTTCTATTCCTAATTTCTAGGGTTCATTTGCTTTCAACTAGCGAGTAGTAACAATCACCTCAGATGTCTTTAAATGTGATAGGGGAGTGTTTCCCCACACACATACCATGTACATCATTTAATCTTCATCTGCACTGAGTTTAATTTGTCATTTGTGTGTTTTTTCTGCAACTCTGCAGTCCTCAGCCTATACAGAATTAGAGGGGAATTAAGATGCACACTTAACAGTCAAGGTAACAGTACATGGAGTCAATCCAAGAGCCCAGTGGGACAACCTTCCAAGAGCTCGGGGGGATTCTCTGTCACTGAAATTGTTTAAATCAAGACTGACAATAGGTTTTGACAGTAGCTATACTAACAGACATACCCTAATTCAACCAATAACTAGTTCATAACTTACTTTGTTATAACTGATCATGTTATCCAGAAAAATTCACCCGATCACAAATGGTTTCTTGGCTTTTGTAATCTATGAATTTTACTGGCAATGCTGGGGTTAGCCTTCCATGTACAATTACCTACTAGAGAGAACCTGGTCCATTGATTTTCAAAGCAGAAGGGGAGCTGAGTTAGGGAAAGAAAGAACAGCAAGTTTCACTTCCTCAAATTTGCCCCAAACCCTAGCGAAACTGATTTCTTTATTATATTTGCTATTTCACACATTTTGCTAGTTAAAAAATGAAGGAACTGTAATTCAAATATGTTTGTTGGTAGTATTTTATCTCTAACATTGAAAAGCAAATAATGGCAAATACTGTGTCACCTAATTATTCAAATTATACCGGTTTTAAAAAGTGTTGCAAGGAGAGGAGGAAATGGAACCATTTCTAATTTTAGCAATGCCAAGCTGTCAGAACTCAGATACAGAAAAACAGACTCTAGAAAAAGTCATTTTCTTAAACACCTATACATACTCTCCTTAACAGGCTGCTCAAGAATTCTTTTACCTATTGTAATGTAAATTAGATAAATCATCCTTAATGCCATTACATGGTTGTTAGCTCTTCCTGACTGATATCGTAGGTGTACACTATCACTGTCACCAAAATATATGTTGTCCATGTTACATTGTCCCTGGATTAATCTACTGTGCTTTCCTTTCATGAATAAATTATTTCTAGTCACGTGAAGTTACATTTTCAGTGTAGTTGTTCAATGCCTCTGTTTTCAAAAATGCATTACAGCAGCTTTTTATCACATAGTATAGCTTGCTCAGTGAGTTATTTTTGTTACAGAACAAACTTATTTCACTAGTCTTTTTTGAATGAAACAATTTCAATTTACAACCAGTCTGGGAGATTGACAGACTTCTGGAATATAGCTCAGATAATTTTATTCTGGATGCTTAGAAAAAACCACCATTGTTTATAGCATGTCGTAACCGTAAAGCATTTACAATTGTGAGGTAAAAATTATTACATCTCTTTGCAGCTTTTTTAAATTAAAAAATATCTTCTGAGTTTTTTTTTTTATTCATGCCAAAATTCTGTCAATAAATACTCTTTCTCTCTCCCATGAATTAAAGATGGGTCTTTAATTCATACTCCAGTTTTGCTTCCCAGAGGGGTTCCATTGTTCACTTCCTCAGTTTCCTATAATCACTGCAGCAAAATAAAATGGTAATGTGGTAAAATACTTTGAAATAGCAAGGTCCGCAAAAAGACTACCCCAAAAAACTATTATAGGACTCTACTATTAATAAATGAACAGCCAAAAGAAAATTGTTAAAGTTCAGATGAACAGATACAGATAAACTATTTCGAAGTAACAGGCACTAAACACAAATAATCACTAGGGGGTTTTTTTGTTGCTGTTTGGTTGGGGTTTTTTTAAACACAAAGATAACATAACCAAATCAAACACTTTGGAGACTTTAAAATGCTTTGTCTCCAGTTAAATGTTACTTTACACAGAGTTATTTATAAAGATCAATTGTCTTTGACAAGCTAAAGTGTGCTTGTAAGTTACAGGTATGAGATCTGCTTTCAGATTACGCTTCTACAAGTTAATTTAGTCATCTCATACTTGTAGGCAATTTTCCTCCAAGGGACTAGGTTGTTCTTCTCAGAGTTTTCTACTCCTCCTCCTTTCTCTCCCTCCTCCTCTTTTTTCATATTCAAATACAACTCGGAGAAACAAAGTTGTCTGTGGGACAGAAAGCGAACACTTAATAAGGCATTATGAAATGAACAACAGAAAAAAAGGTAAAAGAAGGGGCAGACAGAACCATGTGGAGTTACAGAATAGAAAATTTAAAGCAAGAGAGACCATAGTCTCTTATTTGCATTAGAATATGTACTTGCTGTTAATATTCTAACTGCAAACATATATTAAGATAAATCAGAAGCAGGCATCGGGATTTAATCTGATTTAACGCAATACACGTGCATGCTACCACCGAAAAAGGAGCTCTTACTTCTTCCCTTACTACTACCAATACCAATCCTAGTATTTCCCCGATCCCCCAAGATCTTTCCCTTCTCACCAGCTGTTCCATTTCATGTTCCTGCCAACCCTTTGGCAGCATTTATGCAGTCAAATCAGGCAACCAGATCCATATCTGGTGATGGGCCAAATCCATAATATCACTGAAGTGTCTTTCAAACTCACTTCCTTAGAAGAGGGGAGGTGATCTTAATTTATTATCAAGAGCAGAAGGAAAACACAAAGCAAGTTCAAATTCATTACATTTTTATTGGTAAGAACTCCACAGCTGCATAACAAACAGAACAACAAAACCAAACACTCCATAAAAGCAAGGGAAGCAGAGACACGCAGGAAACAAAACACAGACATCCACCAGGTTCCTTCTAAGAACGTACAAAAGGAAGAGAAAGTCCAAAATAAATTATAGCCACTTTCATCAGAAGTCATGTTTTGGTAGCGACTGGCATGAAAACTAAAGCAATTAATAGCTACATATACAATTACTTAGAAATTAAAAACATCATCAAATGAAGCCAATTCGCAAATGTGACTGGTAACAGCTACAGATGTTTTTCTCTGCTATTTAATGTGTGGAAGCAGGGGAAGCCAATACGAGTGCACTTTTTGCAGCTGGAACAAGCAGTGTTAGTCAGCCCATTTTGGGACAAATGAAAGTATTTTGCTACTTAGGGTAAAAGTCAGTTTCTCAACTTACACAGAAGTTATTTTTTGCACCCACTCCCATCTGAAGTAACAGGTGACACCATAAGATGAAAGGAAACACGCAAACACCTTCCGCTCAACCACTACTAAGTGCTGGATACAATTCCTTGCAGTTTTTGTCCTAGAGGTAATGTAGTCCTGAAAAGGGTACCTGAAAGGTGCAAAATATATTGTTTTTCTTAAAAGGAAAAGCATGCTTTCCAAGATAAGAAGGTAAAAGGATAGCGTACAAAAATTAACCCCATCCAAGACAGAATATAGAGAGAGTGAGTAGACAGAGAGAGAATGAATGCTTCAGGCCTTAAAAAAGAATTCTGGAATAATTAACCAGCACCTATGAATTGTTCCCTGCGTACAATGGAAGGTGACAGGGATTTGTTGATTTTAGAGGAGACATATCAAGTTAGTAGTCTCTGAGGTAATGTGCAGTGAGACCTGTGACAGCTGGCAATGCTGAATGTCCCAGACTATACAAACTGTCTCAACGGATCCTATTTGCATCTTAGATATCTTTTTTTTCTCAGGGTGATGGATGACTTATGCCCCAAAATGAAGCATAGTATTATGTGGAAAACCTGGATAATGAACAAAGGACAGCAACGATGTCTTTAGACTGACCTAATATTATTGGGTTGGGTAAGCTGTCTCAATTCCCAGTCTCTTTTTCAAACTGGTTGCTCCTCCCCTGGGCCCACAGACACATCATGACAAAGCCCAAGACAGAAAGATAGTCAGGTGAGATGTATTTACCGGCTTTCAGAACAATCCTGTCTTCCTATTGGTCAGACAGGGTAGCAATATGCATTAAGAAATACATCTACGTGAGACATTCAAAACATCTTTTTTGAATGTTCTTTGCCTTTGAAGACTGTTTGCCTCTTCAGTTAAGCAAAACTTCTGTCTTGCTAGTGCCACTCTTATTTCCGTGTCTATGGATATCAGTCAAGAAGTGGGTTAGCCCAAAGCAAATCTTATGTTATAAAAGCCAATCAACATTTGTCATCTGTCATGCTGAACTCTATGTTCTAACAACTTCAGAAACATAAAGTACACCTAGAGGACAAAAATAACAAGACTTCCATTAGTAAAGAAGCCAGGGCAAAAGTGCTGTTTTCCATTATAATCACTTCGGTACACTTCCTTGGGCATCAGAAAGGTGATGTGGAAGACTGAAAACGGTATCTTTTCTTGAAAGAGTACAAACTGTATAGACTTTCTCTCTGGGACTATTACTCTTGCACCCCTAGCACTTTATTTACTCAGAAAAATCTAAACCAGCTCACCTCCTATTACCACTGAACTGTCAATTTAAAATACTTAGCTTTCTAGCAGCTCCGTTCTTCCAGCATTTTCCCAACACAAAGTTATCCAAGTGTCTCGAAAGAAAATTTCTTTGCTATAAATATCTGCAATATATCTGCCTCTAGCATTTATGACACAAAAATTTTATGACACAAAAATCAGTGGAATGATATCATCCTATTAAAGCACTCCCATCTTGAATTAGTTCTTCCACCTTGCCCCCATACATTTTGTAGCTAGCTGATACACACTTTGCAGTTACACATTTTCTGCATGTTGAAGCACATGCACGTATTCAAGAAGAAAATACCAGATCATCACAGGCTGTTTTCAATCAAAAGCTTAAAAAGAAATAGAGAGAGTATGATCAGTTTCACAATCCAAATTATCTGCAGCAGATTCAGAAATACCACGCTTTATACGCTGAGATGATGTGTACTGTCAAAGGAAGGTCATCTGATTCACATTCCAGTAAAGGTTGAAAATGAGTCAGAACCAAAGAAAACATAATTCCTCCCCACTCGCACCCTATTCTGTCCCTCAAACATGCTTTTTATTAAAAGAGTTTCTAGTTCACAGTTTGGTTTGCAACAAAGGACGACAGGACGGAAGAGTTCCCTTTAGGGTGGAACAGACAGTTAATACAACTGTTGTTTTGAAACAATGAATTTGGCAGGGCTCAATATGCCTTTGACATTCTTTGAGAAAACTACCCAGATCTAGACAAAAAATAAACCCTTTGGGAAAAAAAAAAACCAAATCTTTTAAATGCTCAGGAGAGCCATCTTTCTATACAACAGCCAGAAATTCCAAAGATGCCACTCCCAGGAGAGCCAAGAACAAACAATAGGCAAGAGAACACAAAACAGACAGGGAGCCAACATGTGATTTGGACAGGTACAAAAATATGGGGTGGGGGAAGGTTCAAGAGAAAGCATAGACTAGAAGTTGGATGAAGGAATTGGGAACTCTTGAGCAATTGTATGAGATCAGGGAAAGAACAGCAAAATGAAGGGATGTGTTTCAGAAAGTATTAAAAGGAGAAGAAAAGGGCTAGGAGAGCCCAGATTATCAGTAGCAAATGTGAGGAGGAATTTCAGGACCACAAATGGGATAAGAAGAAAAGAGGAGGTGCAACTGAGATTAAGGAAAAAAAGTAGGCACTCTGTGTCTTCTGGAGCACTACCTACTTCGCAGCCCTTATTTCACTCCAAAACCAATGTTTAGAAACACCACTGCTCCCTGCAAACAAATTTCTGAGAACTGTGCTAGCAGAATAGGTCTGTCCATCTTTTCTGTGGTGTTCACATGCAGTCTGATCACAACACTGCTTTGGAGCATCCTTCAATGAACAAGGAAAAATTCCCATCACAGTTATTTTGTTTGTAAACTGATATTAGGAATAAACTTATCCTTACAAGAAACAGAACAGTAAATTAAGTCTAGCTTCTGCAGTTAAACCAATCTGCTACATCTGATACTCACATCATCCTTACCATAAACAAAAAACTGGTTTTATAGAATTTTGTAAAATTTCTGTTTCTATTTTTTCTTTCTTTCTCTAACGTAGGCTGCTGAGAGATGGAACAAAAGTATTACAATTAAAACAAACACAGCTCCTCCAAATCAATCAACATCTTTTATTATTAACACAGAAGTAATACCTATTAACATTATTATTGTAAATGAACAAATACTTTACGGGTAAGCAAAAGAAAGTCCCTGCTCTAAAAAGCTTACAGTCAAACTCAAGTGATTTAACAGTGGTTCAGAATCAGAAGTGTAAAAAGGAATCTGAAAGAAAAGATTAAAATCAAAAGTAACATACAGCAATGAGAAAAAAAAAATCAAAAAGTTCATGGCATAAAAGGAAAATTCAAAGGAAGGGGGAAAGGCAGAAAATAAGTAAAAATAAGTAAATATAGAAGAAAGGGAACAAGAATGTAGTGGCTATAACATACTGAATTTTGAAAATGAAGACTGGAATACTAGATGTATTGTCTGAGTACAAGAGTCGGAGTAATTAATTTTTGATTAAGGGATTTCACTAGCAGGAAAGTCAGAGGAGATGATGATGTGGCAGAAACCATGATGACCAACGTGAGGCCTGGTCATACAGAACTAGTTTTAGGGGTATTATAAAAACAAAGGACATGACTAAACAAGAGAAACGGTGAAACGGATGAGTAGGCATTTTTATTTAGCTCTCATGCCTACAAATTCAAGTAGTGGGCATGACAACAGCAAGACAGGAATGAGGACAAATTGTTCCACGCTTAAACTTACCAATTTATGATTTCATAACCAAAACATACTTAAACACAATTCAGCACAAATACTGTCACTATATAGTGGCAGCAAAAGTTTAAGGCCCAAGATTAGAGAAGGATGTTAGTCAGAAAAATTTCTAAATCCAGAAATCTGGAATTTAACAAATAAATGAGTGCAATCAAGGTGTGAAAAATTAAAAGAATGGGGAAAAGCTTACCATGCTAATTTTAATGGGAACAAATTTTACCCCTTTAGTCTGTGAACCTTACTCTATTCAATTCTAAAACATAAAGTATACAAATCGCTCCGAAAAATCCAAATTTTTCAGATTTTTCTTTTATTACTGAAAAGTAATATTATCACTGACACATACATGGTCACATAGTTCTAAGATATCAGAATGTTAAAATAAAAATAAGAACTTTTATCCTACATTTATATGCATTCAAGTCACGGAATCACATTATACTTCTATACTTCAATCATACAGTTTTGGTTATATTTTAAATAAAACTTAGGAGGGAAAAAGGCACAGATATGAAAGCATATATAATAAGCACAGATTACCTATTACAGGAAAATACATTTATCAACAAAATGCAATTAATACTTAAAATCTGTCACTTCCTATTTTTAGTTCAGAGGAAAAAAAAAGACAGCTTGTCTGATTAGAACAAAAAAGATGAATTTCTGTAATGTTAGGAACAGTTCAGGAGGAAGCACTGAGCAGATGGAAAACCAGCTTCCACTGATGCCAAGTCCTGTGATTTTACTGCAAATCTTTATTGTGGAAAGGGTTTTTTGCTATTTGTTTGGGAAAATCACTTTGGCTAGGGAGGAGAGAGGGAGAAGAGGAGAGGCTGCATTTTTGTTGGTTTCAGATACCTACAGGTACATAAACCAGCAGCATCCCTCAGGTCTATCAACAAGTCCGAAGTTGCAGACTGCCCAGGGCATAACTGTCACAACTAAAACCTCTGCAAATATAAACATAAGCACTTGGATGAAGAGCCTCCACAGATGGGAAATGGTATCTACCACATAACCATCAAAAAGGAAAGGAAAGTTCTGATATGATGGAATGGGGTTAAAAGGAGAAGCAGGAGAGTAGAGCACGTCAGAGAAGCTCAGAAAACATTTATGGAATGAGGTAGCAAAAAAAAAAAAAAAGGAGAACACAAAGAAAGATGCAAGTAAAGCACATGCCCTTAACTATTTATTTCAGGAGCACATATACTAGGACTATTCAGGTCACCTATTTCCAATCCTAAATTGCAACAGTGTCATGTTTCACAAGCAGTAACCCAGTACTAACATCTTAAAGCTGTTGATAAGTAATAAGTAGTAACTAATACCTCTATGTTCTACACAGAGCTCACGTGACCTGGTGAACAGCAAGGACACAAAGTTTTGCATCTGTTGAATTTCTAACCAAATGCAAAAAAGAATTAAAAAATAGTTTTCACTATTTTTCACACTAAGCAATAATGCTTTCAGAGCTGATAAACAACCATTCTTCATTAGCCTAGATGTCCCAATAGTACAAGAAAGAGTGATGCAGAATCAGAGTTCTGTGGAGACATATGGACATAAATAATTTCACAGAAGAGACATACAAAACGAAAAGTAGAAGTTGGCAATCAAATACCACTTGGAAGTGGGACCCCTGATATATACTGCTATTCAAATCAACAATGAGTTAGGCAGTTCTGTTAAGAAAACTGATTTTCAGCTACGCTCTAGAATTTTAAAACTCAAAGGATTCTTTTTTAGCAGCTGAACCGTGCCCTGCCATTGCCATTCTTTTTGTTTACGCTGGATTAGAATCAAAGATATGAAACTTATTTACTCTTCACTCTACTTTTTTTTTCCCCAAAATCTGTCAGTATATACTTAAGATACAAAAAATGAAGGAAAACCTATTTTTAACACAAGCCTCGCTCCAAAAGTTTATCTGTTCAGCTTTTCCAAGACAACCAATGGTCTTCTGTATACTGCAAATTCTCATGTATGTACCAACCATGAAAATGACAAAAATGCAGCAATATATTGCAATAGACACATCAAGATTAAACAGAGAGGCCCAAAAGCAAGAGGTTAAAAACCCGAAACAACGGTGTTTTAGGGAACCTAAAGTAACTGCTATCTCACAATTCCTAGACTTACTGTTGATTATTATTATGCTCCAGTGACTGCTCTTTTGACTTTTATTCCACATTTCCTGTTGTATTCAAGTCCTAGGTACCTACAGAAATTATATGTATTCTGACAAAATCAAAACTATTCCGCTGGTTTTGCTTAAATTACACAGCATTTCTCGTTCTTAGCCTTTAAGGCTATCAGAATTATTCAGCCATGGCCAAAAAAATAATTTTTTGGTCAAAAATGGGAAAAAATTCATGTCCACCAAATTACATTTTTTTCATCTTGATAATCATTACACCCTGCAACTCAGCACACTGTTATTGAGGCATGTATTTGGCAGCTTTTGGGTTCTGTACTGATAATGACTACCACGATTAAAGGAAAGTGATCAGGTACCTGAGTACATTTTTGTCAGCTCTGTAATGAAATTTTAAAAGCATATTTTTAAACGTAAAGCACCTATTTACAGACAAAAACCTAATGAAGGACTTAAATCTATTTTGGGACACTTAACCCTCATCAGTCAAAAAACGAGGACAGCTCTTCAAACATGGCAAGATTCTTCTAGCAAAGTAAGGTTATCCTATCGCTTCCACTTCTCTTGTTCTTTACGCTCCAACAGCATTTTTACTAAATTGATTCAAGACATATTCCCTGAAGGTTTCACAATGGACTTGTAGTTTACATCAGCTAGACATCAAAAGCAATACAGAAAAGTTTCCTTTGCTATTCAAGTTTAATTAAAAATAAAATAAAATTATAAAATGCTAAAAAAGGAAGGAAACAGACTTAAAAACTGAAAGTTACCACCCTACTTTACATACAAGCATAATAAACCCTAACAAAAATGCTCTGTCAGGCTAGTGACATTAGCTGGTATCAAAGCCACCTGGCAGTTCTTACTTAAGACTATTTTCAGCTGCTTTTTTAACCATTCAGTCTGAGATTTTCCATCTCAATTGTCTGCTTCATGTAGTTTTTCCTCACCCTCCCCTCACCACCACCTTTTAAAAAAGGTCAGAGAATGGCTAGAACGTTTTTCTACCACAAAAAGACCTAGAAAAAAAGCCCTTGTAAGCTCTTCCTTTGAAAAACTGTAACCACTTTCCTGCCCTGATTCCATAACTTGAAATCAGCCTGAACAGTGGTTTTTTATCCTCATTTTGTGAAAAATCTGACCTGATTTAGCAAAGCTACAAGCTTCTAGAAATCAGTTTGTATGTACTTCTGGGCAAGATCTGCTGGAGCTTAACAATCAATCACCAAACTGTCCATCCTCAGTGACCTTCTTTATGTCACCTCCATGTGCAAGGCAACTAAATTAAGTGTCTTCTAACCTCTGGTTATGAGTGAAGAGCCAGATTTTCACTGTAAGAGAAGTCTGTGTTTAACAGGTATTAAGTTGTGCAAATCAACACAGTGTTGATTTGCACATTTCTGCAGCCTCACCTATGCCGATATCCCTGCCATAGTTGAAAAAAGTGGTCTGTCACTTCATATTGTTGGGTAATTGAGTAGCATATAGGGTATACCGCCAGAGCATTTGGAGGGAACGTGAAGAAAACAGCTTGTAGTGGAGATTAGAACTGGAAGCTTGGAAGAATAAACTGAGATTGACTGGCCAAGGAAAGAAACTAAGAGGAATGTAAGAAGAAGATGTGGTAGCGGATGAGAGAAAAATTAAACCAAATGAGCAATCCCAGGCAGAACAACTCAGAACGGGGACCACCAGGACCAGATAGAGCAAGGGACAGAAAATAGCTGACAGAGATGGATTTTAATGAATTTTTGTGGAAGGGAGCTGGCTCACTACAAAAAACTGAGAAAAGACCCACCACCAGGAATCAGAAATCTAGACAAGAAGAAAAATCAACAGAAGCGAGTGAGAAGAATTAGTAGACGGGCAAAGGCTGAGAGCAGAGTGACCAGGTGCAGTCAGAGATGGTCTGGGACTAGTCAGGCTTAAATATTAGATTGAAAAGACAGAGCCAGTGCTGCACTGAAGAT
This sequence comes from Chroicocephalus ridibundus, assembly GCF_963924245.1. Classification (NCBI taxonomy): domain Eukaryota; kingdom Metazoa; phylum Chordata; class Aves; order Charadriiformes; family Laridae; genus Chroicocephalus; species Chroicocephalus ridibundus. The sequence goes on from NC_086287.1 coordinate 38,790,672, forward strand.
TGGCTTGAGGCAGGGACAAGATGGAAGTACAGGCAAAAAACTAAAAAAAGTGCATGCCTTCAGAAGCTATAGAAAAACGTAAAATAAAATACCCTAAAGACTTAACATCCTCTGCTAATATCTGCAAATCCCTTCCTCCTCCTCTCAGAAAAAATATCCCGCTTTACTACTGACAAAAATACAGTATAACAACCCATAACTCTGTTATTTTCTCAATTCAAGCAACAGTAGTGTTTGTGTACTAAATTTAAAAGCTCCAATCCTGCTAGTTTTCAACATGGCATGCATATCACAGAATATTAATCTTTTCATTTTGCTATTATTTGGTTGATTTTAACTAGAACAATCACATATAGAAACAAATTTAAAATATATTAAACAAATACCGATCTTTGAATTTTAATTCCTTGGACATCAGGAATTGCTCCATTTAAATTTTTCTGCTAGCATTAATTCCGTCTTTATTACTACATTATCCCAAACTATTTTTTCTACTCTATCTCATTCAATTAACAGGATATTTTCTGGGAATAAATCCAAGTTGTATCTTGAAGGATGGGACCTTCTTTAAGACACTGCTTTCAATATTATGGAATCTAAATGTTACATAGGAGAACAGGTTTTTAATCTGAGCTTTTGCCAGAGGATTCTTAACTGGCTGTATTGATTACATTGTTGTGTATTAATAGTAAATTGCAAGACCTTTCTAAGCTTTTGCATTCGTGAAAAATGGCACTTCAGCTCCATTCCCTCTCCAGTACTCCCCTAACTGCTTCTTGCAATTGAATTGGATCCACTGTGCAACTTCAGAATGCTGAACAGCAATATATGAACAAATCAAAATTATCAAATAAAGCAAAGATGCAAGCTTCTTCTCAGACCACCATAAATAAAGATGACTGCATTCTCAATTTTCATACATAAGCCAAAGAAGGCAAAGAAACCCCTCCAATACACACTGTTTTTTTATAAGACTCCAAGAAATCTGCATTATTGTTTAGAAGGTACTTTTTTCCTCTGAAAGTACTTTATTTCATTGCTGTTTCTTATCAATTTATTTTAATGTCAAGAACAGTCACAATATATCCTAAAATAAAGTAAAGCACTCTTTAAATGAAAGATTTAGAATTAATAGCTATTAATAATACTAACTAACAAGATTTTAATTTTAGGCATTAAAAGAATCTACATAGTAAAATAAATGGGTTGGCAATAACTGTATTGGAGTATAACCTCCAAAAAATACAAATTAGTAGAAATACAGAGTATTCCCTTATATCATTAGTTCTGTTCTGTTCATCAGAACATTTTAAAGACATTCTGAAGGCTAAGTATAAAGTTGGAGATATTAAAGTTTGTTTTAAAAAGCTGAAACATAGTAACATGCAGCTCAGGGTAGGTCTCTTGATTTAAAACGTTTTGAGTTGTGATAGCTACTTTGCTCCCCAGGCTAAGTTACCTATCCGTCTCGGAGGTCCACACCAGGCATCTTAACTCCAACTCTGTTTACCATGCAACATATCATTCGGAGAAGTCAATACACATCTCGTGATTCTATGATTAAAACTGACAATTTAGGCCCAATTCTACAATGTTGAAGCAAAACTGAACCTCAGAAGTTGATTCTGGCACAGAGAAAGCAAGCTCTGGTCCTTGTTTCTTTACCGTAGATAATTTCTAACTTATCCCTCCAAGCTGTGGCTGAAAAATCCAATTACTTAGATCTGAGAGATTTCAGAACTTCTAAGTTGCTCAAAAAAAAACCCATAGTGTTTCTAAAATAATTTTAGGTAACTGTTTTTTGTGCAACCGCCCATACTATTCACGTATAGTTAAAAAAAAAAAAAAAGATCTAGTAGATCTAGTACAGCCTGGTCCTCCACCTCCTCCTTCTATTATCTCCTTTACAGAGGGGAAAACAACCGATCTTTATTTTCAAGGAGAGTAATGCTTGCTATTCACACGCACATCTGTACAGTGCTGATTACAAATCTTTGTCAAAACACACAACAGCAAGCAGCTGCTTGACTCCTTTGCTGTGTTTAGCAACCGTTTTTGTTTTCTGGAAAGCAATCTGATGACGAAGATCAGTAAGAAATTCACTGTCAGAAAGAACAGGCTCAAAGTCACTGGATGCTGCACACGCTCAGATCCACACATAGTTCCAGGACAAGGCTATAAATGCAGCAGCACTCTTTTAGTCCCCATCTGCCATGGCTCAGTGCAGCCTGTACGCTACAAGGCTGCTCCCATGGAGACTTTGAACACTCCTAAATACATCAATGGCAGACTTACCGAGGCAGACAGGAATGGTATTCCAGTGTCCTGTTTCATCATCAAGGACAACAGCCAGAAAAGTAGTAAAGTTTCACCATGCAAAACTAAGAAACTATCTATAGAGTAGAAAATGCTTACCTGCTGAGCTAAGCAAAACATTGAAGTCTGTTCCTCTCTGTGATTCCCCACGCTCACTCTGTCCCTCTTTTTCTGTATCCTCATAGCGGCTCCAGTTGGAAAAAATCTTTCTTCTTGAATAGCTTTTCAGTTCTTCCTTCTGTTCTTCCTCTCGTGATTCAATATCACCATCCTCCTCTACCTGTGACATTTAAATGGACAGTTAAGCCATTGTAACTCAACAGCATTTTGTTCTGTATTTCAGCAGTCATTCATACAAACAAGTCCAACCACAGAATTAAAACCCAGAAAGACAAATCAGCCTGGATCCCCATCAAAATTTTAGACCAGGTGCTACCATCTTCCTGAACGGTATGTAATTCATTAATAGTATAATTAAAAGCACCTAGTGAAGCTTCAGTTCTTACAGAGGTCAAGCAGCAACACTGATTAAGTTCCTATTCTGGAAGCCCATAATGAACAGCGTCCTTCCTGAAACTGAGAGCAATGTGTAGAGAACAGAACTAAGAATCACAGTATCTCTGTCCAAGTGTTGCAGTGATACAGATGATAACTGGAAGAACTAGTGTTTGTAAAGTAGAACAGGAAAAAGGTAACATAACAAATACCGCAGAAAAACATCCAGAATGGGTGATCTATGTAAGAATTTCCATTATTACAAACTACAGGGTCTTAACACAAGTACTACAGAATAATTAATCAAATTAATTTCCTTCATGAAAGCCATTTTATGGAAATACACATGGAAAAATTAAATACACTGCTAGCAGTCAATCTACTAGCCCAAACTCTTAAAAAGCTCTAGGGTCAAAAGGAGAACTCACTGCAGAGTCAGCCTAAGATGCAAGCAAAATAAGCATTTACCACAAGTACTCAACAGCTGTGGAAAACAATCCCCCTCCCTTGAATCCTCTATAGATCAACAGAGCTCACCTCTCCCACAGCTTGGGGTTCAGCTGGAATGACTATCGGTTCACAAAGATTTGCTTCTTGGAGGAAGGAGCACTCAATAGGCAAGAGGAGAACTGAGAGCAACCAGAGAAGTTGGTACAAGTACAAGATAAAGTACAGGATACTTTATGCAGAGGTCTAGAGCTCTGAAGAGGTGAAGTAAGGGAGTCAAGAAAGAATAGATTCTCACTGTGTCTGCTCCCAAACATTCCTGATGACAGTTCCACTCTCTTCTCTCCTTTGCTCCACTCTCTTCTCTCCTTTACTCCATCTCTCCTTTCACAAATCACAGTGTGCTGCTGCCGTAAGATTAAATTTCACTGTCACAATAATAAGTACATTCTTCATGACCAGGGCAGTGAATTTCAAGTTTATCTACACTGCTGTAAAACTTAAAGCCATCTCTGTTCAGTATAAAATAATTTAAATAGCAAGCTACCTTTCAGCAAGTTATTATATATATCCATAAGCCAAAACACCTTTACAGCTTACCATCAGACACTGGCTTTAAGAAGGACCTCAGCTTTGATAATTTAAACTAAATTTAATCCTGAATTAAACGTGAAGAGCAATTATTTATGTTTAAAAAAATCCCTTGTAAGTGAAGAGCTGCAACATCTTGTGCAGAAAGATTACTAAAATCTCTAGTAGTTACTGTGTTTCTAAAACTACATTAGGGTTTTTTTTAAAGCACATACTGTGGACTTACATACTGGTACATCAGACAACCTGGTGAAAACAACTTCACAAAGCCGCTATCAGGAACAAACCACCATCACTTCATTAATTTGTTTTATAATTGATGAGTTACTTTCATAGCTCAAGGAAGGACACAGAGCAGTGCAACATGTTTTAGATTGATTTTAGAAATCCATTGTGAAGAAAGCTTAGCTACTCCATAGAAAATTCCGTAGTTACATTTTGGCTCAGCTAGACAAGGATAAACTATTTTGAGATTTTCATGTTCCTTTAGTGTCCAATTACTCAACGCCAAATAAATCCCTGTTGCACACCACATACTGTATTTATATGCAACTACATCATCATAAAAAGAAGATTGACACAGACAAAAAAGTAGGAAGCAGCATTTTGTGGACAGTGGAGCATTACTTCTCCTAATTTCTGAAAATCTACTAAAAATGACCAAAAGTAGCAGTGAAGCCTGTTTCATGGCTTTTACACAAATGTCCACTGAAAGGCAAAGCATCTTCAAACACGACTGTGAGAGTTTAGATTCTCCCAGGTTTGATGTCTTAAAAATGACTGCCCAGCATATCACACAAATAGCAAAATCAGAACTAAAATAATGACTTCCCAAGAAAAATAATCCACCAATCTTCATAAACAAGTTTCTTTCAGCACTGTTGGAGAGATCTGGTTAGGAACAGCATGAAGGAATGGTAAAATCATCAAAGAGCTTAAAAACAGATTAAAAGCTGTCATAATTATACTCCCAGTTCTCAAACCACTGACAAGAAGGAAAATATTCTGTGGATTCTCACTGGTTCTGTGCAATTTTTAGGTAAATTCTCTTTTCTTTCTATTCATCAGATAAATACACTAAAATGGTTGTTGTGGACAAATGGTCGTCTGCGTGAGCAGGAGACTGAAGTCACAACTCTGTATTACTGGGGACTGACCCAGAGCTATAGTTTCCACAGAATAAAGAGCAAATCCACTTACACCAAGATAAGAATCAACTTATTTCTCTTCTGTTTTTCTCCTATAAATTGAATTATTTGCTATAAGCCAAGAAACCTAGTGACATTCAGTGTCCAAAATAACTTGGAGCTGATACAATTGACAAGCGAAAGCAAGGATAGTGCTACACAGATAGATCTGTGTTGTACTTCAGGTCTGTTTTTAAGCAAAGTTCAGAATCACCTTAGGCAACTATGATATTATATATAATTACTTACTATAGACCTGTTTAAAGGATTCACTCCAGTCAGTTGTCGACATAAACAAAACTGGAGTATCACCTTATTTTAACTAGCTTCCAGTAAACTAACATAGATTCAAATGTTTTCTCTTAACTGGACTACATTCTTTTTCACATTCTGTTATTAGCTGTATTATACAGCACACCTCAAGGAAATTTCGTTTCTTGGAAGTAAAATTGTTAACATGAACTTTACGAAATAAATCACAAATTCTCAGGAGTGTTAATAGCAGTTGTGCAGCCTGGTTCCCCAAATGCTGTCCTGAGGTTTACTTTTGAAATGAGTAAACTTCAGATACAAACCTGCTTACATGTCCAATAAATATTTAACTGAAAATTTTACATGATGCGCTGCCATGCTACAGGATAGAACTGCAAATAATCACGTTTGAATATTCAACATTCAAACAGCTTAAAGATGTATCTTCACCATTGAAAATATCAAATACATAAAAAAACTCTGCTCAGTGAAGCTTCAGAAAATAATTTGCTTCTACCATCTCACATGAGACAGCTACCATCTAAAGTAACAACCTCAGAAACACGTAGACATAAATCTTCATTACTTTCCTCTTAGCTGTCTATTCAGCTCGACGTTATGCTGCTACCATTATCATCATAGCCGACTGAAAATGGGACTTAATCAGTACGGAGCAAACATCTGTCCTATGTGTAATGACATAAAATAACTTTCCTCCTGCCTCATCCTCAAATAACAAATGACACAAGCTGAAACAAATTCTAGAAGCCAACTCAAATATAACCTTTAAAACAGTATTACTCAGGTAAGGAGAAAAACTTACGTCTTTAAACAGTACTGAACCACATCTACACATTTTTGCTCAGTGCTATAATGCACCACGATGCCACAGGAGGTATAATATTTATCTGCTGTGCCTCTGTTTCAGACAGCTTTACATGCATTACTATTTGCATATTTCATTGAAATTTTGAAAGTGGGGAAGTACGCAAAAGCCCAGTTGAACAAAACCAACAAACCTTCAGACTGTTTTGCATACCAGGAGGACAAAAAAAAAAAAAACAAAAACAAACATGCAGTGTTCTGCTAAACACTAAGTTCATCATAGTCATTCAAACAACAGCGTAAGAGCCAAGCTCCCCTCGCAAAGGAGCTTGCACGATCTGGGGTCTTCCACCAAGGAATGTATTTTCATCTTTTAGCAGAGCCTATGACTCCATTTTCCTTCTGAAGGAAAGCAAAATGCATAGCACACATGACCCCAATCTACAGTCTCTACCACAGTAAAACGATATTTTAGCACACTTTCCTGATAATTTTGCATAGAGGGTTGAGGAGTTGGACAGTATGGAATTGAGAAAAAATAGGAAAGCAGGCTTTCTGTTTGACTTTTCCTACAGACAAGAACATGTTGATGCACATGGTTCAGGAATGAAGGTGTCAAAACGAAGTAAACATTGTTCTGAACAGGCAGTTTCCCCCGGGGTCATCCTTCTGCACTTCCCTGGAACCCAGAGTGGTTTGGATCAAACCAAGGCTGAAGTACACAAGGGAGAAAGTGCAACAGTGACCTTTTACATCCTGCTTCAATTACTCAACCGCTCTTCACTGTAAGTGCAGTCAGTCCTAGCACGTTAAGCACACACGTGCAAACACTCAACAAGAACTGTTGAACTCACAGCCCTTTAAAAAAAACTAAAATGCATTAGAAGTCAGGCTTCCATTAAGACTTTCTAAAACTGTATTTATTGCCCTTAGGAAGCCACAGGAGTGAAGGTTTATAGCCCTCTTGTTCAGTTCTATTAACTCTGTAAGAAAAGTTTAAAACATTTAATCTTTGTCAGTACTTACAATATTCTACAGTGACTGGGGGAAACATAGAAACAACATAGGTTCAGCTTGTCTTTCTTTGGGCCAACTGCCCTTCCCCATTATGTAGTAATCATTCATTATTAGATTTCCATTCTTATTTATTTTGTAGTATTTCTCCCATTTCTCGTCCTGAGAAAATCACTTTACAGAATGTATGAAAACACAGCTTGAGCTTTTCTGTTATCTGTTAGAAAGAGCATAGCCATTTCTCTCCTTCACCTTCTTCCAAAATTTATACAGTAACATTTTCATTTTATCTTAAGAAACCCTGTACTGTTCAAGTGCTACTTTTCCCCTTTGTTACTGTAACTTCTGTATTACTGTTTGAATGTTACAAAAACATTCTCTCAAAAACATACACATTTCCTTAATCTTTTCCATTCTTTATACGGGACACTTACCTACAATACCCCAAACGTCATATATATATCCACACAGAGTCCACAAAAAACAGTTAGCCACTGCCATGCACAGACGCTTGCATGTTCATGAAAAGTGATAACCACTGCTTACTCCCCACATTTGCTGCTCTCCAAGCAGCTACACCAACTCCTTGTTACAGGTACACCAGCTACACCACTTCTGTCTTGATTCCTTTTTCCCTTCTTGGGAACTGCTGTAAGGCTGTGACCAAGTGTGATGACATTCAGGCTTATCTGTCTCAGCCCCAATTTCTCTTCTCATCAGAGCAAAAGGCTAGTTAGACAACGTGAAAATAGCCTATGGGTGGAATCTGACCTAGACTATCAGCTGCACCATGAATGGGCATATATCTTTTCCTCTTTTGTATTTAAAATAGAAAGGTGTCTGGCAGAGACAATTTCTCCTCTCCTCCTCATCCCAATTTGAGCAGCATTTGTTACAGTCAAATTTTCACAGATGGAACTTGTAAGCCATAGCATCAAAAAACCATATATAGTAAGTAACAAAGCAGCTCACAATCTCTACATTTTAAATTGCTTCACAGAATATAAGTCTGTACACAGAGGCTTGTATGACTGACAATAAGTAAGGTAGCTTGGCTGATATTATCTACTGAGTGGTTCCTCCAGGCAGACATAAGTGGAAATGTGAAAGACTTACAGTTACACTTTAATGACTTAAATTGCACACGGAAAGACATACCTGCTTTTAATTTCATGGTTCAAAGTTATTGCTGGTGTAACCAAACAGGAGCAATGAGATTACACCAGCACAATATGAATACAACACAATCTCAAAAAGGTTTCATTTTCTTGTAACAGTGCTCATTAAATATCCTTTTTTTACCTTAAGTTCAGAAAGGTACAGAAAAATCCCCTGACAGCCTAATTTTCCTCTATCATGAGAATGATTGATAGGCTTATACCTTATGATAGTTATATATAGTATAATAATCTTCAAAAAAGTTGTTCTGATCTTCCACATTTACCTAATTACAACCCTTAGATATATGTCCCTCTTCTCCGTCTTGTAAGTAATTAGAGATTTTTTAACATTAAATCTAGAGTTGGCAAAGGAATACATTATTTGATTTATTGTGGTAGAAATTTAATGGGCTCTATAAAATATGAACTGTATGGTATATTAAAGAAAAACAGAACATATATCCAGAATTCAGAATTACTGCAAATGAAAGCAGAACTGCATTTTTAAATGCATTTATTAATGCTATTATTTTACAAAACATAAAGTACTAGCGCAATTTTATCAATACTGATGCAAGTTTGTAGGTGTTTAGAATCAAGACGTCCTTACCTACAAGAAATAATACAGGTTATCTTTATGAAGTTACCTAGACAGACAGATGAAATTCAATGACAGAATTCGAAATGCAATTCACAGTGATGTAGACAAACAGTAATTTAGTTTTAAAAAAAGAAAAAAAAATAAAATACCAACAGTGAATTGACAAGGTAAGCATGTCTGTCAATATATTATATACATAACTTCACTATCTGGGAAAATCTCATGAAGCATGCCAACACATTGTTCTGCCTACCTAGAAACATTGATGATAAATTTCTGTATAGACAAAAAAGAGCATGTTAGAACAACATAAAAAGGTCAGTATGAAGTAAGAGTGGAATACAATCCCCTAAACTATCCTTATTTAGTACTCTCAATCTAGATTTTAGAAAAGTAAATGAAAGATAAAGATTTGTATATCTCCCTGAAAAGTAAGATTTTCCTCACGCAGTGATACCGTAAGATACCATAGCTTCTTTCAGAGACAGAAAAGACTATTTTGTAATAATACTCAGCAACACCGGCCAAAAAGTGAGCTGCTAGCTTAACTATACTGAATTGTTTTCAATAGACAACATATTCACAAGTCTGACCAAAGTAGCAATGAAAAAGTAAATATAATAATCTTGCCCACCAAATTATTTTGCTTCAAAGTTCCTGCTTATTCTATCCATGAGATGCAAGTAATTGGAACTGACTAAAAATTTCAAATGAAAGAGACTATTTTCTCATAACTGTTTAACTGAAAAAAAAAACCTCTAAAATATTCTTTGCACTCAGTAAAGTTATAACATGATCAAGCACCAGGAGGCTACAAGTCATACTTCATCTTTCTCACAGATCATTATTAATATTTCCACAAGCTATAGCCATATTTTGTACGAATCTTACACCTCATTGAATTGGAACAACAGCTTCTATTAGGAGCTCAATGTCTCCCTTTGACTCGCTGAGCCTGAAGAAAAAAAAAAAAAAGACCCACAGGCAGAGAGGTTGGTTATTTTGTTTGTAACTACGGATTTAAATGGCAGACTAGCTTCCCTTTCAAAGAGTTAGAAAAGAATCCATAAATTCTGATGTTCACTTTCCACTGCTATCTCAGAAATAGCTCTGTAACCTGCTAGAACATGATTAGCTGCATGATCCTTCAAACGGGTGGCTTACAGGGGCAAAATGAACCAACCTCTACGACACGCCGCTGCAGTTCTGTACTGCAGCTTCTAAAGACCCAGTTTGAAAGCTGTTGACTCACAGATAAATAAACTTAATAACCATGAAATGTACATTCACAGGAAGAAAGTCTCAAAAACCCTATTGTCTAACATTAGAAGCCAACTTGGAAACTTGGTAAAGCCTGTCAAGTATTTATTTGGGAAAACGCGTATTTCGAGACTTCACTCATTAGATACACCATTTTCCAAACTACAAAGCCCCCAGCTACAATTCAGCTCTACTCATTTAGACTATAACTCCAAACTGAAGGATCTTTATGGGGTATTGTTGTGAGAACGTTATCATTATAAATTCAGCAATGATTCTGCACTAATTGGGAAACTCAGTAGAGAACCAACAAACTGTAAACTGTAGAAGCAGTCCTTTGCCTCCCCTCCATGATGCTGAGCCATGCTGTGAGCAAAGAGCCTGGAGGAAGCTTGTCCGGCTGCTGTCTATAGATAAAGAGACTTCTGATTTTCTAAACTTGCCAAGCCAATACATTTTCACCAACAGAAAATTAACTGTATTTTTTTTCTTTAATTCAGTGGAAATGATGATATGAAAGTTACTGGCAACTATGCAAATTCATCAAGCAATTTATACAAAATTGTCACATGGACCTGCACAAAACCTGGCAGCCCTATTATGTTCAAATTGACAGTAACTTAAGAAAACTGACTGTTTTTCTTACAAACATTCAGTCAAAAATATGAGTGCAAACATAAAATGACAGAAATAACAGGCTTCAAGAAAGCCTTACAAAGTAAGTATATTGCCAAAAAGGTTATAGCATTTTCATTTAGATTACTGATTGTTACTATGTATAGGATGTACTTGCCAAAGTCAGGGGGTTTATACACTGCATACATATGGATCCACATATGTGAATGTTGTATGTCATATTCTAAAGCAAAATTATACTTAGTATTCTGGATAGATTAAGGAAAATTTCTACAGAAAATTATTTGTTCTTACAAAATCTGCCATTCTTAAATAGAAGTATCCCGAGCGGCATGAGAAATTGATGTATTCTGAAATTGATTCAATTCTTATGCGTTAATGTCACAGTATTATAGACTAATCCAAGCTGAAAGGGATTGCAAGAGGTCATCTTGTCTAACTACCTACTCAAAAGAAGGTCAAAACTGAAATCAGACCGAGCAGGTTGGGGCTTTGTCCACTCAGGGCTCGAAAACCTCCAATAGTATACCTAATTCTAAGTGTTTCATTTTGTTCTTCTACTCTAGCACTTCTGAAATTGTAAAAGCAGTTGTATTAACAGCTTTAACAATAACTTGCAAATAACACACGAGAAATTCTGCAACATCAGGCAATCAAAGTTTATTGAGGGTACATAATCACCTCAAAAGCTCAGTAACAGACTTTTTAAAGGATATTTTGCTAGTCTTCATAAGTCAATGAGTAAGACAGCCTCACTCAACAAAGATATGTTATAAACTGATATGTATTGAAAAGCTTTGTACTTTTGCAACCATATCAATGACCAATTATGACAAATTATGTAAAAAACTCACTGAAAGCAGCATACATCTGCAGAAGAGAGAAAAATTTGAGTCTTGACCCTAACCCACAAAGGTTATTTCATAGACTTAACAAAGGCTGCTCACAAGAGTAAAGTTTAGAGAACACCTCAGTTACACACAGACAAGTCTAATGTGTATTTAATATCCCCTACATGCACACGGTTTTAGAACAAAACCAACACAAATGAGCAACTCTCTACCAAGATCAAAACCAACATGTTGAAGAAGCTTCACGGTTTCTCATGAAAGGAAAAATACGTGACAAAGTTTCTCAATAGACACATTTTTTGCCACAACAAAAAAACCAACCAAACAAACAAAAGCTTTTGGAAGATTTCAGCTGTGTTATATTAAGAATTAAGAGAGTTCTCCATAACTTATGTTACATTTGAATAACAAGATAACTATTTCCTACCTTTAAATTCAAAAATATTTGATAATGTTTAGTACCAAGTTAAAAGTTTAGGTTTTTTTAAATGCTTCTATTTTGTAAAAAAGAAAGCACATGAGGAATAAGACATTTTTCTACAGATTTCAAAACATAAAAATAACTAGTGATATTTACTCACGCTGTTATATTTTCAATTGGCACAGCATTAAATAAGAAAAAATTCGGAAAGACACCAAACAGAACAGTATTCTTTGAAACCGTACACCTAAACTGGCAGAAAAATAATAAGTTTTCTTCTCTTTCCTACTGTTAACCTTCTGCCAGCCTAAGTTCCTTCTATCAGTTCACAGCAGAATCAGACAAGCACAAATAATGGTTAGATAGGCTGGAACCATGCCATGAAACATGGGATCTGAGAAGCAGGTCCTTCCTTCATATCTGGCAGCAGTTATCTGCTAGATTGGCTAAGTGTACTGGTAAAGCCATATCCTTGGCTTTAATTTCCTGCAACGCTAAACTTGTTTTTCTAAAGCCAATTTTGTTTTCTCTTTCCATTAAAGACTTGCAGATTCACCATTACTGTTCCTGTTCCACATAATACACATGGACGCACAAGTGTTCTTTGTCAAATTCACATATTTTTTAAACAAAAATTAAAAAATATATAGATACTTTGCTACAAATATTTGTGTTGATTGGTAAAACTTTCAACATGAATTTTAGAACATTTGTGACTGGCTTTAGTACCCTTTTTCAGTTACTGCTTTCAGGTAGTCACTGAGACGTGTAATGCATCATTTTAGAGGTTCAGTATACAAGTATTGATCTTTGGTTCACAGTGGGAAATGCTATATTGGATTTAAGTTAGAACACCCAACATCTGTCACTTCTTCAGATCAACTATCACATAATAACAGCATATTACAAACACAAAAATATTCACATAATGAAAATTAAAGCTATAAAAGGAGAAACTCTACTAAAGTGAAGCCCTAAAAGGGTACTATATAAGAAATTCAAAAGGACAGCATTCTGCTTACCTTCTCCCTTTCACTATTTCTGCAACTGTCAGTAGCATAGTCCCTAAGTTTTTCATCTTTCGTTACTAATATACTGCCATTTCCTAATTAGAATTTCACGTGCTACTGAAAAAACTGGCATCTTTATTACCCTTCTGTCCAAAAACTGGCAGATCCAGTCATCATGCATTTTTGAAATTAAGTTGCACTATTACATTTATGGTGTGGCACGACGAAACAGTAAGACTGCAGTTACAAATAGCCCCGTTTGGCGATATTTTCATAAAGGGGGGTCAAAAAGGGATAATTTTTAGGACCAATGAACAGCCACATAGTAAATCAATGAACAATAAATTATAAAAGATACTAAGGATAAAAAGCAGATCGCCTAACATGCAAACAAAATGCATAACTATAAAGCTGAATGCAAAATCACATATCAAGGAACAAGCAAGCAGCATATACATATTGAATAACAATAATTAAAAAAAAAATCAAGTTACACTAGAAAAAAAACCACCACATATTACAGCAATGTTACATCAAAAAGATACTATCCTCAACTCCCAGGGTTTTAAACAGCATTTCTGAGACCAATACTAAAATTTCTTTCTTTCTTTAAACGGTGGAAAAATAGAAAAAACACAGAGTACAAACTACCCACTTGATAAACAGACACCAAAACCCCTCTTCTTCCTTGTCTTTTCAATGCCTTAAAAAATGTGTGGACTGCTCAGTGAGGAAGCCCAGTTTTTCTCCTTTCCATTTTCATAGGTGTCTGCAAACCACAGAGTCATGATAGTGATGCAGGGACAGGGGAAACGAGAAAAAAAAAGTAATTCATCACAGGTATGTTTCCAAACTTAGAGATTGCAATCCCTAACTCATAATCAATGCACGATTTCCCTGACAGTATACCCAAGAGGTGAAAAAAAGCAGCCACTCATTATCAACTTCCCTTGCACAAGTCAGTAGCCTCCTCCCTAGGACAAACTCAGCAAAAAAGAGGAACTAATCGGCTGGAGTTCCCTCTGGCACCATGCAGCATGCTGTCCCATAACACAGCAAATTACTGCCAAACATCTGATTTGTGGTGGGTTTGGTTCCAAGAGAGATAGCCTCGCGTTGAATCCACCTGCACGGTAATCCGAAATATAGCTGTATGAGGGGTAATGTGTCTCTGTGATGCTCCTCCAAAACAAAAGGCAGCAACACACCACACCCCCCATTTTGAAGTTCTTTTGGTAGAAGCTCAAAGATGGTACAGGTAGTAGTATAGCTCCCAGAGGAGTATGTCCTCCAACTGCTATACTATGGCTTGAGAATTAATGATGAACATGTTTGGGGATTCTGTCTATCAGAATATCAACATAACACAGATTTTAAAAAAAGTGTAGAGACATCACACTCTCCTGACTCACGTAGGTCAGAGGCAAAATTTTATACCACCAATGTGTGGCGTGCACTTGGTCTCAAAGCAGTAGTCCACTGCAGGCAACAGAAATACGATAATTTATCAACAACCTCTAACAACTAACATCATAACTGTACAGTTCTGGAACATGAAACTTTCTCCAGCAAAAATAGTTCTGTTTGTCCTGAAATGACCTGAGAATAGATGGAGGCTGGGGTGTAAGAGAGGGGAATGCCAAAACAAAGCAGCTCAAAAAGACAGTGTAAATAAACACAATCCACACTTATTCAGCTACTGCAGAACTACAGCATTTTATCTAGAAAGTGAAAATAAATTCAGTTACCTTCTCTGCACAAATGCAGTTCAAGTTGCATTCCCACATCCCGTGAGAATACAGTGACTCTACATACTCTGATTGCAGAGTGATCTAGCCTGCTCTCTCAGCCAGACCTATTCTACTTTGTACAGCACCTGGACACTCCTGGCAGGAGAACTCAAAAAGCTGGTGGCCTATGCGCCATGCAGATGTCCAACTACCACACACACACACAAAAAATTAAAATAAAAAAACCATAACACTTCACGTGATTCTTTCTTTCCTGCTCTATCTTTATGACAATATCATGGTTTTACATAAAGTCCAAAGGGACTGAAAAAAGGGAATTGAGAGAAAGTCAGTTCAAAACTTATCTGAAGTCCAATGGCAGGTAACTTATCTGAGAAGTGAAAAAAAATCTTGACTGCACTTTGTATTTAAACTGGGAAGAAAACAGACCACAGTTTGAACTTGTTCCATTTCTCCACATTCTCCAAATCCTTCGCTTCATTACTCACTGCAAATTGATTGTGCACTCTCTGTATCTAAAACAGGCTCTGTCTGTCCACTGACTGCCTTTTTGCAAAAAAGCGTCAGTGCTAATGGCTCTGTAACCTTATGCACAAGCGGTTTCTAATGTAAACTGGCAGGCACAAGGATGATTTTGCTATATGTTTTGAGAAAGAGCTGAAAATAATACATTACTTCACTAAGAGACAATTTTTCTGCATCATAAACAGCATTTTCAGTGGCTAACAAAGGATACACTAAGGCAAGAAAATAAACAATTATTATTGAAAAGTGCATCAATCTGCTTTGCTGTCTCACTGAAAATAATTAAACCACTTTTCATTATACTTCCTCCTTCAGGGTTTCACGTAATTTAGATTTTTCCCCTTCCAATCATTCAACAGAGAATAAGCATTTGTACAAGTCACTTAATGGCAATTCTTGGCAGTCAGCTTAGACAAATCAGTACAGGTATTTGCAAATCCTTTTGCTTTTATGCTTTATTTTTTTCCAGACTATACCTAATGAAATACAAAGACAAAAAAAAAATTATATTTAATATTTTGTGTATTGCACTTCATGATTTTTCAACAGTAGTACTAAGATTAAACAGTCTTGCTAAATATTATATCTATTCCATCGTTACAGTGACACACATGACAGAGAAAGTTAAAAATAATTTCTTCAAAAGTATTAATGGGCATGAGGTAATACAGATATGTTCCTATGTTCACAGTCTTCTCATATGGGCATACTTACCTATTGATGAGTTTGTAGTGAGCCTCCAGTGATTTTTAAGCATTGCCTCCATTAACTGAAACAACTTACTTCCTTATTGCTTGCCTAGACATCACAGCTCTTCCAGTACAAATTCAAGTTTCTATTATAAACCAGTTTGAGTTTCTATTATAAACCGTTTTTTCAACTTGAAGGAAAACGCTAATAGACCAAGGAAGGAAGAACCTCAAGAGAGGTTCTTTCATGAAAAGGGAAAATAAAATCCCTCCAAAGAGTAATTCTCTTCACTAGTTTGCTTTATTGGTGACCTTTAGAGAGATCTACCAAAGCTGAAGAGAAGCTTAATTAGCAGAAAGGGCAGCTGAGAGAACAGGTAGCATGAAGAAAAAAGTTTTTAGTTTTTATTGTACAGGATGAGAATTTTTGAAAGAGAGATGAAATCCTACGACTGCTTCATAAATGTTAGATACTGGAACTCATCACTTTGCATTAGCTAAAGATAGAATTAGCCAAGAGAGACATCCTATTCTGAAACCTATGTTTTGCATAACAGGAATGATGCTCCAGTTAAAGGGAAAAACATCTCATGAAGCACACAGGAGATTTGTTCTTGAAGTTTTTACATAAAACTGTTACGGCTCCAGCGCTCACAAAGTATCATTCTAGGAGCTTACTAACTTCAATAGCAAAAAATATTTCTCTCTCCTTGATTTTTAAAATGTTTTATGGGTAATTCAAACAGATTAGTCATGTGACTATGACATCTACAATATGTAACTTGTAGATAAGAGTGCATCCAAAGCTTCCTCTCCAGAAAGCATCACTGAGTTGCAGAAAAACAACCTGAAATAACAGGAGAAAAAGTCTATAGATCCTGACAAGTTCTTATGTTCAAACCTGTTTACAGCTGAAGAAAAAACCATGATGCCTACCTAGACAGAACATCTGTAAAAAGCCTGTCATTAAACAAGGGTCAAATAATTCTATATGAACGGATGTAAACCTATCAAGTGCTCACAAAAAACTCCACGGTGTATTGTATCTCCATGTTTATTCTGTGACTGTCAACCTCTTGAGAGGCTCAAGAAGCAGGAATGGTGTTTCATTTTTAAATCATCTTGATGAAACTGTTTTATAACTACACCAGGGTAGTATAGTAGCATCGATGTTTTCAAAAAACTGTCTTTGCATTCACTCAAAAAAACCCCGTTGTTCTTTGTATATCAAATCTGAATGCAACTTACTACACACATTTTAGAGATCACCGCTCAAACCTCATACACTCCTTCCTCATTCACCTACAAATTTTTTTGGAGGGGAGTGGGGGGAAAATACTCTGAAAAATACTTTTCCGAATAGCCTTAAAGAACGTGCTTCCATAAACCCAACATGGAACATAAGACAAAGTAGTGAAGAATCACTGCCAAAGGTCCTCAATGCCCTAATACCAAACTTAGAAAAACAAGATGTTAAAATGTCATTTTATTTTGCCATTGATCTAGAGTATAATTCTAAAAAGTAAGAGTTACTGCACAATGATGCTCTGATCCTGCAGTTAACGCTACTGTGAAGAAGCTCTAAAAATCATTTAGAACTTGCTGGAAGTACAAATGCATGGAAATTCCCAACAAGGTAAAGGAGGATTAGGCTGTGCTTGCTGGGATGCACTATGAACCCAGGATTTTATGTGCACATCATATCTTTACCTGCAACAGTTTGCACTAGTTGCCAGCCCTAGCTGCATACACAACACTAACTGCAGGAGAACATTGCAACCATTTCGCAGTGGTGAGCTCTAAACAGTGCTCAGCTGTCTAGACAACTCGTGGACAACTTCAACTGTAGTTCCATCAGGAGGGAAACCACTTTGAGTACACCAGTATTACACTCGAGTGTAATCTCGCAAGGCAAATTTGCGCCAAAAAAAACCCCATCCTTAACAGTACCTCTAAAAACGAAGAACCATGACAAAATACTGAAGGAACAACTTTTCTCATTAGCACAATTAATTTTTGAATTTTACCTCTACAAATAAATTTTACTCTGAGACAGTAATCTTTTAACACCCTTGCTAACAATTAGGGTGAAGTAGAAGGAAAAGAAATAAAGAGTATGGGATCATTTGAGCTTCTGTTGCTTCCATGGGCATGCCACCTACTGTTAGAAATTAACAGGAACATAATAGATCAGTAAAGCCAGCAAAGCAGCATAATCTGAGTAATACAGACTGAAACAGAATAAAGAAAGCAAAAATAAAAAAAAACCCACACCAGAACCCAGGCAATCAGAAAAAGCTCAAGGCCTCACAAAATGCCAGTGGCAGAGCAGTAGCCTAGGAAGAGCTGTGCCCCAGAATCATCACTCTGTTCTCCACAAGACAGAGATCCTGGCAAAACAGAGACCCTGGCTATTCTGGGGTTAAAGACAGAGTCTGTACAGTCTGTAACTGTATGGTTATCCTCTGGGAAAAGTGAAGCAGGAATAGAAACAGGACCTTGAGGCAAGTTTCTCACACACTCCAGCAGATTTATGGGTTTTACCAGCAGGATCTATTACTAAGTCTACCTAAGCCTTATTTTTAAATTAAAAAAAAAAAAGAAAGAAAAGAAAAACCACATAAAAATACCCCTCTATGCCACACCATAGAAAACCAAATCACACGGGCCTGAAATCCTTTGATTATGAAAACCTATAAGAAATACTCCTCTGTACTTTTTATAAGGCTCTAAATTACCAAAGAATCAATGATCAGCAATTTTTTGTTTCTATAAAATACAGTGAAACCTTCTGATAGCTACAAAATGCTGTGCAGCACCATTAGACTGGCTGGAAACCCGTAACAAGGCTCCTGAAACTACTCAGTTACTTTTGTGAGGAAAAGAACAGCAGTACTGTATGGAATAATTCTTTAATCAAATTTCATCACTTCTACAAATTTGTTTATTTTTCACATATATACCTACTATCTCTCACTTGATGTACCCATACAAGACCCTGTACGACGCTCTCCAGGACCAACTACTCACCCCAGTAGCACAAGATTTTTAGCTCGGAGTTACTAAGTGTTCCCTGCCTACAAATAACTTTCCTTTCAGAGCTGTGTTTGGAACAAACACCCAGTAGCAAGTCCTAACACCTCATACTTACATGTGACTTTCATCCATTCCGCTGTACGTTCAGAAAACATCACCCTGGGACGAGAACAGCATTCCCGCCCCACGATGCGCACACATCCTTCCCTACTCTCCATCGTTGGGTGCAGGCGCTCTCTGTGCCCGCATGAAGCCACCAGGGGCAGGTTGCCCACCCCACCTACTGGCCGCTACCGGCATGGCTTCATCCCCAAAACGTGTTTTAAAATAGACGGATTCTTAAATCCGTGGTTTTCGTTCTTCCCTAAACTCTAAAACGTTTAGTTAAATACGATGGGAAGCTCTCGGAAGAGCTTCTCCAATATTCAAGGTATTACCATTTTATGTTTCCTCTGAATAAAATCCACTCCATTTTATGGGATAATTAAATCTAAGTAAGGTAATGACTGAAAGTTGTGTTTCACACTATTAACAAAATATGGAGCTGATAAAGTTATCTCATTAATCTAGAAAATTTCAGGACAACTTGTTTGAAAGTTACCAAATTACTACCCCAGAGACTTTGAGGGGAAAAAGAGGAATAAAAGCATTTAAGTACGTGAGGACAGAAATGCACAGCCATCCAAACTATAAAAACCCAAAGCTCTTTCCAAGGAAGTTAAAAAAAAAGTCAGACATGAAGCTGCTATGGAGCAATGATGCTGCGTGTTCACCTGTGTAATGGGATGCGTTCAGTGCAAGTGTCTCAAGTTAAATCAGCAGGGAAGTTGGTAAAATACAATGAAGGAATAACAATAAATATCACTAAACCGTCCCATGCTAAACAATCAGGGATTATTATGAAATATTGCAGTCCCCAGCGCTATGAAAAGCAGGTTTCTCTAATGTCTAGAAACTGAAAAGAATATATTAACTTTGGCTGGGTAAAAAGCATTTTTCTTTTTCATTGCAAAGACAGCCTTGAAAAAATAAAATTAAAAAAATAGGGTTGTCACAAGTGGATATGCAGCAGCTCTACTGAGTAGGCTCAGTAACCTTCACCATACTCTTTTAAAACCTCTGACAATATTTTTCTGTACTGATCTCCGTATACTTCCTACACAATGCATCACACAATCTATCTGCCCTTTCAGTCACAATTTTTCAGTTCCCAAATTAAACATCCTCCTTTTTAATAGTGGTGTTGTTCTTGTCCTGCCTAAAATGGATCTGTTTGTGGCAACTTTTCTACATAATGGAACACTGTTATCCAGGCCCCCCCAGAGTGTCCTCCTCACCAGACAAAAAAAAAAAAAAAAAAAAAAAAAAAAAAAAAAAAAAAAGAGAGAGAGAGAGAGAACCAGGTCCTTCAGTGTTTCCTCCTAGGTCATATCCTCTAGACTTCACATCCTTCTTCATCCCTTCCCTCTGAACTTTCCCCAGATGGTCCAAATCTTGCAAAAGTAGAACCAGTTCTTTAGTGTGATAGCACTGATACTGTCTCATCCATTAAACTGCTAGTTCCCTTCTATAAAGGGAACTTCTGTGTAGCTTAACCAGTCACACACACCTCTACAGATTTTTCCTATGTAAATGTAGTTGTCTTATATTTGACCTTGAATTACACCTTACTGCAGGCTCCTTCTCCTTCAGTTTGTTGAGACAGTGTCCTATGCTCCACCCTCCTGTTTACCCCTCCACTTTATCACTGCCTGCAAATTTTAACTGTGTATTTTACTCCTTCATCAAGATTATAAATAAAAACGTGAACAGATACAGAACGAAGCCTCGCAGAATCCCACATAACAAACACCAGTTTGACACTGAACCAACCCTAAAGAAGTTTCCAGCCCCTTGTTCACACACTTTTCAAGAAGCTTAATCTAAATCAATACACTCAAAATAAAATAATCCACACTTCATTCACAATCGGTGTCTCTTCACACCTCATCACAGTAGAGAAACTCCTGAGAAGGGAAGTTCTTCGCACCTCATTAGTAATTAAGTAGAGCTCACAAGCTGATGTACATTAATCTAAGTAAGTTTCTTCCTAGTTGCTTTTGAGAACATTAACATAAAACATAAAAAGATTTATTGTGGTCAAGATCCAGAAATCTGCACAAGCTCTGTTACACTGTTCTAAAATAAGTCAAATGTATCTGTATTTGAAAAATCCAAACTTTTGTTACCATGCCTGTGAACAGATTGCTTTTTGCAGTTGCTTAGACTGTAAACATTTAGCTCATGCTAATTAGGAAAGACTTATCTGATGCTGATCCGATGCATTAGATGTTCCATTAGATCAGTTCTACATGTGCATGGACCACAAGAATGAAGATATAATAAACACTAAATAAATGTGATATCATCTTGAAGCTAAACATAAGTAAAAAAGACTGCACTAAAATTAAGCTGATTACCTCCATTCTTTAACAATAAAATGTTTACTGCAACCAATGCCCAAAGCCAAAAAAGGAACATTGAAACAGACCTGACAATTCAAACTGCACTGAAGTAATAGCAGACATCACATACACACTGCAAACAAAGTTAAAAGAATACTTTGTAAACTGCAAATATAATAAACATAAAGGACAAAAGTAAGTCTCCTTAAACCACCCACAAAAGGATGTAGTCAAGCACCACCAAAATAAAACCCGGTATCTTGTCCACAACTTCAGGAAGTTGTTTTTGTTTTAATAGCTGGTTTTAATTTTGTTTTCATAGAAGAGCAATTTAAAAATTCCGACAGTCCATAAAATATTAATCTGGAGCAAGTCAGAGGAGCTAGAATAAGAGTGGGAGATAACATCAGGCTAATGTCAATCGGACCTTTTAAGCATTATAATTCCACATTATTTGACTAAAAATGAATAATTGCAAATGTGTTCTATTTATTTAACATAGAATAGATGAGTTAAAGCAGACAGAAACAACAGAAAATTACTCAAGATGACAGATGTATAAAGAAATCTGCCATTTGGTAAACCAGCCGGTCATAATTAGACTTGGATTCACTTTTGAAGGGAGGACGCAAAATCTTCAGTAATCAAGCCAGTTAAATCAACATGCACACTAGTTACAAAAAGACCTAACAAGTGCAAGATCCTTTTTCCTCTTGACAGGAATAAGAACACTTTTCCTCACAGTTTCTAAACCAATTCGATGTTTGACAGGCAGCATCTTGTTTCAAGAGCGGAGCTGGGGAGTTCTTTAGAGAGCTATCACCTCAACAGCTGACAGAAATCATGAAAGCTTTCATCTTTAAGACTCTGATCCACAGCTGGATCTACCATGCCAGGTATAAGCAAGTCAATTATTTATAAACCACTAGCACCTTGATCTCATTCTAGATTAACACCCAGCAGAGGAGGGGAGAACTGACTCAGCAAGTACTGCGTCTTGACAGGCTTTGCAAGTAGCACAGCAGGTCACCCATTTCTAAAACCAAAGAATTACAGTACTCTTACAGTACTGTAAAACATGTAAAGCAGTCTCCAGCCTTCACTGGTCCACAAAAAAAAAAAAAAAAAAAAAAAAGGAGAACCAAACGTGCCACCAGTACACTTTCTTCTCCCTGTTGTACAGGTCAGGAATAACGTCCTCCGGGAGCTACAAACACAAGCATAGGAACCATTAAATTAAAACATCTGAAACACAAAATTTAAGATGAATCATGGTTTTAAATGAATGTAACTAAAGATGAAATATTGCTGCCAAAGTATTATGCAATTTAATGCCAATTTCTACTTCACTATATTTCCAAGAGTTTTTAATTAAGTTTGGTTTTATTAGCACTCTTACTACAAATTACTGAACCCATTCACCTCTAACTTTACTTCCATTTTACTGCTCTGCCCATAGCAGGCTCAACAAATGCAAATCCAGTTACTTTAATACAATTTGATGTAGATTTTGTCATAAAGCTTTTCATAATTGAAGACACAATAAAGAAGAAACTTCCCAGGCAACAACTAAATCTCCAGCAATAAAGAATTACTTAAATATCAAGATTAGCAGCAATAGTTTTATAAACAAATGGGGTATAAATAAATAAAATTATAAATTTAATATAGCTTTTAAACTATTTAAGAACCTAGATTTAAAATTATTTTCAGGAAATAATACCGGGTCATCTAAATCCTGATTATACAATGCTAAAACGATCCCTATCTAGTAGGAAAATTCCTCCAAAATGCCAAGTTGACACCAGCGGTGTGGAAATGCAGAGTGTAATCCTCCATAATTTTTACCCTAGAAGGCAAAAGGGCTAGAATTGCCCTTGAAATTCTGTATATTACAAAATTACAGTGTTGTTAGCTTCCCTTCTCTTCAAGGCCCATTTGAAAAAAGAAAGGAGATTTTCAGAGAAGACTGCAGCTTCTCAGCACACAGTAAGGAAAGCAACATGATAAAACCACTCACATTCCCCCTATTATTACCTGGCTCTCCAGGCTTGCAGTTTACACATCACCACTTAAGAAGATCTGACCGCTGGTGCTGCAAGACAGCAGGGTTTCCTCTCACACAAACCGCTTACTCTGGGTCAAGCACCCTCTCACTGAGCTGGTGCACTTGTGTAAAACAGAAAGAACCCTAAGGAACTGTGACTAAAAAGGGGTAATTTCCTGCCAGGTGAGAGATGAATCTGTTCTGAAAACGTGGTTCAGCACACATCAAAGGCAGTACAAGAGAGCTTGTCTGACCACGCAGATGGAAGAAAGAGGAGGACAAAAGAGGTCTTCCCTGTTTCAGAAGTGGTAAACGATAAGACTGGCTCAGAGGTAACACCAGACAGCAGCAGCTGCAGGCTGGCACAGCTGTTGATGCTATGGCTGGATTGCTGGGAGCCAGTCCCCTCCAAACTGCTAAACACAAGGTTTGTGCCAGGTGTGCTAAGAGACCAGACAGTGCTTAACATCAAAAGCCTCCAGTGCAGAAGTGCATTATGCTTAACCACTCTTTAGTAGAGTTCTGGGAAAATCCTAGCTACTGCTTCACTTTTAAAGATACAATCCATATTAGCCTTGGCCAAAAATAAATTAAGTCACTGTGCTAGACTAAGATGAAGAGCATATCAAAGTCAGTAACACAGTGATCAGGCAAAACATACTATAAGCTGCCCCAAAATAAACATTTTTAACTGCTTCCTGAAATACTTCAAACAACAATACAGACAAAAATGCATACATGTAACATGAGTCCCTTCCTGAGTGCACCTTTTAAATTATGAAATGGGTGCTGCTGGGTCAACAGTACCAGATGGAACACAGATATAAACGTATTTCAACTTAGTAAGAAACGGTTGAATGACTTAGAAAAAAATCATTCCAGGATAGAAGTTTCCTCAGCTAATACCGGTGCTGCATTTCCCCCTTGGGTCTCTGCGGCTTATGAGGTAGCACTATTGTTTCACATTCAGAATCCAAACCCATCTGCACACACCAGTATGATCTCAGCAATTTATATCACTTACAAGTGAAATTACCAACCAGCACTCTAGGTAACAGTACCAATCCAGCTGCATCTTCTATCTCCCAAAACACGAGTACTAAAATGTAACTAAATACAGTGACAAGAGGGATGAATATTTTACATTTTTCAAATCCACCAGCAACCATGGGAGTTCTAATATAGATAAAATACTGTCTGGGTCCAATTGAAGCTATGGCATCGTAAAAGTCAAAGTGAATCTAATCAGCTTGATGCTGAAAATGGGGTAGCAGCTGGTCTATCTACATTAGGACTCACAGTGCTGCCAACACTAATCAATATTAGGTCATCATCCTAATCTTTTTGCCAATCCAGGGACAACCATGATTTCTATTTTGCAACAAGGCTAACAGAAGCAAGACAATCTGAATGTAGTCCTGTCAAAGCATTTATAAATGGAAATTATTTTAAAGGCATAGTGTTGATCTCATACCACGGTAGGCTACAGAAGGCATTTTAACATCTCCACAGGAAACTGAATGTGTAGTTGTGGCACACTTTGGCACGTCTGTGCTACTCTTAATCTGCTCAAACACTTTATAATTGGTCAAAGCACAACCATCAACTTGCATTAATGACAAAAACATGTTCCCGTGAATCACAGACACCAATGCTGTAAGACGAGCTGTTACCATCTCCCCCTCGCTCGTACCACACGCTGGACAAGACACACGCTCATTTCAACTTCTAATCAACTGTGCCAAAAATGCCCTGCAATCCCTCGTCTCTGTCTGCAAACACAGATGTGTCTTTCAGGTGCGTTACTCAAACGAGACTTGTATTTTTCAGCCCGAAATTATAAACGTATTGCGGCCGGAAAAATCCCCCTATCCACGTTTCCACTACAGCGGGCAGGTGCCGGGAGCGGGCGCGGACGCAGAGCTGACCGGGCAGGCGAGGCTGCCAGCCCCGCCGTCCCCCCCCGCCACCGGCCTGGCTCCACCTCGGCAAGGGGAGGAGCAGGGGAGGAGAGGGAAGGGTTGTGCCCCCGCCCCGGGCCCCACCGCGTGCGGCCCCGCCTCCCCCCGCACCCGCGGAGGGCGGGCTCTCCTCACGCTTACCCTACGGTGGTGGTGGGCGGCAGGCGGCGGCGGTGCCCCGCGGCCTCGAGGTTCTCGCCTGCCCCGGTCCCCGCCTCCTCGGTGCCCGTGAGCGCCGCCTCTTCCCCGGCCCCCGCCTCCTCCGCGGCCGTGGCCGTCCGCGCCGCTGCTTTCGGTCGCTGGCTCGGCAGCCCTCTCCGCGCCGCCGGGCCTGCGCCGGCCGTGCCGGCCACCTTCCCTGCGGGGCCGGCTGCCGCCGCGCTCGGGCTGCATGGCCGGGCTGCGACCTTCCCTCACGCCGCCTGTGGCCGGGCCGGCCTGTGCCGCGCCGGTCCCCGCCTACTCCCGGAAAGAGGCCGCGCGCGGAGGGCGAGAGAGGGAAATGGCGGCGCCCGCGCCCTCAGCAGCTCCCCCTGCCTGCGGCGCCGGCGCCAGGACTACGGCCGCCGAGCGCAGCCCCTGCGGCCCGTCAAGGAGCAGCGCGGCGGACACGGCGGCGGGGACCCGCGGTCCACCCCGCTCCGGGGGCCAGGCCCTGGCGGGCACCTCACGACGTTTGTCCTTGTACCCTCTGCAAGCCTCAGCGAGCAAGGAGTGAAAAACAAATAGCTTTCCACATGTATTTAAAACAAAAATGCATTTAATGTCTAGAAGACAGCACTCTTGGCTAAAGCCGTATGAATCATAGAATCATTTGGGTTTGAAAAGAACTTTGAGATCATCGACTCCAGCCATTACCCTAACACTGACAAGTCCACCGCTAAACCAGGTCCCTAAGCACCGCATCTGCATGTCTCTCAAATACCTCCAGGGATGGTGACTCAACCACTTCCCAGGGCAGCCTGTTCCAATGCTTGACAACCCCTTCGGTGGAGAATTTTTTCCTAAGATCCATCCTAAACTTCCCTTGGCGCAACTTCAGGCCATTTCCTCTTGTCCTATCACTTGTCATTGGGAGAAGACACCTACCTTGCCACAACCTCCTTTCATATTTGTAGTTGTAGAGAGCGATAAGGTCTCCCCTCAGCCTCCTTTCCTCCAGGCTGAACAACCCCAGCTCCCTCAGCCGCTCCTCATAAGACTTGCTCTCCAGACCCCTCACCAGCTGCATTGCCCTTCTCTGGACACGCTCCAGCACCTCAATGTCTTTCTTGCAGCGAGGGGCCCAAAACTGGACACAGTACTCAAGCTGGGGCCTCACCAGTGCCCAGTACAGGGGGACGATCACTTCCCTAGTCCTGCTGGCCACACTGTTACTGATACAGGCCAGGATGCTGTTGGCCTTCTTGCCCACCTGGGCACACTGCTGGCTCATATTCAGCTGGCTGTTGACCAATACCCCCAGGTCCTTTTCCGCTGGGCAGCTCTCCAGCCTCTCTGCCCCAAGCCTGTAGCGCTGCATGGGGTTGTTGTGACCCAAGTGCAGGACCCAGAGTTATCTTTCTGTAGGAAATGAGGGAAAAAAGCAACCGAGCCGGGCTGACAGGGCGTCGCACCCAAGCCTGCGCTATGTGAAGCACATGACGTGATTCTGCAGCCTCTGGAGGAGCATCTTGCTCTGAGGACACAGAGCAAGCAGGGACATGGGAACCGCCTTGTGCTGTACAGCCAGGAGGGTTTGTCCTGCTCTGCTTGAACTAGGCAGGCACCCGTGCTCTCCTCAAGGAAGTTCACCAGTTCCCTAACGGCAGGCTTGCTCAGTAGCTCTTGAGCACACAGGCTGTCTTTTGACAACACACATTAAAACATCAATCTGGTTTTGAAGGTTTTTTAAACCCAGTAGTCCTTACAGCAAAATGTGACCAAAACTCCCGTACTCTGAAATCACGGGCTGTAGTGTCTCTGCACTACTACCTGTGGTTAAGCGCTGCTTAATTCTGGGGCATAGCGTGCAGCAAATCAGTAAATTAGCTTAGCAAGACTCCAGCGCAACACAAGCAAATAAATCAAGTAGCAGGGAGCAGCACTGGCAAGCACGTTGCAAAGACATCTAAATGATGCCTCCTGCAGCCAGCACAGGTCTGGCAGACCCAGTGCTGAGCTAGAGCTAATAAAAGCTGGCAAACCCAAGCTGTGCCTGCATCTGTGGTGCAATTAATCTGTGACACGAACAATCTGCCTGCAGATAACTATAAGCCGACTATATGTACAGATTTAACAACTCACGTTAATTAATACTTACAGCTAGATTGAAAAAAATATCGCTAATATTTGGTAACAAGTAGCAAATATCATTACAACTCACAAGCGTGAAGTTCATGCATCAATAATTATGAGACAGATAGCAAAGTCATGATACTGTACATGTGCATTTTGATTTTGTAATTTAATTTTGATCTCCCTGTTATTATCATCTCTTATGATAGACAATTAACATAAATTATGTTACCATAGCACACAGAAGCCCCACTCAAAGGCACTGTTGCCTTGAGTGATACACAAATAGAGAACAAAAGGTAACACCGCCAAGTGTTAACACAGACCTGTGAGACAGAAGATGATAGAGTACGAAGAGATGATGAGAATGGTCAACATGCCAAGAAGGGATCTTTGCATACTAGCAGCTTAGTTACTGTTAATTTGTATAGGCATCACAATAAAACAGCCCATTAGGGAGGGAAGGCTTTGCAGGACAATAATGAGAGGGCTTTTTATTTAGAAATTAATTATAGTTTCTATACCATATTGCCAGCGTTCCTCATGCCTGCGTCTGTTCAAACCAAGAACAATTGTGTCAGGACAACAACAATTTCTGCTTCTCCTGTTGCTCTGAATCTGCAATACACATGGGGTATCTTAATCAGTCTTTCCTCCTAAATCCTAGTGTTAGGGAGGATAAGTGACCTAAGAGGAGGACACACTTGCTACCTATAGCAAAAGGCAAAGCATTACAGGGCACAGCATCTAGGCAATTTCTAGTCTCCTCTCTTCTGAGAAAAGTGTCATCTTCTGCAAAAAAAAAAGGCAGAAAGTTCAAACAATCTCCTAAAATCATCCTAAGCAGCTGCTCAACCCCAGGTGCTAGGCAAATGTAGAAGTGAGTAGAGGTTTATCCACGTGCCTGAAATTTATAGCTGGTGCCTTTTTAAGACCGTTTCTAGCCTTTCCTGAAATCTTGCAACTTGCAAAGAAGTCACGATCCCTGGCCGTGATTCAGGTCTACAGCTGTGAAGGCCTGGAGCGCAGCCCCCTTCTAGGAGCACTGTTGGCTATGTTAGAGTTTAGCTGGCTGAGTCCAAGGTCAGCTGCTCAGCTGATAAGACCTGTTGTGAGGAAACTAGAAGCAAGGGCCTCCCTCGCCTTTCCCTTGGGAACTGCTTTTAAGCTGAGGCTGTACCGCCGGCCCTCGCCTGTGCTACATCGCAGCTGGCCACCAGCAACATCTGCATCTGGTCTCCTACCTCCTCAGTCTTGACTCTGATCCTGACTCGGACCTGCTGGCTGGGCTTCCTGGCTTGGTCTTGGACCTGCTGTGTAATCACTGGACTATGTCAGACCCTAATCACTGTCACTGGCCCTGATCATGAGGCAAACGTGGTTCTCTACGTCCAGCTTCTCGGTGAGATCGCTGCTCCCACCTGTCTTGGTATCATGCTCCACCCGTGGCTAACCTTCCCTTGCAGAGTAGCCGGCCCTCTCTGCCCCCTGACGTTGCCACACTAAACTCATTACTGCACTGCCACGTTCAGAAATTTAATCACACAGAACTGTTGACATGCAGAACAACTGTTCTGACTGTTCATAGAAAAAGAAGCATGAGCCATATGAGGTAGCAGATTCATCTCTCACAGCTCAGCTACCTTATCACAGCCATGCAGCTGCTCCACACACCTTTGTTTCTTGTTAAATGAATTCCTACACTTCAAGGTTGTGTAAAGATTTGTGAAGCCAGCGCGCCCAGCCATCAAGACAGCTCTGGCTTGAGGGAAGTCTGCAGAATGCAAAACCAGGATGAACTTTCTTTCCTTGCATGGGGCTTGTTAGGACTGCTGTGGCTCTTCAGTTATTCTTGGCTGCCAGACTGTCTCTGGAGGCTGTAGAGAGCCAAGCGTACAGATGGTCAACGTGCAATATTATGAGTATTACTAAGCTGCAAGGCCTATACCTGAACTAGAATTCTGTTGAGTTAGGTTCGATATATGTTGTGTATAAATGGAATATAGATGTACAAACATCTAAATATAAGATAGGAGATGACAGACACACACAGATGGAGGAGAACCATTTTGGATAGTATGATAGACAGTGGTCTCAGTACACCAGGAAACTTAACCATTATCGAATGTCATCACAACAAGAGATAATCATTAGGGAGGGTTTGAAGAAGAAAGTTGATAGACTTCTGTGGATATTTAGGACACCTGGGACAAAAGTAAAGGAAACAATGACAGAAAATAAAAGGACAATTAAAGAAAATAAGATGCTTATCTGAAAATTCAACAAGTGGGTATAAAATACCAGTGTATTCAGCTGATGAGAGGCAGGACCTAATTGCTTGGTACAAGACATAGATGACAACATGTGGGAAAGTGATAGGCTTTGAAAGCTTGCCAAGACCAAAGAAAATAATGTTCTGAGAGTTAGTATGAAAGAAGTGGTGTGGATGAATGGGGAGTGCCATGTAATAGAGATCTGATGCTGAGAGAATCCTAAAGACTTAGAGTTAGACTGTAATAGGTGATTTATGTGATAATTTTATCTCAACCTGTGTCTGCTTTGAAAAAAGGGATCATCTTACTGGTTTTGTACTGGCTAGATGCCCAATAAACAAAAGGATAATTTATCCTTAATTTCTGACTTAAAAAAAATAACTACTATTTGACTATTCCAAAATTATACAGTCTAGCAAGATTAAGCATTGAACAAGTGATTAGCATCATCTGTTGTGATGGAATGACTCAAAAAATAGCAGGTACCTGTGAAAGAACCAAATTGCCTAATTCAGGCATGCATTCACTGGGACAAGAAAACAGCAGTGAAGAACGTAGGAAGGGATGGACGTCAGAGGCATGTATGCGTTAATAGAGTGACAGTGGTGCCATTTCCACCTTTCGCTGCTTATGCAAGTATTAATTGGTTTTGTTGCATTGTTTCTCACTGTGGTAATCCATTGCTGATTCACTCGCCCAAACTACCCAAACTGCACTTCCACACCTCATCCAGTCTATAGGATCTCTGTCCCAAGATCTCCCAATAGAGAAAAGTCTTTCCTGCCTAATGTATTTTTCCAAAAACATCTTCTTGGCCTTGCCTGCTTCCTTAACTCAAAGATTCCCCCTCAATTGCCCCAAGCACTTCTAACACCTAATTGTTTCCCACCGCCACCATATCAGCGTGGTTCCTAACTCCCCATGCATCTTCAGTTTCCTTTTACTCTCTTTTTCTTGTTGGTGACTTCTTCAAATTTTCCCAAAGATAATTTCTGAAATCTCAACATGTCTTCTACATAGTACTGTAGGAAACAGTGACTCACTGTCTTATTGCACTGCAAAATTTTAAATGTCTGTCTTTAAGAAGTGTATCCTAAAGTATTCAAAATATAAAAGCTGGCATGATTGAATGACTTAAGAAACAATAGTTGTTTTGATTGCATTTAAAAATGTCCTAAGATACCAGAGTACGGTGTCCTAGAATGTACATTTGTGTGTTTTAGTTATATTCACAGTGGTAGAAGCAATAGTCAAAATGCAAAAAGCAAGCACAAATAATTTGATAGATGCTAACTCTAATGGAAGTCTGTGCTACTTAATGAGCTGCCTTTTTTTCTGTTTTTTCCTTTGATTTCTACAGCTGTCTCCAAAAGGATATTTTCGAGTACAGAAAGCAAGATCCTGATGATAATACACCAAGAAGAAGAATGGAAGTAAATTTATTCAGCAATTCTACTGTTGTAAACAGTTCATCCATCAACCATAAGCAGTTAGAAGGGCATAGCCTCCTGGAAGTCATTACTATTGCTACTGTAACAGCAATTGTAAGCTTAATAACCATAGTGGGAAATATTCTTGTAATGATATCCTTCAAGGTTAACAGCCAGCTCAAAACTGTCAACAATTATTACTTGCTCAGTCTCGCCTGTGCGGATCTCATCATTGGAATATTTTCTATGAACCTTTATACATCTTACATACTCATAGGCCACTGGTCTCTTGGAAGCCTTGCCTGCGACCTGTGGCTAGCACTGGACTATGTAGCTAGCAACGCCTCAGTAATGAACCTCCTAGTCATCAGTTTTGACAGATATTTTTCCATCACAAGGCCTTTAACTTACAGGGCCAAGCGCACGCCCAAAAGAGCTGGCATCATGATTGGTCTGGCCTGGCTGATTTCCTTCGTGTTGTGGGCACCCGTAATCTTGTGCTGGCAGTATTTTGTGGGCGAACGAACAGTACCACCTGAAGAGTGCCAGATACAGTTTTTATATGAGCCCATTATCACCTTTGGTACTGCAATTGCTGCTTTTTACATTCCAGTGTCCGTGATGACCATCCTGTATTGCCGCATCTATAAAGAGACGGAAAAACGTACCAAGGACCTTGCTGAACTGCAGGGTTCAGAGTCTGTGGCAGAATTTGAGATGATAAAGCCTCAGAAAACTTTCCTGAAGTCTTGCTTCAGTTGCAAGCAGCAAAACATAGTCAAAAGAGAGAGGTGTCAAGCTTCCTGGTCTTCATCTAGTCGAAGTACATCAGCTACGGTGAAAGCCTCTCAGGCAGCGAGTACTTGTAACGACTGGGCTAAGGCTGACCAGTTAACCACCTGCAGCAGCTATGCATCTTCAGAAGAGGAGGATAAACTTGCCGCTGATTCCGTTTTCCAAGTAACTTACAAAAGTCCATCTAAAGGTAAGGCAGAAGAGTTTAATGACAGTACGGATGTTGTTGTCAAAGACCAACCTGAAGAAAATGATTTTGAGAACCAGAAATATTTTTTGTCACCTGCCAAAGGCCATGTACAAAAAAGTAAAAAATGTGTGGCCTATAAATTCCGGTTGGTGGTTAAGGCTGATGGCAGCCAGGAAGCCAACAATGGTTGCCGTAAAGTAAAAATAACTCCTTGTTCTGCTGCTCTGTCAAAGGATCCTTCCATCAAAAGCATGGATCCAAATATAAATAACCAAATCACCAAAAGGAAACGGATGGTTCTTATAAAGGAACGCAAAGCAGCACAGACATTAAGTGCCATTCTTTTGGCTTTTATCATCACATGGACTCCCTACAATATCATGGTTTTGATCTCCACATTCTGCTCTGACTGCATTCCCCTGACACTGTGGCACCTTGGATATTGGCTTTGCTATGTGAACAGCACTGTTAACCCCATGTGTTACGCCCTCTGTAACAAAACTTTCAGGAAAACTTTTAAGATGCTGCTTTTCTGCCAGTGGAAAAAGAAAAAAGTGGAGGAAAAACTATACTGGCAGGGCAATACCAGACTGCCATAATTGCTCTTATATAAGGGATAAGAGGCAAAATAGATATTGATGTATCCTAGTAAACTGACTGTAATGCTGTCTCTTGCTTTATATGTCTAGGGGTTAAAAAAATCTGCAGAAAAGTAAAATTTTGCATGAAAGTAGTGTGCTTGGGATAAAGAAGTCAGTGGCTGCTGTGAGCAGCACGGGATGTTCGTGATTTTGCAGTAGGTCTGTGCTAAAGTTATTGTTTGGGGTCTTCTGTCCTTTCAGCATGAGAAAGTGTAGAGGAAATTATAAACTACTGGAAATTAGAGTGGGATGGTCATCAGGTCAGGTCATCCAGTCTGTCTCCCTGTTTCTTCCTATAGGTCCTTTCTTCCTTTCTAGTGTATTGTCTATTTCGTTTTCAAGGTACCAGGCAATGGAGCTTGTACTACTTCTGTTTTGAGACTTTTCCACCTGCTGTTGGAATGAAACAAGGACTATTTAAAGGGGTAAATGTTGCACCCAATAATATATGTTTAGGGAGATTCATTATACTTCAAATGAACACTCGTATTATAGGAGAATGTAATACTGAGAAAATTTCCACTTTAAGGATGACTTTTCTGGAGACATAGGAAGGGCTCACAGTGGAGGAAATAGGTAATGTATTTTGTCTATGAAGAAGCCAGTCCTAATCTCAGTTCCATCATGAAAATCACTGTCATCTGTAAAAAATGGTGATAATGAGCAGGTACCTCTGAATTTCTCCATTTTTCAATGCTTCTGTGTGCTATAGTGACAATGGTGCAAATCAGAACTGACTGTAAAGCATAATGGACATAGTCTATCTACTTTACCACATAAGGAAAATCTTTCTTTTCCAGTCATCTCCTCTGTTGTGCTTCCCCTTGCCCCAAAAGTTTCCATTAATGATGGAATGATCCAGAACAAGAGAAAAATATGTATTGATGCCCTGTGCATTTACCTATATGTTATGAAATTATTTAAAACAGTGACAGAATTGGCCTTTCTGAAAGAAGAAAGATTTTTAAAGCTATTAAGGAAACTTTGCACTTTCATACTGCTTTTTAGCTTTAAATAGCTTTACAAACGCTAATCAACATTAGGTGTTTGGAAATACAGTTTCTCTCCAGTCACTATCTTCTAGTCCAGCAGAACCATATCTGCTACAGTACTGGGGGCTGGAGTCAACTCCTCTGACAGCTGTGGCTTCTGGGACTGGGCTGTACTGGCCTAGGTACAATGAGCTGAGACTCTGGCCACTACTTGCAGTTTCCCAGGGCTTTGGGTATGTGGTGAGGACGTTTCTGTGGCAGGGGTGAACTGCATGTCTGCCTGATGTCTGTGTTGCAGGAACCCTGTGAGCTTGACTGAATGTGTAAAGCGAAGGGTCTGCCTTCAGCAGGCGGCCATTGGAACAGAGCTGGTGACCTGTTTCCTTGTGGTGGGAACAAACGTGAAGCCTCAGAAAAGGTCAAAAGAAAACAAAGTTAACGGCGACAGGAGTCATAAAGAGTCAAGTCCTAAAGTAAACAAATGTTTATGAGTAAATGAGGAAGATCTCCATGTACACAAAGTTCAGATTCAGCTCTAGCCTTTCTATCAAAATTCAGGGTGAGATACTCTGGAACATTAATTTGGGCCAATCTTCATATTATATCTACTTAGATGTGCTAGTGGGACATTGCAGTGGTGACATGACCCAGTTGCACATTTCAGGGATTGTATTAGTCATCCTGAATGTACCATTGCTCTCAGTGAAATTGTTCATATAATTTATTAAATTATCATACCATCAAAATGTTTCCCTACAAATACATAATTCCTCCACGTCAACAGCCACAGGACAAGTAATTAATATTTTTATCCCCAATCTCCAGAGGGTAGAATTGTGTCAGTGAAAGATTAGCACTGTAGTAATGTAAAAATATGTTCTGTAAATTCACAATTGATTTTGTAACATACCATACTGTGCCTATTATTTTTTGCACATTAGCATATGATTGCTTATTAAAGGAAAGTATGGGTCTTTATAAAGACCCTTTCATCAACTTTCCTCTGTCACTATCCAGAGCTTTTCTTGTGTACAGTAACTATGTACAAGTTGGTTATTATAGTGGGTTTATTTTATATTACATTGGATCAGGCATTCAGTAAACTGTGTTTGATTTTTAGCAAATGAACGTGTCCCTCTGTGGCACAAGCTGTAGTTAAAGGCAAAATTTATGAGGTAGTAACAGTTCCTGCTAGCTGCAGTGTTGTTGCTAAAGTAAAGCATTGGCTTCTACTGAAATTAAATGGGACATTTTTTGTTGGTTTTGGCTTCTGTTGAACTAGAGCGTTCTGTAAATGTTTATGGACTCTGTGCTCAGTAAATGTATTAGAATACACGGTGATGGATGCAACAATGTTGGTTCAGTGTAATTGTGAAATATGTGCTCAACCTATGCTGCTAGCACTTCACCGTGTGAGACGTTACGTGGCCAGACATGGGTACATTGTAAATACCTAGAATTATATAAAGTGGTCTGTGTTGGCTTTATTGTTAAGTAGAATGTTTATTCTTAAAAAAATATCAAAATTGCAAAAAGAAAAACGCGATCCTCATCAGAGAATCAATTAGTGCTTAATTACATTTTGTTTTCAAATTATATTTTGTTCATTTGAAAAGTGCTGTGGGACTTTTACAGTGTAAAACAATCTTCTTATCTGTATTTCTGTCCTTTTAATGAACCTTTTACTGATCCTATAATTGGTTATGGTCTCAGTCATGGACTTGTGGAAAGATCTTTTTTTGTAAAATTACATGTTATTTATACATAATTACATACACATACATATATATAGATATGTATGTCTGTATTATCAATATAGATGCATAAATATACATCCCTAACTAAGCTTTTCAGAGACACAGCATACTTTAATATTTTTGAATATTGAATTTTTCCACAAACTGGGGGTATTGTTTTTGTCTCTCCCTTTTCATACATGCCAGCCTCCCTATATATTCCAGATCCCTGTAAATTATCAAGTAACATTCATTTTATGTAAATGTAATTTATGTTTGCAGTTACAGTTGTGCATTTTCTGTGACTACTTAGCACAGAGCGAAGAGCTTTGCCAAGGACGGAAAGTCAAGATAGAACATAAATGCAGGTATTTCCTTTGTAGAAAAATCCTGTTGAATTGAGGAAGGACGAAATCAAAGGGATTATAGAGAAAATACTGTAAGAATCTGTAAAACATGATAGAGCATATTTTGCCATTAATTGTATAATTCAATTGCTAATCATGCTTATCTTACTCAACTATGCATGTCAATTAGTAACTGCTATTAACTGTTGAAAGTTATTTTTATATGCGGATTTTTGTTCCTCATCTCTGTTGTACCCATAATGAGACCTGCTCTGGGATATATGGATTTGAGGAGTTTAGATTCAGAGACAGTGATGCACTTCAAGGCAAAATCCTAAATTGTACTTCCTTATCACCCTTTAGATATTGTCCCAGTTTTAGAGCTGAGTCCCCATCTCTAATTTAATTATTCTGATCATTCTATAATTCTATTTCCCACATAGGGCTTTTCTCTGAAGTCTTTGACATTGCCTCCTTGTCATATTTGAGAGATGACCTGAACATGTCAAACTAACTTAACTGATAAATCCTCATGCAAATGTAACAAAGGATAGTCACATACCTGAAGGAATAAAAATGTCACTGGGATGTGGTAAGTATGTAAAATTTAAATGAGAAGTCATTACAAAAATTAAAGAATCTGGTATCAATCTGGAAGATGCTGCTTTCTCATAGAATGCATTTGTTATGAAACTGGATAACCAGTTTGAAAATTAATTGAATACCTGCGGAATTTTCAGATTCTGGATTTTAAATAGAATTTTGTAAGATGCTTCCTCACTTGTGGTTGGAAACACAGTTTCCAAATCACCCCTTCATAGTGAGATTCCCAAAATCTTCATGCTGAAGGAGAATTTTTGGATGCTTCTTTTACTCTGTAATTTTTAGGGGATGTACATACTTCTGCCTTCTCTAGATTCTTTGCTGTAGGAAAACAAACAAACAAATGGAATGGTGTAACATTCCTCTGAAATTAATTTTCTTTGCTTTCTATAGAGACAGAAATAATATGAAGGAATCACTTGGGCGTAGTGAGAAGCAAATGCACGTTTCCTCAATTGTACATAACAATTAAGCTGGAGTTACCATTTGCTTTGACATCTAGGTGCTTCTGTGTTAGAAGGGACTCTGCCCAAAAACCTCCATACTGCTTATGCCTCTTTGATATTACAGAAGGTTGGGTTTTTTTTCAAAAAAACCCTCCCATTCAGGGGTGCTTTGAGGCGGAAATCAGCCATATACCTGTTGCTCTAGACCTTGTCATGCTTCCTCATTTTGGTGGGATATTTATTTGACCAAATAATTTTTTTTCCATCAGATATTCTTGGGAGTGCCCACCTCCGTTCTTCAAGTATGTGCAGGTGGCAGTATAATTAGGAAAGGCTAAGAGAGAGGATAGGAGAAATGTAATAGGGAAAAGAAAATAGGCGCAGACAGAATAGGAACCCTCATGTTTCAGACTGTGATTTTGCTGATTCAGTGTTGACAGGCAGCTGCTCTCAGCATTGTTCTGGGTATCTGGTCATTAAGATTCAGGATGGAGAAAAAAATCTATTCAGTTAAAACAGCCTTTTGCTAAGGAATTACAAAGTAGAATTTAGTCCCCTTTTTAAGGCTCCATGTCCTTCTCTTTAAGAGCTCTAGAAAGAAGTGCTGGTGGGTGTATTGGAATATTCTTATATATTTCCATACACTACTTAGTCCCAAATCCATCTCTGGTAGTCATTTCCATCCGTGCTTTGTTTAGAAGTGTGGGACATACCTCAGTCCCTGACTTCTATTAAATGTCTTTGCTTGAACTGAATTAGTCTGTTTTTGCTTGGAGACTTCTTGTTATGAGTTATTGATACAATTTAATCTAATACCCATACTGGAATTTCAATGTCAGCATAAGTTTGTAGGGTGCCAGCTAATACCAGAGAGTGCCTCCAAACCTGGGCAGCTGGATTTGAGCTGCTGGTGCCCAAGTCATTCATACAGCTTATTTGCACAGTCCTTTCCTCCACAACCCTCCAAAAGAGGCCAAGGGTGGGCTGCAGAGCAGGTTACTTGCCTTTGAGGATCAGATGCAGCCTGCTGGCTTTCAATTGTGTCATTCCATGTCGAGTATTCAAAACACATTTTTGGAAGATGCGTGAGAATCTGTCTACATAGCCAGGAATTCAAGTAACTATGGGAGACAGGCAGCACTCGGGTGATGTTCTTGTATCCTCATTGCAACTTTGAAAGCATCCTGATAGAGTTACAGCAGAACCCACATTAAATTGACTCAATGACGTAAACTCAATTCGGCTACTGTCCATTTTTTCCCCATCATACTTCTGTCTTTGAACACAATTTCAGGGGGAAAAAAAAATCAGATGCTGAAAAATAGACGTAAATACTGTATTAGCCTCACCCACATAACATATCTGTATAACATTCTGAAAATGTTACAGTGCATTCTAAAAAATAAAAATTGTTTTCTTGGCTTTTCCACTTCCTAATTAATGTCTCTTCTTAAGTAATCCTGGCAATCTTGGTCTTCTCAAAACACAATACAATTTATTTTCTGTGAAGTAATTTTCATTGAAATTATGAGATCTCCATTTCTAAATTAAAAAGCAGGAGTTTGCCAGTATCTTTTGGTTGAGTTTCTGTAATTGAAATATCTAAGAAAAAATACAAGATATTCTAATTATTATCCTGAAATTTTGTATAATGCAACAATGAAAACTCTTCAGTTGTCATACAGTTATTCCAATGACATAGACGTGTGAAGTAACAGCTGTAAAAGAAATCAAGGTCTTCAAGGTTACCAAAGCTGAAATCCTTTTATTTATGATTTTAAAACAGATGAATTTATAATGAAATTTAATTATTTTCTCTTTATTTTATAACTAGAAAAAAAGACACTTTAAATAGTGTCAGGGTTGAGTGCCAAAATGATTGAAGACAGCAAATGTGAAATAAAGCCAACGCACTTTTTTTCTCACAGTTGTATTAAAAAAAACAGAGAAAGCTGAAGCCACATTGTGGAACAGGGAGAAGCAACAGTCAAAACATGGTAAACAAAGTGAACTCATATTCAGAAAAAAAATGGAGCAAAAAGTAAACAATTGTGAAATCATTTTGATCTTTTTAAAAAATGTGTTCACTGAGTTTCTCAGGAGAAAAATTCAGAGGAGTTGAAAGCTTTGGATTAGTAGCTTTAAATGGGAAAACTGATGATCCCATTAGCTCTGGGTGCTCTAAAAAGACAGAAGGAAAGGAAAGCCTGTGCTGAGTACTTCATTGTGTATGGGATGATTAAAAAGTAGAGATAAATAGAAGAGTCAGTGAAGGGGAAAAAAAGCCATGGGAGATGAGTCTAATTTCAATTTTATATATTAGAATACCTTTCACTAAAGGTAAAAAGGAAAGGCCTGATGCTGCCCTACAGTATACAATACTCTCCAAAATGCATTTTGTAAATATAGGTACTTTGCTAAAAATTTCCTTCCTGCATGATATGTGAAGGCGTGCAATTGTAGGAGATCAACTGTGAACATTCATACTGGAGCAAAACCTTCTGAAATGCATGTGTATTCATGTATATCTCATACAAGATATCATATCCTGGATTTCATACCTGACTGCTCTTTTGGCTAAAATACTATAAAATTAGTTATTTAAATCTTCTGGTAGAGGCCTTAGTTTCTGACAGTGACTTCTCACTTGTGTGGTTGGTAGATGTCTATGTCCCGGTCCAGTCCTGGACAATATGCTATCATAAAGCTCTTGCAGAGGCCCAAATTAAATTTTCAGTCATGATTACTTAGTGCAGTTATTCAGTCAGTGTGAGTTCACTTCAGTCACTAGACAAAGAATCCATGTTCCCTTCAAAGTAACGTGGCTTATCTAGAGTTCAACTTTCTGACATGGACAGGACTTGGTTGGATATGATACACTGTGGTCAATGGGTTTGATCATCATCCATGCAAACTTGCACAGACGTTGCCTGTTGCAGTCCTTTTGCCAGTATATCACGTTCCTACGGTTTAGATTTGCTCCAGCACACGCATCATACCACCAGCCTCCTCCAGGAGTTCCACTGAGTTCCAATTTAGCACAATTCTGAAAGTAATTGTCGTTGTCTCTGTCCTTGGTGGTGAACTTCTGGTTGTCATGGAGATAAGCTTCCGTGTCCAAGGTCAGAGCATCAGTGGCGTTGCCTTTGTATAGACCAACCCTGATTCGGTATTGAGACTCTTCATCTTCAATAAGGAATGGTTCGTACTGTCCCCATTTGATTTCAGCGTTTAGGTTTACAAGTTTAACTCCAAGCATATATTTCACGGAGCTGCTAGTTAACTGGTGCATATATTCATTTCCTAACCAGTGGTTGTCATGAACGGAGCCAAATCCGTATTTGTAATCCTGCCAGGTCCTATCAAAGTCAACAGTACTATTGGCAGTAATGTGCTGGATTACTGTCCAGCCACCATCCTGCATGTTACAAGAGACAACAATTGGGTCCTCCTTTGGTTGGATGATGTAAAGACCATCCCTGGAATTTCCTTTGGAGCGCTGAAATATCTCAAAACAATCCCTTGGATAGTCTGAGTAGGAAAAAAAAAGTTTAAAAGTAAATTTCTGTTCAAATAGTACATTTTATTTATTGAACTCTGTCCTTTAGAGTGAGTGAGTGATTGCCTTCTGACTGGAAGCTGACTCTGCCTTCATCTCAGCTGGTGGGCACCTGCTTAGCTAAAGGGGGAAGATTTCAGGGCAGAATATGCAGGAAATGTTCAGAAGTTCAAAAAAGGGTTTGTTACCCTGTCATACAACAGAAGTGTGATTTTCCATTTGTGACAGAAATATGGTTGAAAAGCCAAAAGTTATGTAAAGACCATTCCTTTTCCTCCTGTATTCTTCCAGTTTGACTAGTCAGCAAGTTTGCAATTCCCTGTGCCATGTCTTGGGCCATTGTGTGCAATTACTAGAGCTAGCCTTATCCTCAACAAATAAATCTAATTTCTGTTTAACCAATTTATTCTTCAGGCACTTGTAACATCCCTGCATTAAATTCCAATATGTATGCCATGTGTTCATTGATAAAAGGGGGATATTAAAGCACGTTTCTTGCTAATACAAAACTTACAAACATCTGAGGATTTTTTTAGGAACAGTTCTTGTCACTCAAACTCCAGGCTAAATCTTACCACTGATTTGCAGGTATAACTACAGTGCTGTGCAGTGCTGAACACCAATATCAGGAAAACAGGCGAAAGTGCTTTTCCACTTTATTGCTTATCCAGTAGACTCAGAAGGTGATAAAAATGGCATATAAGGCTTGGGATGATGCCCTCTATTGGGCTGAAATATATATATGTATATATACACACTGTGTTTTTTAAATGTAAGTTACTTATAAGGTAACTTCTTGCTGTAGCGTAGTATCAAGCATCTCTGAGACTAAGGCACAATAGTCTGCTTTTTTCAATTGACTTTGAGACTTCTAAGAGCCAGAATATAATTTATTTAAATATAAATTTATGTATGTATGAATTCATATATAGAGAATTCCCTTTGTAGAGAAGGGTGTTATTCAATGTCTGTTCCATTACTCAGAAACGTGTTTCTGAATTGAAATAACTCACTTCTCCATAGAGTTGAAAGACATGTCATTATACTATGGAATATTTGTAATCTATATTTAACTAAAACTTGACAATTTTAATATCTCTGTAAGAAAAATTCCTACAGACCACCCATGATGTAAACTGACAATTCTTCAGACCTATGAAATCCTATTTTCTGTCCTGACAATGACCGATAGGACTTTAGATACTGCATTTATAACTTAGTTTTTCCTTCTGGGAAACTGGGATAATTCAGGAAAAGCATGGCAAGATGTTCTATCTTTTTTTCTTTTTTCAAAAATTTGCAAAAAAGAACCTAAGGAAAAACATTTCCAAAGATAAAAACTTAAAATAAAACCTCAGAAAAAAACCTCTTCTTTGCCCAAACCACTGACCAGAGAGCCCCTGCTGATCATTTTACTGAACGCATTGTTTTTCTTTTCCTGAACAGAAAACAGAGTCTGAAAAGAGTCAGTCTCATTCTATGGTCTCTTGATCAACAGATCAAAAGTACACTGAAGCCCCCAGCTTCCCAGCCTTCTGGAAAGAGAAAGGGACCATGACTATTTTATCTGCTACTTGTCCTGTAGGGAATTATATCATGCAGTCTTCTGAATAGAATTATTAAATTTCTTCTCTTCCAACGGGAAAGCACTATAGAATTCAATAACTGTCACTACTCTGTTAGAAATACTCATCTGGTTTCCAATCTAATTTTGTTAATGTCCACTGAACATCTTTTTCTTTCTTTTGTCATGTTTTCCTTTAGTTAAATAGTGCTGCTTCTTGGGTAACAAGCCCCGATGCACCATGAAGACAACTATACGTTTAATCAGCGTTTGTTTTGTTAGGGTAAATTCTGTTAGGATAAATAACCTCTTTTATTATTTAGTGTAAGATAAAACTTCTGTTCCTTGATTGTCTTAGCATTTTTTCTGCACCTCTTCACTGCAAATTAATCTCCTAGAATGTGGGTAAAATTTGCACACAATATTGCAGATGGCCTTATATAGTGCCACTGATTCTTCCCAAGTCATATTAAAAACATCTCTGTTGATATATTCTTGGATTGCCTTTTTATTGCTTATTTTCCTTTCATCTAGAGTTCGGTCTTTGGATCTCTTTAACTGGTAAGATCCTCACCTTGCAGTAAAACCTAGAATTTTGTACTTTATTTTTCATCCTAAGGGTATTACTTAAGAATATCTGGTAATTTTTTTTCTGTAATGTTCTCATTCTTTGTATTGACATTTCTCTATTTCATGTTATCATTAAATTTTATCAGCATATTCCTATTTTTGCATCAGTATACTTAAGAATACTGAAAAGATCACTTATAAGTAAATACTTCCAGTCTCCCCTTGGCTTTATAGTTTACTTTTCTACCCAAGTCGTAGCCATTTTCTTTTCAATCTCTACTGAAATAATAATGTAACCCTACCTTCTCTGATTTAATATTGTATGAAGTATTTTATCATAGGCTTTGTAGAAGTCCAGGTGGACTAAACCTGTTAAATAGTATTATTCATCATGTCAGTATTGTGTTAA
The DNA here is from genome assembly GCF_963924245.1 of Chroicocephalus ridibundus. Classification (NCBI taxonomy): domain Eukaryota; kingdom Metazoa; phylum Chordata; class Aves; order Charadriiformes; family Laridae; genus Chroicocephalus; species Chroicocephalus ridibundus. The sequence goes on from NC_086287.1 coordinate 38,834,023, forward strand.
ATATAGTCTTTTATATTTGATATTCAGAAGTTTATTGGTATTTCTGAGCCACTCAGGGCACATTTACAGGAGTGTATAGGCTTTCCAAGGTCTTACTTTTATGCCTTTCATTGCCTAATAGAATCTACAGCCATGAATAGAATACTTTAAATCTCAATACTATCTGTATGACATAATTAAATAACCTGAAAGAGCAGAACCATGTGCATGACTCTGCACCCCAGTTGTTAGAACATTCACCTGGTAGACATAGCCCGACTCAAAACCTGATCCCATGATTTTATAGAATGATTATTCAGGTGATTTATATGGTGAAATCCAAGCCAGTGATATACACAGTGACACTTGTATTTGCCCTTCTCAGTGAATATTATTCATGAAAAATGAAACAACTTCTATAGACAGATAATGAGAAAATCATTTAGGCTGACTGCTACAGGATTCACTTGGAAAATGAATTTTATAAACCCTCAAGTGCCATCAGTCAGAGGAGGAAAATGAATCAATATCACTATTCTTTTTGTGTACATTTTCTGTGGGACCTACTCTGGTAAATGTATTAGAAAACCTACCAAGCTGGGCCTTGCAAGCTAGGGATGCCTCAGTTATAGGTACCGGTGGGATTTAGGCACTGAGGTGTTAAATGTAATGTAGATATGATTGTCCTAAGAGTAAGTCTTCAAATGTCACAAAATATTTTTTTACGAAAAACCTATTAATTTCTCCTGAATTAGAGGGCAACAAGGCTTTTAAAGATTCTGGACTTCAGGGCAGGACATGTTCATATTGCAAAGTATTTTTGCAGGGCTAACTTTCAAACGCATTGGCAGAAAATGCTATAGCAAAGCAATAAAGTAAAAAACACAGCATGCATCCAAATCACTTGCTTTCTTCATGAGTACCTTTTTCATTGGTGTTACCCAGTCTCTCATAGCCTCTTTGGGGGAGAAGGTGGGCATTAGCCAAGACTGCTACCTCTGTGGTGCTCACTGACACAGTGCAGTGAGAGAGCAAGAACAGAATAAATCCCGCTGAGCTCATCAACATCTTCCTTCCGAGTCAGTCCTCCTGCGGCAATACAGAACTGTAACACAGACCGGAACTGAAAATGGAAAGATTCATGACTTTTAGTATGGAAGTCCTGAAGGAGAAAGGTATTGAAATACCTAGCTTCAATATAGTGGCCAAACTGGCTTCTACCATCTTTCAAGGGCCTCTCCTTTTCCTGATGTCTCACACCCTGTTCCTGACTGGTCATTCCTCTAACACAGAGCACGGTGCTGCGACACAGAATGTCTCTCACTGTACCATGCTGGTCAATGAAACATAATGTAATTTTGTGTGTCATAAAGAGACAGAGAAAGTAATGTAATGACAAAAGAAAAAGCACATCTTATATTTATTAGAATTAAATTTTGCCAATTCCCTGAGTCCAAATTGCAGTGGTTGAACTGGCAGAAACAGTAATACTGGCTCTGATGACTGTAGTTCAAACAGTACTTAAAGACATGGCTTTCTGAGTGCTGGGAATATTTCCATGCACTGGAGAACTCACTTCAGCACACCTGGACTACGTTTTTTATGAATTTCCATCTACAGCTTTAAATAATAGGTTACAGGTTTAAATCAGATTATTTTTGAAAAAGCTCAAAAGCCAAGCAAAAAGAACTTTTCCTCAGCCTCTTCAAAACCCACAAGGATTCAACATACTGAATCAGAACAGTTTTGAGGCTCATTTTGTCCTCCTTTTAGGGTTACACATCTGGTACCCCTCCATCCAATATAGCAAGAAGGCTTAGGCTGTTACTGGACTAAATCCTGGGGTCCTCACTTCGGCAAATCCCAGCCTGACTGAAGAGGAATTTCTGTATCAACAACAGCTTAGACTGAGTCAAGGTGACAAACGTTTCCCATACTCTCAAAGGACACATTTATTTAGACTCTAGCCAAATTCTTTTTTATTATTATTGTCTTTTTTTAAACGACTGAGCTCTCCACAGTGGCTTTGACGGAGGCAGAAAATAGATCCAGCAAGCGGCTCTTCGGTCAGAGCTTATTTCCTGCTAGTGTCAGCACAGAGTCTGGAGAGGACAGTACCCTTCTCCACAGCGGTTTATGTTGCAACAGAGCCCCCTTCCTTATAAATCTAATGACTTAGCAGCAGATTCAGCAAACAGTTTTCCAGAGTGAAAAAATATTCAGCACATTTTTAAAAAAATGCCCAAAATAAATCATTGTCATAAAGCTCTGGTTTGAGAGTTGATTTTATACCTACCACACAGACAACTAGCAAAACAGAATTTTCTACTTTACCTAAAATTATTCGGTAATAATTCTGATTTACTGTTAACATACAATTTGCTATTTTATGCAAAGCTGGTTATTTGACATTGGGATCATAATAAACTGGAAGATTAATTCCATGAAATTTGGCACAGGGTTTCCCTTAAAGCATTCAGGTTCTACTGTGCCTGCATTTCCCACTGTCATGTATTCTGTTTCCTGAAAGCTTCTATTATTGTTGCTATTATAAATGATTATATTATAAATAACTTAAAATAAAAACCTAACCCACAAGCAACACTGAACTTCAGGAAATCTCTACTTGCATCTGGAGTTATTTTTTTAGCTGTTTTGTTTTTCTTTTAGCATTTTTGAGTGAGTCAGTCTTTTTTCTTCCCTTATTTTTACACATTGAAATCATTTACAGATCCATTTAATTCCAGAATAGAACTTGATATTATAAATTATTAAGAGAGCAACTGAAGAAAACAGCACTAGGCAGGCACCTTACCTCTTTCAAGTGAAGCTTGGCAAAGGAAAACACACCCAAATGAACAAGCTCGTTCTTTACAGTTGTACTTTGCCTGCTACGTAAGTCCAGGTGAAATAATCAGCTCCAACATGCTATCTCAAATGCAGCAAAATTGCATCTTCATTATTTCACGCTGTGTTCTTACTCCGGTGGACTTTGTTCTGACATAGTAAGTATGTATGAATTATAAAGTACAAAGATTAAAACAACACAGTATGTAAATTAAATTTCCTTGATTAATAAACAGACACAGTGATGGAGAACCACAAAGTGGTTTTAATTCAGAAAATTACTTATGTTGCTTAAATACACACAGACAGATGCTCAAGTGTACTGTGTCATTTTGCATATGTGAATTAACTAGATGCTATACTGCTAGTCACATTTAAACTTGCATAGAGACAACTTGGTTATTAAGTATTAGGAACAAACCAACCATAAACCTCGTTGTTACTTCATGTTTTAATGTGAATGAATGAGAAGCAGTTTCTTGGAGCTATAAACATGGAAAAAACAGAAGCCGAACACGCTGGTCAACAGGTTTCTATTTTAGTTTATTTGGATTAACAAGAGTTAATTAACATTAATTCAAGTCAAAACTGTAATGAATCAGGTGAATTAATTGTTGCTATATATCTGAAAGTTGTACTGTCTACATGCATGGCCTTTAGATGATGTCTAATCTAGCATTTACCCTTTTCAAGATGAGCCAACACGTAAGGTTTTGTGCTCCTTGATCCAGCCTGCAACCCGTTTCTGAAACCAAGTCAAAATTAAAATTGGTGGAGCATTTAAGTGCTGTGCAAGCTCTACTTAAGGATTTGTAGAATGCACAAATTCTGTTCTTCAATAATTCATCCTCAGTGAAAGCACACGTGAGGATTTGTATTTCATGCACAATTAAACAAATACACATAATGAATGTTTTAGGGCAGATTTACTTGTAACGTTTAAAGCTCAGTGATATTTCTTTTCATTTTTAAAGCACGAACAATGCTTTATTATACATGAGGGTCACCACAGGGAGTCAGAACAGTATCTTTTCCCTGACACTGTTCATTAGTAGAGCTACAGGGAAATGTGTAAGAACACATTCTCTCCGCTTTTAGCGTTATGCAGCTCAGGGAATTTCTGATATCTCTATGTTTGACATATCTAATTTCTGGTTAGTACCAGGCTTTATAAACCTTGTCTAAGACATGAAAATGCTGTATTGTAGCTTATGAAATAATAAAAGTGCTTTGAACAGGTACAGATCTTACTGAAATAGTATGCTAAGAAAGGGCAGGAGAAGGTACCTTTCCATTCTGTCCATATTGATACACTCTAGAAATACATGTTAGTGGTATTTATTGATAGGTCTCATGTTACCCTGATATAAATTGGGCTACATCTTTGTTTTGTGCCTTTGATTCCTACATTTACCATCACTGTTTATCTCCTCCCCGTCTTTCCATTTTTCTTTACTTTCTTGCTGTTTGCTTCTCTCTGTTGATTTCCAAACTTTCATCTGAGCTGGCAGAGCAGAAGTGAAGTGGGAAGTGTTTAATTAGGAGAGAAGAAAGGCCAACAGTGTTAATTCACTCATGCTCAGAAAAGCATCTGTTTCTGCAGATGAAAACTCTGAAATTCAAACAATGAAAATGATGACATCTCTCTCTGCTCTTGATCAAGTATTTTGCGAATAATTTTTCAGCCCTGAAAACTATATAATGATCTTAAGGTAGGGATACTTTACATTGTTATGGTTTGGTCGTACATAGATTTCAAAATAATGCATTTCTGTAATGACTTATTGTTATCCCAGTGTCTGCATTTTCCTTCTTCACAGTGTGCCGAGGTTTTAATTATCCTTCCGATTCTGCCCAGCTTTAACTGGCAAGCATTCATATGAATTTTTCCAGTGCAGCCTCTCCTATGTGAAAAGTCTCTTTATAACTTTTAACAACTCACGGCACACCCTTGCAAAGGAAGAATTTGTCTGAAATTGATCAACTTACTACTTCATCAAGCTCTGAGGTTAGTTGCAAAGACACCTGGCTACTGTATTGCAACTAATCAGATTGTCTGTGTAAAGAATATGAAAGATATCCATATCTAACCCATATAATGAAGCCATCAGTTCTATCAAGGGCAAAGTAGCAGCCTGGATAATGATGTCAGTAAGTGACAGTAAATACAGAATCACAGAATCATTTAGGTTGGAAAAGACCTTTAAGGTCATCAAGTCCAACCTTTAACCTAGCACTGCCAAGTCCACCACTAAACCATGGGACTCAACCACTTCCCTGGGCAGCCTGTTCCAATGCTTGACAACCCTTTTGGTGAAGAAATTTTTCCTAAGATCCATCCTAAACCTCCCCTGGCGCAACTTCAGGCCTTTTCCTCTTGTCCTATCACTTATCACTTGGGAGAAGAGTAACACCCACATCCCTACAACCTCCTTTCAGGTAGTTGTAGAGAGCAATAAGGTCTCCCCTCAGCCTCCTTTCCTCCAGGGTGAACAACCCCAGCTCCCTCAGCCGCTCCTCATAAGACTTGCTCTCCAGACCCCTCACCAGCTGCATTGCCCTTCTCTGGACCCACTCCAGCACCTCAATGTCTTTCTTGCAGTGAGGGGCCCAAAACTGGACACAGTACTCAAGCTGGGGCCTCACCAGTGCCCAGTACAGGGGGACGATCACTTCCCTAGTCCTGCTGGCCACACTGTTACTGATACAGGCCAGGATGCTGTTGGCCTTCTTGCCCACCTGGGCACACTGCTGGCTCATATTCAGCTGGCTGTTGACCAATACCCCCAGGTCCTTTTCCGCTGGGCAGCTCTCCAGCCTCTCTGCCCCAAGCCTGTAGCGCTGCATGGGGTTGTTGTGACCCAAGTGCAGGACCTGGCACTTGGCCTTGTTGAACCTCATACCATTTACCTCGGCCCATCGGTCCAGCCTGTCCAGATCCCTCTGCAGATCCTTCCTACCCTCAAGCAGATCAACACTCCCATCCACCTTGGTGTCATCTGCGAACTTACTGAGGGTGCCCTTGATCCCCTTATCCAGATCACTGATAAAGTTATTAAATAGAACCAGCCCCACTACCGAGCCCTGGGGAACACCACTCATGACTGGACGCCAACTGGATTTAACTCCATTCACAACTCTTTGGGCCCAGCCATCCAGACAGTTTTTTACTCACCGAAGTGTACGCCCACCCAAGCCATGAGCAGCCAGTTTCTCCAGGAGAATGCTGTCGGAAACAGTGTCAAAGGCCTTAAAAAAGTCCAGGTAAACAACATCCACAGCCTTTCCCTCATCCAGTAAGTGGGTCACCTTGTCATAGAAGGAGATTAGGTTTGTCAAGCAGGAACTGCCTTTCATGAACCCATGCTGACTGGGCCTGATTGCCTTGTCCTGTACGTGCTGCGTGATGGCATCCCAGTGATCAGCTTCCCAGGCACTGAGGTCAGACTGACAGGCCTGTAATTCCCTGGATCCTCCTTCCAGCCCTTCTTGTGGATGGGCATCACATTTGCTAACCTCCAGTCAACTGGGATCTCCCTGGTTTGCCAAGGAGATGTAGATGATTGAAAGTGGCTTGGTGAGCACATCTGACAGCTCCTTCAGTACCTTTGAGTGGATCCCATCCAGCCCCATAGAGATTCTCCTTAGGCCTCCTTTTGTTGCTGTGTTGTTGTATGTTTTATGTCATGTTGTTGTATTTATGGAAACATTTTTTATTGTCTTTTACGGCGGTAGCTAGATTAAGTTCTAGTTGGGCTTTGGCCCTTCTAATTTTCTCCCTGCATAACCTCGACATCCTTGTAGTCCTCCTGAGTTCCCTGTCCCTTCTTCCAGAAGTCATAAACTCATTTTTTCCTGAGTTCCAGCCAAAGATCTCTGTCCAGCCAGGCCAGTCTTCTTCCCCTCTGGCTTGTCTTTCAGCACATGAGCATGGCCTGCTCTTGCACCTTTAAGATTTCCTTCTTGAAGAATGTCCAGCCTTCCTGGACTCCTTTGCCCTTCAGAACTGCCTCCCAAGTGACTGTCTCAACCAGGCTCCTAGGCAGGCCAAAAGCTGCCCTCCAGAAGTCCAAGGTGGCAGTTCTGCTGACCCTTCTCCTTCCTTCTCCAAGAATTGAAAACTATAATTTCGTGATTGCAATGCCCAGGGATGGCCTGTCATTATGGGAAAGGCTTTGACACAGGCTAGCAATTTGCTTTCTCAGGGTCTTCAAAACGCTTGAGGTAAGTAAGTGATTGATGGCTTTGTATTGTTGCCAGAAATATGTAAAAATTCTAACTTTCAGGCAATCATCTTGTTCAGCATACCAAGGACCTCAAGAGACAAAGTACTAACAAGGCAAAACACATAAAAAAAGGTCTCACTGAGTATCTTTCCTGAAAGAAGTTTTATGGGTGCACAGCACAAGCGATTGCTTTGGGGAAAAAAAAACCCCACACCAAAAAACAAACAACAAAACCAGGCCATAGAACTACTTCTGCAACTTTGAGTGACTTTGAATTGCTTTGCAACCTTGGCTAAATGCGCTTTGGTATCTTTGTGTAGGATCAGTAACAAAATGTTCATAACAGTTTTCACTTGTTCTTGAACTTCTGAGCTGGCAATGGCATCTTAAGTATGTGTTTTGTCTGACAATGCCGAAAGCAGTTATTAACTGCTGAAACAAATTGCAAATAAGACTATTTTCAATACAGCTTCTAAATCTCTTTTTACACATACATTATTTGTGATATGAACCATTATTTGGGAAATGAACCAAGGTATATATTTTTGACTGAACATGAAACAAAACAAATACTTCCCTCTTAGAAACGTTTGACTTCTCAAATGTTCAGTAATTTTTTTTCAGATTTATTTATGAAAATATTCCAAGTTCTGAAGTAAACACTGAAAACATATTCTTCATGTCTTCTTGCTGAACCATAGACTAAATTCTAAAGGCGTAGAAACATAACTGAATTGAAAAGGGTTCACTTTCAACAAAAACACTGAAGTAGGACCCAACTTGAAAAATACATCCAAATCCATCATCATGGAAGACATGGGAAAATAATTGTTTGGTTAGCCGACAGATAGGACTAGTGATAATGAAAAACTTAACTTACTCAGGTAACTTTGGAAAAAAGGATGATAGGACACATCTTGTAAATGGCTTTTTTATTCCAAAGGTGGCAGAAATTGCCAGATAGAGTCATTGCAGGTGAAAACTGTTGGAGAGTGGAATGCAATTTAGGTGACACCTATCTTAATATGGTAGAATTTGTGATTCAGAGGAAAGGAAAAGTATGTGCAGCATTGTAAGGACAATTTTTTTTTTTTTTTAAAAAGCAGACCAAGAAACTTAGGCAACCATTTTCTATCCTCTCTTGCCAAGACTCTGAGAAAAAAAGGCTCTTTAAGGGGGCTAGCAATTAATAAGAGGTACTATAATGAAGGAGAAATGACAACCCATTTCTCATGTAGAAAGACAGGAACCATACTAGGAGGTCAAAAGGTCTGGTTCGAGAGTTCTTTAAAAATTTGAAAGTCCGAATGAAGTTGTGCAAACGAGTGGAATAAAATGACAATTTCCTGAGAGTGACTATATAGGAATAACACAACAACAGACTAGGATAAAATTAGAGGTTAAGATTAAAAAGGTTACCATTAGCAAGGAACATAAAAAACAGACAAGTATTCTGTAAATGCATTGGAAATAAAAAGAAGTCAAAACGAAAAATCCATTATTTAATGAAGGCAGAGGGCAAATGTCACAGATTTGATGCCTTTTTTTGTTGCCGACTTCATAAACAGTGAACAGATACTTAATGAAATTAATTTTAATGAAGGAGTAGGACTGGAGGCCAGATTAGGTGCAAAACATCTCAAAGATACTGAAGAAGTTAGATAGTTTCAATGGGACAAGGACAGATTAAATTCTACAGGCATCTTATGAACTAGCAAAAGTCCTTTCTGGACCATTTACAATTACCTTTTAGAAGTCATGGAGGTCCCAGAAGACTTCAGTGGGCATAGCAGAGGCCTATCTTTTAAAAAGGGGAAAAACTAGGAGCAATAAAGAACAGCAAGCTACAAAACTTAGAAAAGAACTGAAAAAGACAGGGTAAACTGATGAAAGGTAAGGTGATAAGATGATGAAATCAACCAGCATAGACTGGTCAAGAAAGAAATCAAACCAGGCTTGTTTCTCCCTGCTACATGAATCCCTTCCTTTCCCAACCTTTAGTCCTTCCCCTAAACATTCCATAGAAAGTTTCACACATTCCCACAGTCCCATTAAAAGCACCCCATAATAACCTTTAAACAGTTCCAAAGTACCCTTCCCCCTGCATCCCATAGGAGTCCCCTGTAGGCAACACTTCACTATGTAAGGAGTCCTAGGACAGTTTATTTGGTTTTCACACCATGGACAATGGTCTATTCATTCTCCTTTGGTAGTCTTAGGAGCAGTCAAGTCTATGTCTTACAGTTTTCACTGATTAGGTTAACTAGGGTTCCTCTGCCTGTTACTATTCATCTGAACCTCACCAAGCTTTTGTGTTTACCATGATTAACCTCATAGTCTAAGAATAACATGGTGCAATGACCACAGTCTGTGACTTGGGAGGTTCAAATTGGACATTTGGGAAAGCTTGTTCACCAGGAGTAGTGCAGCATGGGAACAGCTTTCCCAGACGGGTTGTGAAACCTCCACGCTTGGAGGTTTTTAATACTGACCAGACACACCATAGTGTTGGTGATAATCCTGCTCAAAGTGAGGTTGACTAGAGACAACCAAGAGAACCAACACTTCCATCATCAACTGTCTGGACTTCTGAGATAATAAACCTTAAAAGTATCTAGCGTTTCAGGTTTGATCAGGATTCGACACATTGCAAGATATGATTCAAACTCAGAGTCATAGTTTAAACACTACTTATCTAGGTATCAGTCAGCTTTCGGGATAATTTCTACTACAAAAAAAGACATTTAGTGAAATCACTATGATGAAAATATTTTCCTTCTCAATGCACCAGTTTTACCTCAAGTATCTGATCAAAAACAAATAGCATAAAATATTTGGTAAGTACCTGCACAAATATTTGATTCAACAATTGTAGCTGATTATCAGCTCAAAGATTTTTAACAAGCAATGTGTTGATCTTTGATTTGAATCAATTAGCTATACTGTTCTGTTTAAAACATTGTAGCCTAACCTTGTAGTATGAGCCTAAAAATGATTTTCTCACGAGGGACAAGAAGCAGCTGGGAGCATTGTCATGGCAACCATCTCATTTCCAAAGTGAGATTCTGTGACTTCTGTTGCTCTATAGCAACCTCACAGCTGAAGTGGCATTGCTAAAAAAAAAGAGAAAAATGAGGGGCTTTGATTATAGAGCAATATACCATCACAATAAATGCTTGGAAGGATCATAAAAAGAATGCTTCAGAACATAGACAGGCTTTAAATAAATAAATGAAATTCTCAGTTTGATGATGAGCCCAGGGAAAAAACAACCAAAAAACCAAACCACATCTATCCCACCACACTAATGTGTGTTTCTGTAGCTGACTCTGGAATCAGTCTCTCCTGGAAATAATAGTTATCACAGATCTCACTGTCTCACACTAACTACATGACTTAGTTTCTTGATCCTGCTGTTGTTTAAGGATAATGAATAGCAACATGAATAATACACAGGGGGTGGATAGGCTGGGAGCAGAAAAATTTCTACCAAAACAAGACATTTTGCTGCCCACGGTTCTCCCCAGGAGAGAGGTTGAGATCACATCATAAGAATTAGTCAGATTACTCAATGACTACTGGAAGGTTTTAAGGAACTATGGTGTTAAGAACCTATAGTCTAAGAATCTAGACAGACTAGAAAACCTGTAATACCTCTTTAACATGCTGATTCTAAAACTTAACCTATAGAATTTAGAAATTAAGGTAAATTCATGCACATATCTAAGGGTTATGGTTTAAACTCTTGTTTATTTACCCTTGCTTCAGTTTGGTTAGCTTAATGTCTTTTCCTGGCTTTAAGAATTCTTGGTATTTGGCATATTTGGGCACAGACGATGGTCACTCAGAGGAGACTATCTGGAAGTGCTACAGCAGTACAAGGATATACACCTGGGAAATGTGCATTCCTACAATGTAAGTTCTGAGTTTTCCATCATCTACTATCTGCAGCCATCATGTGGAATAGCCATAATGCTGTGTTCAACAGCTAAGACCAACATCCCTTGCATTGGCTGGAGAAAGAATACTAAACTTCCCTTCAAAAGTAACACTGGATAGCAAATCAAGATCTTCAAATGTGCTTACATATTTTTCCACAGGTATTTATATAACCTGGCTGCACTGGTAATTTCAGTCTGTATTTTGTTCAGAAAGGAGCTAACTGAAGCAAGAAAGCACTGCTAAAAATAGCAAACACAGCAGAGCCCATTTCATGGTTTGGACTTCTGTTGATAAACTGTATTAATATTCCCAGTACCACATGTTGTTGTTGCAGAAATACCTGCTTATTCAAATTCCTAAATTGGAACATGAAAGAATTATTAGGCAGTAAAAGCATGTTAACACAAACTATATGTAAATTATTAAAAATACATGCAGAAAGAGTAGGCAATGTGAGCACCATTTAAAGGAAAAAAACCCAACAAACGGTGCTTAAATCAAGTTAGAAATTTAAGTCTTTATAGCCATAATCACTTCTTACAAAGAAGCACAGAGAAAGTGGAAGTTCCTCTAGTTAAAAGAAAGGCTGTCAAATTTGAACAACGTACAAAAGATTTTTTAAAGGCTAACAAGGTACTGCAAAGCTATAAAGGCACTTCATGGTCTTCAGAGGGCAAGTTGAATCCATCATACATAAAAGTGTGTTAACAGCTACAACGTATGACAGAAAGCATGCCAATTTTTTGTAGTACAGACTTAAGATTGAAAGAGGCAGAATTTTTCAAGTGTCTCTCTTTCCTATGTGATAGTAATGAAGTGGGCTGAAAGCAGCAGGTGATTTTCAGTGTTAGGTACTGGGATTTAAGTTGACATTTTTCATGAGTAGCTACCCAGGCTCTCTGGACATTGTCTTATTCTTTTTTTTCTCCCCAAAGGTAAAACTGTAAACAGTGCGTTTACTAAACTCTTGAATTTTCAGTGAACTGCAGCTGACTCTGTAGAATCTTTCTGATACTCTCCTCAGGGTACACTTAAAGGGTTTGAAAAAAAAATCTACAATAAAATAAGGTTCAAACATATTACAAAGAAAGCAAAGCAATTTGGTCAGATCTTTCCAGGACAAATGACCTCTCCAGCATTAGCTAGCTACCTGGTGACAGAAATAATTGCTTGCTATCACTGAAACATTCGAAAGCACAGGTGATGTATACAATTATTTCTGCCAGCACCAGCTGAATAGATTTTGCTACTCAACAAGACCCTTGTAGTCTTTATACAAATGAAGGGCAACCAGAAGTGGAAAAAACTCTATGTAAATACCATGTGAATAGAATTAGCAGGAAAACAAACCAAACCAAACGAGGGAGTATCAACACTACAGTTTGAATCGGAAAATGAGAAGAATACAAAATAATGTTTCTCAAGGAGTCTCTACCAACTGCCTATAGATGCACATGCCCAATGTGGGGGACCCTTATAAAGCTACAGGTAGAAGTATTATTTTTATGAAAGGATCACCCGGATCCTTTAATCACATACCTGATAACAACACTATGGCTCACTTCTCATCATTTTTGATAAATACAATGATGGATGCTGCACTTACTGCATTATAAGCCTGTCTTTTAGTAACAACTCCACCTCTCATTGAGCTCCTCCTCTTCGCAAGAGACAAGGTTTAGCACTGCAAAAATACAACCTCATTAGGTTAGGAGGCTTAATCTTGGTCTCCACTTTCTTTACTTTCCTCTCAGGGTGTTCGACTACCACAGTCAAGAAATTAAATCTTTATTAATACAGCTTATACATTTCCCGCCTGCCAAGCTGAAGCAATCTCTACCACATCTATGGATGGCTAAGAAAATGAACTGGTAGGAGAAGAATCACTCCTCCCCACTTCCAAAAATTAAGTCAAAGTCTTATTCTGTTCTGATCCTAGGAACGGGAGATATTACTCTGAGTATTTAATTGGATTCTCCTTTCATCTGCATGGTAAACAGCAGTCCCGTGCCCTGGACACCAGACTATGAGCTTGGGTGTCCTATTCCCCATTCTGACATAAAGGGAAATGGTAGACCTGTGTGTACCACAGCAAGAAGATCCTTAATCCATGGAGCTTCTGAGGAGAACATTCTAATATTTCAAACAGAAAATATCCCTTTAAAACCCTTTTAATTTCTGCTTGCTCTGTTTTCAAATGAGTTTCACCACCTTTTATATTACTTTTTGATCTTTGTATTCAGCTTTAAAGAATCAGTTCAAAATCCAGTTCTGGTCAAAAAATGCCATGAAAGGTTTTCTTTCTGTTGTATATTCACCACAATTTGCCCTTGACTGAATGACAGTCTTTAATTAATTTTTATTCCTATCAGCCATGCAGAACCAAATACATAATAAAAATGAGCTCAACCGTAATCTGTTTTTGTGCATCATCAATAAAAGAGCTAACTAGCTAAATTCCACTTGCACAGAAAATTATATTGTCATTAAATCTTCATAACCTTATTGGAAACAACGTATTACACAAGGGTCACTGCCAGCATAATTTGAAGGAGTAACTTTGTAACTTCAAAAGTAGACAGGTTTTCCCCAAGAATTAATATTTATTATGACAGAGGATTAATAATCCTTTATAGAATTTGAAACAACAGAAATAAAAAAATCTATTTGTGACCTCAAGAAGCTTTCACTAGCTTAACCTGAAAATAAGACTAAAACTCAATACTATTCCTACTGACAGTTTTGTGACTAAAAGCTCCCTGAATTTGTATCATTTTATAGTCTGAATCAACAGATTTTACATACAGGGTCAAGTTCAAAATAGTCTTTAGGATCTAAGGTCCTGTCTTTACAGACACTAAAATGAAGTGGCCAGACATCTTCATTTGCTCCCTTATAATTATTTATCCATATATGCTAGCATTACTGCCAACGATACAATCACCCAGAAGAGAATGTCCACAGAACATCATGAAAACTTTTTTTTTTTAAAGTTATTTTTTGCAAATCTTAGTATTTGGGTCAAATCTGCCATGATGGCAATCCTTAAAATTTCTTCAGTATTTTTCATGTCCTTACATTACCTTGGTGGTCTTTCTCCAAATTTTTCTCCTTTCAATCATTTATAGCTTCAAGTATCTTACTGAATGAAACACTGCCAGAGAACTTCCCTGTACACGGCAATCTGCTGACTCATAGTATTAAGCTTGTGCAAGAGCTGTCAATACACTTCTGGATGTGCCAAATAACAACACTCTGCCTCCACGACCAATAATTCCTGGATACGGTGGGGAAGTTAGCATGGGCAAGAAACAACTCCTGAAACGCAGTGCCTATGCACTCTGTTTTGGGGAGTACAGCGTGCACAGGAGGTGTTCCAGGCAAGCTGGCCTCAGTGCCAGTTCCCCAGTCAGTAACAAGCCCGTGGAGCTACAGATCACAATTCAGCCTATTAAATACGATCTTTCCAATGCCCTGTGCACCACAGGTGCATCTTGTGCTTTTCCTGCCCAAGAGTGTGCGAAATGTACATACAGATTTATTTAACCTTTCAACATACTTTCTTCAGTAAATCTGCTTTTACAATGATTTGAAGTTCAAAATTTTAAGTACTTTCTGTATTCTTTAGCCCATCAACAGTAGACGTAAACACTTCTTTCTCCTTAGGTTAATTAAATAAGCATAATATATAGCCATTTCATTCTGACACATCAGAATAAAAAACATGTATTGCCACTAAGAATTTACTATTATTTATATTTCATATTGGTTATTTTCCTAAAAGAAGTGGGTTCAAATGAAACAAAAAATCGTAGGAATACAAACGCACTATCTACTATCAATAGCAGTAGGATTAAGGTCAGCCATGATGTCTTAAAAATGAAAGTGAAATCCTTTTAGTACCTTAAGGTACTGCTCACCATTAGCCTGTAAAAATAGGGTCCTCTTATCAAACTGTAAAACAAACTTTGCCCTCTTTAAACTACTGATCACAGAATCATAGAATCGCTGAGGTTGGAAGGGACCTTTAAGATCATCAAGTCCAACCTTTAACCTACCCTGACAAAAACCACTTCTAAACCATGTCCCTAAGTGCCCCATCTACCCTTTTTTTAAACACCTCCAGAGATGGTGAATCCACCACCTCCCTGGGCAGCCTATTCCAATGTTTAATAACCCTTTCAGTGAAAAAATGTTTCCTAATATCCAATCTAAACCTCCCCTGACATAACTTGAACCCATTTCCTCTTGTCCTGTCACTTGTCACCGGGGAGAAGAGGTCAGCCCCCATCTCTCTACAACCTCCTTTCAGGTAGTTGTAGAGGGTGATAAGGTCTCCCCTCAGCCTCCTCTTCTCCAGGCTAAACAACCCCAGCTCCCTCAGTCGTTCTTCATGAGGTTTGTCCTCCAGACCCCTCGCCAGCTTTGTTGCCCTTCTCTGGACCCACTCCAGCACCTCAGTGTCCTTCTTGTAGTGAGGGGCCCAAAACCGGACACAGTACTCGAGGTGGGGCCTCACCAGTGCCCAGTACAAGGGGACGATCACTTCCCTAGTCCTGCTGGCTACACTATTCCTGATGCAGGCCAGGATGCTGTTGGCCTTCTTGGCCACCTGGGCACGCTGCTGGCTCATATTCAGCCGGCTGTCCACTAACACCCCCAGGTCCTTTTCTGCCGGGCAGCTTTTGAGCCACTCCGCCTCAATCCTGTAGCGCTGCATGGGGTTGTTGTGACCCAAGTGCAGGACCCGGCATTTGGCCTTGTTGAACCTCATACCATTTACCTCGGCCCATCGGTCCAGCCTGTCCAGATCCCTCTGCAGAGCCAACCTACCCTCAAGCAGATCAACACTCCCTCCTAGTTTAGTGTCATCTGCGAACTTACTGAGGGTGCCCTAGATCCCCTCATCCAGATCATTGATAAAGTTATTAAAGAGAACCGGCCCCAGCACCGAGCCCTGGGGGACACCACTTGTGACCGGACACCAACTGGATCTAACTCCATTTACCACCACTCTCTGGGCATGGCCCTCCAGCCAGTTTTTTACACAGCGAAGAGTACACCTGTCCAGGCCATGAGCAGCCAGTTTCTCCAGGAGAATGCTGTGGGAAACGGTGTCAAAAGCTTTGCAAAAATCCAGGTAGATAACATCCACAGCTTTTCCCTCATCCACTAAGTGGGTCACCTTATCATAGAAGGAGATCAGGTTTGACAGGCATGACCCGCCTTTCACAGACCCATGCTGACTGGGCCTGATCACCCTGTTCTGCATGCACCGTATAATGGCACTGAGGAGGATCTGTTCCATGACCTTCCCAGGCACCGAGGTCAGACTGACTGGTCTGTAGTTCCCCAGATCCTCCTTCCAGCCCTTCTTGTGGATGGGTGTCACATTTGCCAACCTCCAGTCAGCTGGGACCTCCCCAGTTGTCCAGGACTGCTCATAAATGATGCAAAGTGGCCTGGTGAGCACTTCCACCAGCTCTTTCAATACCCTTGGGTGGATCCCATCCGGCCCTAGATTTGTGCACCTCCAGGTGCTGAAGCAGGTCTCTCACCGATTCCCTTTGGATTACAGGGGCTTCATTCTGCTCCCCATCCCTGTCTTCTAGCTCAGGGGTCTGGGTACTCAGGGAACAACTGGTCCTACTGCTGAAGACTGAGGCAAAGACAGCATTAAGTACCTCAGCCTTTTCCTCATCCTTGGTCACTATGTTACTGGTCCCATCTACTAGAGGACAGAGATTATCCTTAGTCCTCTTTTTATTGCTAATATATTTATAGAAACTTTTTTTGTTGTCCTTGACAACAGAAGCCAGGTTTAGTTCTAGCTGGGCTTTGGCCCTCCTGATTTTTTCCCTACATAGCTTCACTACCTCTTTGTAGTCGTCTTGAGTGGCCTGCCCTTCCTTCCAAAGGCCATAAATCCTCTTTTTTTCCCTAAGTTGCAACACTAGCTCCCTGTTTAGCCAGGCCGGTCTTTTTCCCCGATGGCTTGTCTTCCGGCACATGGGGAGAGCCTGCTCCTGCGCCTTTAAGACTTCCTTCTTGAAAATCATCCAGGCTTTCTGGGCTCCTTTGCTCTGGAGGACTGCCTCCCAGGGGACTTTGTCAACCAGGCTCCTGAAAAGCCCAAAGTCCGCCCTCCGGAAGTCCAAGGTATTAGTTCTGCTGACCCCTCTCCTTGCTTCTCGCAGAATCGAAAACTCTATCATTGCATGGTCACTGTTCCCGAGGCAGCCTCCAACCGCCACATCCCCCACAAGATCCAGCAGGGCACCTTCCCTAGTTGGCTCTCTCACCAGCTGTGTCAGGAAGTTATCCCCAGTACATTCCAGGAACCTTCTAGACTGTTCCCTCCCTGCTGTATTGTATTCCCAGCAGATGTCCGGCAAATTGAAGTCCCCCACGAGGACAAGAGCTTGTGATCTAGAGACTTCTCCCAGCCGTTTATAGAATATTTCATCTGCCTCCTCATCCCGGTTGGGCGGTCTATAACAGACTCCTACTAAGATATCTGCCTTGTTAGCCCTGCCCCTGATTCTTACCCATAAACAACCTTGATGTGATTAAAGGTCCGTTAACACCCACGTGGAGATGTTTAAATTGTCACTGACTTGGAAAGGTGTATTAAATTACCTAGATTGTTTTGGAAATCTTGACATGTGGTTACTTAATAGTGTTGCTTTAATAAATATGTATCAAGAACTGCATATAAATTCTTAATAAAGGTGCTCTTTTAGAAGATTACTTACTAGATTTTCTTCAGTAAGCTCAGATCCACCCTATTTGAGTACTCAATATTCATTACTAATTTATCCCTACAATTACCTTTGTGAGACAAGCTTCTCATACTTCATACACAAGAAATTGAAACAGAAATCATAAATGATTTACACAGAGCCCGACAATTGTATCAGAACCCAAGGCACTTGATTCTAGAGTTTTAAGTCCTCTTCACAAATACAAATCTTAACAAGCCAGCCTTTCTCTTTGAAGCAATACATACCCCGTTTGGAGCCATTACGATCCTCACTTCATCAAAAAGATGAAGAGCACCAATATTTTCTTTAAAACAGTAAGGTGAGGTATTGATACATTAAATTTATTCCTTACAGGTGAAGAATGGAAGCATCTTTGATGAAGTAATTAATAAAATTATTTCAAACTGTTCCAAACACCTTCCAGGGCATCTTACATGACAAATAGTTGAAACAGACTTGAGTAAAATTATGTCTCCTCTCCCTTCTACGCAGCCTGTCAGTTGCCCACTCATTCAGAACACGACTAAATGAGCTCTTAGCCTACAAATGTTTAAGACACAGTGAGCTGACTGTACTACTTGCACTCACTGCCCGAAACAGAGAAGAGTTCCTGCTTCTGACTGCATGTCTCTGTGCTTACTTTCGCGTCTTTGGTTATTTCTTTGATCCTCCTGTGAGCTGATTTAACTCTTTAAAACTTAACAGAAATCCAGCAGAAAGATGTACAAATTTCTCTTTTTAAGTCAACAAATGCCAAAGCCTGAGAAGTACCAGAACTTGTAGGCAGAAGGCAGCAGGATTACCCAGTCCAAGCTGAGGGAGCAAGACTTCCTCCTTTTGGCAATGAGGAAATCAGCTTGTCTATATTCCAAGCAGATTCTGTACATCTTTAATTTCTGTTCTGAGGTTTCAACTTACCACCTGCTTTATGTTATCCCAAGTAGCCTCACTAGAAGGCAGTTATGTTTTTTTGGGAAAACGGATATGTCAGATCTAACACAGAAGAAAGACTCCTAAAAATCCGTAAATAAGGACAAGGAATTAAAACTGAACTATAGCAAGCGTTTACTTTCTGCAGGAAGACAACCTTCCATTATACTAGTAACTGCAATACGAAAGATATCAAATAAGATTTGCCTAGTGCCTATGATAACCCAAGACCATGTTACAACTTTAAGTGACCAAGGCACTATGGCTAGAATGTCTTTTCACACTTGACACACACAGATTCCACCCCTAGATTCAGAAAACAAACAAGTTGGTACCATTGTAACAAGCATTAGTTCAGCAGCAGATCAATACACTTCTACAAATCACTTTACCACAGGGGAATAACGTTAGGCAATAAGATTTTGTGTCTTGGATTGTTCAGATAACAGGTTTCTGGGGGTGGGGCAGAGTTTTCTATTGAGGAAGGCAGGGGAGTGGTACACTGCATCTGATCCCAATGACAAAGAAATTGCCTGGACCTTGATACATCAGTTCTAAGAAAAAGAGAAGTGTTGAATATTCCATATGCTCCTTCCAAAGTTTTATTAGTATCCTTACAATTCCTGTCAATTTTTTTACTCTGGACTGTTAATAAAGATTTTCATCTTTTCATGACCTGAATTCTCCATTCTCCCTTAAAGATGGATCAAGACCATGAACAGACACAAGGAAAGAAGGCAGAAATATTGCTGTTCTTACCTTTCTAACAAGGAAGAAACCATCAATATAATTAATTACCAAACAAACTGTGACTAAAACAAGTTAATGCAATTTAATTCCCATTCCAATTACTGTTAAACAAAAGTAACTTGTGGCTTGTACTTTCCAGGACAGCATAGTAACAAAGCTAATTGCTCCGTCTTCAAAGAACTGCTCCACGTTTTTCATATGAATTCTTCAGTAAGATGCTGCTGAAAGAGGAGGTTTTTGGGTTTTTTTACAAAGGCAACACATGACACTCATTTCAGTAAATCCTTCCAACAAGAATACCCAAATATCCTTGTCTCTATTGGATATATTTTACTCAATATACAAAACGAAAACAAGACCAAAAATGTGCCGCTTTGCAAAGACTGAAATCCTTCATTGTCCAAAAAACCATTGATTTATTTATTCTCCAACATCTTAAAAGTAGACTTAATCCTATGAATGAATACTTACTCTTTTGTAGCTTTTATGTTTCACAGCATACTTCTAAGTATGTACTCTAAGATAATTTATAGCCCTCCTAAGTGTTTGGCAGAACAAATAAACGCATTAGAATTAATTTTGCTTCAGGTGTACCTTACGTGAATGTTAAATACCATTTTTGGAATCAGATATACATTACCCATACTGAACAGATACTGTTACCTAAGAAGTTAGTAATTGTAAAAATGGAAAAGAACAGCATTTATGCTAAAAAAAAAATACTTATGGACAGTTGCTAGTGGGGTTTGGCAGATATTGCTGCCATTTTAATTTGCAAATATTCATCTAGTGGGAAACAACCAATTTTTTCAACTTTTCTCTGAAGTTACTGGGTAGCTTGAAAAACTATTGCAGTACAGACACACATGCTCAAAGAAAAAAGTTTTGCCAGTGACTTAGCATACCTAGAGACTGCCATATACTTTGGAACATAATTTAAAAGATGCGTGGGGTTTACCTTCCTACTATATTCTTCAGCTTTTTCTTTCGTTTTTAAAATTTTGCTCTGCATTTGGCCTCAAATCATACCATTGATAAGATGAATGCACAGCACACAGAAAACAGTAAGAACCAAAAGTGTTCCAGAAGTGATACACGTGATTTAGAAAGGAAAGAACCAAGATAAACATTCACCATATTATATAGATACCTTGGATTCATAATTAACTTGACAGAGCTTAAAAGACTTTCTGATGCAGGACGCTTTGCTTCCCCCCTCCCTCAGAGTTTTTAGTAGAAAGTAGATCAGAATAAAACTGGGCAATAAAAAGTATGAAGTGCTTGAACTAAAGTGTACAGGCAGCAAATAATATAAAATAAAATTACTTTATAGGTAACACACATGACAAGCTGATACAGCAAATTACTTACTAAACCCATGACTCAATTTTGAAAGGATTGATCATTTCAGAACTCGACAGCAAGTATAAAACATTAAAGCCATCTTAAGACTGAACTCCACTTCTATTATCTTTGAATTTTTTTTATACATTGTCTTATGATTAAGACATTCATTACTGTTTAGTACATCATATAATTTATAATAATTCTCTACAGAACAATATAGTTAATTCAGTATCATCAATAACTTTATACAGATACAGTATTGAAGCCATGTCCTCTTTTGCTTTCTGTCAAGTACAAAACAGCTTATATAGACTATAAAAAGCTACACGCCACAGTTGTAGCATACCGTATTTTAAAGTTTACAGTAGTGGCTTTTTGATCTTTCAAGACAAATAAACATGATACCACATAACAAACAGTTGTGCAAACTCAGGCTTAAGAGGAAGACTTAACTACCTCCTTTTTCCAGAACTACTTTTCCCTGCTTTACTGCTGCTACTACCAGACTTGCTGGAAGATTTTGAAGAGAAAAGTCTTGTCATGAATTCAGAGACATCTGGCAGCTCATGGTTGGAATTCAGCATGTTCATTGACTGCTCCATTTCCTGCATGCAAAGATTAGATAACCTTAATAGTCCGTAACGATTATGGCTGTTTCTAAGGCATCAATTGAAAGATCAGGAAGATGTCAAATTTTCCCAAATACTGTTTTACTATTTGTAGTCCTCTAGGGTACATATTGCTACATATTTTTATGCAACCACAGCCAAATGCCCAGCTACGCACAGAAACATAAAATCCCAAAACTAAAAGCACTGGTATATGAAAAAAGGTAACCATGTCTTAAGCAGTCTTACAGGGCAACCACCTGATAAAAAAAAAAAATTCTAAAAGAAAAAAATGCCATTACTGATTTTCAGCATTACTTTCCTCCACTTTAAAATTTAAGCTTTTATTTAGATTTTCAGATCTGTGTTCTCATAGGTTTCACATACTAATTTGAAAACACAAAAGTATTATTTACGCTACACGTAACAAATTTTTGAAGTTGTTTGAAGGGATTAGATATTTTTATTGCCCTACTTTTTAACATCAAGCGTACAGCAGCTAAGTTTTCTTTGTTTCATGAAAGGAAGGATTTTAATGAGACAATATATCCAGCTAAGCTTAATGTAACTTTAGAGTTTAGCATAGTGGCTCTATGAGACAAATTAATACGGTTTAAAACAAACAAACCCTGAAGTACTTTTAATTTATACAACAGCTGAACTGCACATCCACAGTGTGATAATGCTTTTAGTAATTGCCAATTTAATGTGGGACTGTCACCTTGCTCTTCTAGTTATCATTCAGAATGATACAGTTTTAACTGTTTCCATGGTACAAACAAAGCAAAAGCTGTTACGGCAGCCTTTGTTACTGTTACATCTATACTACATCTGTACTTAATGCCTCTACAACACGCACAGTTACTAAATCATTAATTTTCTATACAAACTAGTACTGGTATGCTTTTTATAGGTATCACTTATTTAAAAAAAAAAAAAAAGAAAAATACTCAGTAACCTATAAAGTACTACTGAAGACAGTGGTCATTTAAAGGAAAAGGAGTTTAAATAAACCAAACCCTCAAAAAGCAGCCACCCAAGACAGACAAGGAATACTTCTAAAAATAAGAAAAGATTTGGCAAACACCTTGAATCTCCATTTTGTCCTAGCCTTCTGTTATTCGGCATTGTGCATGATGAAAGGACAATAAATCAGATAATTCAATGACTATTATTAAGACTCCATATCATATACGCTATTGTGACATCGGGATTTAATATTCTTGTAAACTATGTGGTTTAGGCTGATGGGTAAGAGAACCCCACATAATACTCTTCTCAACACAGGACACTTAATTAAATGATGTCTAAAAATGAAGTGCTAGATTTCAAGAGAGTGCAGAAATTAACTAGAAACTTATAAGAAAAATCGCCTTCAAGAAATTTTATTTTATAGAAATTCTGGGAAACACCATTCATACTGTAGTACTTTCAAACCTGCACCAAACAATTAAATTCTGCGTTGTGCTGTTTAACAGCATATTCGTGAGTTGGAAATGTTAGAACTCATTGTCAGAACAGCAACACTGTATTAACTGAGTAAGTGATGCCCATTAAACCTTCTTTAAAAGTCCAGTTTTGGTTTAATTTCTTTTCTGTACCTTAAAATCTCATTATTTTTGTTCTCTATGTCCGCATCAATTGAACATACTTACCCGTCTCATATCAGGATCACTGGTGTTGACAACTTTAGGCAAAAGCACAAATATCAGTAATGGAAGAACCATCATCATCACCTATGCAGAAAACAGCAAATATTTCTTCAGCTTATTTGTTGCTCCAGACATTTTTCAACATAACTGACATAAAGCTTTTGGATAAACAGCCAAGTTCTATAACTATTGCATTTTGAGCCGGTAACCCAGTAACAGTAATCCAGTTGTCAGGAAAGAAAGCTGATAAGGAAGTATTATGTTTTAAATAACAGATTTCAAAGTCGGACCATTAAAGCAAATGCATGTTATCTCTTTCAACTGTTAGAATTACAGTCTTGCAATACATTGATCTCCACGCTACTAGAACATCGTGTTGCCAAAGGAACCAGACTATGGGCTATTTTCAGAGGACATACATTAACGACGTGGGTATACAGGGAAGCAGAGGTCACAGAAAAACTTTCTATTTGTAAATAAGTAAAAAACAAAGAAATAAAACAATCCTCTCAGAAGCAAACTGTGCACATTTTTTCTCTATTATTTTATTCTTGGTATTCTGAATAATAGCTATACTTGGAAACTTAGCATACTTTTAACCTTTGTATGTTGCTTGTACATACCATAGGGTTCATGAGGAAATCTGTCCATCCCCAAGATTCTCTCTTTATAAAGTATGAAGGAGGTCCAGAAGATTTCATCTGGAGTGGGTATGGCAGCCTGACAACTTCAGAGGTTTTGATGTAATTCACGTATCTTGCTCTAATGAGCAAAAGGTAAATCATTAAAAATATAAATACAATCTTTAACAAAAAAAAAAGATTATTTAATAATATTCTAAACAGAGTTTTAATAGTAGACTACAAACAAAACTAAAACTATCTGCTAAGCAGTGTCAACTAGGCTTTACCTTTCAGAAGCTAATCTCTCTCATCAGTATACTTTATGGAATCAAATGATAATTTACCTTTTTTCCAGGCTAGCTATTAAGCAGGCTGAAAAACGTGATACGGAAAACAGACCTGCAGATCAGAAACATCAGAGCTATTTGTTCAAATGTGACTCCTGCAATACATTTTTTCTCACCTTGGTAACCAGCAAGAAAAGCTACAACGTCTAAAGAGAAGGCACTGCTTTGAACAGTGTAGTGTAGCTTAAACAGAGGTTGCTCAGGGCAACAATTATTTATATGTGAAGTTAATACTACCTTTTCCTTAAGTGCATTACTTTGAATTTATTGATACTGAATCTCAGTCTTTATTACTTTATAAGGTCTTTCCATAGCTCTTCACTAGTATTCATCACTTAGGCTTAGTATTTACTTGGTATTATCATCTAACTTTGTCACTCTTGAACCATTTTTAATGATTTATGAATATTACCCACCTTTTGCAACTCCAGGGATGACTTCTGTCCATTACAAGAGAAATAATTTATTCCTTCTGAATTTTTCACCAAATACTCATCCATAGAATGTCTTTCCCTCCTACCTTACGACTACATGTTTTCTTCAAAAGCTTTTGAGATTTTCAAGTAGATCTTATCAAACATATCAGTTACCCACATGCTGTTTCATCTTTCTAAGAATTTCAGTGGCTTTTTTAAGGCAGAACTTCCCTTAGAAAAGCCCAGTTGACATTTTCCACGTGCATTATGTTTTCTCATGCATCTCCCAACTGTATTCCACATTATAGCTTCTACCTGTTTGATTGGTAGAGAAGTCAAGCCTACTGGCTCTGCAGACATACACTAGCAATTTAGCTAATGTCAAATTTGCTACCTCTAATCCTCAGATACCAAAACAGTGCTAATTGAGAGGTTATACACGCTATTGTGTCTATTTTACCGAGTTCCTTCCATATTTATTACATATTAATTGTTGCCAATGAGATACTGCATAACAAAGTATAAAAGTAAAATTTCATAAAGTTTGGGGAAAAAAATGTAAGTACAAACTGTGCTATTATTATTATAAACAGACAGTTTGTACTGTTTTCAGTTTGGGATTTCAATTTTTAACCTTCCCAAAAAATACTGCTCCAGCATTTATACTGATGTTTGTATTCCTAAAATGTAACAGCATTTTTTATAAGATACTGTAAAAGAGAAACTTGAAGTTGAGATGCTACATGTGTACCTGTACAAAGAATAATGAGCTACAAACACGTTCATTTAAATGAAAATCATCTTAATAGATGGGACATTCATTTTTCTGTATTACTTACTGAATCATGTGCAGTTAAAGATTTACAGTTATAGTTGTTACGGATAACGTATCTGGCCATAACATATTAAAAAAAGGTAACAATGCTACAGAAATACTGCAGGCTGGCAACTACTAGCATTTGCCAGTAACTCTAAGGAGTATCTTATGGAGGTGTAACAGAAATATTTTAGAATTTCATTGTGCCAAGTCTTGACAGAACATTCAGCAGAAAAGAAAGGAAAAAGGGAAGGAGGAAAAAAAACCATGCTGGCAAAAGATAAAGTGGTTAACTCATTTATGTCTAGATTTTATTTCCGGATAGCTGCATGAAAAAGTAACGGAAGTAAACAAACAGGACTCTCTTTATCTATTTCCTATTTATCTTTATCTATTTAAGGCCATAAATACGAAAGGAAGAAAGAAATCAGACTTCAGATTTAAACATATGGACTGAAATGGAACATCAGGTCTACAGTACTGTTTACATTACTTCTTATACTGTGCTGTCAAGCATACTTAACAGGTCGATACAGAAGCAAATCAGGAAAGGCTCACCTCATTTTGCCTTTTGAAGTTATGTCAACTCGCACAGGCTCAAATTTATGAGCAGGGGATATAACTTCCACTACGTAAGATCCTGAAGGTACATCATGAACGACAAAACTTCCATCTGTCCTGAAAAAACAGTAAGTTCCACTACATTTCAGTATGCTCCAGTACAAAAGAGAGTGTGCTTTACTTTTCGTTAAAGAAGAAACTGTAATAGTATCACTTCATATTATAAATCTTAATATAACAATGACCAAAAGGAAAATTTAAGTCGCTTAGCACTTATAGTATCAAGACCCTTAAGATCATAAATGTGTGCCACAAAAGTAGCAGAAATTACCAGTTATGTTAAAGATCTTCTCATGTCCTCAAGCTATTGTCTTGTTGGAGGAATAATTTAACGGCCTAATTAAGTTTTGAAATGCTTACATTTCATGTATTCAAATGATGGCAGAATCAACTTACACTTTCCTCCCTCCTTCCGAAATACATACAATGAAGTTTATGTTGCTTCAGTACTTCTGCTGGAAGCATAACCCCCAAAATTGCCACCCTACATAGTGTGGGCAGATATTAGAGATGACTTGCAATGCAAAAAAATTGCAGTTTGTTCGTTCATTGCAAAATAGAGGTTTTTACTTTTAATTGCTCCCTTTAGGACCAGCCCACGCTGGAAAGCTCTATCACAACAATAAGGAAACTAATAGCTCTGAACGTACACACAGAAGGGATTTTTAGGCAGACTGCTTTTATTTTAAAACGTGAAAATTCAATATTCAGTTTAACTTCTTGTAAAAAGATACTTGAAAACTTCATCACCAGCTGCCACTGAATTAAAGTACAGAAGCTTGTCGTTTTCCTCCTACATGCTTCCAGAAGTTTCCAGGAAGAAAAACTTACGTGTTCTCTACCCTTTTGAAATGAATATAAAAGATATCTCTCCTAAAGATAAGACTCAAAATTAAGACAAAAGTTGTTCAAAGAGGGGGGAAAAAGCAATAAAAACTGATACGCTAGAAATTTGTATCAGGAAAACAAACAAATGAAACCTCTTAAAAGTGAACCCTCAAAAAGAATTTTGTCCTTATAGTCACACAAGTTCTCTCTCTCAAAGACGTACGTCACTTAAGGACTTTCCCCATCACAAAGGCAGAAGCATATAAACAGTATTGTCTAAGTGGATTTCACTAATACTTTGTGTGATGATTTGAACCCCTAAGAATGCTTACACTATCTTATATTGCAACTGCTGTGGGATGTTTCCCTAGAAATTTCCTTTATTTTTTTCATTTTTTCACAGTATTATTTTAATAAAATTCAATTATATTTTCTTTCTAAAGATTTATTTATATGACAAAGCAAATTCTCACTTCATAAACTGGTATCAAACTGCTTTTTTAGAAGAAAAAAGTTTCATTTTTATTACAGTAGGGAAACTAATCTGATCTATAAAAATGCTTGTACTAGAGAATGACTCTTGAAATACTCAAAAAGAAACTTTGCTATGTCAAATAATTATTTTCCTCTTTTTGATAACTGGAATGACATCCATGTAATATATAGTCAAAACCTGCATGAGAGTTGGTGACAAAAGATGGTGACAAATTTATCTTCTGATATACCAAATACATTTAAATCTGTCACTGAAAATGAAGGATCTTTCTACTGAACCAGAAATACAACTGTTATCTAAGAAAACTGTTCTTTCTTTTAACACAGTCCTTACTAAAAGTATACTGCTATCCACTACTGCGCTTATTACAAGTAACAAAAAAAAAAATCCCAACTAACATTAATGCATTTTTCCTAAAATGTACCACGCTTATGGTAGTGCAACATCTACAAATATGTTTATCAAACTGAGTAACTTCGGTAATATTCACTGCTTGGCTTTAAGTTAAATCAATATAATTTGATACGTCTATAAATACACGTATCAAATTAATGTAATCAATAGAGCTTGATATCTAGGTTACACTATCATAAATATGGTATGCTCTTAGCTAAGACTATTTCCTCATATTTCAGACAACTCAAGCTCAAGCAAACATTCGGAAGTTTACAAACTCCATGGTATTTATTAAATCAGCTCCTAAATATGATGTCAGGCTCCCAGAGCTTGGTTGTAGTGCCTTATCAGGTGCCACACCGACAAGACTCTGTAGGTTTTGCACAGTCAAAATTCAGTTCAAGTTTTATTGCAGCAGGAATAATTAAAAATTACTAGTATTTACAAGATGGTATATTATATTAATTCCATATAAACTTTCTCATTATAATACATAATTTTAAAAGCAATGTATTACACTGTATTAAAAATACTAAGAATTATTTTAGAACAAGGGTCTACTCTTGAAACTATGAGATTAGTTTTATTCTGAGGATGTTTTCTATGCCTTAATATCTCTAGATCCTTAGCTGATCTGAATATACCCACTACTACCTGAGACTGAATAAGCTAATCTGATTCTTTACAGCTCCCAAATCCATTTGCCTGACGTTGTGTGAGGAAAAAAAGCCGCAGCGTTTGAAATGGCTTTCACTGGTACAGTGAAAAAGGTTTTTCACAGGTACTGTAATAGATAACTACAACTGGAACTTTTGCCACAAACAAACGTTTCTCCAGAATAAGTAAATTCTTAGCTAAAGAGAGGGTCTTAAAAAAGAAGGGACAGAATTTGCACCCACAAAAGTACCTACTGTACTCCACAGTTTGATGCAAACACGGTTTTGTTGGTTGTTTTTTTTAAAATGAAAACTCGGTTCCAATTTTTTGACGGCTAAAAAGCTGGCAACTTTGGCCACCAATTTGTTCACGCCTGCGGGAGGCTGAGACCACCACCACCACCTGCAGCACGCCAGCTTCCCACTGCAGGCCTAGCCGTTCCTAGCGCCTCACACGGCAGAGCGCAAGCGTACCGGCAAAGCCAAACCGGGACGCGAGATGTTCGTCTCCGCAGCTGTGCGCCGCCACCCGGGACAAGGCCGCTGCCTCGCAGGGCGCTGCTCCCGCTCCGCCACAGCTCGCCGCCATCTTACGGCCTGTCGGAGGCGCGGAGCAGATCTCCGAGCGCCACCGGGCGACGGCGGACCCAGCCCGGCGAGGGGACGCGTGCTTCCCCGCCGGGCCCCAGCCCCCCGCCCCGCCCGCCGCTCACTTCAGGAAGCCGACGTGCTCCTCCCCGTCCACCAGCACCCGGGCCCCGGCGATCCAGTCCTGCGGCTTCACCCCGGGCACCACGGCCCGGCCCTCGATCTTAAACCGCTCCCCTGGGCCCGCGACGCCCGGCGACTCCGCTGCCCCGACCGCCTCCGAGCCACAGGCGCCGTCGGGCAGCGGCGAGGCACAGAGCCAGAGCAGCAGCACCAGCGGCAGCGCCGGCCGGACCGCCCCGCTACCCACCGCCATCGCGCCGCCAGCTCCGCGCATGCGCCGAGCGCCACCCGCCGCGCGGGGAGCCGGGCCGCGGGCCTGCTGCGCGTGCGCACCAGGAGGGCGGCAAGGGGAGCCGGCGCCGAGCGCATGCGCGCGAGAGAGGGTGGGGAGCCCTCCGGTGACGGAACCAGCGCCGGCCAATAGGAGGGAGCGGGGACGCGTGCTGAGGCGGAAGCGCTGCTGCGGTCGGGGCTCGGGTGGAGGCGCTGGCCCAAGCGCCCTTCGCCGGGCGCCTCGGCTCGGCCTACGCGTGGCGGGAGTGCGGGGCCCGGGCTGCCCTGCTGCCCGCCTGAAAGAGCGCAGGCCGCGGGGAAGCCTCTCAACTCGGGCAGAGCGCCGGCGGGGCCGCAGGGGCACCTGCCTCTCAGTAGCGCCAACGCAGAGGCCGCAGGGCTGGCTGGCTATGGGCATAGACTAGATACACCCATTATGACCACCACAGGTAGTTATCGCTTGGGCAGGGTTTCAGGAGATAAAAGATCAGGTTGGCACCTGGGAAGGAGGGAGCGCACCATCACATGCTCTTGGGCCCTAAAAGCAGCACAGTTACTCTAAACGTCTTGCAGTGCTTGCTCTGATTCCGCAGCACGGGTAACTTGCAGTCTGGATAATCTGTGTCCATACACAGTTCTTCAACAGTTTGTCTATTCCAAGATGACAAATGTAGTGGGTGTTGGGAGGGCAGAGAGGGCTCCTTTGTTTTCCAGTTTGTGAGTAAAAGTGTAAGATAGTTTGCCACTTAAAATGTGGAAGGATACAAACACAAACCTGAAGAATATAAATGTGTAAGAAGTAGACATATCCTTCTTGGTAACAGATGGATCCATTCAGAATTAAGATGTTTTAGTTTTAAGTTAAATAAAAATAGTTATCATGCAAAGAATAATAATCAAGGTTTTTCTAGGAAAAAGTTACCAAAAGAAAAAAAAAAAATTGGTCATTAAATCAAGGCCTGAAGTGTGGTTTTTTTAACCAATGACTTACAGTACTGCAGTTTATTTCTGATGAATAACTAGAACATGTTGACAGTACAATAGTATGAAAAGCTGTTACTTAGTGGGCAGTCGCAGAGTTACAGGAGAAACCAAGACGGCTGTAATGCCTCCCCTACCCCCGTTTTCCCTTTACACAGCATGTCCTGTTACATCATACGTGTTCGTTGTCAGATTGTGGCTACCCTTGCTTCCTTTTTACCTCTTTTATGTCAGAGTTAATTACTAACCACATTGAAAACATTTAATTATTAAGGAAGATCATGTTAGAGATGATGAACCTGGTCATCAGTTGATACTCAATAAAAACATTATAGTCGGTATGACTTTGAAAGCCTGTGTCATCCCATGTGAGCGGGATAATGTGAATTATTTCTCTGGTAGTATTTTTGAGATTTGTCTACTTTGGAGACAACCAGGAAGACATATGATCAATGAGGTGCTTCTGTCACATAAACTCAAAATAGCAAGGAACTCCATCAGTTTTGAGGGTGGAAACCTAAGAATGCGAGAACTGAAGAGCATTAGAAAGTAGCCTCTCTGAATTGAATAACTTTGAGCGTCACTTTTTTCAGTTTTTGTTAACGAAGCGGGTACTTACCAATAGAACCACTAAATAGTAGGATTCATGTTAAAGTCAGAGACACAACGCTGTTTCCAGTATAACGCCACAGAAAGACATCATCTTCATATCGATATCTCATGTTACTAGTTTTTATATGCAGTTAGTGTAAAAATGCTCCTATTTTTTAAATATCCTCAAGGGACTGTATTAGAATGCTGTCAGACCACATAGAATGGTCATGACCTCCATTTTAAGTTTTACAGATTTCCTCAATCAAAGAATTTATTAACCTAAATAATACAGTTGCTTGGTTTAAAGCCTTGTGAATCCAAAGAAAAGGAAACCTCATTTGTTCTTTCATACTCTAATCCAGGAAGCTTCTCTCGGTATCATCCTGCCAGCAAACTGACAAGTTAGTTGAACAGCCTCTTGGCTAGAATCCCACCCTCATGTAGAAACCCTGACTGGGCCCAGCTTTCATTGCAGAAGCATATCTCCGCTTTTACATATGCAAAGTTTCTAATGCCTGTATTGGCATGCAAGCATTTTAATGTTAGGCAAACAGTCCCTTCTCATCTCACTGTGAAACTTCTTTACATATTAATAGCCCTATTTCATACAAACAGATAAATGGGTTAACATATTTTTAAGGGTACACAACTGAGAAAATAATTTGGTTGATTACTGCCTTTCAGTTAAGACTAGCTGTAAGAGCATCTCATTTGAGTGGGTTGCGCAATGCTATTTGTGAGTTTTGATATCACGCTGTGTTTGCCTTCTAGGTAAAAAGAACAGCACCCCAAAAAAGTAGTATAAATGGAAACAAAGAAATAAAAATATCCAGGTATAAATTTATCAAAATATAACCAAGTATAACCAACTACTCATTTTCCTAGTACCTCATCTGGGAGACGCTACCTGTTTTTTCTGGAAGTAAAGTTGTGTCTGCAGCTTGGTGTCAAGCAAATACTTGATCAGAAAAGACAGATGAAACTGCCAATCAACAGTTTCAGTTCAATTGAAACAAGCGAACAATTCCATCAGCCTCCTGAGAGTGATGATGGATCTCTCCTGAGATCCAATGAAGGATGACCTCCATATCTTATAGCTGTCTTTTCACTGATGGATTCACCCCCTGAGTAACAGCTAGGTAGAAACTGGCAAGTTTCTGAAAAGTTCCACCCTGCTCACAAGCAAATTCTTGGTTTTGTCTGAGTTACTTCAACCAGCTGTCGCTAATGCTGCAGAACTGTCAGCCAGATGGATGAGAGCTGACAGTCCCTAATGGGTTGAACAAAGAGGAGGTCTAGACTAATGTAATGCCATCACGCTGATAACACTGAAATCCGGATCTCCAGATTCTTGTCACTTTTGGTTTCATCTACAAACTGAAAAAGACCCATTAAATCCCTCCGAGCTCTCTGAATGCAACATCAAAATCCATGAGCATCACAGCTGTTTACAGAGAATCATGTAGTCTGAGATACTGGTGGACACTCTTAGATAGCAAGAGAGTTGTTTTCTCCCCTGAGGTAAGAAAGAGTTTACAAAAATGTAGCAGAACTTATTTTTGTGCTGAATCCTTTTCACAGTCTGAACACTAGCAAAACTTGCTGTATACATTTTTTGCCTATAGTTCACCATCAGTAAAGCATTTTTATAAACTTTAATTCACCTTTGAACATGTCTGCAGTTGCTCTGAAAACATCTCTTTCTATAAAGCTGGTAACACTGTCTAGCAATTAAATATTTTGCTTTTGAAAGTGTATGTGATCCTGTCACTGATATTGGTTTACTTCAACACACAGGACATGCACTGGACCACAAGAACCAGCAGCCCACAGTCTGGTTTGTGTGTGATTCGGGCAGCGATATGCAGAGCTGCTGACTTTTAGCAGACAAGCAGGGAGCAGCTTCAGCCTCTAATCTTACTGTAGTCTTTGAGTCAGTCCCCCAATACGGGTGCACGGGTAACACCCAGTGCACCAGATGAGCAACGCTGGTTCACAAATGTGCAGTGGAAGCAAAGACACAGGCCTGGCTGATAAGAAGAATATATAAGAATTAGATGTGCATCAGAATACTCATACCTACATCCTATTTTTTACTTTTTTTTTTTTGAGAAACTAATTAGAGGTGAGAAGAAACCAAAATGCCCACCCAAGCGAGCAGATCTATGAGAACACACAAACCAAAGGTAGATGGAGGAATTCAGCACAAAGGTACCGTGAAAGGCCACAGCCAGTTAACTCATCTACTGAGCTCTCTCCTTCACAAGGAGATTTACTGTGATTGAACACAGAATTAACAAAAATTGTGCTGCATATTTCCTTCAGCACCGATTTTTTTTTTTTTTTTAAATAAATGTAGAGTGGAATCATTATGCCATCTACTGGCAATTTACAGTGCTACACTAGAAACGTTTACTTAGTTTCACATAAGAACGTGGACAGAACAAATCAGCATCACAGCCCGCATTCAGTGACAGTCTTTGTGCTGTCCTGAATATAAGGTGCCCTGAGAGGGTCCTACTTCTGACTTGGGGCAGAAAGGTATGCAGGCCACCATCTTGACTTGCTCCAGAATACCAGTCTGCTTCAAAAAGATTGCCCGTCAGTGCTCTGGATGTTATGCTACACTCCGTCTCTGACAGATTGTTGCATGTTGGAGCAGAAAACTCTCCAAATTCCCTGTAAACTCAGTAGCTGTCAGAATAATCTCTCCATCTCCAACGCATCCATCCCCACAGCATGGAGTCAGCGTGTACAATTGAAGACTTTCCTGTCTCAGAGAGCTAACCTTCATCTGCCCCCATGTTTGCTTTTGCCTCAAGCTGACCAGAAAAACTCCATTGGAAATTTTTGAGATAAAGATGCAGTCCCCAAAGTTTTGCTGTAAGCTGAAAAGCATCCAACAAAAGCCAAGTCATGAAACAGGTTTCTTGTACCCTGACGCTCTGCATTATCAGTTCCCACACTGTACAGCTTCGTGGAGAAACCTTCCTTAAGGATGTTACTGGGTGGGCACACACTGGAACATCCAGCGTTCCAGTACTCAGGATTGTCCTACCTTCCTTTTCCAACAGTGATCATACTTGACACTTCTCTTTCAGGCTTACCTCATCTCCATTTTCCGCCTTGAGCTTCAGGCCTTTTTTTTTTTCCTCAGGAATGAATTGTTTCCACCTTTCTGATAATACACATCCAAAAACATAAACAGGACACTATTTTAGTACACTCTTCATAGCAGTTGGCAAATGCTGACATAGAGATTGCCAGATGGTAGCCAGTTCTGTCTGGTTGCAATTGACTGAACTGGTCTTTACCAAGCTCAGATCTCGTTCTTTGGTGGAGGAAATTCAATTATTAGTTTAAGTGCAGGGAAAAGGAGCATAATTTTCCTTCTGTAAAAATTTCCAGCCCCGCTCTTGCAGGCAGAACAAATATGGGGTAACGTGATCGTAACCTGGAAGTTGGGTTTACGGTACT
This sequence comes from Chroicocephalus ridibundus, assembly GCF_963924245.1. NCBI lineage: Eukaryota > Metazoa > Chordata > Aves > Charadriiformes > Laridae > Chroicocephalus > Chroicocephalus ridibundus. Next base: position 38,868,304 of record NC_086287.1, read on the forward strand.
GTGGCTGCAGTCCCCAGCTGCTCCTGTTAGCTGTAAAATTTGTCCCTTCATCTCTGTTAAGCAGCAATTGTGCATAAACCACGTAAGCAGCATGTTTAAGAACTACAGCATCCATTAAGCTGCCTACGTAAGAAGCAATGCCACACAGAATGGTGCTACACATGCCCTCAGATTCCTGGGTTGTTGCCTGTATGGGCACCACCTGTAATCATTCACGTAAGGCTAGAATGACACAGCACTGTGACATTAGGTTTCCAAAAATATAAGCAGTTTTAAATCCTTATTTCTTGGTACACAGTCTAAATGCTGTGTTGTCTTTTACATCTGCATTCTATTTCGGTAACGCCACAAGGTGGCCTCCACATAATACAGCATTATCTCATCCTTTACAGAATGGCATATGAAAATAGTTTTTTTGCTTTACTGCAGTATTGGTAACAGACCGCTACAAAATGACACTCCTTTCTTTGTATTTCAAGCTCAAGAAGAGGTTCACATGCTGTGTAGAATTGGTTCACGTCAGACGGGAGGTCAGAGCAACACAAAGCGGCTGTGAGCACTTTGGTAGGATGTTCTACCAGAGAGAATCCTGCTCCGGAACCAGAGTGACACGTTCACAGCTGGAGCAGGTCTGCAGGTTGTCTGCCCTGCAGAGAGTCTGGGAAATCCTGTATCCAACATGCAAAGGGCTGCTGTAACTCAGGCAGCCTTAAGCGGTTGCTTAAATTATGCTACAGTTGCTTCTGTGCTAGGAGAAGCTGAAGAGAAAGAAAGGCGAAAAGTGTCACAGAGCCCCTTTCTGGCTGGAAGTTTAGGCATTTCTGGCCTATCATGAAAATTTATGCTGGGAGTGATTGACCAAAGGCCACTAAAGAGTGACTTGCACAATTTCTAAGCCCGCCTTTCCTTATTTTTTGGGAGGTGTCTTTATTTTACACAATTTATAGTGGGACTTAAAAGTATATCAGTGCAATTGTAATTGGAGCAGCATTTTCTAGATTATAAACTTTTCATGTACTAAATATGTTGTTACAAAAACTATTACAGTGTATACTGTTAGCAAATCAGGATGCAAACTAAATATGAAAGTAGTAAAACCTGTGCACTTGTATTATTTGACAAAGCAAAAGAAACAAAGCTGGGCCTTCAACTCATTCTCTTATTTATAGAAAATTGCAGTGGCTCCGAATTCTTGTTTAAAATTTTCTCTCGGGGGGAAAAATATGGGGACTGGCCCTTCTGCGGAGCCTTCCCCCTGTTCACCTTTAGGATGTATTCTTGGGAACTGGAATAAGTTTGGTGGAGACCCTCTGATGAAGGGGAAATTAAAACAGTATTGTACTCAGTGGCGGCTGATGTATAAATTGGAGGATGAGAAGTGGCCTGAAATGGGATATATGAATTATACTGCTATTTTGCAGTTAATGCTGTTCTGTAGGAAGCAAAATAAGTGGGATGAGGTTCCATATGTGGATTTGCTTTTTGCTCTAAGAAATTATTAAGAAAGAAATGTCAGTTGATGGTAAATGATTCTAATGTAATGATGAGGATGGATGAGAAAAACTAATATCCCAGATGTTGTTCTGCATGTAGTGTTGGAAAAAGGTGTATGAAGGTGGGAGAGGAAGAGGAAGATGTGCAACTTCTTGTAGCTGCATGATTCTGATGAGGGTAACACAGCAGGGAGAGAACAGAATCGGGATTCTTCCCGTGGGGCAGAAGGGTTTAGCCCCATAGCAGGGAAGACCCGAACATTCAGTTATTGGGGCCCCTTTAAGAGAAGCGATGGGGCTCAGGGGGTTGCCTCTGTATGTAAAGGTTCCATTCACTACCTCTGATTTATTGAATTGGAAGGAGTCAGCTGGATCTTGCCAAGAGGATCCTGATAAAACGTACAGAACAATTCAAATGATAATTGGGAATCATAATCCTAATTGGAAGGATATGGAAGTACTTTTAAATGCCTTGCTCCTCCCAGAGGAACGGCAGCTTGTGTTAGAGAAAGCAAATGAAGAGAATAGACCGATTAATAAAGAAGGGCCTGAACTTTTCATGCCAGATATGGGTCCTTCCTGGAATCTTAATTTGATGGTGGGAAATTAATGATTAAGCAGTATCAATAGCTAATTCTCCATGAGATTAAAAATGGGGTTCTGAGACCTAAGGACATAGCCAAATTGTATCAAGTGGCTCAGGGTCCAAACAAAGGTCCCTCTGCATCTTATGAAAGTATTTGTGAAACAGCTAGGAAATGGACGGATTTGGATCACGACGGTCAGTTGAATGAGGTGACTTTTAATACATTGTTTATAGGACAGTCTGCTACAGATATAAGAAAAAAGTTGCAGAAAGTAGATGGGGTGTCAGGAATGTCGATCTCGCAATTGAAAGAAATAGCATATAAAGTATATAGTAACAGGGAGGAGGTAGAGAAGAAGGAAAAGCAGAAAGAGAAACAGAAAAGTCAGAGACAACAGGCAAACTTTCTAGCTGCTCCTTTTGTCCAAGCACAAGCTGCAGCTAGAGGAAGAGGTCGAGGTAGAGGAAGAGGAACGTCACCGAGGGGACGAGTGCCTTTTGCAGGGAATATGGGCATTGGAAAAATGAAAGTCCTAAAAGGATCCAAGGAAATGAACAGCCGGTTTCAGAGACAGATTTACTAATGATGGGAACAGAGGATTCTGAATGAAGGCAACCGGGGACAAATATATCAAACTCCCCAGCAGACCCCCTCGTTCCCGTAAAGCTGGGGAATGAAACAATAATCTTTTTAGTAGATACAGGAGCTACATTCTATGTATTAAACAGTTGTAAAGAACCTTTAAGTAAATGTACTATGCCAGTGACTGGGGTCACAGGAAAAAGAGAGGTAAAATCATTTTTGAAATCTGTTAAATGTAGAATTGGCAAACAGACGGTAGTTCATGAATTCTTACTTGAATTCCAGTACCTCTCATGGGAAGAAACTTGTTAACTAAGCTGAGAGCACAAATCAGTTTTGAACAGGGAAAAATCCAAGTAAGAGTTCCTGAAGCTCATGCTTGGCAGGCACAAGTTTGTGTGTTACAGAATGCAGAAAAATCAAGAGGACCAAACAAAAGAAGATGCAGGAGCAGTACCAGAGGAAATAAAGGATGCAGTAACACCTCTTGTATGGGCAACGAAGAAACCTGGAAGGGCCAAGAATGTGGAACCGGTAAAATGTGGAGCAACGGCCAGGTAAGGAAACTGATGTTCACTCTCCTTCAGTACGTGGACGATCTCCTACTGGGGGCAGACATTGAAGAGCTGTGTAAGAAATGGAGATGCCTCCTTGAGAATGATACAATTCTTGCCTCCCTTGATTAGTTCTTTTCATTAACTCATGCTTAATAAATTCAAGGATTAAGTCCTCATTATTCGTGAGAAGACGCATAAGGCATTCCCAACACTAGTTACTAATAACATTTCAAGGATATGCTTTGGTAACACTCCTACCCTTAAATCTTTGCCTTGTTTATCTGAATGAAATAATTTGGAGGTGCATTACACCTCTATTACACTGTAAGAAAGCTAAATATGAATCCTGGTTTTATGTTTAATGTGCATTCCTATTTGTGAGGGCTTTTATGCTGAATCATCAGACTGTGCAAGTAAATACTTGCCTTGATGAGCACAGGGAACTGCTCAAATGAACCACTGTGGTGAATTGCACACATTATCTATCATTAATCAATGGCAAACAAGCTAATTTTCTATGCGTTGTTACATTGCTATTCAATGTGTTAAACAGCTTCATTAAAGCAACATGACTAGGAGCTTTACAATAAGTAGTAGTATTTCCTGTTTGACTCAAATATATCTATGTCAACCTTAGACTAGAGGTAAATAAGAGTCCTATGGGAGTACAGCGACTTTTTACTTTTTTTTTTTTTTTCCTTTACATTAATAGGTCAGCCTGAAGCAAGATTTGCCATTTCTCAGATCAGCACTGTGGGGTTAAATTAAGTAATTTTTAGATTCATGATACAAGCTTTATCATATAAAATCTTTCCAACTGCAGCATGAAGTCCTGTATTTGTCATATCATTCATGGGCTTGGATGCCTACATTTTTTTTTCTCCTTAATTTTCTGAGCTATGTATAAAGGGGTCATTTTTATATTTCTCATATAACAGCTTGTTAAGTGTTTTGAAAAAATAGTACCATAAGTCACCTTCAAATGCCTCTTCTCCGCCTCTAGCTACTTGCTTTCATTATTTGTAAATGTTATTTGACAGCAGGCTCCTCTGGGAAGCTCTGTATAATGTCTGGTGAAATCCAGGGCTCACTGGAAGCAGTAGCTTTGCCATGGATAGCAGGAGTACTGAATTTAATTTTGTGTTTTGCTTTTAGAACTTTGATTTTAGGCAAATAAAACAACAATGATCCCCAGAAAAAAATATTGCAGAATTTGATTTACAAGCTTTTACCGTCTCCTGGAAGCCTAAAGAATTCAGCAGAGCATCTTAAAAGCGGTGTTCGGTCCAGGTGGCAGAGACCCTAGTGCCTAGTTTGGAATTACTTTTTGCAAGGGTAAAGATGAGCTTTTAGATACTGACATATCAAAATAAGAAGTACGGGAAAGGGGAAGCAAAATCAAATAACTGCCAGGGCTACTTTGTATTCATGCAAGAGTTGGGGGGCAGGAGGTGGTATAGGGGAGAAGAAATAAAGTGCATAAACTCTTAACAAAATTATACATGAACAAACTGAGGGCCCAGGTACTACTTGTTTAGGAAAGAAGAAGAAAAAAAACAAACCACACAACAAACGAAATAAAAGCCACCAACCTTCTCATCTCGTGACACTGATAATCTTACCACACATGATATCCCTTTCTCCATAAAATAGCGTGATGCTTGATGAAAAAGCAACTGGACCTTGGACCTTTTAATGGTTGCAGTGTAGGTATCTGGAATAGAAGCATTCTTCAGCAAGGCCACAGAGAGCTCAAGCTCAGGTGGACCACCAGCAAGTCCTGCTGCAGGCTTTTACACAGCCGATTATCTGGCTGAACAGTCTCTGTGGCAGACAAAACATGGGGAGATTAAAAAGTCTGAGCTTGTGCACGTAAAATGAGAAGATTCTCCTGGGCTACAAAGCACACAGTGGCATCTTGACCTAGAAGAGGCACATACAGGAAAGAAAACCAGGTACTTTCATAACTGAATCGTGGACACAACTTTAGGTATGTGTTTGGAACATCTTCTAAGGGAAGTTCTGCTAGGAAAGAATCCTACTGAGGGTTCAGCAAAAGGGTCTCCTACTTTCTCAGCAGAGGCGATGCTGTGTCTGAAGGTCACATGGAGCAGCAGACCAGGGAGCAGCACTGCAGCCACCAACTCTGCGTGACTGACAGCTGGTGGTGCCATGAGGAGGAAAAGCGATATATATGAGACGGAAGCTGTGGTTGAGGCTGGGTTCAAATACTCCCTAAAGCAGTAATTACTGCTTATATTCCTTTTATTTCACCGCTGGATGCGAGAGCAGAAGGTAGGGCCATCTGACTCAAATTAGCTCTTCCTCTCGCTCAAGTCTCTCGTTGTGGAGGCAAAATTCAATTATACCGCTGCAAAGCCACTGCAAATGATATAATCATCAAAAAGTGCAATGTTCCTGAACACCCATGAAGATACTATTTCAGACTATTAAAATCAGTTCAAGTTCTGAATACGTTTGCTGGCCAAAAGACTACTTCAAATAAATGCCTGGAAAATCCGACAGTTATGCTGAACACCAGGAAACATGGGGGCAGCGGTATCTTGGAGATAAACCTCAGGTTCTGCCCATTAGCTCTGCTCTATAAGGTATGAAAAATAGTATAAGGATAATGATAATCAAATAAGACGAAGGAACCGCAAACTAATCCATTTTGTCAGAAAAAAGTGTTAATGAGGATACCAAGAACTGTGGATAAACAGATTTCTCAATAGAGAAGCCTATTATCATCGGGGTTTAACTTGGTGAGTCTATGGAGAAAGAGAGAAGGTCTTGCAGTTCCTTTCATAGAACCAGAATTCTTGGTATGAGAACCATTTCATTCAAAACAGACTCGAGTCAGTCACCAGAGGCTAAATTCTCATTTCCCAGAGCTCACAGAGAACTATTAAATGAGGAAGCACGTATCAGAAGTATGTACACCAAAGCCTGCATACAGAAATGCTAAAATATGCCTCGCTAGTCCCCAGGGTAAAGGCTGATGTTAGCAAGCTGCCAGTTGTGAAGACAGCTCCAAGGGCGTTCTCCTATTTACAGCTCTTCAGAGTAAGGTAGCTGAGGTCATGTACCAAATATTCAGACAATCTAGAAAGTAAACTGCTAAAATACAACGCACTAATCCTAAAAATCCATAATAGCAGAGAATCCTCCATTCAGAGAGGCATTCTTATGTACCCTTTTTAGGGAAAAATGGGTGGCAGCATTTGTTGTCATCTTGCCACAGCACTACGTTATGCTGGAGACAAGCAAATTCTAGTTTTTCAGTTTGGTTTTTGGGTTTTGTTTGTTTTTAGCTTTAGTAGCAAGCTTCTCTGTTAAGCTGGGAAGCAACTAAAACTGCTTTTTAAATGAAGAGTTATGAGATGGAAAGCATCCCTTTACAGATGTAAAGGGACATGCCACCAGTAGAAGCATAAATACTCCGGAGTTCAGAAGGAAGTATAGAAGTGGAATTTCTGCACAGCAATGAGCGCATACCTGTGCTTGCACAGCATTGTGTGAACCAGGCTAATTAAACATGTCCTCTCTCTGCCCAACTCCCTGATCATTTTCTGTGGGGTCAGAAAACCATCCCAAAAGGCATAAGCTTGCAAAAATGAGAATTCAAGGAGACACCAATAAATTTAAAAACCTGTACTCAGAGGGGGAGACCAGATGGGTGAAGAATTAAAAAAAAAAATAAATGAAACCAACAAACCATCCACCTCTAAGCAGCATGATTTCTCCCTAACTAGTCACCAGCCTGCCATTTCTAAGTGTTCGGAACTTTCAGCTAATACTTGGTAGAATATTTAAAAACCATTTATATGCATACACACAAACGCACCTAATAGAACAGCTTCATCTTAAACCTGGTAACTGAAATAGCCACTACATTAATGTGCATCATTCTGCTTCTCTAGCGGTAAGGTAAGGGGTAAACAAAGTGGTAGCATGTAAACACAGTGGTAGCATGTTCGACAGTTGCACGTGTTATTCATCAGAGGTATAAGCCTCTAAGTTTTCACAGTTCGATGACACTAAGCTAATAATTTTTCTTTGCAGTGAGAAGCTGGAAGACTTGAGATACAAGACATCACTTGGGAAACCAGGTGTGCCAAATATGAAGGCATTTTATTCTCACTTGGATAAGCGACAAGGTTGATGTGGAGCTGGGAACTCAGCCAAACAGATGTGCTTCAACATGTCAGAGGGGTAGAAAAGCAGCAACTGGGAGGAAACGTGACTGTTCTGCAATCACAGTCTCCAACCTTCCCTCGCGAAGTGCCTCACTGTTGTGGAATTAGGCACACAGGACTGGAAAGACTTCCTGCATCATCAAACCTGAACCTCCCAATTATCACAGGCACCCTTCTCAGGCAGTGGGAATTTTTGTACCTTATCTAAAACAAACATTTCCCCTTCCCTAGTTTTAATTTTGTAAGTCAACTCCCTACACCAGCAGACAACTGGGGAGATGCACATCAGCCACAGTCCTGATGAGAGTGTGCCTGGGTTTGAGCCCTCAACCCCTTTTAATGATTATTGATGCCGCCACTCAGAGGGCAGTAAATATTTTTAGAGGGACCCTCTGCAGCGCTACCCCATCATCCAAATAGCCGATCTCAAAATCTTAATCTTCAGAATTCACTCTCTCCTCTCTCTAGCAGAAAGCCCCCTAATTGCAGCATCTTTCAAAAAGAAGCAAATTTAGAGTTTTACTTAAAGTACCAAAAAGTTCTTTCAAAGACAATTTATTTGAGAAGACAGTTGTTCTGGTGGGCAGGGTTCACTTCACAACCAGCTACCCAGCTTATTCTTATGCTAATGCTGGCTGTTGGCATAGAATTACTCCAGAATTAACACTTCCGTTTATCATCATTCATTTTGGTTGATTAAAAAGTCAAGCTTTTAGACTTATCAGAACATAAGGCAGAGAACAGAACCTACCAGTTATTCTTTAGTTCTACTTTGCTTTACTACTTCACTAATAATAGCCAGAACCGTACAATGTTGAAAATAAAGTTTTACCACTACATGTACAATGATGGTTAATTGCTTTTATAATTTTATTTACTTTTTTCTGTAGCTGAAACATGGGTGCCACAGTCATCCAGAAATCAACTAATGCAGCATGGGTTTATTTTCCTTTTCAGTCAGAAACTTAATGTTATTTTAAGCAAACACACATAAATGTCTACGCCTTTTAGTTTCAAGACAAAGCATTACTAGCAGACATAGAAAGAGAGAAGAGATCTCTGCTGTCCAAACCAAGCACACAACAAAGAGCTCCTTTCTGCATTCGTTGTAGCAGTTTCATCAGCATGGAAATAGCATTTTTGGTTTCTTACAGCCAAGAGTTGTTAAGCCTTCAACCCCCCAATAATCCATCATTTCACTTTTATCTAGGCTAAGCAGATAACAGCACAGCTGATTGAAACGTGATAAGACAACTTGACAGTAATGAAATATGCATTCTCCTAACAGCTGACTGTATTTGTGCAACTTCTCCATTTAGAACCAAACATGCCACAGGCTTCTTGGATGTGGCAATCTTCCTCTGAAATAGTGTCTCTAAAAATGATTTAACTCTTGCAGAAAACAACAAGCCTGTTGTCACAAAAGACACAAAGACCAGCTATTTTTCTGAAGCTGGAATACTTATTGTACTAAGTCTTCCAATCCATGGAATATCTGAAACAGGAAATAGAAGTGGCAACTGGAAGACCCAAACATAATTCAGACTTTTTGAAAGTGAAGCTCAATAGATTAAATGCAACTTGAAAAAGAGCCATCAACCTCAATTACAAGAGCTATTTGAAACTGTCTGCAGGTCACTTTAAAGTGTGATGCTAGGGTGTGTATGTATTCCAACACTTACACCCAACAAGAGCAGGCAGTCTTGGAATGTAACATTGTCTTAAGATTTAGATTTGGTTTTGTTGTTTCACAATACACATAGTGCTCACCTAAAAAAAAATTTAAAAAAAATAAATGAAAGTGGTTGCAATCCCAGTAAAATCCACTAGTTCTGTTTCTTTGAAGCCTATGCATATAGAAGACTGCCTCCTTCCCAAATTCAAGGAAGTGCATTAAAACAAGTAACAAGCATATTTGTAAACTCATTTTTGTCACATGTTTTGGCAGCTATCACTTACCAAAGGGAATCCAAATAGCTTTAAGCACTGAAATTAAGGAATAAGAAAAAAAAAAAAGAGGAAAAGAGGTGGAAAATGCGAACACGGCATCCTTGTATTTTGTTAGAGCGAAGTACAGACATGTGGGACTCCAATAGTTTGTTGTTTACGTGCTACGGTGCTCCAATGACTGACTAATTGAAGCAGTGATCTGTATGAACTGGAAACAACTACATACCACATTCAACCTGAAAGTGGAAGACCTCATTTTACAGCAATATGATCAGCAGCTACAGTCTACATAAAGAGATATACTACAAAACTCCAGCCAGTATGGAAACAAAAACATTCTAGGTTTGCAACTGTAGAATCGTGGGTAATTATTTCTATTCTGTCGCATTAAGGGACAGTGCTACACCTCTTGCCTCCTATATGGCAGGTATCAGTCCAGCTTAGTACTCAATGGAAAAAAAAAAAAAGAACAGAAGAAATACTGCAGCTATGGTTTAAGAGTGAAAACACTTTATTTTTTTTCAACCATGTTCAAACTCAACCTTGTACCCATGAGTACCCACTTCAATTAATAGGTATTAACAAAATTTGTGTGAAAAGTTTTAAAGAGGGAAAATTTTCACAATTACTTCAAAATGAATAGTGTTAAGTAGGTAGCCCTGTGTTTTATCTAGAATTTTCATCCTCCCCTCCCTGCTTCTAACAATAGACACAGTATATTTAAACTCAAAGAGGAAGAAATAACATCATTAAGTGCTGAAGAATGAACGGAGGTGTGTATGGGGGAAAAAAGAAATACTTGCATTTAGTCTCATTCTAAGACAGCAAAGCCATTTAACTAACATGGAATAAAAAATTATTTAATGAAGTATAATATAAGCACTAACAACACAAGTATGCTCAATCTATCCTCTCGGTGAATCTTTATCTGTAGCCTACAATGATTACTGTGTGTAAGAAAGTAGACTGAAGACAAAAATTAAGCTACCCTGTCTGGCTTTTACCAAGGCTATTAAGAACGGCTTCATCAGTTCAATATAAAGTTCGTCACACAAGAACCAACTGCTTTCATAAACTAAAGAATTTGCATTGTACAAAAGCTGGAATAACTTCACACCAGTAGCACGATTTGCATAGTTTTGTATTCTGAAGTAGTTGACTATGAACCACCTGTTTCCCTTTGTACCAGAGAACTGGGCACAAAATATAGCTGCAAGTCTCTACACTCAGACAGACATTCAGTCTTCTGTAAAACTGGAAGATTTGGCACGATGCACTGACAAATACAACTAACTTCCTCCTTTCAAAAAAGTAAGCTTTGCACAAGATGCTTTCAAGTTTCTATACACAAAAACGTCCACCCTTTCAAGAAAAAAAACCCTCCAAAACACATCACAAGTCAGCACTGTAGCATCTGTCTTCAAAACATTTCTCTCTTCGATGCAAAATTCACTAAGGACCCATAACTCCAAAGTTTTCCTACTTCGGATACCAGAAAATGAAAATACAGCCTGCTTTAAGATACATATGGTATGATGCAGCAGGACTGATGTCGTTCAACATAGTGCACAAGAACTCTTTTTGTCCTTTCCCATTCTCCCATCCCTCCTGCACCCCAAGTGTTAAAGCTGTGGCCTCTGATAACAATAAGACAGCCTACAGAAATGGAAAGATCATTTAAATTATATCTCACTGCAGAAGATAAGACTCTGTAGGGCTGATGCTAATTTTTTTTGTAATATCAATAACAATTTGTAAGCACCATTAAGTAGCCTGGAACTGCAGTACCTGTGATACCAGGGTGTTCCACTGCTGACTACTCTTTACTAAGAAACAGGTGTAACTCCTTCAAAACAGAGCTACACGTAATCATTAAGACATGCTAGCTTCTTTATTTTACCCAGCTAATTAATGGGGTAGCTTTTTCCATCTCCACTCTTCAGCAAGCTATCAACAATACCTAAACTTTGATTGTTACATTCACAGAATGTTTGGTTTGGGTTTTTTAGCTCTGCAGAAAGAGGCAGTTTGCCAAGAAGCATCTTTAATTTCAGTTTAGGGTAAATAGGTAAATAAAAACCCTTTCAGCAAAACAGCCTCAAGTACTCTCACAGAACATTGAGGCAAAAGACATACTGTTTTTCAAAGACATTAATTTCATATTAAGTGGTATAACATGAAGAACAGCTTTGTGGAGGCATCTTTCGTCCTCAAGTACGTACATGCTTCTGCATCACAAAAACATAAAGGATTAATTCTCCATGGATCTTCTGACACATCCTAGAAAGCGCACTTTCAGAAAGTATCACATGAAGAGTAGCATTTATGCACGATTGTTCATAAAGCTAATTCTTAGATTCACTGATACAACTACATGGATTTAATGGAGTTACATAGCTTTTAAGACATTTTACTCATGACACTTTGAGCAGGTATCATACATACCCATTCTACTACAGCAAAAATGATTCCTAGCCATTCATGAACTAAAGAGCATATAACAAGCTGAGCCTGAATGTCAGCATGAATAGTTTAAATAAGTTCTTTAAGATGACAGAAAAATAATTTCATAAGGGAGACCAGAATCCTGTTCTAACAGTCTAGTAGCTGCCTAGAAACAGTAAAAAAAAATAATTTAAAATAAGGCACAGATACTAATGACAATGTTTAATACTGTATTATTGATGCTGTCAAAATACAACTTTTGGCAGTTAAAAACAATGCATTATTTTATTAGAACTTCCCCAATAATGATCCTCCAGTCAATCTTGCCTTGCCACTAGAACACAAGCACCATCCACAGTTAGGATTTGGTAGATCCATGGCCACATGCAGAATTCATTATCAGCCCATGTATTTACATCTAGAGTCAAGTTGGATTTTTGACCAGAGTATTTAACTTTAATGAATTACAATGATTACTTTTTATATTATCAGAAATAAATGGCCATGAGTTACTTTTGTCTATTCAAAAAACCCCCCAAGAAAATAAGATCTGAGTTTCCATCACCTTTACAGTATTCTCCTTGAGGAATAATCTAAGAGGTTCAGCAATTGCTACCCAAGTTACGAAGCTAGTCATTATGTTACTTTTACATTTAAGTGCTCAACAAAACAGTAAAGTAATAAAATAACATCATCATACTGTAGTTCCTTTGAATTTTTAATTGACAGCAAGAACATCTGAAAAGTAGTGAGTTCTATGTCAAACTCTTTTGAGTGTGAAATCTCTCTAATGGTACATAACAATTCCAGCAAAAAGAATTTGTCTTTGTGCATATCTCAAGATTGTCCCACAGTTCTCAGTTTTGGGATGTCCCAGAAACTATTCCCTGTAGCTGACTGCCCTGGGAAGCACAAAACCTTTGGTGGTTTAAAGAATAGTCAAATAATCAAAAGCACCAAGTTCTGAAAGCTAACTAGAAGTCTGTCATCACAAGTCAGCAATAATGATACGTAAATTAAATACAAAATGAAGCAACAGGAGGCCTGACATTGTTGACCACTACAAGAGTTTAAAATTCATTTATTTCACCTGTAAAGCAAAAACCACTTGGGGCTATCAAAAGACTTTTCTCCTGCATGTCAATAAAAGTGCATCTGCTTAATGCTAGGTATGAAAGCAATGCTTGTAAGTACTTAGTTTTTTTAAGGAAGTAGACTATTTGGTGATACATACTGTGCATTTATGTTTTAAGTGAACAGCTGGCACTTTAAAGTTTCAATTGGAAAAGCACACTTCCTAATCACAAAATAAAAAAAGGCAATAGCAAGCCTAAAATCAAGACTACCTCAGAGCTATTAAGCCATAGCTTTTAAATTAAAATAGTATAGGATAGCAATAGGACAGTAAAAGACTTTATAGCTGTATTTTCAATGCTATTGTTGGTATGAATTTGCCATCATTGATCAGGCTAGAACTTGATTATTTTTGCAAAAGCTCTTTGTCAGTTTCTAAAAGGAGGTAGTACAAAAAGGGTACGATTTGAATAACATGGCCTCATCTGGCTGTAAACATTTCAAACAATAGACATAAATATCTACGATAAAAAGTACTGTGGAAGAGATTATTATAGAAATTGTTTTTATGAACTTGAAAAGAAAAAACGTAGATACATTTAATATATTTACTTATCTGCATGTAGTTTAAGTGATACAGAACAAGATTATCGTGTTAGAAATCCACATACAATATAAAAACATTCGTTAGACATAGATTCACCATTCTGCTGACATTTGCAATAACTCTTTATCCAAGCTTAACTTCAGGTATTTATAATATTTTTCATACATGAATTTTTGTATATGTGCAATGTTTCATTAACTACACAATGTGAAACCCTGACTTTTGTAGTTTTTCATCGCAATCTGAACATAATAGCTACTTGCATCTTAAACACGTTGGCTTTTTGAAACACTAGTAATTAAGGCATCTTTGCTGTATAGTGCAAACAAAAACTGTCTTTAATAATTTGATTAAAACATAGAAGTAACTGAATACCTCAAAGTTTTTCTTAATGCAACTGGAAGATAGTTGTGCATTTTGGAGTTCTTTTGTGAAAGAAACATTTAAAACCTCTTAATGCCAATTGCTTTTGTTGGTTCCTTACAACTGGTTCTGCTGTCTTGTCTTCATGACAGTATAATCCATCTTCTTTTATGCGATGTTGTAGTAAAATACAGTAGCATTTAAATGAATACCTAGTAACTGAGTGAATCCCAAATGCAGCAAAGGCATACAGTTTTCATAGTGCACTTTCACCTCACTGAAGTAAAAGTTGCTCCTATTAGACATTTTTCCACTTCAATGTGAAGTAGATTGTTAGGATTTTATTAGTGGTTTCATCACACAGCTTGACAGTTCAGTTCTCTTCTGCCAGTATTTCTCAAAAGGCTTTCAGGTACATATTTCAGGGATACTTTAGAGGACTGTTTCACCACATCAGCACACATAGCTTCCCAAGCATGTCAGTGTAGCTGTAATAAATAAGCATTTACATCCTAGAAGAAAAAGAAAAAAGAGAAAGCACTTGTCACATTACTTATTTCTGTAACGTTGACTTTGTATCTGAGGCAGGGTAACCGATCAGGACCATAATACAATAATAATTATGTTTAGGCCAAATTTCAGAACAAGTTGTCTTCAACTTCAAGATTACTTTCAAATAACGCTTTCAATAGCACTTCTTTATGTACTAAAAAGCCTACAAAAACAGTGGGATTAATTTCCAAAGCCATCAATTCGGTCCATTTTTCCTCTGTTCTCTACGTGCACAGGAAAGAAAACCATCATTATGAGATCACATATTTGGAACATGTTTACTAGCAGTGATACTCCTTCACCCCATCCCTCCAACATTCTTGTACTACTCTTCTTGCTCCTGACTTGTTGAGGTGGCCTTGGTCACAATCTATCCTGATATACATTAAGTAGCAGGCAAATGAACAGAAAGGGAACCTGAATCCTAGTGAAATAAACTGACACTGGCTGTAACTGCTATGCTGATCTGCCAGAAGATCTAGGCAGTTTATATTACAAGCTCCCATTGCTTGCTCCACCATTTGCAAGTTAGAACTCAGTTCTTCTGCATCCCTGCTGACTGAAACTCTGCAAGAAGTTTGTAGTTTTCCTTGGAGAGACATAAAAATTGAAGTCAGAGGTACACAGTAGTTCCAAAAGAACAACTTACTTGTTTGATACATGAAAGTGACAAATTCTGTAGCCACAGAATTATAGATTCCACAAAACTCCTTTAGATGCAAGTAAAGCATGCAGTCTCCAAGTTCTTTTTAAGTTCACTCAAATCCTGCACAGAACCAAGTGTCTGCTTTAAGTCCTTTCTCACTGTCTACCTTCATCAGGCCGTGCCATGTGGAGAGGTTTCTTACTCAGTGCAACTCTTGGTGCCCCACCTCAAAAAGCCATGTTTATAGGGATGAGTATCATGAGCAGCAAATCATGCAGTTACCAGACACCCTCATTATATTACTGATCCCACAAGGTACCGAGAAAGGCAAACAGGGATTCACTTCAGATGGAGACACTCTTCTGCTCTTCAGAAACTCATAATTTTCTAAGCATTAGGCCAGCAATAAGCTTTAGAACTTAGTGTGTTGTCACCTTCCCCAGGCACCCGATGTGCAAACACAAACAACATTGCTGGGTTAAGATTCTCCTTGCTGCACTAAACTTACAACAACAGGTACAGCCAATTTCAGAGAAAACATCTGTCCTTTCACAGTCTAGCTACTTATCAGGGCCCTTTTTTGCATCAATTTGAAGGCTTTTTACTATTGGCTATTTTATTATTAAGGAGATGATTCCTCTGTAAAGAAAGAAAAAAGGATAAAAAATTCATTGTGGCATTCTAAACCATAGTACTACTAGCACAGGGAATACACTCCAGACTTCTGTAAAAATTGTGCAATATACTTGAGCATTAGTGGAAATAAAGTAAAGGTGTTTCTATCCATGAATAATATAAGTGCAAATAACATCAAATGAGAGGAATACTGCAAGTGATATGACTTTGTTTATTACTAAACACAACTGGAACTGGATTACCTTAGCTATATTACCAGTATATCCTGGAACCAGAGTAAGATGATTCATCTGTTCCCATAATCCACTTAATTGGTTTTTTAAAATATGAATATTTCTGAAAAAGAATGAGCACCTTATAAACGTATATACTACATTTCAGTAGACTTTTTGACTGAAACACACGATTAATACTGCATATAGAATTAATCTATACAATAGATATTGCCACAATATCAGAAAAATTTTAATCTAACTTCTACAGCATTTGTATAACCCCCAATATGACTATGTTCTACATTTATTAAAATTCCAGTAAAAAAAAAAAAATCAACATAGCCATCTTTAAAGTAAGTTTCCAAAGACCACCTGTGGCTTAACAGAAGAACTTCTTTTAAGTACTTTTAAGCTTTTGCTTTCAATTTATGTATTTTTATCTTGTAGATAAGGTGTACTCCTACTGATCAAAGTTAAAACAGATTTTGAGATGGAATAAGCTACAGAAACACATTTAAATATTTCCCAATACTATACTCACCCATCCTCTGCCTTTTCGGTATGTACAGGTAGTTCTGACGACCATCTTTTAATGACAGCTTGAAGCCAGTTTAAACCAACTATCACATATCTGTAACAACGTATTTTACACATTATTCTTTTCTTCCCTCACCGCCCAAACCTCCAATATCTACAGGTCAGCTAAAGCAGTAAGCAAACTCGTAAGCAACTTAGAAAGCAATGTGTTTTCAATTCCAGAAGAGAAAAAAAAACCTAGACAAACTGGCAAGTTTTAATACTCGCCTATGTTTTCATTTTCAAAGTGGTAAACTGAAGCTCTTGTCAAAGAAGTAGAAATTCTTCAGGTATTTTGCCTGAAAGCTTTGCCTTGATTTCACGTTATAAAGCATACTAAAACCTCAGTGCCATTTTGTTTTACTGTTTAGGATAAATAAATCTGCATAAGCGTAAAACCAGCGCCGCCCTGGTCCTTAACCTTGTATAAAAAGAGGTTTTGCACCACTGGTTTGTTAAAGGAGAAAGGTTCAAAGGAGAGCTCCCCTTCAGGTAGGTGTTCTCTAAGGCAGGCAGGGTTGGGAGAAGGGGCAGAGGAACAAGAGCCAGAGTCACCATTAGTTTCTAGGGCACTGCATAGCCAGGAAGTAGTAGTGCCTTAAACATCCATAACTGATACTTACTCTTCATATTTGCTGTTAAGCAGTGATTTCACTAAAGGCAAAAGATCTACACAGCAGCCAGCTGAAATATATGGTTTTTCTTCCTGTAAACTTAAAAAACAAGACGTTTCAGAAGTGCTTGAACTTCACCACAGGTATAGCAGATTCTTATCCCCCACTTCTTTTTGTCTGTACCTGTTTGTAAGCACAGGAAGGCAATCTACTAGTACTCCAAGATCCTGTATCCTAGAAACATTAAGAATAAAATCAGAAACGTTACTAGTAGATCATAGGTTGAAGTATAAGCTTCCACTATGACTTAAAGAATAAGTATAACAAAATTACAGCATTTAAAGAACCCCTAAAAATACTGCAGCGTATTTGGGATTGCTACCACTTTAAAAATATAAAAAGAGACACTCAGTTTACCTCAATAAGTAGGCTACCAGTTCACTTATACTTCTCCTTCTCCAAAAGGTTAAAGCTACATTCAACCTTAGATTCCTGCTGAAAAGAACTTGAGTCATGGTTTCATGGTCCTGAGAAATCTGTATATTTTCAAAAATATAAAAGAAGTTTGCCAGAAATTAAGTAGACAGCAACAACACAATAAGTTGCTCTAATATAGTAATTTAGGATATGAATATATGCTTTTCTACCCACATGCTGATGATTGTTTTAGAAGTTTAGCTAACAATGGCCTTAAAACCACAGGGGCACAAATACATTGAGACTACTTTACCCAAAAGCTACAATAATAAGGTCTGTAGACAACTAAAGGGAGGTATGTAATAACTAAATACAGCATTCATGAGCATCAACCTATAATTCTTACTACCTTTGAGAGCTTTTTACTTAGATGCTTATTAATTTTTGAGAACTTTAACAATTTAGGCACAAGTAAATACATGTATTATTCTGAACTTTGACAGAAAAGGTTGATTTATGAAAAAGCTTGATCTTGGAATGAAGTTTAGGTATTTTATTAAAGTCTTGGATTGGAATCAACACTGCAGAACCACCCACATCTCTCAAACAAGTTAAACAGACATCTGTGGCCAGTGATCTGGTCTTTAGTTTCTCAGAGCACGAATCTTCCTTAGTCTTCATTTTTTTTTTTTAACCGTCCTTTCTGCAACCTCTTTATTCTAACTATTCCACTGCTCCTTCCTTGAAGGAGTGCCACAGACTTGTACCGCCAGCCCTTTGGACTCTTCATGGCAGCCCACCCTTAAAAGTACCATGAAAAGACAGCAGGGGATAGTCTTCGATCTTATCTTCCCTGCCATGCCTCACTTTAAACACCTGCAAGCCTCAATGGCTAACAAGCATGTATGATGACAGAAAGGGAAACTTCAACATTAAGAGACTTAAATGGCCTTCACTGTCACAAAACCTATTTCATTTAAATAGCTGACTTTTTAGCCAGTTTCAGAAGTCCTGCAAGTGTTCACTGGGTTTCATCAAGCAATCTTAACAGGAAACAGTCTCATACAAACACTTAAGTTAGTTTCATACACCCTAAGCTGATGTTGCTATTGAAAATGGTCCTATCGTACCTCACCACGGTTATGCCCATCTACACACTAACGCTTTCACAAACACGCATGTGGCCTTGCGTCTTGCCAGATCACGAAGCATAACCAGGTCAAAAAAAGCGTCTTCCTTTGGTGCTGGTAGAATTTTAACCCAGACTAGCCTCTTAGATCTGAGCTTCTGTGCTGACACAAACATGGGGAAAACTGGCAGGACCACCACTGTTGGCAAATGTGCCACTGTAAACTGACAGATAAAGGCTGTAAATCACAGACCTAAGCCAATCTATATGTTAAGAAAATTAACCTCTGAAAACTTTCACAGCTAACCACACAAAGAAGCTACCAAGAATACTTTTATTTTAAACTCAAGTTTCTTTACACTCTACTTACCTCTGAAAAAAATCCACTATATTTGGATGAGGGGCCTTCTGTTTGAGATGAGCCAGAGTCACTAGAATTCAGCAAGCGTGTACGACTGTCTATGTGCAGTTTTGCTGGCAGATTCCCTGCACAAGCCAGTTCATTTTCTTTATTTGCCATGTCACAGCCCCTAGATTTAGGGAGCTGTTTCTTTCTGTAACAGGGCTTTGGACTATAACAATGAACTTTTCTTTTACAATATACTACTTTGAAGAGAGAGAGGGGACTGGTCACCGTTTTTCCAACTGTTATTCTGCAATAATAAAGTAGTGTTTTAGTGAAGGTTCCTCTAAACTTAAGCAATACTTTGTGTTATTAAGTTAAAATATATCATTATGAATTCAGCAGTCAACTTTTAGGTTACTTAAAACATTTTATCCCCAAGATATACCTTTGTGACATTTGGGTTATCAGAAGTAAGAGCTACCACCAATATTTTTCTCCTGCTTTTATTAATGCAGAGACTAATTATTATGGAAGTAGACAAAAGTACCAAGTATTGTCAGTAAAATTAAGACCCATTTCCACTTGTGTCTGCTTGGGTGTTGCAATAGATTTAAACTGCTTCTTCCTCCCTGCCTCCCTCTCACTTAAAACTCAGACTCTACACAGCACAGCTCTCCTACCTGTTTGTGTATGAAGCCAGCTGTTTTGGAGATTTCTTACCCTGGGAGAAAGGGAATAGAGAATAAAAAAGCTTTATTACTAAAAAGTCTCAAACATTCCTACAGTTTGGCAAAAAGAAGTCCTGCTTTACCATGGCTTAAGTTTACAACAGATTCCCTTCTTTCCACCCACTCTTCCTTTCCTGCAACTAAAGCACAGCTACGTTAACCTTCCTATAATCTTCAAGTATTTCACAGTGACCTACAGATGGACTAGGTCTGCCCCAGCTGTCCTTGGAGCACCACAGTCAGCAGTAGGCTTGGGGTATCTAAGGCAAGAGACAGGATTGTGACATCAGAGACAGATTCTTTAGTTAATAGTACACTAAAAACTGTGACTAATATAAAAAGCCTACTGGAGTCTGATGGCAAAATTGCATTGCTTGTCTCGCACATACATTTAAAGGCCCATAATAGCAGATGCTAGTATCGGGAGGGATGACAGCAGAACATCTCCCCATCAAAGCACAACAACAACAAAAAATTAAATAAATCAAGACTGCTGTAGACAACAGCAGCTTCGTTATCCTGAATTCATTCATATGAAACAGATTAGCACCTTGACACCAATCAGGCTGCATAAAACGATAATATCCCAGAGAAGTCACAAAATTCATTCAAGGTTGTGGCACGCTGATTAGCAAAACCTTTGAAAAATCAAGCAACACAATTTGAATTTCTAAAGGCTTTTTTTTTTAATACAGTAATCTCTGATGTTTTAAAGCTTCATCTAATGAAGATGAGTTGAATTGTGATGTTCTGGTCTACTTTTTTTGCACTAGTAAACAAATTATTAAAAATTAAAAAAGCATTAAGAGGTTCAAGTTAGAAATATGTATTTTCATTTAAACAGGTACTACGCTCATATACTGCAGGCATTCTGACTTGAAAATTTATACTACTGTTAACATTTACATTGTGCACAACAGCAAGACGATGCTATGATTTTTTTGTTTTGGTAATGCCGAGTCATAAAATCATGTGGGTTTTAATACATAATTTCCACAAACAAATGAACATAGAGGATATTGGCATCTTCACCACTGTCTGAAGTGATCTTATAGTAAGTTTACCTCCTTAGTACTTCCTCTGTACTTCACTGCCTTATTTACTCTTCAGCCAGAACACACGTTAAGAGGTTAGGAGAAAATGTTTCTGACTAGCAAGAATCCAGTGAAAGGACACATTACTAGACAATGTGGTAGATCAAGCTGTACAGTAACAAGACAACAGGTCCATTTCAGTGCAGGTATTTCACCTGCCCCGCCTCTCACTTGTGCCATGTAGCTCTCTTGGCAAGAAAGAACTTTTTAATTATACAATTCCTCTACTGAAACAGTTCTTGGCTGGACTGCAGAAAAGTAGGCGTGAGTAAAACCATATCAGTACCTACTGCTCATGTGGATGATACACATATCTGTGTAGTCACTGTCTGTGCCTATTATAATGCATAGTTTTCATAATATAATTGCTGTTCAAGCTAAAGTTCTATTGCACATCTAAACATGAAATGCCCAATAGTGCTGTGCTTCTAGTGTTAGATTGCTCAGAACTACAAACTTGTTTGAATATTTACTTCAGTTTCATCAGAAAAAAACCACCCAAACAACTTACCTCCTTCATGATCTTTTTAGTGGAAGAAGAGATTCTTTTTCTGGGGAGATCAATAGGACAACCTTCAATATGCAATACTTTCTGTTTTCTAACATTGTGGGCTTCAGATGCCATAATCTCTCAAATACCTGTTTTCAAGGGAAAGATATTTAGTTATATTTTCTAAAACATTCAGTCAACTTTCTTCAAATGCAGCTGGCAAAACCAGTTAACACAGTTCAACTATTCCCAAGGTGTTCCACCATATAAATAATCCAAGAAGTCATCCTTTAGCAAACATTAGCTGGAAGCCTTATCATTAGCAACATGCTGATAAGCACTTCAAAATTCCCATTTAGCTTTATAAAAAAAAAGGGAATAAAACCAAGTCCCCCTCCAAAGAAACAGAGGCAGAGATCTTGTTTTCAGACCAGCTTAGTATACCTGCACTAAGGGGTGCCATACAAACAAGAATAAGACATTTTTTGAGACTCTTTCCTCCACATCTCACACTATGAATTTCATCTGCCACCTAGAGAAAAATAATTGGTCTCAACTGTTTCCAAATAAGGAAAGGCTACTAAATAAGAATAATCCCTGTTTTTCAGGAAGGCAGTAAACTTTAAAATAGCAAAGGTAAAAAAATGGAAATGAAAGATCACCCCTTAGTTTACTGGCAAATCGACCCCCTGCCAATTTTTTTCAGCATATAACTGTGACTATTTTCCATATTAAAAAAATATCTTTATTCCACAGTTAACCATTAAGAAAGAGTCTAAAGTACTTTGTCTTGAAGTATGCAAATATTTCTACAAGAATCAAAACCAACATTGGGACAGTTGTACATGTGGTTTTGGATTTTTTGCAAGTGATTGAGAAGATCCATTGCTTGAGACTGGATTCACAAACTACATCATCATGGAGCACTACTCCCAAAATGTTTTAGCAAGACATCCTACCTTACTTTTAAAAACCAACCATTTGCTCTAATTATATTGTTTTTCCCCTAGATGGCAAAACTCTGGTCCCAACGTGAGTGCCCCAATCTCTTCCCTCCACCTTTAGATCCAACAGTCCTATCCCTTTTTCTCTATGTAGCAGATTTATCCCACATTAAGAACTTCAGTATTTAAAATACTAAGACACTGGGCACTGAAAAAGCCAGATGGGAAACAGCTTATTAGCTACAGATGATCTTTCAATGCAGTAGCTAAAGGCCATCAAATAAAACAAACAGGTAACAGGCTCAAAACAAAATAAAAGGTATATTCTACACATAATGCACACTGAATTCCATATCGTAGGATACAGTGGAAGAAAAAAAATAATTCTTCAAATGCTTCAGTTTTCTTAAGAACAGGAGCAGTACAGATGAATCTCATTTGAGATCTCTCTCAAAAAAGGGAAGATTTACTGACAGAAACCCTTACCCTGTAAGATGGGAACATGGAGCCCTCAGACAACAACTTCAGCAGGCACTGCAAATGGACGCATCATTTAGGGCAAGACCTTTAACAGTTGGTGGTCCATACTTTTCCAGATACAAGGCTGGCTTAAGACTGGTTCATTAACTTGACTCTTTCCCTGCATGCTATGGGATGGTGACAGAATAGTTGTCACCATCTTCACCTTTGTCACCTCTTCACATTTACAGCCACCAGGCTTACAATTAAATAGTAAAAAAGTACTTTTTCCCCTGAAGTTTAGAAGAAACCACAAGAACAACAAATTGCTTATCTGCTTATCAGAGTGGTTGAAAACACTATTTGGACTCAAAATCGCTGTACATTAAAATCTGAACTTTGAGCACAACACAAAGGCAAACTACTGAACTTTTGAAGAAAAGCCCAACCCAACAACCCTAAAATCCAAACAAATCCAGCCTTATATTCAGGCTAATGATGAAGGCAGAAAGCCAGGACACTTGGAAAAAACATGGTTGTGGGTTTGGTTTTTTTTGGTGTCCCCTGTTTGACAATGTTGCTGAGGGGAAAGCAATGAACTCCGGAAGAATAGGGAGGCCAGTTTGCAACCACCAGAGCTAAACCTCATAGAATTATCCCATTAGATGCCAAAAAAAAATCCATAATATCTGTTCCTGAAAAATCCCACGTGACTCCCAGGACATACTGACAGCTTACAACTCTTCATGCAGAAGAGTGACTTCTTACTTGCTTATTTAATAAATGATCTTGGCCTACCCTCCTCTTTCATGCTATTCAGTAAGAAAGAATCTGATCGACAAATACAACAGCACTGTTAAGCTGGAATGCTTTTTACTTAATAGAAGCGTAAAATAACAGAAGGCTAGGAAAATGTCTTACCAAGGAAACTCCATTAGCGTATCAGTGTTTAATACTGGGATCTAAAGAGCCTAAGATAGTATCTCAAAATAGCTGAACTGGAGAGAGATTATCATGGAGGGTAAGAATTTCCCTACAAAAAGTTAAACATGTACAAGAGAAAAATGAAGAGAATTACACACTTTGACAAATTTGATATAAGAACATAATATAATGCCCCCTAGCCTCCCAGTTGAAGTCGGAAAAGACAACAAAACTATCAATTCTTTCTTCAAAGACCAGAAACAGAAACCCAAAGGCCAACAGATAAGATATAAAGGAACATCTGATGAAGTGAAGTAAAATCCTTATGTCTGTGTTCACAGCCCTACAGTTTAGATAGGTTTCCATAGTTTAACAGAAGCAGCAGTGAAGATATACGCAGTAATGAAATAGCTGCGCTGTCAACCAAGATGCAGAACCTCTCTCCCTCAGAACTGACAAAGCACCTGAAGAAATCATGTGTGGAAAATACAGTCAGTATTTAAAGATAGCCTCAAGGAAGACTCAGACTGACATCTCTGTTGTGCAAATTAGTAAACAATGTAATCAAGAATAAAATTAGTGGACACAAACAAATAATATACTGGGAAAGATTCAACCTGACTGTTGTGAAAGCAAGTCCCGCCCTGCAAAATTAATGGAATTCTTTGACAGTATGAAGTAGTATAACATGGATAAAGCAAGTCCTGCCCTGCAAAATTAATGGAATTCTTTGACAGTAGAAGTAGTAGAACTCTAAACAACAGAGTATATCGGAGATTCCAAAAAGCTTCCAGAAGTCCCTCACTTAACTCTTGAGGTAACTAAGCAACGAAGTGAAAAGAGGAAAAGTTTTTGCATGGAGAAATAGCTAAGAAACAGCGATAAACTGTCCAAGCAGTTCCCACACTGAAGAAGGCCACCACAGGAATCCTGCAAAAAATTTGCATTGGTTTATGCTGTTCTATATATTCACAGATTACCTCACAAAGGAGATTGAGTAGTTGACAATACAAAGTTACACCAGGCACTGAAGATGAGGGCTAGCTGAAGAATTAGGTAAGGACTGTGATGTACAATAGGCAGAAGCAATGATTATAGATTAATGCAAAGCAAAGCCTGTGTCTGCAGGCATGAGGAAATTGTGGGTTCCCATATAGAATCACAGGCTCAGAGCTAATAATTGCCACCCACAACAATATCTGGATACATTACAGTTTACTTCAGATCATTTGGATTGCTCAGTGCTATATATGGATCAATAAATAGTGAAAAACAAACAGAACACTGTCGTGACAGTGTACAGAATTGACTTGTGCCTGTATTTCAAATCCTGTGTGCAGGCCTAGCACTCTTTCCTTAAAAAAAAAAAAACCAAACAAAAAACCACAACAAACCCACAACTAAGAAATTCAAAAGATCCAGTAAATTATAAAAGAGGTCAGACAAATGCAAGTTAAAAAAAGCATGGAGTTCCTTCCATACGATCAGTCTGGAAAAGAGGCTACTTGTAGCAGAGAGGGGAAATAAGACAAAGGCCTATAAAATGAATGGCTTGGAGAAGTTGCATACAGATTGTTCACTGTCTTGCCCAACATAAGAATGAAGGGGCAAAAGACACTAGCTGAAGGCAGGCTCAAAACTAACAAAAGGGGGTGGCAGGTACAATTATAATCAAGCTGAACTTGACACAGGATGTTGTTGACTCAAATGTTGACATAGGTTGCATGACACAGGTAGACTGTGTAAAATCATAAAAAGGAAATACACTGAAAGTAATTAAATACAGAAACATAATCCAGGTAGCACAGGCACAGAGCAGAAAACAAGCAGAAGAGCCTGGTACATCCAAACCTAATACTGCTATAATAAATGTAGTCCACATCAAGAATGCTGTTTCCAAAGGCTTTGTAACATACGATAAAATACTAGCCGGCCAGCAATTAAAAAGATGAATGCTAGAGGATGAAAGGCACTTTACAGAGCCCTTTACAACTTTTATTTCCTATCTACTATCAGATATCTATCATCTAGGGATGGCTAATTAGACACTACCATCCACTGTTATTTCGGTATATATACAGAAGATTTCTAAAGTGGCATTAGATACTAATTTATACAAGATCAAACAACTTACACCTTAACTTCTTGAATTTTTGACTATTCCTCCTTCTACAGCTAGCTGTTATTTGTTCAGAACAATCTGTTATACCATTTCATTAAGGACAATACAACTCTATGTAACTTGCTTCATGAAATTCTAAAAATAAACTAAGGATAGACAGCAACTCCCCTCAGCTCTGCCTTAGCCCTTCAATCATACAAGCCTAAACCGTTTTACAACTGTAACAAAGGAGATTGCAAATCTGAAGAGAGATGCACAATTTCATTAAGATGATAGGCTCACATTTCATCAGTTTCCCTTCCCGTGTGTGGCTTCTCATAGCAGATGCCAACCCTTCTTCCTCTCCTCAATTTTCAGGAAGCAGAAGGACTAGAGTAACAGCAGCCATATATCCTGGTGAGCCAACTCATTTGTCCCCCACAGACAGTACCTGCGCAAAGCCTTCTTGATGGCTCTAATGCTATTTTCTAACTCCGATCTCTCCCAGATGAAATACAACTCTTCAAGTCATACCAGAATCAAGCAAAGAAAGTCAGCACTAAAAGGCTTGCAAGTGCATATCTATCAAAGGCAAGTATTAACAACTCTGCCACTCCCTCCCATCGTCCTGCGTTCTGGGCACGGCCCCCAAAGAGGGACAAATTTTTCTTCACATGTTATGTAATCTACACATGTATTAACATAACATTAATTTCTTACAGAACACAGACTTGAGTACTTTGCATGGCAGCAAAGCAAATGTAAAATAGCTAGATTTCTTAAGTCATCAGTACATACCCTTTAAAACATTCTTCCCATCCTACTTTGCCCAAATTCTTAACAGCTATTTTTTTCCTGTAGCATTCCACATACATTAGCCATCACTGATGCTCTTGTGATTCTCCCCGACTCCATGTTAAATCAAGTGCAAGTTCAAAGATGACAATATTAGACTCAGATGAAAGAGTTAATTAATTGTTACTCCCCAAGGAGTCCATTCTTTGAAAGCATTCAAAATAGGTCTACATCAGGGAACAAGTAATGGTAAACTAATTTCACTAATTATTAACAGATTTAAAACGCTCATGAGAAACTTCCAAGAATGGTTATTCCAAATTTACTTCTGAAGGAGTAATCTGTCTACAAAAATAAATTAGCACTATCTTATGATGGAGAAGTGATTCCGTAAGCTTGGCATACGTTCATTTTAACTCTGACAAATGTCAGAGAATCCATCTGTCTCTCAGTTTTAGATAGCATCCACATCCTTTGAATATGAAACAGTTGGGTTTTTTAAACTCCTTTTTTAGTAATTCATGCCCTGACAGTTCACCAGGTGTAAAATACTGAATTATCTTAAAAAGAGTGGAGTTGAAGATTTTTAAAGAGTATGTTAATATAAAATTTTTCTGCAACACTATAAGAAGTGTGTCTTATACACCAGCAAGACACAATTTTTTAACCTGCTATACCTGTGGGGCCATTTTTTCTGGTTTAAAGTTTCACAGTGGACAGAAATTACAAGAATGACATTAAATTTGCAGTAAAGGCAAATACTATTTGAGTAACTAAAGTAATATAGTTTATTCCTACAATCTAAGCTCCTTTTCCTATTACTCTTACATATGGAATTTTTATGTGGCCCACTGGCAGAAGCAGTCATAACAAACCTCCAAAAATGACCACAAGTCAGAGTTTGGTTAAGTTTACCAAGGATGAATCCAGGTACAAATTAGCTCTCTTTGCTAAGCTAGCCTATGAGTCTAATAGCTGAACCTTATTCACATTCTAGAAAAAGAATATTTTCTAGAAAAAAAGTCAAGTAAACAAGTACCCGGTTTTCTGCATCTGGAGGTACCATTTACAGATATGTTAAGCTGACATAAAGTAATATTACTTGTCAGTGTTTCAGTCCTTTCTAAAGTCATCTTTCACTTACGAAAAGATGCTTTTACCTGTTGATTTTCATTTACGAACACTCCAGGAATAAGACTGTTGGAAAAGTTCTATTATTAAAATTATCTGGGAGTTGTTATATAGGAAATAAAGCTCCAATACATTGAAGCTCCCACATTAATGTTTTAAACAAACTTTAAGAAGCTACTGATAAAATTAAATGCCGCAAGTTTTTTCCTATTGATTGCTCAACCCCAAAAAAGAGCTTCAAACACCTGCAACAAGAATTTTAAATTCACTCCCAGAGAAAGACATACTGGAAAATGCCTCATGCTCCAAACTTGGTGGAGGCATGGGTACCCATCTCATCCTCACTTGGCTGAACACAGTCTGTGAGTACATTTCACATAGCTTAGGATCACAT
This sequence comes from Chroicocephalus ridibundus, assembly GCF_963924245.1. Lineage (NCBI taxonomy): Eukaryota > Metazoa > Chordata > Aves > Charadriiformes > Laridae > Chroicocephalus > Chroicocephalus ridibundus. The sequence continues at coordinate 38,896,352 of NC_086287.1, forward strand.
GACTTCTTTTACATTACCCTTAAATACACTTCTATTATTGAATGTGGTGTCTTTATAGTATTTAAAAAGCCGCCTTAGTTCATACTGAAGCTCCTTATCCTGGGACCAACATAAAAAAAACCTGTTACATTTCTTTAAAAAGGCTTATTTAAATTATTCCAATGGAAATATATTGAAAAGAGAAGTTTCAAAACTGGGTGTGAGAGAGAACTGTAATAACATGTATGTATCAGTATACTCACATATAATTTTTTAAATATATAAATCTAGAATATTTTAACAATATTATTTCTAAGCTATTATAATGAAGTTCTGAGTTATAAAGTTTAGGAATTCAAACCAACGGTAATTTGAGTTCAATGAAATAATATTATAGACATTTTTATCAAAACTAGATGCACTGATAACAAGAAATTAAAGTGACAGCTTTTGACTAGAACAATTTGGGTAACTATCCTTTTTTTCCTTCCCTGATTACAGACTGAGAAGGAACAAAAAAACCCAAGGGAGTGGGAAAAGCAAAATTCATGTTCCAAGAAGAGATGGAAGAAAGCTTTTTTTTAAGCAACTGACTTAAAGTTGCTTCAAAGCACAGCATGTTACAAAAACAGCAACAAAAGTTTCTAAAACTACCTCCCAACCTCTCTCCTTAACAGATCTCACTATCCAGAATTTCTGTACTTTAGATCTACATTTGACAACATGCCAAACCCGCTCCAGCACAACAGTGGAAAAAAAATAATACATTACATCTGAAGGCCTTTTAACAAAGTAATTAATGCAGGATCCGATCTTCAAGCATCTAAAGACTCCCCACCCACCCACCCACCCCCCTCCCCTTTTTTCCCCGCTGGAATCTGTCACACCCAGGGAATAAAAATCCGCCAGCAGGCCTCGCACCCGGCTGGTCACCCTCCCTTTCGGTACCACTAAAGGCTCTCCTTCTCTCCTGCCATTTATCTGCCACGGCACGCGCCTGCTCCGAGTTCTGGATGAAGCCACCGTTTTAGAAAAAGACAAAGCCGCCAGACCTCGCTGGCTGCAGCCTGCGAGCACCGCAAACAGCCGTGCCGCAGGCCGCCCGGTGGGCCCGGGGGTGTCCCCGCTCCGGCACGGCCGAGGGCTCGGCGGGGGCCGCCGCGCGTCCCACCGGGCGGGGAGCAGAAGGCGGCGGCCCCGCCGCCCGCCCGCAGCCCCCGCCCCCGGCCCGCACGCCGGGCGGGGCGCCCCGCAGCCGCACCTGGCCCCGGCGAGGCAGAGCGCGGCCCGGACGGCGCCGCCCGCCCCGTTCCGCTCCCCCACAGCCGGCAGCGAGGCGGAAGGCCTCGCCGAAGATCCCTCCCGTCGCCGGTTTCTCAGCGGCCGGAGACGCGCCCCAGCTCAAGAGGGGTCCGCCCGCCACTAGGGACCGCCGGCCAACAGCGTCCGCTTCTCAGCCGCGGCCCAGGAAGCCTTCGCCCTCATTCACTCACCCGCTGCTCATGGTACCGGGCCGGGCCACGCCGAGGAGGGAGGAAGAAGCGCCACAGAGTCCTACCGCCGGGGCCCAGCGCCCGGAGCCTGCGCCATTCAAACGGCGCCGCGCTGCATGCTGGGCCGCGCCGCGCCACGCCCCACCGCCCGCGCCGCTCCGGGCAGGCGGCGCCCTCTGGCGGCCGCACCGCCCGCACCGCCCAGGGGCCCGGCCCGGCCCACCCCGCACGGCCCGCCCCTCACGGCCCGCCCTGACTCGCCTCCCGCGGCGGCCGGGGTATGCGGTGAGGTTGTTGGGGCTGCTGGCTCCCTGGTTTGGCGAGGTCGTTCGTTAGCGCAGGGCTGCCCCCGCCCAGGCTGCCGCAGCCGTCCTACCTCAGGCCTCTTCCGGCCTTCCCGAGTGCGCCCCGGGGCCGCCAGCCGCCTGGCCTGGCCGTGCCTCACCTGCACTGGTCGCGTCCAGCTTCTCGTTGGGAAAAGCTGCTCGTCCTCCTCCACCTCCCTGCCCGGAGCGGAGCCTCCTCAGGCCGGGTTCAGGCCGCCTCCCCGCTGCCCGGGTTGCCGCCAGTCTCTCGGGCCTTCACGCTGCAGGCGCAGCGGCAGAGAAGGGGCAAAGGCCAGGCCAGGCCACCTCTTAATCTGGCTCAACAGGCGTCACGAAGGCCTGCAGCTGTCACCACCACCAGGGATGGCGAGTGCGGGGTTACGTTCCAGCTTGGCGCTGCTCCGTGCAAAGAAAGCTTGCTGGTGTCTAATTTTCCTTCAATGTTTATATTGTATCGGGAACCTTGCAGCCCTCGCTCCCCGCCGTGTCTGCAGGCTCCTAATGACGAAGCGCGGTTGTGAGTGTGCTGTGCTTGGACTGGCTGAGAAATCCGTGCTAGCTCCAGATTATAGCTGAGTATGAATAGCTTTAGTATTCCTGAGGCTTGGGTGTTACTAAGATTCTCTCTTTGATCTGGTATAGCAACTCAGAACATACCTAAAGCCAATGAGAAAAATGGCTTGTTTTAGTGATAAACGGGGGGAAAGGTGTGATTTATTCCACATTTCCCCTTACTTTGCTCCTCCTTCCCATCATAAATTCTGACCTGAAGTGTGTTATTTTCTCATACAACCTCACAGCATCCCTGTAAAATAGACTTCATCTGTCCCTGTTACAGTCATATAAGTTTTGGCTTGGCTGAAATTTTTTTACCTAGCCTACCGTAGTCTCAATTTTGGGGGATGAGAGGGCAGGCTTTGACAAATTACATCCTTTCTTCAACAAGTTAACTGGGCATGACAATTTAAGTTGTAATTTGGTTATTAAATCGTTTCCTCAGTGGTGTTTGAACAACTCTGAGACTATCTGGATTTAATCAGAGGCTGCATTAGCACTTTTTTTTCATCTTATGGTATCATCAGATTTTAAAACAAGGTCATACAGAAGATACCAGCTTATGACACAAAACTGCTATACAAAAGAAAACATTTGATAGCATTAAAAATGAGCTGCAAATATATAATCAAGTCCTTAGGTTAGGTAATATTTAATTTCGAAAGTTTCATAACCATATCGATCTTAAACGTTGTTAGAGCCTTTCACCGTCATTCTCCTTTTGACCCAAAATGCCCTGGTGCTTAGAAATCCATTCTGATTTCCAGTCTAAGTTTATTCATGTCCTGTTTATTTTTCTAATGCCAATATTATCATATAGTTTAAACAACTGTCACCTTCTATCATGTCTGTTTGTCATAAGAGAATAATTTCATCCTCTCAACAATTTCATTTTGCTAGCCTATTGCAGGATAGCTTTTCTGTTTGCTTAATCATCCTGATGTCACTTTTACCTTCATTTTTGCAGATGTTGCTGTTTCAGTTCAAGCTGTCCTGTGTGCATAGAGTTTAATATATATATGGTTCTCTTACTCATCTGAGCACTTCAGCTGCGGCTATCCAGGTACACATGGTCAATAAGGGTTTTTAAAAATTATTTTCTTAGAGCTGTGTGTACTGACAAAAAAATTGTAGCAAGGGAAACAGATGATATGTTGTTTTAGAGAAAGTGACAATTACCAGATGATGCACACTTGAAAGTGTTTGGGCTTTCCAAAACAGACCTTTCTTGTGAAGTTTGTCAGGAGCAGATAGATACCAAATGGATTTTAGAAGATTGCCAGCTGTGTGTGGCTAAGTTGGATGCTGACACTAGACAGTGGCAGAAGTGCTTCTTATGTGATGTGATCTTATGTTTAGCTTTTAAAGGGCAGAGCAACTGGTTTGTTCAGTCAGGGTTGCCAAACAGAATAATGTTTTTGTTACTGGGCCTGGTTATTAAATACCTCTTCTGAAAAGAAGCTGTTCTGCAAGTCCACATAGGGGTCAAATTTTTGTAATAGTAATGTAATTTCTGTCAAGGGCCCAGTTCTGCTTTCAGAAGCACACAAGCTGTACCCTGGCTACTTAGCAATGACCATGGACCATCTAGCTGCTAATAGTAACAGGTTAACCATCCGAGGGCTCAGCTGCAGTAATTTCCATTAAGAATTCCCACTTCTTTTGTGTATCTTCCTTCAATTCTGTTTTTGGTATCATACTTTTACCTGTTTTATATTGCTATCTGGGCCTGGAAAAACAGTCCTCTTAGCTAAGCATCCTTATACCTTTTTTAAATACCCTCCTTAGCCTATTTTTTTAACTTAGTTTTTGCTGCTGTCTTCTCTAAATTAAAGAAAAAAATCAGAGTTTCTTGTATTAACTGCAAGGTACTGAAAATTCATATTCTTTTTTGAAACTTTCTTTTCCAGCTCCACAATCCTTTTCATGCTTTTTTAATTTGTGTAAATTTGGCCGGTAGAGGGAAGATGTAATGTTGCTGCTTCTGGACAGTGCTAATAGAGGAGTGCCACTATACCCCACTTTTAGGGGGGTAGGATACTTTTGACATGTTTGAAGTTTGCATCAAGAAAATGGTACTTCTCTAACATTGCTTATTTTAATTCTCTTGAGTCAAATTTGCTGCACTGGTATAAACAGGGGATTTTAGCAGAAAAGCTGCATCACCCTTATTATTGAAACTGAAGAAACAATCTCATGCTTTTTAAATAATTATTTGCAATAAATTCAAACTTCAAACAATTGTAGCTGCAATTCTAATACAGAAAAATGTATACTTGAGAAATTTTAATATTTTAAAATTTTTTGCAAGGCCTAATTATGTATTTTCAAGGAAAAGAATTACCTGTGAGAGACTCCGGTTTAAGTAATCTACCTTAGAACACTGCTTTTTACTACTACTACTACTATGACACATATCGTGATGTGATAGGATGTCTTTATGGACAAAAGATGGGGTGTTTTCAGTCCTTAGAAACATCATGGTTGTAAATAAATTAAGCAGGTAATCATAAAAAAACCCGACCAAGCACTTGTATATATACTGCATGACTTTCTGTACCGGCCATAAGTGAAGCTGTATGAAACACGAAGTGAGGAATGAACACTGGGACATCTAAGGTAGCACCAAGGAGCTATGCTATGCTTACCCTTTCCCCTCTCTCAAGGTCAGATTTTGTACAGTTACTTTCATGATTCATTTGTAAATGAGTTCTTTGTGCACCGCTTGACAGATTTGAATAGTTAAATCTTCCAGGAGGGTAAAAGAATCTAACTAGATAAGGTAATCATGGTGTAATAGGATTTTGTAAGATCATGATATGTAATCTGAATCATGTTTTTCTGCAGGAGCAAAAGAATATAGATCCAAATAAATGCAGATCTAACATACAGAAATGTAAACATATCTACATATAAAATACAGCCTACTAGCTCCTTCCTCTTGTGTTCTCGTATTTTCAAAATTTATATTGGTATTAAAACACATTTGCGTTTTTAAAGAATTTCAGTGATTGAATCTGGATATAGACAAGCTCAGGAGTTCTTTAAATTGTTTCCTTTGCAGTTACCTTGAACTCCAGATTATATGTTTGGTGTCATCTTCACAAGTGTAACAGTAGTTCCTCTGGCAATTTGTGGTGGAAAATAGAAATTTTGGTAGTGATTTTGGATGCAACAGGTAGTCTAATGTATAAAAATTAAAAGCTTGACTACACAGCAAAGCAAAGTACTTGTTCAAAGGCAAAGAAAATTGTAAGAATAGGATAGATAAGTTCACTGAAAAAATCTAGTTCTGCTGTTCAGAACTGATCAAGACTGTGTTGTGTTATACTGATAGAGTGATTTTTTTTCTGAAACCTGCAAAAGAGAGATGCATCTTTGTATTTTCTGTCTTTCATTTGTGTTTGCATTTCCTTGTTATGATGCCCTCCCCCTTTTTTCCAGATTGCATTTCTCATGAGCAGCCTACTTGTATTTTCTATTTTTCCTAATATTTTACCTGCAGTAAACTTTTCCTTTCAACTGTTGCATAAGTAGTACTATCCCAAGTGATGTTGTTATTTTACCAGCCTTGCTTCTTTTTTATTCCTCCTTAGGTAGAATTTAAATTTGATAAAGTGTACTGACATTTACGGATCTTCTTTTAGATCTACCCAGTAGATGTCTGGGATGTGTAGTAGATGGGATATTTGAGGGGGTGGTAGTTACTTCAAGACTATTAACTGTTTAATCTTTAGCCTGCAGGTGGGAGGCAGGATGGCTCAGGCAGTTGGTAATGGGATAAAGCTTTTCACCTCTGAATTGAAAACTCTGGGCCAGCTTAGTAGAAACAGAATATTTCCACCATCTGGTGTCTGGTCAGCGACCCATATGAGAAATCAGTAGTCATCCCTGCTACTGGTGAACAGGTTTACAATTAAAAAATCCCAACAAACCCACTGTGAGAATGATTGCACCACAAACAGCTCCAAATGAACATGAGGACTAAAAATCACACTAGAAACCTAATGGTCAGGCCTCAACACACTGAAGGGAGCGTAGGAAAATTTGTCAGTGTGTGCTGTCAAGAGATGCTGTTTCACTGGCAATAGTCAGTTTATAGAAAGGTAGCTTTTTAAAAAGCAAACAACTGATAATTTTTGGCTGAAAATGACAGCAGCTTGTGAGAAAAGTGACTTGATTTTTCCAAGATGCGAAAAAGCAGATATCAACATCAGAATCCTTTCTGGTTGGCACGTGATGGCAGTACTTAAATGGGGCGTAGTTCAACTGAAAGAGATGCTTCATTCAAATGTGAAAAGTTTTTGCCTTATTGCAATCTGAGACAGGGTAGCTCAGGCTGACTTAATGGATAGTAAGTTATGAATCACTATGCCACGCTGGAATTCTTTGTAACATAGCACTTCTGAACGCTGCATCCGTTTTCTGTTTTAGAAATAGTCAGACATAATTATAGAATCTGTGAATTGGGCTAGTGTCTGAATTTCTTTAATCTTCTGAAACAATTTTCTATGTGAACAAAAAAAGCCAAATTCAATAGCCACTTAAGAGAGAAAGAAAAAAAAACCCTACTGTAATTTAAAAAAAAGTTATATTGAAAATTATTATCTGCAACTCTAATCTTTTATTTTAATATGAAAATCATACATTAATACTAACCACTTTAGGGCTTTATTTAATTTTCCTGAAGCAAAACTATGCTTTTAGGGTGATAATTTTGAGAGAAACACCTAGGCCTTAATAAAGAGATTTAAAAAAACGTATGAAGAATTTGGGATCTGATTTTCTGGGTTGCTAACACCGTTTTTTGTTTGAAGTCAGACTTGTGAATGACGATCATCATAGTTTCACACCCATAACGAATAATACACTATGCATTCATCTTCGCAGAAAAAACTATGCTGTTCCATGCCGTGCACGGTAAAAATGAATGAAAAGGTAGTGGTTATTTTTTTGCTGCTTTCCCGCCGCTGACCAGGAGGTGGTGCCCAGAGACCGGCCCTGCCCGGGTCCGCCCCGCAGCCCAGCGCCCTGCGGCTCCGCGTGTAAGAAACCCGGCTGGGGGATGAGTTTCAGCGGGATTTCCTTAGGCCCAGCAGCACGGTTCAGTCAATACGGTTTTAGTTGAGGTTGGGTATGTCTTTGGAAAAGATGGAATAGCAAGAAACATACATCTAGAACATACGTATTTTATTAATTTGTTCTCTCTTGTCTTAGCTTTGTGTTTTGATTCCTTTTTTCCAGTTTCTTGATGCATTTACATGCTTAACACTTCCTTCTTGCTTCATTTTATTCTCTTTCTCAGTAACTGATTCTTTCTTCTGCCTGTTCCCCTTTACCATCTCATGCTTTTTCTTTGTCTCCTGAATTTCTCCCAGATAGCCTTACTGAGATGCGCAGATGCTGTTTTTTTTTAAAGATTAAAAAAAAAAAAAGGAGAGCTATCATTAAGTTATATGGCAGTAACGTCAAATGAAGGTTGATGTCTATTTTTCAAATGTTATTCTTTTGCATGGCTTTGCTGAAATTGATATTCTCTTGCAATTGGGAGTGCCTGTTTCATAAAAAAGAGCCACCCTTTTTATTCATTTATGTTTAGTGTCGTATACCTATGGTTATCTCATGGTTGTTTTATCTTCTGTCAACTTCCTACCTCATGAGCATGGCATAACCCAGGCATCCTAACCCTTGAATATTTTTTCTCATCCTCAATATTGAGAAACAGAGCCTTTAGATTTTCTTTGGAACAAATGTAGTGAGTTAATTCTCACTATTAATAGCTTATAAGGGCAGTAGGCTTTTAAAATAAACAAGCTTTGTGAGCTTTGTAAAGTGTTGTAACTCAGAGTGGCATAAGGTAAAGACTGGAATAGATTTTCCATGTGTATGGCAGGAATCTCCAGATTTCAATAACAGGCTGTGGTGGGTGTGATCTCACTGATGGTTTGTATACCGGGATTTCACTTTCATAGCAGCTACAGAGTACATAATGACTTTACATTTTGGGATACAAAGTTGGCTAAGACATTTCACCTCAAATATGTGCTTGTTTTCTTAGTTCTTTAATCTCAGAAACATGGAGATCTTTTTAAAAAAAAGTCTCTCCCGATTCAGATACTGAATAGCAAACAAATACATCAAAATCATGTTGCCTTCAATTGCAACTATTTTATTTAACAATTCTTGTTATAAAAACTTTACTGAATCTACTATATTTTTTGTGCTGCCTTCTATACCTTCATTCTCTTCAGTTTAATTTATTTATTTCTCCCTTTAATCCTTCCACGTCCTTAAATCTTTTGGTTCAGCCTAATCCTTCAAATCCTATAATTACTCAAACAAAGCATTTTAACCTTGTGGCCTTCCTGGACTCTTGCCTATTGCTTATGACGTGTAGGTCTCGCTTGACTAATGATGTTTACTGCTGCGTTTTCTTTCCTAGGATACTCATGGAAAATTTCATGCCACATAGCTCCCGTTTATAGCAGGGCTCAGAGTCACAGTATTACTCTGAACTTTGTAAAAATTGTAGTGGCTGCTTTCTACTATTAGAACAATTGCTTCTTTTAGTCAGAATTTATAGTTAACCTTGATGTAATCGCAAATAATAGAAGTCCAAAGCCTAGATTTTGATTTCAAGTAACTATTCCCAGGTTCTTTGTGTCTGTGTAAGGTGTATAACCAGTTTAATTCAGGCATCTAAGAGTGACAGCACTTTATAATACTATGTTGGGTTACCTGAATATTTTTCTAAACACTTCATGAACCCATTGTAGTAATTTCCTCTAGGAAATTCTGAACAGTAGGGTGAGGACACTGGTTTGTGGTACTTATAGTTTTTCGTGTAAGTTATATTTGTAAAGAAGTAGTCAAGCTTTTACTTATTTAATTTAAATTTATTTTATTTTATTTTTTGAAAGAGTAGGGAGCAGGCCAGGCTCTGACTAAAATTAATCAGTGCTTTTGTTAATAGGAGTGATATTTAAAAAGATTTTATGTAATGCTATTAAGGGGAAAAAGGAAATAAAGGTATGACAGGAATTTTAGAAAAAGGTTACAAATTTTAATGACATATGGTGCTGAGTGAAAATGACTTGTTGGCAGTGGTGAAAGCAAATGTTAATGTCTTAAGGGACTGGGTGATAGTAAGGTTTAAAAGGTGCAGAGGAGAAAAGGATATAGAGACAGAAAGAGAGTGGAAAGATATCAGAGAGATATCAAGAAGAGGGGTATCAAATTAAACATGTGAAAGTACAGGAAAACAAATACCTGGAATGTGATTAATAGAAACGAGTTGGCCTAAAGGAATAAAGGAAGTATATATGTCTATCTATAAATTTTGTATGTAGTTGAAAACGCTCTATTAAATTTCCTGATTCTAACTGAAAAAAAAATTCTATTTTCAACATTAAGCATCTATGTTAGGGAAAAATTCTAAACTGTTTTGAATATCTTGTGTAGTGAGAAAGGTATATTTCTTGATAAACAGAAAAGTCATGAAATCCGCATCTGTATTCCGTGTTCAGCTGTTCAGAAGCTGTCACAGTGTGTATGTACACATGGTTATACAGAGATGTACATAGATATCTTGAATCCTATAAGCTCAAATAACAGGAGACTGTGGTTGTTACTGTTTTTACGACCTGTGAGCAAAATTCTCTAGCAAATGTTTGAGCCACAGTTTCTGGTCCTGAACTCTGTGCCTTTTATGTACAGTTTATACATCACATATCTACCAGATGTATATTGAGTGATTTTCTTCTAATGTATTACTTTAATCTGCTTAAACAAACCATGGAAGCGTTTATAAAAATAAGCTGGGATGAGTTTTAGGCACCAGAGTCTTGCATGTCTGGACTTGACACAGATTTATGGCTTTACCTTTTCCAACATGTCTTTGAGAGAGGTTCTGCCTAAGAAAATATGAGTTCTCCTTATAAGGCACACTAAGCCCAGCTGGAAACAACAGAATACCTGGAACTATTTTCTCAATACTGTTTCTTGGGAGAGTGTTTTTTCTGTCCTTGAGTAACTGAGCCTAAGCTATTGAAAATGAAAGGTTTGTAAGCCAGCTGTGCCTTTTTTCCCTTTCCTTTTTTCTCTTTCCATTTTTTTTTTTATATTTAGAATAAACAGACTTCCAAACTCACTTTCCCATCCCCTCCCCTTCCCCAAAAGACATAATTGTAGGTAACAGAAGGGGGAAAAAGTGTGATAAGAGATAGGATGTGGGAGAAAAGGCATTTCCAGGGAAGAGACATTAAAAAGACATGCACCGTACAATCTGCAGAGGAGACATACGAGCTCAGATTTCCTCCCAGCGAAGTTAATGAGAGCAGAGCTGTCTTGTGAAAAAGCTTACTAATTAATGAAAAGCATTGAGAAAGATACAGTATCAGGCATACATTGCTTGTATTCCTAAATGCAATGAGAAGATTAAAGAAACTATGAAGCAGCAATTAAAATGCAGATGCTATGGCAAAATATGTAGGTAGAGAAAATACAGTTTTTTAGACCAAGCTAATACTGTTGAAAAAATGGCCACCTTTGGGGACACATACATCTTTTGTGCATGTGAACCAAGCAAACAAATGTCTGTATCGGCACAGATTAACCAAGCAGTTGAGTTCGCCTCTGCAGGATGTTACTTAGACAAACAGCGCGATATGATGTGATATATTATAAATGAGAACAGGTTTTCAGTTAGACTAAGGTTAAAATCTTCCAAATACTGATAATTTAAGGGATAAGATTGTAATTGCTAGGAACATGAAAAACATGGCACCATTCTAATACTGCTGTCAGACCCATTATTTTCCTCTTTCCTTTAGCATTTGTCACTGCTGATAAAAATACCCTAGATTTACTGAAAATACCCTTGGCTACTACATTACTTGACTGTCTAAGAGAACTCATGGTGACTGCAATATTTTTGAGTTTGCCATTGCTTGCATGAAATTATTACGGCTGTGAAAAGAAGCTATAAGTGAATTAAATCAATTTAAGGGCCAGCCATACTTGTTCACAATGAGCAGTATTGAATCCCTGCAGCCTTTTTAGTAATAATCATCATAGGCATTGTACACAACGAACATCATAAGTGTACCATTATTAGAGCAACAAAACATCAGTCTGGTTTCTTCATTTTAGACTTGTTTCTTGCTGTTAATCAGGAGTAATTTGTTAAGTGAGCAACAAGTTCTGGGATATTTTCCTCTTTTCACTAAATGTTAGCCACAGTACTTTAACACACAAAATCCTCTGTGTCTGTTCTACAGCTTAATCTCGTACACATCCTAGCCTTGTCTTCATAGCTCTTTCTTGTTGATTAGTTAACATCTTCTTACTATCTTTGTTAAAGCCTGTCAAGACAAAAAATGGCAATTCTTCAGGGGGTTTTGATTTGACTAGTTTTTAAACATTTACTTCGTTTCTGCAAGCGTTGGCTATGACGTGATGAATGTTTTGCCACTTTTCTAAATGGTGACGAGATACTAGGTTTTGATTTTATCCTTTTAAATCTGGCTCCATTGTAATCCTTTCTGTGGCTGTTTACTCTTCTGGATCTGTATTTTGCAGTGTTTCCTTTTTTGGCTACAGTTTTTCCAGTTTGGGTTTTAAAAGATCATATGGATAACTTGCAGGCCGAGCTTTTTTCTTTTAAGTAAGGGAAATAAGTCTTCAAGCAATGTGATTTAGTATTGTCACATTGTAGGCTACATATTCTGTTCTCTACATGGTTCACTTCCATGAGATATAGATTTGGAAGATCCATAAATAAAATTATTCTTCTTCCTATCTCTTTTATTATCTTTTTTTTTTTTGCTGTGTATCTGCCATACGGATTGTCCCCGCAAAAAGGGGAGGGAGAGCTGCAAAGGGTCTGTGTGGGAACCTCCAGACATCATCTGCATGTCGTAGAATCCATCTATTTTGGTCTGTTGCTATGGGATTCTTTGCACTTCTCTGCAATAAGTATGGAGAGTTGCCTCCTCCTCATTCACATTTTAATAGTGTGTCTTGTGGTGTATTTAATGGCAATGGCATTCTTACACTGTCACATTACTATATCTCAGACAATACCTCTGTTTTCGTTTTTACTTATATTTTGCAATGCTGTCAGTCTTAGAGAGTTTTTTTAAACATAAATTCTGTGTCTGTTGATCGAAGAGAAGCTTTGTGGAGACTTCAAAAGCTATTTCTGTTATTTGCTGATTTATTTAAAAACGTAAGGATTCAAAGCAGATAGTTTCTGCCAATCTTTGTTAAAGATACAGGGCTTGTTTCTATTCAGGGTTGTCTACTTGATGCCCTGTGCTCCGTAGGAGAAAATTTGTCATAACTTAAGTAAAACAGTTATTCTCAGAATCAGATTCAATAGACTACATAAGCTGTTTTTAAGCTGCAGTGGAATTAAAATGTGAAATACAACCTAAAATGCTGCGGTTGAGACAGTCCCCATCCAACAGTGAGCAAAAATAGAATGCAGCTGTTTGTTAGCCTACAAACGTGTATCCAGGCCTGCAAAAAAAGAACAAGGTGAGGTACTGCAGTACTGTATCCTAACAGTCTCATCTTATAACTCTCTCTTCTCCTGCACCTGTACTGTTTGTTTCTCTCTTCCTTCAAAGTATAAAAAATTTAATTCCAGGCCCAAGTGAACTCAGACATGTCAAAAAGAAGCCAGTTCTAACTAGTTTTTATTGTACTTTACTTCTAAGCCTGTTATTCTGCATCACTCCACATGGTGTCTTCATGGACTGTAAATCCTTAAAAATAATTCAGAAGCTCGTTCCCTTCGAATCCAGCCTTTCATTCTTCTTTCCTTCTCTTCCATGCAAATACATATTAACGCACAGTTTGTGTCTGACCCAGTTGTGCACTTTACAAGATTTAAAGCTGTTTACTTCGAAGGCTAGATTTTTTTGTGAAGGAAGGTGAGCTAGTAAATGAATAACTTTAAATTGCTTCAGGGAGTTAAGACCACTAGGAGAATCTGATTTTATTTTTGAAGGCTTGAAGGGATTCTTTACTTTCCAAATACATTCAGAAGCAACGTTGTTCAATGTGCTGCTGTAGGTGGTCTTCCTGAGTAAGTTAGTGGAAGGCAGTGGGTGAAGAATTCCACTTCAGGAATTCTTCCTGGAAAAGGTCAGAGGAATGGAGTTTGTTCAGCCTGGAAAGAAGGCTTGAGGGGTCCATTAGGAGTCTTTCAGTACCTGAAAGGGTAGATATGATCAAGAAGGAGGTGCTCTCTTCTCAGGCATGCACAGTGACAGGACAAGGGGCAACAGACATAAGTTGCTTCGGGGGAAATTGTCTCTGGATGTAGGAAAGATTTTCTTCACCATGAGAACAACTAAACCATGGAATAGGTTGCTCAGAGAAGTAGTGGAATGTCCCTCTCAGGAATTACTCAAGACTTGGCTAACCTAATCTAAATCCCTGCTTTCAGGAGAAGTTTAGACCAAATCATCTCGAGAGCCGCCTTTCAACCTAGACTATTCTATGACTGCATGGTTCTTCCTGTTACCTAACTTGTAAATTCAAAGGTCTGAAATAATCTGTCGTTAGGGAGAAAAATCAAATATTACTTGTAGTGTGCTGGTGAATTATTGGGATAAGGACCCAAAGCACAGTGGTATATGATATATAGAAAGACAGAGACATACAGAAAGACATGCAGAGAGACATAAGACATACAAAAATAATATGATATATAAAAAATCATCCAGTCAGGCGAAGTTTTTCGCAGACGACTTCTACATTTTTGTGACAGCATCAGTTGCAGTGAATGTCGTAGTTACTGAGACTGTGGTAGGAAGGAAATAAGCTTCTCAAACACTTCCCAGACTTTAGAAAACCACTGTTTGCATTGGTGTTGGAGAAAGCGTCAGAGTACGTGGGTCATCTCTAATACTGAGAAAGCTGTGTCTTTTCACCTAATCTTGTAATTCAGATATTTGCTGTTTATAAAGCAGTGAGATATCAAGAATAAAATCATGTTTTTCATAGATAAGAACTGCCTAGAGACCTGGGTCAGCTATTATACAAGCTAAAAATGGTTTTGGCAGTTTTGTGTGTTTTTGGGTTTTTTTTAGAAGAATTTTAGGATGGAACCAAAAAAAAGAGAAGAGAGGGGTTTTTAAAAATAGGTGGCTAAAAGCATAACAGGTAGTAGTATGTTCAATTCTTTATGTACATTGAAATTAGAAAACCAGTGTAAGAAAGACTGGAAGTCCTCCAAAAATCAGGGTATAAACGCAGCATTTCAAAAGATCAAGGTGAATGTAAATGAGAGGTTTCACTGAATTAGTATTCATTAATAGTAAAAAAAGAGAAATGCCTACACTGCCTTTATTTGGTGTAGAGAAGGCTCTATGAAGCATGAAGCATAAAACTGTAAATTAAAGGGAAATGGATACATTTAAGAAATTACACCACAGCAAATTGCCAAGGACAATAAAAGACTTGTGAGCCACAAAAAGCAGGTGTCACTATGCCTTTTATGTATCCAGTCGCTGGCATTCCAGATCCAGAACTGTGTGTTATATACCTCGTCTCCCTCTCTGATGTATGGGAACATCAGAACCTTTAAATGATAATTCAGACATTTTTCACTCTGAATAGGGAGCCAAATCATAAACAATAAGTAGATGAATTTGCCTAAAATTCCATGCCTTAGTGGAGTAAGAATACTTCATATATGTGGCAGGCAAGTTCTTCACATATTGATCTCCAGTTTGCGTCTGCTGCTGTGAGCAAGTATTGTGACTGTAATGGTGATGGTGGTAGTGGGTTGATACTGTATACAGAGTCTTCCCTGCTGTGTGATAGGGCTCAGTGTCCCAATAGGTAGGCTGGGTAGGCGCTATAGCTCTGTTAGCTGTCTCTGCATTCTCCCAGTGTTTGCCCTGCCTGCTTCTAGGTATTAAAAAGATAGAGTATCCTGCACTAGTTTGTTTCAAAACTCTACTGCAAGAAGTGCCTATAATACCTGCTGGTTCAGAGTATTTTTTCACCTAGAAAGTGGTAGATATAGATTTGGTGCACTTAAGTGAATGGAGTTGAAACCCAGTTTTTGCTGCTATCCTGGAAAATGTCTTAGTCACCAAATTATTGGCTACACTGGTTGGAGGGCACTTTCTTGCTCCTCTGAAACTGTCTGACTGTAAAGAAATTCCAGGCTCTGGTATAGAATGAGAAAGCCCAGAGGGAAATATGCATATTTAGGGAGTATTCTGGCACTTGGAAGGTGTCAGTGCCTGTTTACATCAATGTCTCTGCTTTTTCCTTTAAGCATGCATTGTCATTTAAAATGCAAATAAAAAGATTAGGGAGCAAAGCATAGAATTCCCGTCCTCCCCACCCCCCAGCTGAAATCCCACTTTCCTGATAGTTTTCTCACCCTGACAGTCTTGCATTCCTTCCTGCATGGAATCATGCCACAGCTCCAGCAGGAAGGGAGGACATGGTAGCATCTGACAGAGGAGGCAGAGCTCTGAGTCAAAGCTTGTAAAAGTTCTTATTAATCTTGTAAATAGTTTTATTATAATAAAGCATAAATTAACTTACTTGCAAGACAGCAACTTTTAAGGAGGGAGGGAGTTCTCTCTCCAGGTCTTTGCTGGGATGAAAAGCTAGCTCCTGCTGCTTGTAATGAAAATGTTCCAGTTTCCTTAGGGAAAGAAACCTACAGTCATGCAAGATTCTTCCCCATGCTTCCTCCTTTCCAGTTACTTGTGGCATAAACTCACAGCAAATAATAGTAATTTTGTCCATCAAGATCTTAAATCCTACTGGGAACTTGAATAAATCACTGTCCACAGTGAAATAAATGACAAATCTTTCACTGTTATTGTTCAATAGTAGGTTAGGATTTCATGCTTGGGGTCTTTCATATTATGTTTTTGAAGTCTGGTCATCAGCTTGTGCAAAAGTCTATGCACAGTCATCTCATTCCTTTTGTTTCATAAATGTAGACACTCTATGTCAATGTAAAACCCTCTTAAAATTTTACTTGGTAATTTATCATTTTTTCTTCTCTTACCACTTCTTTATCACACGAGCAGACTTTTGTTCCAACTGCTTCAAGTGAAGTCCTTGAAGAACTATAATACGATTTAAATGAAAGCAGAATTGGGACTGAGACTCTTTTTCTCTGTGGTTTTGAGAATTCCCAGGTCAGCCTTGGTAATATAGCAATGAGGTGTAAAGGGTATGAGCCATTAATCGGTGCCTCTGGTTCATAGCCATTATGTTTAAGTTAAAACAAGTTTGCAGATGCTCACAGAACAACCATTACATGACCTCAGCCTCCGAAACGAGTTTATCTTAAAAAGCTCCACTTTAGTAATATCAGAAAGAAAAAGAAGCTAAATCCCAAATTCTGTTAAATGACTAAGTAAGGTAAGTAAATGGGTAATGAGTAAGGGTTTGATTACTATAGTAGTCATTTTACATTTTAGTAAATTGCAACTGTGGTCAGTTTTTAAGAGAATTTTCGCAGAAGACAACTTCTTGTGAAGCATAATGTAAAATAGCGCCCATTTTGTTACAGTCCTTGATAAAAAACAATGTCTCATTCAGTGAGAATAAAACAATCCAAACCCGCATGTATTTCACATTATTCAAATTCTGCTTTTCAGAGAAAGTGATTAATCCCTCCGTTCACCTTTTTATTGCATCCATCAATAATATTTCAGAAGTGTACAGATATTACTAATTTTCACCACAGCTCTGCAAAAGAAGGGAATATTATTAACGATATTTAATGAAGGGGAAACAAAGATTTAGCAGACTGTGTTCACACTATCTACTGTGATCGCAATTCAAGATAACAGTGGTTTAAGCCAATCACTCTTCAGGGCTGCTAAACCCTGGCTGCCAATTTTACCAGCAAAGGGAAGCTCAGACTGTCTGTTTGGTATTATGAATTGCACAGCAGTCTGGTGAATGTACACTGTGTCAAGAAGTTTGAATACTCTTCAGAAAACTCAGGTAAAAATAAACATAAATTTTGAGTGTCTAGCTTGGGACATTTGTGGTGTGATTTCTTCACTGAACTTGGCATTAAACATTTCATATGTTATTATTTTAGATACATTTGTGACTGATTGGTATTTTTGCACACCAGGCTGAAGGTGATAAGCTTGTCATCTGGAAGCATGCTCTATGGATAGTTTGTGAAACGTTCCATTTAAATGATTTGTCATCATTACACAGGAATTCATAATAAGTGTGATATTGGACAAGGAGGAGCTGTGGAAAAAAGACTATATAATTAAAGGCTATATCATAATGCAATCAGAAACAATGATAATTTAAGCAGTTTCTAACTTTTAAGTGATTGATTCTACACTCAAATAATATTGTTTAATGTATTTTTGTGTGAATAATTTCTTAGCATAAAAAAAGAGAACTCAAAAGCCCCCAAATCCCTAGTACAGCATCCCAGTAAAGCACAGATTCAAAGAATATAATCCCTGCAAACTGCTATGCAAATGTATTGAGCTAACAGAATAATCAATAGAAAGCTGCAATTTTCTCTGTGGAGTAACACTGGAGAAGAAAGAGATGTAGCTTGTGGGTTTCACAGATAGTTACTGGTAGCAGATGCATAGACGATTTTTGGCACTTCTGTTTAATTCCAAGTTCTGGAGACCGTTTTTTTTGTGGACACAGACAAATTTGTTTGATTTTCTCAAACTCATTTATTTTTAGCAGAGTGACCGAAGTTAGGTGAGTTTTCCCAGAACAGTGAAGTTATCTTCCTGACAGAAAGACCAGTGTTTTGCTTCTTTCCTTTTTATAAAGCACAGGAGCATAAAGGTGGCCAGCATTTAAAACTGGAAATCATGCATTTCTGCGTAGCTTTTTCTGAGAATGGATGAAGAGCAGTGGTGGAAATATAAAGAGAAACAACATGGAAAATTTGAGCTTAAGTGTCCAAAATTTGGCAAAACTTTAAGTAAATGTAAACATATTTTTAAAAATCAGAAGTAATAGTTACTCTCAAGAGTAGAAAAATCAGCCCTACATAAATTAAAATGCAGAAATGTAGATTTTTAAAAATAGAATTTACACCTCTACTTCTTCTGAATTATCAGAATTTATTTTATAGAAAATACTGGCTGTCTATGTTCAGTTTGCAGGACTCAGAAAAGTATCTTTTTTGTCTGTATCTTTTTTTTCCTGTATTTCTCCAAGTAACATTTGAATTCACTGGTAAATTTCAAGAAGGTTTCCCACAGATGTAGAAGTCTTAAGGATACCAAATGTTTTTCAAGTATTGTGAAAATTTGTAGCAAAACAGAGAAAAATGACCCAGATCATTGCTACTACAGAGAGTTATGGCAGAGCAGAAACTCTTCTTGGCTTGCCATGTGTCCTACATGCGTATCAGAATGAAGTATATCTGCCAGATAATAAGAATATATCCAAAAAATTGCTGGATATAATAACTTGTTATTTTTAACAATTCCTTTATCTATGCAATCATATTTGCTAATCCAATTTTTATCTTTACTGATCAAATCTTAAATATACTAATCCCATCTTTACTTTTACTAACCCAGTCTTATCCAGTTTCTTGATTTACAGTAGCATTTTTGCATTTGTGACTTTTACAAAACTTATATATTGCTATTTATTTTTTCTGTGTAATGATGTGTCTGGTTGATTGTGACTGGTTGACTATGAATGCCATTTTCGTAGAACACCGACATAAATCCAGGACTAAAAGGAAAAAGGAATTTCGTATGCTCAGTGGCATGTCCAGTAGTAATAGAAACGTGAGACTGATCATTGCATTTACACTACCTCTGTCCCCCACTAGTTTAGCTTTCTGATAACTTTAAGTAAGCAGAACATCCTGGGGAAGATCTCTCTTGTGAGTGATAGGAGGAATAAGCATTCCTAATGATAATTAGAGATGAAAGATTGTTCAAACAATATAAAACTCTGTAAGGCAACAGTCTCTTAGGTCTGCTGCCTTTTCTTTCTTTTTGATTCGTTGGTTGTAAAATTCCCAGGACTTTTGAAATGCTTGTGATCAGTTTGGCATTTCCTTATCATTTGCATTTTATAGATTATCTGTCCAACCCATATTACAGGTACCTCTTCAGACCTTATCACTCTCTGCAACTACCTGAAAGGAGGTTTTTGGAAGGCGGGGGTTGGTCCCTTCTCCCAAGGAACAGGTGACACAAGGAAATGGCCTCAAATTGCACCAGGGGAGGTTTAGACTGGATATTAGGAAAAGTTTTTACACTGAAAGGGTTATCAAGCATTGGAACAGGGAAGTGGTTGAGTCGCCATCCCTGGAAGTATTTAAAAGATGTGTAGATGTGGTGCTGAGGGACATGGTTTAGTGGTGGAGTTGGCACGGTTAATGGTTAACGGTTGGACTTGATGATCTTAAAGGTCTTTTCCAACCCAAACGATTCTATGATTTTATGATTCTATGATTCTTTGGATAACAATAGACATCTGGGTAACACTGTATTGTGGGAAGTCAACTGGGACCTAAAAATACATATATTATATTGATTTATAATGTTGTGCAAGTAAACTCAGTAAACCTGACAGTTTTTTATATAGCTTAACACAGAACTGTTTGAAGTGGACCTAAGCTCACATCCTCTGGAAAAAATTAAGAATCAGCATGGAGCTTCTCTTATAGTGGTCAGAGAGGTAATATGTATAGAGTCTTCCTGTGTACTTAAGTCCGTGCCTTTTCTTCCTCATTTCCCAATACAGATACACATGTTCTCAAGAAACAATATGGTTTACAGAATAGAGAGATTAAGTTTTGCTATGTAATATTTTTTATTTTTGATGTTGTAAAATGGTTTGAGTTTAAAAAGAAGATACTGTGGTTTCAACCTGTACAGCCTCTCAGTGTACCCTGATGTCTTACGTGGTTGGCTTTTTGTAATAAAGCTTTAATTACTGTTTTCCTTTTATAAATACATATTGAGATTGAAGTACCACCAATCAATTGATTTATTTGGATGCTTTGTTAGGAATTAATCAATCAATTTGAGGAGGATTTTATGTGTTATATCGCATCCAATAAACTTTATGAGAGAAGAATTTAACATTTAAAGATTTCTATTTCTTCCCATTCTCTCTTCCGTCCGACTTGCTTCTCTATTATTTGTTTTGTGGTGATGTGTTCTAACTTGTCTTTTAAATTAACAGCTGTTCCAAGGTGGGCTATCGGGATGTTTGGCCCAAGTGATTGCACTTTAACCCCTCCCCTTATAACTTGATATGATGTTTCTGCAAAGTAGAATATACATATTTATGATGTAATGAAGTACACACAACATTTTAAAATT
The DNA here is from genome assembly GCF_963924245.1 of Chroicocephalus ridibundus. NCBI lineage: Eukaryota > Metazoa > Chordata > Aves > Charadriiformes > Laridae > Chroicocephalus > Chroicocephalus ridibundus. The sequence continues at coordinate 38,917,049 of NC_086287.1, forward strand.
TGTTTAAATTCTGTCGCATTTCTCGTCTTTAAGGCTGCAAAATCCTTAAGGAATTTTTCTGTTCAAAACAAAAATCAAAGCAATGATAAAGTCTTTTTTGATGACATTTACTTTGGAAATGAATTTGTAAACACTGTTGTTAAACTTGGCTGTTTTAACACATTAATTCACATGGGATTTCATTTGGATTCCATGTGGCCAAAATAGTTTGTTTTAATAACAATGCAAGTTGATTATAGGTTTGTTTTGTCTATCAAGTAGCTGTCTATTTTCAGTGATATTTTGTAGTTCAAATAAACTCTAGTGACTTGCCTCAGAAATTTCGAACGCCTCTTTTAAGGCTAAAACTGTAGCAAACCTCCTGAAATAGTCTTTGATGTAAGTGATTTTTCAAGCAGTGACAGGTCAAAGTGACAAAAGGGGACTTTCTTCTGAGAACTTAACGAGTCTTTTCCCAGTCTGCTCTCATTTACACTCTGCCTGAAATTCTAGGAATCTTACCTGCCCAGCTACTGCTTTTTTTGTAAAATGCCCCCATGGCTATAATCAGCATGGGTTTTATAAATCCCTTTCATAATGAGGTCTGTTGTGAAGTAGCAAAAATTTCTGTTATGAACTTAATGAATTTCTCTGCCAAACCCACAGAGAAAAGACAGCAAACACAGGGAAAGAGACAACACTTCTGACCCCATTCAATTTCTTAACATTGATATTCCACACAAGTTTTGTGGGGATATTTGTATTTCTACTCATTAAATAAATCTTAGTGAAAATAGGAGGCTATGATAACTGGCCATTCAGAACTTCCACTATATTTTTCATTTCCCTAATTTGTACCTGTATGTAGGTCCATATAAGGTCAGGAATAAACTATTTCACAGCCCCTGGAGACACTGAATTTTGATTTTTACAAAGGTAAGGACTGTTTTCCTCCCTGGTGTGTTTTCCTCTTGTGTGAAACAGCAAAACAAGAGCATCTTTAACATCATCAGAGGGCTTGCACACAAATCTAGATTAGATTTTTCATTCATACTAAATGGCTTTCAAGATGGACTTGATATGGTCGTTTTGTTAGGTCTTCATTTATGTGGAAATTTTGGGTCAATACAGAAACCACCGGTAAAGTTGCTGTGCACGCTTTTGGCTGTATATTTTGTGGTATGTTTTGGTACTTGATTTTGATGTGGAAGGATACTGTTCTTTAAAAATCCTTGTTGCTCTGCCCCTTTTGTGACCTTCAAAGAAAGTCAAAAGCCCTCTTCTTCTACGCTGGTATTCTGCTCTACCACAGAACACAAATATTCTTTCCTGGAATGTTTCCTTCTAAGTAGCCGAGAGGGCTAGACTTCTTTCATTTCTAATAGCTTTTTTTATGGAGAATACTTACAGGAAGGGACATGTCTTCTTTTCATTTGATTTTCATTCCTGAAGCAAAGATTTTAGCCTCTTTATCTACTTCACTGCATCTTTGTCTAAGACCCCTTAACCTTGGGGTTTTTAAAGTGAAGTCAGTTTGTGTTTCGGCACTGAGGCTGAAGAATAGATCGAATCCTTCATGATGTATGTACATCTTTTGTATTACATATTGAATTTTGTGTTTATGTATTGTATGCATTATTCTCCAACTGATTTCATAACTTATTGAAATACATGATAATTTTTAAAGGGAAGAGAAAAGCAAAACTTTTTTATTAAACTGAGAGAAGTTGTGTTTTTATATAGATATTGTAACAGCTGCCAGAAGGTAATTTGAGCAGAATTACACTTTGCAATTAATTTTTTGAGTAATTTTCAAGCACAAAGTTCTTGTCTTATTCTACTGCCTTTGAAATTATCACTAAAACTGTAACACAGGTCCTTAGTACAGAAAACTTATGAAAATTATATCTTTACAGTTTCTGTTTTAATATAAGAGCCTTTCAGAAAACTCTCTATATTTACAATGTGTATAAGGAGAAACTCATGATGAAAAGAGTTCTTAACATTTTCTGAAATGCTACATACAATTTTTATAACTCTGGAAAATGTTCTATTTTAGAAATTCCTGAGGGACAAGTATTGCAATGGTCTTAATTTAGTTTTATAACACCTGCCCTTTGAACAGTTATGAAGTAAAACAGATGTTGTCCCCTAGCTTATCAGCATGAAACAGAATTCTAAGACATTGTATATCTTTTCACATTCTTGTAGGCACCATGATTTTCAAATTTACATTCAAAGAAAGCGCATGTATCATTTTGACATTCTAATTTACTGAAGCTTTTCAGATAGTACCAAAACATCTTTTGTGAGCACACAGTTCTTATTTTGTACAGAACGATGAGTCATTTTAGCCTACTGCAATTGTAAACAAGAAGAAATTGTTCTAAGAGCACACATGCCTTCCTGCTACTGTTCATTTTAACATTTATGTAGGACAGGGTGGAGCAGCCACAGAATTTTCACTGTCAAATCTTTTCAATTGCTGGACTTCTATCTTATTTTACATGTTTTTAATCCAAAATGTACACCTGTAAAATAAACTAAGTTTTACAAAAATATTCTCCAAATATTTTTTGTTCCAAATATTTTTTTCATCTTGTGTCTTTCTTTTAAGAAATCAATACTGACCTTAGGAAGGAAAGTATACCTAAGTCTGCACTAGCTGATGTAAGTAATAATTAATACAGCTTTATTTCTATGCTGGCAATATCTCGATAATTTGCCTTTGATGTTTTTATTTGGTAACGAGAAAAAAAAAGAAAGTTAAAGGCCAGATTCAGTAGAGTTTGACACCATAACACTTCATTTTTTTTAGGCACTTTACCCCTGAATTAGACTTCAGAACTCAGTTTTTATTATTAAACTCCCTCAACAGTGGGTTTGAAGTGAAAGATTTGTAAAGGTCAACTGCTAAGAAGGAATCCAGGCCGACAGCTAAACTGAGGTGAGGGGCAATCTCAAATCCCTTTCCTCGGGCTGTTTCCACTTACATAGGATCCATCCATCTACACCGGATCTGCAGCACTACATTACCTCCTGGAGGTAGTCGCTGATGTCCTTTTGTCCCTCAAAGCGCAAGTTAGGCTTATTCTTTCTTTTGTGAATAGACAGTGGTAGCTGGAGCATATTCTGAATTTAATTCTCAACTTTTCCGGAAAGTATTCACACCCACATCCAACAGAATTTCCTGATCAGTAAGCTAGAGATTTCTGCCTGGGCACTCACTACCTTTCCTGAAGAAGCTGTGCAAAAAATTATCTGAGGTTAGTCAGGGTACCCAGCTGAGAGATGGGTGATTGCTGAATTCCTAATTCTGTTGTAGCTTGAAAGAGAATAAAGAAAAGGACAAGACAGAGAGTAACAAATGTACTTATTGCAATTTATTCCTATTTGGATGCCCCGCATTGGTCACACAACACATCGCCACTTTGAAGGAACACAAACGTCACCGTTTTTCCTATGAAAATTCAGAATAAAATTATGAGGCAGAGTTCCTTCAGAAATTTAGGACAACAGCAATCTTTGCTTATGTTTGACTGGATTCAGTGCATTATGTGTAAGATTTTCTGTGGTGCAGATACCATTCCAGCAGAAGAGGCAGAGCCGTAACAGGCCAAAGGCATGTTTTGTGTGTGTGAAGGCATATTTTTTTTTACTCCTCTCTAAAGAATCTCCCCCAAATATATCATGATTCCAGTTTACATTGTCATTGTCGGAAAAACTCATTCTGAGAATTATTAGACAACTGTTGTCCAAGAAGAAGTCCTGCTGCAAAGTCAGCACTTGCTGTCAGGAGCCAGAGCTAGTGTGATGATTCGGTGTCTGCTCAGATGAAGCGTGATGGAGGGGACAGTCTCTTTTAGGTGATCTATGGATGTTTCTTCTAGAGCCTCCTCCTGGAAATATCACAGATGTGGATCTACTCCTGTTCCCTGGCTTCAGGGAAGTCTGGATTTTCACTGCTGTTATTAAGATCAAATTTTGGGCTTGTGACTGTAGCTATAAATACTTAGTGAGTAAGGTCAAGAGTTGTAGTGACAATAACAATACAACGTTAGCCAGGGCTTCGATTTGTGATAAACCTGAGGTCATTTTCATACTCTAGGTAAATCAAGTTCAGAACTTAGTCATTCTCCACTTGACATCAAGAGCAAGATACTCATTGCCTTCATATGTGCAGAATCGAGCCTTGGAGGAAGTAATAGATGGCCAAAGGAATTCTAGCATAATATATAAGGAACTGGGGACAGTGCCTGAAAAATGGTAAATAATTTACTATACATATTTCTTACTGTAAGCCTAGTTTTCACTGCAGCTGATTTAGTCAGGACCTATTACAGTAATGTGTATTCCAGTATCTGCCCACCCAAAAGTCCAGACAAGTATCAGTTATTTCAGGAGGAGCCATTTTTCAGTATACTTGTTTTTCATGAGTTTTCTTAATCTGGGGATATTTGTTTCCTTCTCATTCATTAAGAGCAGAAGACAGCTTATGTAACTGCCTGGTTTTCCATTGCTTCCTATCTGCTTCTGGAATAAATATTAGATTATTTAATTTACAGCTGAAAGCACCTGACTTCATATTCGAACAAGCATGTTAAGATGTATGAGGAAGCTGTTTTAGTTCTTCCTTCAAAATGCTTTTGTTTTGACATTTCCCACTGTAATAATGAAATGCACAAACTTAGATCTTTCCAAGTATTTTGCATTACAATGGCTGTGAGTTGTGTACAACTCAGAGAAAACATTTGTGACTTTCAGAAGCACTGCATATATGTTAGATATTTGATAGCATATTTTTTTTCTCAAGGAATATAGAATAAATACCATCACTTGGAAAAGCCATACCTTTAGAAAACGTTACTCATTTTAATAAGGAAGAAAACTGTTAATAAGCCAAGTCTTACTGAATGTGAAATCTAAGTAGTTGTATTGGATTTTTTAATTATTGTTATGATTAATTCTGGACTACAAGCAGCAATACTAAACAAGTACCAGTCTGTTGGAATATGACATTTTTTAAACTATCGTGTGAGTTGGAAAAGACTTCTGGAGGTCATCTAGGCCGGTCTCCTGCTCAAAGCCTCTCTAGGGTCCTCAGCTTTAACTCTCTTCTTGCTTGTGGTATTAGAAGGGGTGGAGGTTCTTGTGTGCAAAGTGTTACTTCTGAGCACAGTTAGGACACCACTGGCTTGGTAATAAGAACACATTTGTTCTTCAATTAGTCTTTGCTTCTCTATTTTCCATGGCCTTTTAAAGCTCTGGTGAGTAACGTGATGCATAGCTGTGATCTTGACCAAAGACAGGCAGAAAATAACCAGTTGAGCTGCATATAAAATTCAGAAAGCTGACTCTAAATCCTTTGCTACCCTCTCCGTACAGCTTTGAAATTCTTATCTGAGAAGATCCTTACGGAATTGTGTCTGAGACTTATGCTGAGGCATCAAACAGGAAAAACTGTGTGTATCGTGGAAATAATTGCTGCATGATGGTGCTGCACCATATGCAGCAACATGTTCAGTTCTGCACTTACCCATAGTATTCATAAAACATGAAGAAGAGATATCTTCTATTGTTGTCCTACCATTGTTGGTGATCTGGAAAAAAGGAAGTCGAAGAAAAAATAGATGAACACATTTAGATACTGTTTTTTGATTTTGTTCCCAACACAGGCCCCACAGTATTAATAAATGTTAATCAGAGCAAATTTTTACATTGGCAGGTGGTCAAAATGGGGGATTAACACTGCTCGCTCAACAGGTCTTAGTTAGAATTAGTTTTATCATGTAGTAATTGGATAAAACATAATTTTCTGATAGACTGAGGAAAGTTCACTTTTAGCACTTTCATTATATAAAAAAATAATTTCCTAACTGCTGCATTTAATAGATTTTTAGTTAATGGTTAGTTCAGCAATTTTATTGCTGGTTGCAATGTTTGGTCACAAAGCGTCTCCTAAAGAAAGGACGTGCAGATGTTTTTTTTTCTGTTGACACTGCAGAATGTGAGAGATGAGGTGTGGGGATGGATTAAGGGAGCAGCAGCTTTCTGCGAAGACTTTTGGTTGGGTTGTGGGAGCTGCAGCTCACAGGGTTCTGTTCCAGCTCCTGCATGGTACTGGCAGAGTGGGAATTCAGTGTAGGTTACTTACTCCTAGGAAAAACACATACCATCACGCTTCAGTGTACTATATTCCAAACGCTGTCCTTATTGACTGTTTTGTGAGAGGATATTTGACAGCAAAAGCAAAGCTAAGATTTTAATGTACAAATTACTATTTTTATATAATCTTTTTGCAACAAAATTTTACAGTGTTTATAAACAGGGATGACAATACAAGCTCCATGCAAGCAAAGGCTGGATTAAGTGTGTTCCTCACCTGACTGTTGTGTACATGGTAGCAGGACTCAGGATAAAAGAAGATGGCATTGCAACTTTTGGTTGCAACCCCCTTTTGATGGGAAAGGCATTAATGGCTGAAAAGCAGTATGATGTTATTCCAGTTAGGAGGAGAAAATAATGGTGCAGTCAACAGTATTAAAAGAAGGTTGAAATACAGTCTGCTTTGCTTTGCTGGTTGCTTAAGCCTTCACAGTGTAGTTACCATCTCTTTAAATGTAGTTGTGTTTGAATTGGAGGCTTTCCTTCTTTTGGTTATCTGTTTCCTTCCATAAAGGGATTTTGCTTTCTCCATGCTAATCTCAAAGGATATGTGCCGAACATAATCCCATCCTCAGTTTTAATTAAATTTCCCTGTTCACAGTGGTATGAAAGAGAGGAGCTGGCGAAGAGTTGAGTTTTGAATAGCTTCAAAAAAGTGAGTGGAATTAATTTTTATTTGTTTGAATTATAGTGATAATGGAGGTAGTCTTTGACAGAGTAGGAAGAGGAAGTTAGTCTGCTTGTATAAGTAAATGCGTACTGAGTTCGGTGGAAGACATAGGATATTCAGCTGAAGACCGTTAAAAGCCAGGCCAAAACAGACTTTCTTCACCATGTGAACCAGTGGAGATTGAGAAAAATGCAAGCAGTCCCTTTCCTTTATGAATACATGCATCCAGCTAATCTTTACCAGGAAGGGTCTGTTTTTCTTTTAGAATGTTTTCCCAAAATATCTTTTCAAGGTATTTTCCCCTTAGAATAACATGTTCTTGCATTTTTAATTTTTTTTTTTTAACGCCGGTTGAGGAAGTGGGCAAAACCATTCATTATCAGGATTCTTTGCAAAATAGATCTAGACACATGATACTAAATGTGTATTTTTTAACTATTTTGTTTCCTTTGAGGAGATTCTCATGTGAGGTATTGCATTGAAGAAAATTGTGAGGGCTCTACTTGATACAGAGAGCGTGGTGAGCCCTTCATGTTTCCACACTTCATATTTTTAGAGTCTTTCATCTTTAGCCAAAGTCTGAAAGTTCTACTCACATCTCTCTTAAAAATCCTGGGAGGAGAGGTGGGCACAATTCCAGCATCCTTTCTAATCATACCTCAATGTAATCTCTAGTAACATCAAAGGGGTTGGAGGATGATGACAGAAGAAAAAAAAAAGTGTCAGGTAAAGTTCAGTCTTTGAATAGGCTGTGTTTGCCTCTAGATTTGTGTGTGAGGAGTAAGGGGGTGGTGGTGTCAAACTACTCACATTGAAAAGTTAGCTTTTCCTGAAGTTAAGTCCTATATGTCTGGATAATGAACTTTTCAATAACTATTTGCCTCCATTAATGTGAGTGGAAACAGTTCATGTAGGAATTAAAGCTAGTGATTTTTATCCTTTAAATATCAGACACCTGAGTTTCATTTCTAAAAGCAATGCCTGACTTGCCATGTGGCAGTTTTAGACAAATTTGCAGTTGATAAATCACTTGAATTGTATCTCTAGTTATAGAACTTCCCTGTTTCTGTATGAAGCCAAGTACAGCCTGTATATATTTAATTGATTTGCAGAACTAGAAAGAAACTGATGCTGACTGACTATTGCTCTAACATTTTGAAAAACAGTTACAAACCATTTACTATGCCCAGTTAGGGCAGGTAGGAGTTAGCAGTGAGCTTTAATAGAAGTCCTTTTCAAGAAACAGCCAATGAATGCTGAGACCATAAGAATATAGACTTCTCCCACTTAATTCCTAGTGAATTATTTACACAAATTCTGCTTGTTTTTGCAGAATGTTTGTTAACAAAGTTATCACTTCTAACTCTTCAACTCCTGCAAGATATTTTCTGCTGATTGTTTCCTGGTTTTTGCTGCTTTCTTGGAATGAACATAGCCATTAAAACGTCATCAATGTTTGCCTCGTAGATCACAGCCCAACAAAGAGCTTTCTAGCTTGATCTTTTCTCAACTATCTCTTTCTTATTACATCAGGTCTTCCTCCACTGAGGTATCCTGACCAATATCACAGTTAGTGTTCCCGGACATCTGGTTACTTAAAGAAATGTTATTTATCACAGGAAAGGGCTCAGGTTCAAAAGAAAGATATGTGAGGTGTCTTACTGTTGTGTTTTCTTCCCACTGTGATACTTGCCAAATTCTGATCCTTCTGATGATAGTTAAACTTATGAAAACTTTTGCCCTTTTCTGTGTACAACTTTCACAACAGTGGAAAATATCAGGAACATTTGAGTAAGAATTAGTTTGGATGCACTAAGAATGACGTATTTTGCTCTGTATAAGCCTATTAGTCCAGTAAGTTACAGAAAGATACAGTTTTCCCCTACTGCAATTTAATTGAAATGTATTGAAAAAATTGTGTCTGAACACCTTCACCAACTTTTTGTTTCTCTCTTGAATGTGGCTGAGAAAAAGCTAATAATTTCCTGGTTTTCATCTGCAGATTCATTTGCACGTACCCAGGTACCAGCTATGTAGGAATAAACTGGTCTTAATCCCAGACATGAGCTGAACACAGTATGTTTTCTTTCCTCTCTAATTGCTTCTTATGGCAATTCTTTTCTTCTAATTGTTGACTTTTTAACTTGGTTTTCCTAAAAGTGTGGTAATGATCTGTTTATGTCAATTAACATAGCTGTGATGGATTAAGACTAAATAGAATTTAACTTCAGGCCAAATGAAGGGTCCTGGAACTTTGAGCAAATCAAATAAACTTGTACCTTGTCTAATATATTCATGATTTAATAGATCTTATTGTAGCTCAGTGCATGGCTTCCTTTGTCCTTCCTCGTCACACCCCTATACAAATCAGATGTCTCATTCAGCTTCCTAATGCCCAAGCGCATGCAAATGTAAGGTGGCTCCAAGTGGAGTGTAAGGCTTTCACAGGGTACAAGCAGAGTTCGGTGAGGAAGCAGGTACTGAAAAGTGACCAAACATTTTCAGAGAATAGATTTTTACATATGCAGAAAAGAAAAGGCCAAAGGGCAGTAAATGACCCATGACATGCAAAGACTTTTACATAGAAAGAAATGTAAAAGATTAATGTTTAAAAAAAATATAATAAGGATTGTTATAAAAACCTGAAATGAGAAATATGGAACAAACCCACTGAGCTCTCTCAAATAAATTTTTTTAATAGCAGAACAGACCCGTGTTCAATTAAATCAAGAGTTAGCTGATTAGAAAATGAAAAAGTAAATGCATACATAGCATCTGAAACTTATTGCCAGGATTTGTCATGGACACTGAGAGATTAATAGGATGGTTACAAAATTAACAAGAATATGGAGTTTAATAGAAAACAAGGGAAAATACAAGGAAAAAAGTACTGAAGGTTATAAAGTTACTTAATGCTGAGGTCTAGAAGGAGGTTCCTTTTTGGCCATACTAAATATTTTCTATTTATTCTATTATAATATTTAATGAATTTTACTAGAAATTGTAAGGATTTGTCCCTTCCTAGCCGTTGTTAGACAGAAGTCACTGCTCTACATTATGTAGATTATTTGTCATGAAATGCCATGTGGCATTTCATATCTTGATACATATGTGCATTATAATAAATTATATACATTTCTTAAGATATTGGGCTAAAGGATGGCTTCAAATTGTCTTTACAATTTATTTATGCTTTTTATTTTAAGCTTGCAAAGGTGGTGTAGCATAAGTAGAGAAGGTTTGTGAGAGAAAGCAAAGTTTCTCTTCTGTTTATTGCAATTCAAAATCATTTCAGCAAGCTCAAATTACTCCTAAGTGGGATGGATCAAATGTGGAGCAAACCTGTGAAAACTGGTAGTTTACAGTGGATACCGTAGTGGCTGCAAGAATATGAGTCAAAACTAACCAAACAGTCAGATTTAACTCCTGCTTGAACTATTGGTCAAACTGTTTGATTTAGTCCATAACAATGAATTGCCATGGCATTCTTTTAAGCAAACATTGGTCCAATGAATAGTCGTGGCTGTAATTTTGGTCAACAGCTGGCTGCATATGAGGCAGCAGTGTGCCCAGGCGTCTAAGAAGGCCAACAGTGTCCTGGCTTGTATCAGAAATAGTGTGGCCAGCAGGGCTAGGGAAGTGATCATCCCCTGTACTGGGCACTGGTGAGGCCCCACCTTGAATACCGTGTTCAGTTTTGGGACCCTCACTACAAGAAAGACATTGAGGTGCTGGAGTGGGTCCAGAGAAGAGCAATGAATCTAGTGAAGGGTCTAGAGAACAAGTCTCATGAGGAGCAGCTGAGGGAGCTGGGGTTGTTCACCCTGGAGAAAAGGAGGCTGAGGGGAGACCTTATCGCTCTCTACAATAAGGAGGTTGTAGCAAGGTGGGGGTCAGTCTCTTCTCCCAAGTAACAAGTGATAGGACAAGAGGAAATGGCCTGAAGTTGCACCAGGGGAAGTTTAGGATGGATCTTCTTAGGAAAAATTTCTTCACCGAAAGGGTTGTCAAGCATTGGAACAGGCTGCCCAGGGGAGTGATTGAGTCGCTATCTCTGGAGGTATTTAAAAGACGTGTAGATGTGGTGCTGAGGGACATTGTTTAGTGGTGGACTTGGCAGTGCTAGGTTAAAGGTTGGATTTGATGATCTTAAACGTCTTTTCCAACCTAAATGATTCTATGATTCTAATGTACATTTAATGTTGTAAGTGTTCAGGGCTTGGCAGCTTCACTTGAAATGTATATTTGTGAAATAACAAGGCAATTCAGTACTTTCCTTTTGCAAATAGATTTTCTGTGTAATTGACCACAAGGAAACCCAAGTTTCTGGAGCATTCCCTTATGGAAACATTCCTTTGCATTTCAAAGGTACAAAGTAGACAAAGGATAGACTCTGCACCTACAACTTCCATTGCTTGAAGTCAATGCACTGTTTAGGAAAGTGTATTGGAAGACTGTATCCCAGTTTTCCATGTTGTTGGTTAATAAGGCTTAGTGTGCATTCATAAATGTTTTCACTTGGTCACATACATGTAGACAATGTTAACAAAGTTGGACATGGCCACTTTGATCTTAGTTTATATATACTGTGTAGCTTGAACTAAAATTCTTAGGTCTTGTCAGTGAACATTAACCAGTACTGGAATTGCTAGTATTCATCCTGGCATGTGCAAGGAAAGCCTATTTCAGACTGACAAATATCTTTCTGAATTGAAAAATTAAAAAGAATATCTATTTTTTTGGCAAATTCTGCAGTTTGTGTTGGGAAAGTGCAAACTTCCAGGGCCAGCTGTTATAACATTTCGTAAGTGTTAGGAAAGTTGTAAACTTCTTGTATATACATCTGTATTTCTGGTTTGGTCAAATCTCGATGCTTGATTTGTCCTGAAAATTGCAGATTTATTCTTAGGATAGTGGAATATTGCATTATATGTATCCCATTCCTCAGCTATATAAAACATTTATAAATTATGAGAAGGCATAACGTTGGCATTTTTTGTATTTTACTAATGATGTTTCCTATTTGAAAGGTAATAAGATCACTTGATCACTCAACTTTGTGCAACTTTGGAACCTATTGATTAAATTTCATCAAAATAGATGAAAAACAGAGGTATCCGGTTTTAAAAGCACTTCAAAAACAGTGATGTTCCTACAACTTTGTAAAAATATTGTAGTAGTAAGTGTGCCTCCTGCCTGTCTGGGAAGACCAGGAAAGAGTGCAGTAACTCCAGTATCCTGAAGTAACAGACGGTGATAGGAAATCACCGTGGTGTTGCAGGAAAACGTTTGAAAGTGCAATTGTTAAGTATTCTCTGATCTGTCACGTTGCAACAAAGTGCCAGAGGATCTTGTCATACAGTAGCATTAAGGGTTTATAACGTATCCAAACAAATTAAAGTTAGAGAAAAAGCTTCACCTTTTACCCATTTTCCTCTTCTTTACTGCAATTTTTATATCTTTTAATGTTTCCATTCTCCAAATAATTGCAGTAAAAATGTGAAAATAAGATGAAATCAGCATTCATAGGTCACATAAACAAGTGTTTTGCTATAAAATAACGTAACATCATAATGTAACGTAACGTAACGTAACGTAACGTAACGTAACGTAACGTAACGTAACGTAACGTAACGTAACATAACATAACATAACATAACATAACATAACGTAACAACTATGCCACTGTACATACTGGATTTTAGTACCTTTTCTTGCTGCTATTTTAAGAAAATGTTAAAAATAAACGAGTCACACAAAATAAAGTAATATATAGAGCAGGGGCATTTGGTTCCAAATAAAGAATTTGTAGAATCCTGTTTCTATATTATTTCAGAAAGCTCAGGATTTGCATAGAGTTTTTAAATAGTAGGAATTCTGTCACAGTGTGTAATATATATTGAATACAGCAACAATTAGAATGGCATTATGTCTCTCAGTATCATTTGCTTGCCTATTGGATTTGTGGTATGCCCATTATATTACATATGTTGTTATATGAATCTAATGGTCATCAAATCATTCCACATATGGATGAGAAAACATAGTTGTTTCCAAGATCAGTACTCTTCAATGATCCTTACTTTGTTTTTCTTTTTTTTTTTTTTTTTTTTTTTTTTGGTAAGGCAAGTGCAGAAATATATGATTTCCTATGAAAGTTCTTTATATGGAGCAAGAATAAAGTACAAAATGTCATTCCCGAGTGAAGTGTTGAAGGGAAAACTCATTTTGTATTTAATTTGTATGGCTATAAAAGCCTTTGTAGATAATATGAAACAGTGTAATGGCAATTCACACTTCAGCAAAAGGAATGGATAAATTTTGGAATTCTAACTTAGATATCCACAGAATCAAGGGTCTGGTTTAATTAAAAAAATATTTTATTTTGATCCTATCAAAACTGGTTGGTCTTGGGATTTATTCCGTAAGAAATTGAGTGAATATCAATCTTCTGAGCCTGAAGACAAATATAATCTTTTCTTTTTAATAACAGATTATAGGGGGCCATATTGTTCTTGATGAAGTGAGCAGTACTTCACCCACATTTTTCTATGATCTGCTAATAACATAGAGTAACAAAAACTTCAGAATTAAATGACAAAAGAGAGATTCATATGAGATTATGAGGATTTTTCACACTGTACAGAGAGAGAATTCAACATCTGACCTCTTCATTGCAGCCTCGCAAAAGTAATTTCCAGTATTCTCAGGCTTATAACAAGGAGTTAGTAGTCCCTTACAAAATATACCTCATAAAAGAGGCATAACGTCAATGCCACCATTCATTCAAAATTTAAATGATGGATGAAAAATAATGGAGACTCATATTACATTTTGTAGTTTTATTTATATAGCAACATTTGATTTCTTTTAGCAATGTAAATATATTATTATTTTAATATCAACTCATATGAACTGTAGTTTGAGGTAAACCTTGAAATTAAAGAAACCGAGCAAGAGGACTGGAACTAAGAATATACATAATAAAATATTTATAAATATGTAGTAGATTTTCATGGCCCTCACTCAGTTGAGAGAGGAAGAAATAGGAAAAGATTTCTGAGGAAAAAAATCAATAAATCAGTTCATTCTGACTAGCTTTAAAAATTTGAGATCCTTTTGAAAGTTTGACACTGTTTTTGAATGTGAACTCACTTGGATGTCCCAAAATTGTCTTTTGTAGATGGAAATTGTTATTAAGTAATCCTGTAGTTTTCCCAGCTTGTATATACTTTTGAGGTTCACTTGGGCTCAAAAGGCCTCAGAGTTTGGCGACCTGTATGCCATTGGTGACCTTTCCACTTCAGCAAAGGAAAGTGAAATATTAGGTTAAGATGATGGATTGGGCAATAATGGTTATAAATATAAAAGCACTCTTTGGTATCAGATTTCAAGAAGTGTCAGAGTTGCAAGCTTGCAATCCAAGTTTATGGATTTCAGGGTTTTAAAATGAATGGAAGATTGGGGAATAGAAAAACATTATTTGCTTACTACTCTATACTTCTTCTTGTGAGAATATGATTAACTTCTAATACTATGAGTTTATTTCCTGTAATATCTGGATGCTGTAAAATAAGACTGATATTTCAGAGCTGTTAGACTTCAAAACTAAATTTTGAAAACTAAACTTCCTTATTGTTAAAACTTTAAGTGGACCTTTGCCAAACAAAGCACCATTTGCTAACTTCTATTTCAATACTCTTTAGCAAAGATACACTGAATCCCAGAATCCTGCCCTGACACAAGGACATGGTCTGAAAGTTTGGAAATTCCTTAATATAATTCACAGGCTTACTTTTAAAGTATAAACTCTTTTTGTCTTACTAGTCCTATTTAAATCAATGAGGATAAAAGTTTAACTTCTGGAAAGCTGAACTTACGCCTCACCAGATGTAATTCATACACTACGATTTCTTACTTTCTTTCCTCCTTCATACACAACTAGATGATCATACCAACTTGTTCCAATGTTCATAGGAGCTCGTTGATGTGGACTTTCTAGGACACAGCACAGTGTTATTCAACCTCATGGGTAAACACGTAATGCTTGAAAAGGCAGCTTGCTTGAAGATATGGTTTTATGAGGGAAGAATTTTTTTCATGTTAGAGAGTTGAAGCAAAACAAACTCTGAGCCAGTCTGGAGAGTTTTCAAGCCCAACCAACATAGCTGCACATTATCCTCAAAATCAGTATCAAGAAAAGTGGCTCTGCGGCTTGGACAACAACATATTTTAATGCTGTGAGAGTGCTTTGAGTGTGAAAGTGAGTCTATGGCTCTCACTCTATATGCATAGCTGCTGGGCATCTGTCCAGCCATTTAATTCATGAAGTGGCCTTCCCTCCACTTCAGGTGAGGAGCACTAATGCCTTGGTTGGCACAGGATGCGTGCAGTCCCAGCAAAAAAATTCCAGTTGTCTGACACTTGATTTTTTACCTTTGAATAGCAATTGAAACACATCTCCTATTAAACAACCTTCTGTTCATTCCTCTTACCACAGTGATGTGTTATTGAATAAACTAAGCTGACGACATCACTTGATGAGTTAAAGGTAGTCAGCACCAAACCATTCAGGAAATACTCAGACTATTGCAGAATCAGGCCCCTAATTACAAACTTATGTGCAGCATTCTGGTTCTTTTCTGCTACTGGTCTCCCATATTTTTTTTCTCAGTGACTCTAAATATGCTCCAAGTATGAATAAGGCTCCTGTAGAACGTGGGCCGAGGTTCCATATTGAATTTGAATCACAACTTATATTATGAGGGCATGGCAGAAACAGCGTCTGTATTGTAAAATGCTGTTGTTGTCTCTATCTATTAGGACCAATAGATTAAAAATTAATTTTTATGCTAGCCTGCAAAGTAATGGGCCTGGCAGCCTAGAGATCTGCAAGCAGTGTCTTGGGAATTAGTACACAGAAAACAAATTTTTTGGAAGTAAAAGACAATATTATTTTCTTGATTAAAATGGTGAATAAAGTAATTCTAAAATTGTTACTTTTACAAGATAGTTTCTGAGAAGCATATAAGACTGACAGAAATTGATTTGCAACTGTACCTCTAGAATATCTACACCAGAAGTTAGAAACGCTGTGTACCTAAATAATATGAATTTTAAAATAGGTGACTAATGCCTTATAATTTTGAAGTAGTAAGATAGAGGGCTGGTCAGCTAATATTATATTATTATATTATTTTCAACTTCACAGACACGTTTTCTCAAGGAGCAGCAGCAAAAGGACTGTGACTTTTCTTTTGGTGTCCTTTGGAACTCTGCTGGCCCTATTTCTTACAGACTGTGATTTCTGGCATAACTCTGGTGGTCTGTGCACTGGGGAGAGGAACAAGCAAAGGCTCTGTTCATTCTCCGTACAATCCTACTCCCATTTACTGACCACATGGAGTTCTGTCTAAAAGTGATATGACTAGAGATAAAGAAGAGAACTGTGGCCTGGTGTAATGTCTGTAAAAGTGAAAAAGAGGCTTGTCATGGAATGCCATATGGGCCTCTACACACCTCGCATTTACATACCTTTTAAGGCTTAATTAAGCGGATGAAATCTCTAGGTATCACTGTAGAAAACTACATGTGGATAGTTCATGCATCTATGATTGTACTCTGGTGCCTCTTAAACACCACCAAATTGTTTGTTATATCCTTTCATAAAAAGTTGTCTGTTTTTAGGTAGGTAGGTATGTATGTATGTATGTATGTATGTATGTATGTATTTTTCAAGGCCTTGCATAGTGTGGGCTTGAGGAACAGCATGGCTTCAGGGGTGCTTTTAGTTGTATTGCCCCTAGCATGTTCTCCACCATGATTCTTGAAGGATGCATACAGAGAGTTTTTCAAAGAGTGCAAGATACAAAATACTGCATGAAAATTTTGTCCTGAATCCTTTCCTTGACACTGATTCTTCAAGCTCCTCTTAGAAGCTGTTAGAAAGTCCGAAGTTTTATGTTCTGTCTTCTGGGATGACATGTTATGTTGACAAAGAAATTTCTGTACACAAAGAGCAGAACACAGCTCTTCCTCTGGTTCAGTCTATCCCATGATGTCTATTTTGGAGAATGGAACGCTTGCAGTTGACAGCGTTGTGTATTTTTATCATGTTATTGCTTTATTAAGTATTTTTAAGGAATATCTTAAACCTAATCTTGTTCCTAAATCCAAGGAATTATTGTGCAAATGGGGAAGTAAGTGGCAGAAACAAAAACCGGTTTTGTGAAGCAATCATCCTGTTTTCATTCCAAAGTTCAAAGGAGTGAAACTGTCAAGGAATAAGACAGGAATAAGAATATGTGATATATAAAAATTGCTTCTGAGCAGAATGTTTTTTAGGAGAGTTCATCTGTTTTTTAAAATGGTTGAGCAAGGGACAGCTGTAGACACTTAAGGGAAACACAAAAAATATCTCTGAAAGTAATTAAAAACATTATGTTTTGACAACCTTTTCTTTAGAAAAATACAAAATGTTTCAAAGGAACCTTCTAATTCATGAAGCAGATCCATCCACTTTTGCTTTGTAGCCTTGAGTCTTGTCAGTTCCTACTACTGAAAGAAAACAAAGTAACTCATAACAGCTTTGTCATCTTCTGTTAGTTTTCTCAGAAAAAAGGTCTGTCTGGCTTGTGCTTCTTTATTCTCTGAATTGTTTATCTGTTAGAGTGAAATGACTTCATTTATCTATATGACATTTCAAATCAAATATTGTCTGGACGCCTGGTGTGTATTAGGTCAATTATTTTCCAGTGTGCAATGTCTACTTAATATTCATCTGTCCATTATCCTAGAAAAAAAAGTTAATTTAAATTTAGAAATACTGTATCTGAAAATGTTACCCTGACCACAGACTTTCATTAACATTGCTTGTCACTGGGGGCATAGCATGGCCTGTTTTCCACCATAGTTACATTTCACTGGTGAAGGATCAGTAGGTATCACTTTGTATTTCTCATCTAAGCTTTGGAATTTTTCACAATGAGCCATTTAAAAAGCATAATGGGAATATGGGACATAATTACAAGTAAATATATGTGAAGCTAAGCTTCCAGAGTTACCTTTCTGCCCTAAGAAACATTCCACCTATCCTTTATATGGGGCTCTTGCTGTTACCCAGCTGCTTACAAGCTATGGTCCAAAACGATCTCTTTTATATTGCCATAGAAGCCTTGTATTTCAAAGACAGTAAAATGCCAATCTGTCTGTGATAGAGGCATCAGGTTTATTCACTTCGATTATAAGCCATAGGCTATTCTAAATAAGCTTTCAGTTAAAAACATTGAACACATCTTTTTGTCTGATAGGCCATTATTAGATAATTATAACTATATTACTATATAGTATGACTGTAATTTAATACCATTAGATCTTGTTCTGGTTGCATGTCTGTACTTTCTCCTATGAACACATAAAAAATCTTAATTTAAATTTTATGCTTTCTGGTATTTCTCTGTTTTAAAGAGCTACAGAAAAAACTAAACCAGAAATTTTTATTTAACCTATTTGGGTATTTTTACACATAGATTAGCAAATTAGAGATAATTTCTTGAGTTCTGCACTCATGTGTTAGTTCAAAACAAAACAGAACAAAATGATATCATTGTCGAATTTAAACCTTCTATCAGTTCTGCTAGCCTTTCTGGCATGGTATTTAATAAATAGAGATAGGGTTTTGCATTTCTGCAGTGCCTTTCATCCCAGAGACCTTAGTAAAACAGGATGAATACATACATCAAGCTCTTAAATTTAACAGGTGCTACCGAGATCTTTGATAGCAGAGTGTGAGTTCTGTTACACTAGGACTAGGATTAGCTCTTGCGCCAAATACAGCATCGCTTTACAGACTGAATGCATAAAGATCCTAACGCATAAAGTGTAATTAAAAATGCTGAAAGTCATAAGGTTAAAGGACTGAATTTACTTAGTATCCTTTGGTGTGACTGCCCAGGTTTTATATATTTCATCCTGGATTGTGTCCAGTGTCAAGTATGCTTACTTGGAACAGTATGCCTTATAATGGAGCTAAAACTCTTGATGTCCAAAATACAAATCAACAATATACAATTTTGGAAAAGCATAGTCAGACTAAGAGGGATGTTTGAAAAAGGAACAAACTGGAACACCAGAATAAACAGATTAAGCAGAAGCAATGAGAAAGTTCAGCATTTTCCTGAAGTGATCGTGCTGAACGTCCAATGACCTCCCAAGCAGCGAGTTGAAATCTGTGTGTGCATATGCATGGTCCAGGTTCACCTAAATGCAGCTATGGGCTGAAATTTTCCACTATGAATCTTGCCTGGTTTCCCCACTTGTGAAAACGGGCAGATCCTAACTGTGTACAACTCTGCCTAGGAGGCTCCTAGGACACTTTAGAGCATAAATAATATTTTTATCTGATTCAAGTTCAGACAGCTGTGTGTAGAGGTTCCCAGCCTATTCCTGAGAGAGGAATAAAAGTGAGAGGAGTTCCTTGTAAATTAGTATTGCATACTGTTAATAAATTCCAAGCCACAGAAATAAGAGACAGTATATATATTTTAGCAGTTATTGGGCTGGGACCCATGAATAAGAAAACCGTGTCCAGAGTGAAACAGTAAACAGCTTTATTACAGCTCTGAATCTCACTCAATGATAGTTGATGTATGGCCACAGAAGTTGTTTTTAAGAGAGAGAATGCTGGACAGGAGCTAGGAACGATCCTCAGCTATTTTCAAGAAATTCCATGGCTGTTTGATTTCCATGTAAACAACTATTAAAGATGAATTGCAAGACCGTAGCTTCTATGATACCCTCAAGACTGACAAAATTGAGAGCCTTTGATGTCTACAGTGCAGTTCTACTGCCACTAGCAATGGCAGAAATTGAATTAAAAACGTGGTCTAGAATTAGATGAGGTAATATGCCTTAGCTTTACAGCAGTATATCCTTTCCTGCAACCCCTGCAAAAGATGGTATCAGTTTATTTTCCACTGTTACCCTTGCCTGACAGAGCAAAAATATCTAGCTTAAGACTGCTGGGCCATCCTAAACGGTGCAAGGCTTCACTTTGAGCTTTGGGAATGAGTCCATACATTGTGATTGTCAGAGAAAAATTGTGCCAATACATCTACCACAATAAACACTTTAGAAGAAACTCTAGTAGTCCCTCTGTTTATCTTCTAAATCTGATAGGGCTGTCACAGACAAGTGGAAGGCTCGTTTCCCACATTGCCTGGCCAGTATGTCTGTAAAGCGACTTGAAAATAGCACCTTTGAATATATTTTAGTATTCCTTGTTCTCTCTTCAGAGGCTGCCAGCCAGTCTACAAGTAATGCCAGCTGAGGACACTACGTTTTTTGATATTTTTTGCTTGTCTCTACAAACAAAAGTAATTATGCATTGATTTGTTTATATTTTGCTGTGTCAAATTTGTAACAAGCCATGCCATTGTAATTGAGTAGATATGTCACCTTCATTTTTCAGCTACAAGCAATAAGGCTTTCTCAGGTAAACAAGGCTTTCTATTTCTTCTGTTTTCTCCTATATGGTCCTAGGCTGGAAGGTTGCAATACAGGATGAAATCCCAGAACCCTTGTTTTCTGTTAAGAAAACATTTCCATGAATAGATGAGACTCATTCCCTCAAGGTCACTATTTTGGCACAGAACATTTTAAAGGAAATATGTGAGAAATTATGCTTATTCTAGAAGAAATGTCAGGAAGTGTATAACTTTATTATATTTCTAAAATACTGATGTTTAAAAAACATAATATTTTAAAACTGAACTTTAGGAATATCCTGGACTGGAAGAGAGCTTAACCATAGGTTTGGAAGAAACAGAAAGAAAAGAGATTTGAACCACTAAAGTAGTAGCAAGACACAAAAGGTGGCAAAACTAAGAATAGCTCTGGCAGCACTCTGTGTGCGGATTTTGTGGGGTGTAAGGCCTTCTGAATACACCTTTTGGAAGGCAGCTGAAGCTCTTGTCACTTTCCAGCATTTGTCCTTTTGCTCAGAGATACTACAGAGCAGTCAAGAATTTCCTTCAAGACAGCCGCTGAGCCAATTTGTCCTCTTTGTCTGGTGCTGAAAATGTTGTTATATCTTGTCTGTGCTGCCCTGGTTTGGTATTGCATTTTTGACTTCTGAACTAGATTTTTCAGTCTGCAGTCTGATCACTTTAGCAGAGTTTATTTTGTGAAACTGGCATTTTTATGCCTCTTTTGGGCAGAAGAAATTTTCACTTCCTAGAGTCTGAAACTGCTCCTTCAAGTGTCCCTGGCAGTGAAAGCATAAGGATTAATGTATGAATTTTTGACTAATATTAAGTACTCAACTTTATAGCAATTGTTTCAAATATGTGAAAATATTTATTTCTGACAGACTATATAAAAAAATATTTATATCCTTTTCGTAACCTTTGTATTCTTGTCTGTTTGCCACATGGTCACCTAAGGACAGGGACTGGCCATTTGTGAATTTCTGGAAAGAGACTAACATATCACAGTTGCTGCTGAAAACAAATGGTCTCGCACTGTATAGCATTTATAGTGCTGCTTTATTTTTTAAATAGTATATTAGTCTCATACTCAAATTATTCAATCATTATAAAAGTGATCTAGATAATTTATCATTGTCTTTTTGTTAGCTTTTTTATATATGTGTGTGCATGTGAATATGTGTGCGTGCAAATGTGTATTTTTATCTTTATATCTGTGTAAGTAATACAAATATATTTACCGTCTCTCCTTATGGTAAATCTCAAAGTGCATTACAAACTATAGATCCTCTCTTTTTCTGCTGAAATCGCTGCCTCACTAAAACATTTAACATCTAAAATGTTTAAAAATGTTTATAGAAGTAGAGTAATTCAGAGCAGTCAGTTTTGAGAGCACCACAAGATTATACTTACAACGCTGTCACATAACGCATATCTTTTATACAGCATGTGAATGCGTATGCACTTCGCATCTTACTGCAATGCAAATCATTTGGCAATACTAAGTCTGTGGAGTAGAAATGTCCATGGAAGTTCTCAGAGATTCTTCTTTCCTTTGGGACAACATTATTTGTGATCTGTGGTTCCTGTTCATTTCCTTCCAAGATACTGCTTTTTGATTCCTTCAGAGAGCATTCTTAGTGTTTCTGTCAGATGTTGAGATCAATTCTGTGCATGCTGGGAAACAAGATATTGGAACTGCAATCTGCTGTTGTCCCTGAAAGGAGAATTTTGCCTCAACTGAAGAACTTGTCAGTGCCATTGAAGGAGAACAGGTACTGTGATATAATATAACTTGTACCTATAGCTATTCTTTCATGGTTAGAATGTAAGTTAAGCTGAAAGCAATGGTCAGAATTATCAGAAGCTTTCCTCTGCATCCATCAGCCAGGGACAGATTCATTCGCTGTAGGCAGCTTTCTCTGTCTTGTTGGCTTTATCCAGATGTGTACAGAAGAGATATTCTTTGACCTTTCCTGGGTTGCATCTTATAGCCTGATTTACGAACAGGGTAACTTTTCTCCAAGTACACTTGTACAAAGGCAGTGCATCCACAAAAGCAGTGGGATTATTATTAGAAATGCCCCTCTACTAAGGCCACCTGCAAGAAAGAAAAGATAGGTCAGTTCCAAGTCATCCTGGAGATAAAGCTTAATGCTACCCCAGTTCTTTATACTATGTCTTCACTGAGTGCAAATAAGCTTTACCAGATGATGATGGCCAAAGTGCCAGAGAAATTATTTTACAGAATAGACTAGCTGTAAGAGCTTTGCTGAACTGACTGGATGAAAATAATGAAGGTTTGCTTTTTTTTTTTTCAAATTAGAAGCATTGAAAAAGATATTTTATATATGTAAAATTAAAAAGTTGAGATTCTTGGCCACACTAGACAGTTTACTTATGTCTACCGATGTACAATCATACAAGGTACAAAGATTTATCTATGTGCAACTGTGCAAATTCGAGTACACAAATCCACAGCCAGTTCTCGTAACACTCCTTTCTGATAAGCCCTGCACCGCCCATTCTAGACAATTTCTTGCCAACAATAGATAGGCATTCAGCTTTCATTCTGCTTGCAAGTTTATTGCATGTTTATTATTGGCCAGATTTGGGTCCCTAGGTGATTCTGCTCTCCCTAGGTGAGTCTCTTCATAAAAATCAATCTCCACTGTGACACGAGCTGCGTAGTAAAAAACACCCACTGGGAAACAATCTCTTCCCCTACTGTCTCCTTGAGAAGTCAGCATTGTTGTGAATCCCTCTGAGAAGCCGTGGTAGTGGAAATGTTAACAGAAACCAGACAGCAGTGTTTAGAGAGCTATTATGAAATTTAGCTCCTGTTGACACAGTTCTCAGAAAAAACAAAACTTCCAGTTGCTCAAACTGCAGTCTGAAGGGGGTGAATGTTTGCCAGATTCTTTGTTGCCAGCCAAAGAATCCATAGAAAGCATATTCCATCATATGTTTACATAGCAAATCACATCCGTGTACAAATGCTGCTTTCATCAGTTGAACTCTACTGGAGACGCTCAGCTGAAAAGGCTTGAACTAAAGTGTATTGAAGTCAGTGGAAGTTTTCACATGGACTGCAGCAGGCTTTCTTTCAATCAAGGTTCTAGCTCCACTTTTACCAGTTACGTTAAAGAAGTATCTCCATAAGCTATAAGCTCATAGCAGATTGCTAGCTGTGACAGACTCAGCCTCATGACATTGCTATCTGTTAACCATGCTGCAGTAAAACAATGGTGAATATTGCACATTTTCTGTCGATAAAATCTTGTGACTGCATTTACTGTAGAATAAGCCTATGCATATTTAAACTACTCCATAGGGATGAAGGGTCCTCTCAATATGCACCAATTGTCCTGCTTAGAAAGGATGTTTTGATTGGGCTTCAAAGGACATAGGGATTATGAACCAGGCCTGTGGCAATTTCTTTCATAAAAATATATTTTCTGGAGCTCTAATATAAGGGCAAGCAATGTAAATGGTAAGGGTATGGCCTGCAGTTCAGCTTCTGTCTCTCCTCTGTATTGTTTTGGGGTCTGTTTTGAGATGGCAATTTGAACAAGGAAATTCAACTTCAACTGATAGTGAAGCGCAGCCTCCATACAGTCTCGTGCTGAGTTCCTGTGATGTGTGTGTCCTGCCTTTCTCTGTAGTGGTCCTGGAAGTTTTTTTTTCAGTTTAATCCATGAGTATTTCACTACATGAAGATGACAAAAGCCAGGTTTCCAGCAGTGAGTACTTTATTATTAGATGGGTTTGCTGAGGACTGACATTGTAAGTCAACAAATCATAGAATGGTTTGGTTTGGAAGAGACCTTTAAAGTTCATCTAGTTCCAACCCCCTAGCATGGGCAGGGATATCTTTCACTAGATCAGCCAAAGCCCTGTCCAACCTGGCCTTGAACACTTCCAGGGATGTGGCATCCACAACTTCTTTGGGCAACTGGTTCCAGCGTATGTAACACATCTGCTTCCCTCCCATGGCTGAATGAGTAAACAGAGATTGGTTGGATACTAAGATCAATGAATCTGTGGCAGTGCAGACTTCAGGGAAAATCAACAAAAAGTGTGAGAGCTGTTGGCTGACACAAGAAGTTAGCGGTGTTACAGGGCTACTATCTATTAATTGATCCTGTTATTAAAACTTTCTCACTGTGTCCATAGGAAATTCTCACTTGTATGCATGTATGAAATGACATGTCAGAGCAATGTATAAAGAAACATAGGTTCATATCCAAAGGACTGGATCAGGGAAGTCTGACGAGGGCAATGGAAAATGCTTCTCTTTTTCTAAGAATTTGTGAGATTTTAAAATATTTTTTTCATCTTTAAAGGTTAGCAAAAGTCAGTTGTGAGAACTTTTGAAAATAAAAAATCATGTCTTTTTGCAGCTAGCTCAAGTCAAAGGATGTACTTCATTTAAACAACTTGTTTTTTGAATATATGAGTAATTCAAATTCAGACAAAGTATAACATAGTCATAGAGTGTTTCTATCTATAAAATTGTTTTACAACCTTGTAGGCATAAAAGACAGACATAGAACATGGCTTCAGAAAAACAGTCTGCTAACGGGCTACTTGGGGCTGAACTTTGCTCGCAGCATGCTCTAGGGAACATGATGACACATAGTGACCTTAGTCACAGAAAAACATAGAATACATTTTTTCAAAACAAGAAATAGTGGTAGCTCTGCTGTCAGTTTCTATAAATCTGGAAACAGAAGCTGTGAACCAGCCTTCTGTCAAAACAATCTCCTAATAGCCCACAAAATGCATGGTTTTTTGTATTTCCATTTTAAATATTCACTTAACTTTTTAGCCTACCAAACTTGATGCAGTACTTGGACTTTCTGTAGACCTGTATTTTCTTCAAAGCATGAACACTAAATTATAAATCTAAGCTTCTACCTTACAGCTTAGATAAAATTAAGGCTAGAACTGAATCCAAAACCTGTGACCATACTCTCCTGAAACTGAAATGTTAAAGTGAAAACAGAACCACTTTTATAAGGTGGCTTTCTTTTTACTTAAATTAGGCTTGTTTTGAATATCTGCTTGTTATTTTAGTATTTTTATTTTAAGTCAGAAGTGAGGTTGGGCTCTGGATTTAAAAAATCTTGTTCCACATCTGAGTTTTGTCACTGACCTAGCAGAGGGTGGCATGTCAGTTCAAATATTTCAATCAGGTTCCCCTAGTTAGGTTCAGAGAGTTGTCTTGTAAATCTGTAATTCATGTCTTTTGCACCCAGAGACCAGTTTAGATGGGAGATTGCTCTCTAAAAAAGTTGTTGGGGAGACAAAACACATTGTATAACAGGATTAGGATCACTTTGAAAGCTTGAGCTGTTAGTTAGTGGTTACTTAAAAAAACCCTTGTGGACTTGTAATTGAAAATTCCAGTTTTATTTTTAACAGTAGGGGTTGCTGTAGGAAAAGAGAACAAAGCACACAAAGCAAACTGAATTCACAGGAACGGCACATTAGTGCAGCGAAAGGCCAGCCAGAGTGCTTTACTTAGAACTACTTAAAAAAGAACTGATTGCACTTTTTGTGATTTAAAATCTGAGATTATGGCCTTTTCCCAGTTAGTTCTGATTAAGTGCTTGTTAAAAGTAATTGGAGAATTTTGCATTTTTTTTTTTTGTCTGATTATGAAATTACCTTCGTCCTCTCACTAAAATTTACATTGATACTCTGTCTGCATGAAAACTGAATCACAGACATATATGCGCTTCTCCTGCTGAACTGGCTGGTATTTCAAGCTGATGAATTAGGCAGATCAGAACAAAGGATAGGATTTATGTTAAATATTTATGGTGTGCTGCTTACCCTTGTGTCTAGATAGCAAATACTGCAGGCAAAGCTCAGAAAGTCCCTTTAGGTACCCGTTTGGCATGTTGAGTTATTAGCTAGATATGGCTGGATGATGCCAGCACTTTCCAATATGCTGATACCATTTATTTATTTGCGTTGCAGTAGTGCCAGACCCAGATCAGAGAGGACTCAGTGTGCATATATTGCATGCACAGCAAAAAGGGATGTCTGTCCCGTAAGCCTCTGTCCCTGATACTGAGGTTGTTGGTACTGAGATAAACACTGCAGCACCTAAGGTGCATCACAGCACAGGAGAAAAATAAGCACATTTATGAAATTTGTGGTCTAAAAGCAAATGACTGGAGGGATTGCTAGGGGTCTGTGGTGGAAGCAGCTTTGGTTGGACAAGGTGGTGAAAGAACACATGGCCGTGCTAGTGCCAGGTGTCACCTAACACAAGAGCATGCTCCACTCTAGCCAGTGCTAATGGGGGCTGGACAGTCCCTGTTTTAATCTGGCCCTTTTCTTTCGAGTGTTTTCCCTCCCTCACTTAAGTTACAGTTCATAACTTTGGAAGAGAAAAACTGTGGCCTTGTGATGTTTGGCAGGTTTGGGTGAAGGGTATGTGGTGTAGAGAAGTGCTGCATGACTGAGCACAAGCTGACAACCTGCTGAAAGCCCAGGGTCTAGGGTTTCCCTGTACATTGTGTTCAGTTTATAGTGTCATTATTATTCCAGCTATCTGCTAATGGGGAAGGACAGAGAGCTTCTTCATTTCTCACGCTGTCTGTGGAGGTATAGAGAAGTCAAGACCTCAGCTGTTATTTCTTACCTAACAACACTGTAATTCTATTAGCAATGAGAGCTCTCCATTGGCTGAGCATAAATGAATCACTGCAATATGAAAGCTTTATAGAAAAAGCATGATTCGAAGTGAACCAAGATGCCTTATAAGGACATAATTGTAAGCACCAGAGCCTCAGCCTGCTCCCAGATCAGAGTACTAGATCCATCTGACTCTGCCAAACTGCAGCAATGACTCAGTAAAACTACAGATTCCAAGGATTTCATCAAGCTAATAAAAAGTTTGGAATATAGCAGAAAGATGCCTTCTTTGATATATCTAATTGGAGATTTAAGCAGTGATATCTGCTGAGGAGTAGTCAGAGGTGATGAAGTGAAAATTGCAACATAGTTAGAAGTCATTTGAAGGTCTCTTTTTATGGTGAGATTGAGAGATTTCACTATGCTGAGAAGTTACTGATGTAAGGTCATTTTGTACCTTTCCTAAACTATCCTTAAAACTGTCTAAAGTTTATATATGTGGTGTTCGGGGTCCAAAATAAGTGAGTGAATCAATTTATTGTTGTAAGGGAGGACTTGCCAGTTATCCCTAACCCATGCTATGCAAATTTAGAGGAGTGAGAGGGTAAGCATGATTTAATTACTAATGCCTTTCTTCATGTTTTTGGTGCTATTAAGGTATGAGGTATTGTCCTCAGAAGAAATGACAGTAAATATTTGCTAGGAAAGGATAAAAAATATATAATTTGCTGGAAAGCAAAAGAGGGCCAAATCCCAACCCAGGGAGCAAACAGTAATAGCACTAGCAGATTAGAAATGAAAGATTTAATCAGTTAAATTTGTAACAATATCCATAGCAGAAAGGACTAACAAGTATTACAATACTAATAAATATTTTGGCCAAAGGGTTAAAGAGGTAATGGGGGCTTGTGGATGGGATTGAATTCTTACTTTAGCCTTTCATGGATGTTCTTTCAGGCGTATCTTGGCACACACATGGTAGAGGAAATGAGATTTTTCTCTTTCACATCTTTAGGGTATGCAACCCTCACCTATCTCATGCTCCTCACAGCACCCACAGATTGCCACTAGTTCCACGCATGCAGCAGCATTGTCCTGCCTTGCACTCTGCTGAGGGGAAGAGCACCTCTAGCTGAGATGCAGAGCGGAGCTTCCTCTTGCTTCTCATCCTTTTTGTTCAGGTAGCACTAGGAGACCTAATGAAGTAGAAACATTAAAATAGAAAGGGCTGGAAGACTAGCATCACAGGTCAATTATCATTAGCACATCGTAGTTTTGATTTGATTTTGTATAGCTTTGGATACTACTTCTGCCTTATCTGTAGGTTATACTCCACAACATCTGCAACCATAAAAAGCATGTAGATAGAATAAGAGGGAGTCTTTATGTGAGTTAAGACATGGAAGAGTTGTTTTCAAATGAAGGAACAGGATTATTTTTTTTTCTGTTTACTGAAGTCATGCAGCCCTGATATTCTAAATTTTAGCTATATGTAAAAGAATGTAGAATGGCATAAAGTCTGATGGGGCTGATAGACTGACTGCCAGCCTCCAGTGAAGTTTCTTGTTCCATTGAGTTTCTCCTGGTATATTTTGAAACACTGCATATGTGCAAAACCAATGTTTTGCACATATTAACAGCTCTGTTACACATCAGCCTTTGCTTATGGCTTGATTTTTTCAACATTGCGGTGAGACTGTGCCTCTATTGGAAGGGTCAAACTTCATGACATTCTCAAGCTCAGCTAAATCATTTACATCATACCCGCCTTGGTTTAGAACTGGGAAATAATGCAGGATGATGCAGTATGAGATGCCTCCTGCCATCATTGGCTCTCCTAAGCCAGGTTCTTCTGCAATAAGTTTGGAAAACTCAGCCATGAGCCACTAGATTTGATCACTGGCAATTTACCATGACAGCCATGGAGTCCCTTGCTCCTGGCTCTTGGCTTCTGGACTTTGTATATTTTCAGTTTGCTGTACGTCTGAAAACAGATCATGCCTGGAAGGGAACACAAGGCAGAAACGTATGTCAGAAAGACTCAGTTTTGCATAATGTGGGATAAATTAGAGTACTTTCCCATGCTATGTTTGATTCTGGAAGCATAATGTGGATACCTGTGCTGTGAACTGCAAGATATATTTGAATATGTTGCTCAAAGTTTTACTCCAGCATCTGCTTGATCTTTTGAGTAAATCCTGTAATTAGTTTTTGTGTAAAATCATACACAAGTATATACATAATTATCCCTTCTAACACATTTTACTCACTATCTTGAAAGATGTAACTCCCTGTGAGGAGCAGGGACTTGATAATCCTTATGGATCCCTTCCAACTTGAGATATTCTATGATTCTAGTTTTCTGGAGTCTGAAGGAGCTGTGTTTGAAAACAATTCTGAGGTCCAGATTATGAAGAACATTTGTTTGCCTTGTTTTGTTTAGCCCTAATAAAATGGGAGAAGCAATATATTCATATATTGATATAGACATGAAAGTTGAAGGTGCCCTGCTCTTTGGCAAAGTGTAGTGTATCTTGCTAGCTTCCCTGGCAGCTACTGTCAATTTTCCAGCATGGTGATACACTATGGAAGAGTCTTCAGTGGGTGGGAGGAGTGAGGAGTGTGCTTGGAGAGTATAAGTGGTAAATTTAAGTGGCTGGATTGTATTAAGAAAAAAGAGAGCAAATCAGTGGGGAGACCAGGGCCTGCAACAAGACATGCTATTCTTGTAAAGAGAAGATGAAGGGAGGAGAGAGATGATATCAGACCTCAGCAGATTCAGACTCAGCTCTGTACCAGAGGAGGTCTGCATAAGACTGTAAGGAAAAAAGTCTTATCAGGACAGTCGTTTCTTCTTCTTTCCTCCTTGCCCCCTCAAGAAGTCTTCATTGCAGCTGTGATTGATGGTGTGGACCTGGTAGGCAGTACTGAGCTGCTGTTTCTGCCGCTGCAGGTCCCCAAGACAAATATTTAAGCAGGAGGAATGGAAAGGAAATGGATAACCTCCTCCTTGCTATGCATCACTTCTCATGAGCTCTCCTATCAAGATACGGATCTCACTGTTTGGTAGTCCTTATTGCTAGTGCTGTCCATACACATTGTTAAAGAAACCCTTCTCCCTTTCCAAAACTAGCAGTGGAAGTTAAAAAGGAAGCAAGAGAAGAGGAAGAGTAAAAAGATGTGCCCAGATTCCCATAACAGACCAAAGACAGAGCAGAGAATATGTTGCTTTTTCCAAGGCTCTGTATACTGTTGACTAACAAACTGTCTCAAATGCCTCCTTTCAAGCAGTGGTAGAAGTTAAAAAGAAGTAAAACTGCTGAGAGATTAAAAAATTACCTTTACAGCAGTGTTCAGGTCCCATTACGAAAGGTATTACATAAAAATAAAAAGGACCTAAACCTTTTTCCCCCACTGATAATAGCAATTTGTGAATTTGAAAGAATCATTTTTTGTTAATTTACTTGACTCTGTATACTCAGTAAGACAAATTCACAAGTATTTAAAGTTCTTCCATACAAGGATTGAATTCCTTTGAAATTAAATGATATAAGAAATATGAAAACAGTCTGCAGTTGAATCATTCTTTTTTTTTTTTTTTTTGGATATAGGTTTATTCAGCAAATTGGCTACCAGTTGAGGGCAATGGTTTCCATACTACGATTTGTGGTGTATTTAAAACAGATGGAAGCATCTCAAAGCCTGCTTTGTCCAAAGCCAGGAACATTTTTTCGGCAAGAAGTCTGAACTTGTTGCCACATAAACAAAATGAGTGATTTAACTTAGTGTCTACATATTTTGGATTGGCAAAAACTGCTGAAAAAAAGCAAAGCCAGAGAGAAGACTCTATGAAAATAGGAAAAGAGAGAAAGGGAGATACATGCACACACGTGTGCACCACACACATGAACACATACATCCTGGCAGCTGTTCAACCTGAAGTGTTTGTGTTGTGACATTCTAAGGAAGTAGTAGGGTGTTTTGGTCCATCTGGAAAATTTCTTACACTTTTTATTCCATGAGTTTAGGCACCAGTCTAAATATTGAAGAAAGCATGTTTGGATGCTTTCTATTGGCTAGCTCTACCAATAAAATTAAGCCTTACATTTTTTGGAGACACTGAAATTCTGTCCTGGAAGTGCTCATGGATATGGACTAAGCATGGGAGTAGACACAGAAAGTTGTGAATAAGTTTGACTCTATCATTGATGTCCTTTGGCATTCTTAGTGTTGCTGAGCTGTATGTGTGTAATTCACCACTGTTTCCTTACCTGGGCTAGAGTGGCTAGTTAAAGTGTACATTGGACTGTTTGCCTAAATGTCTTCTAACTTTGTTTAATTGTTCCTCCAGCAAAATTCGTGATGGTGACATGAAATGAGAAATTATTATGACAAAGGTCAGGCACAGCATCAGAAACAAACTGATGCCTTTTGTGAGATTTCAAAGCCTATATGTGAGCAATAAAAGATTCAACAACAGACTGGACAAGAAAGTGAGTTACAAATTTCACTGACAAAAACATAATAAATTTCTGATTAAAAAAAGCTAGGGCAGTCCAGGAATGATACTGTTTCGTTGTACTACATTCTTAACTGCAGAATTATTTTTTACTATAGGTAAAAATGTTCAACCTACAGTGAGAACTATGGGCCACACAATGAAACTGTCAGTACATTTATGAACAAGCAAAAATGTTTCTTCAGAGAATGAATAATTGAATTATGGAACTTCTTAATACTTTGGAAGCAGAACTATTCTAGATCCAGAAAAAGGATAGACAAATTCATTTCTGCAAAAATTCTAGTCAGGTCAGCAAGGGCAAAGTCCAATTTAGGCATCTTAATCAAACCCAGAATAGCATTTGTCTGCAGCGAGAACATGGTGGAAGATGATTCAGAACTGATTTACTCATGGTGAACTTGATTCAATGGGCAAGACTACCTATTAGAGAGAAGGCTCGAGGCTTGGTTTTGATAAGAAAGAGAACTGTTAATGGCACCATGCGTGGTAATTGCACTTGTATTGCTGACAAGATTTTAGAGGAATGTGACAAATGGTCTCCAGCACAAGATCTGACAGGATCTGGATGACCTCTGTAAGAGGCATCCGTAAGAGACAGCAGCTACAGAGGCACTATGAAAGAGATCCAGGACTTCCTGCCACGCATTAAGCTGCTGATGGACACGTGCCCAAGCAGCATTTTGATTCTGTGTTGGGGTCAGATGCAAGTGCACATCCCATAATTCACAGCTAAATTAAATCTAGATGTGCAACAGAGAAAACTTCACTTCAGTCTGGACAGGTACCTGGTTTGGACAGATGGGGAAGTGATATTCTGAGATACATGGCAGAGTGCCATTGCTCTGCATTTTAGATAGATAGCCTATGAGAGGCAGAAATGGGAAGAAATAAAGCTGTTATCCAGGCAATGAATCTTGCAACTGAGAAAACCTCTGTCTGAGAAAAAAACTAAATGGGGCCTGTATCTGGCACGCCACCAATGATATATTTAATTTTTTTGTCACAATTACCGAGACTTCCTGTCAGGACCATTTGTGATTGTTATACGTAGCAAATTCTGCACCTAGATATATCTTCATGGATCTCTTATATGACTGAGATGCATTTTCTGAGTGGACGGGGGTGTTGAGATGTAGTCATGATTGTCACACAGGTCATACTTTATTCCCACTCTTTCACACTTGTTGTCCCACTAGTCCAGGAAATCACCACAAATACAAAAGACAAACTCAGACTGTGGGGTACAGTTTGAATCGTGATTTTTTTGTCTTCATACATCCCCTCCTTTTCTCTGGTAGCATTTATTAGCAAAAATAGGCCAAATTTTTCTTTTGTGTAGCTCTATTAAAATCAGTCAACTCAGAAACATGGAGTTGTGTGACAATGCACTTTTTTGAAATGTGCCAGATTATTAGAAAACAATCTTTGAATGTCATGGAATGAAAAAGAGCTATGAAAACTCCTGGGATTTTCATGTGGTTTGCCAAAAAACATTCAACAAACATACATTTGTAGAAAACGTTGTGTCTTTATCAGTAATGTATTTTCTTCTAAAGTATCATGAAACATATGCCAATTGATAATCAAGCAAAAGGGCAATTTAAATGTGATTTCATGATTGAGAAAAATGGGGCACTTCATGTTCAAAACAAACAGTTGAGGAAGTACCACATAAGCTCTAAACTCATATTTAACAACTGCTGTGTGGGGTTTTTTATATATAAATTCTGGCTTAATTTCCATAAAATGTATAATATATACTTAGAAGGATAGTAATTTCATTTTATTGAAATCC
The DNA here is from genome assembly GCF_963924245.1 of Chroicocephalus ridibundus. NCBI lineage: Eukaryota > Metazoa > Chordata > Aves > Charadriiformes > Laridae > Chroicocephalus > Chroicocephalus ridibundus. Next base: position 38,950,315 of record NC_086287.1, read on the forward strand.
ATTATTTTATTAAAGGCATTAGCTCAAAACTGTAGTAAAATTTACAGCTCATTTAATGGATATGAAGGTAATAAATTCTTCAGAATACAGCAAAACTTCAAAGAGTTATGCCAGTACTTTCTGCAGAGAGGACATGGGATGGAATAGGGGGACACATCACAGCTTTTTTCCTCATCCCTGTATTTCTTATGTTCAAAATGATACTTTTAAAGTAGCTGCGTATGAAGCCGGCATATGAAGACTTGTGATTTCAGGCTCCACTCAGTTTACATTAGGTGTTCTGCTTGTAGATTTCTGCCATATCTAATTTTAAAAGTGCTTTACTAATACTATATTTAAAATCAAAACCAAAAACAGGAGCCTTTTAAGGATTCTGTTGCTTTGTGCTCCTTGTTGGATTTTTGTGGTTAGAGAACCACATTTTTGTTTCAAATCCAACAGTTTTGTTATGAGAAAAAAATAATGATGGGGAAAAGCTTGCTCAGTGATGATTCCTAGTGTATATCAAATGGAAGAAATATTGCTTATAGTGAAAAATGTCTTCCCTGATTCCAGGCTTTACATGCGAAGTAAAATTGAGAATTTGTAATCTGGAAGAAGCTAAACTGTACTAACAGAAAGGATTTTAACACTGCATCATAGGAGAAGCACAGAATTTCAAATGGTTTAACTCTGTGTAGGTGGTCCATGCTCATAAATTGTCTGTTTTAATTTTGACGTGGGTCTCAAAGAGGTGTCACAGATCCCTGAATAGAAGTAAAGCCAGAGTCTAAGACTGCAGCCAACGTAGTGAAAGGTGGAGGCAGGCTGTGAAGCGGATCAGCTTATTAGGTACTGAGCCTTGGCACCCGGTGGTTTTCCTTGCATTGGTGCCAGTCCATCTTTAGGATTAAAAACATAGGCCTTTTGTAAGTGTAACGATTTTTTTAACTAACCACTTACTGGTCATTAAAAAATGTGATACGCAACCAGAGCTGGCCCAATGCTTCTCAGCAATGTAGAAAAACATTAATTTCGCTGTCTCAGGGGAGGGTCCTACCTCAGGGAAAGGTGGGGACAGACAACCAGGAAGCCAGGTATAGGAAAGGACCTTGGAGAGTAAGGACTGCTGCTCCCACTACCATGGGAAGGATGGTCTGACAGCTGCTGTTTGGAGGACCTCTCCACACCACAGAACGAGCTTATGCCAAACCCGCACTGGTTCGGAAGCAGCCAGACTGGTTTTCCAGACCTCAGGTGTGGGCAAAGGGAGCAACCAGGCCAAGGTTATTGCTAACACCCCAGAGTTTACCTTCTACTTTCCCTGAGCCTACAGCAAGCCTGTATTGACCTGATACAGCCAGTTATCAAGTGGATGAAATCTGCATTATTTCTTGAATAGCTTCTCAGCTCTCCACGTGCTGATTACACAGTATTTCCTGTAGCAAGCTTACTTTCTATCGGATTCTCCTTGAAAATGCCTGTGTGTCACAATTTTACCTGTTTTCAGAAATGACTACATTCCTGCAGGCCAAAAATGATCAAAGAGCAGATGATTCTCTGACAGGTGACATATATTCTTATACTTGCTCCTGCAGGTACAGGATTTCATCTGCATGGACAGTGGACTGCATTTTTACCAACATCAAAAATCACCCTATGAAAAATTGAAACATATGGATGCCCAATGCATTTGATACGTTAATAACAACACACATTTTGTACAGTTTACATTTGCCTGTCTATTCTGGTTGTATGTGTGCAAAGAAAATCTGTGTTTGATTATGCAGTTGAGATACAGGAATTTCTGCTTCTTCTTATTTTAAGCTTGAAACACTCTCTGTCTCTGTGGCCTGGATAAGTAATTTTTTAATTTTTCTGCACCTTTTTCTAGTTTCACAATATGTCAATCACTCGCAAGACTGGGGCTAGGATTTGCCAATGTCAGTAAAAGGTTTTAAAAATAAAGCCTAATATAGTTGCTAAATTTTAGTGTCACAGAATGTACCAGTTACAGATTGGTTTTTTATTTTGTGCTGGATGGCATCGTTCATGTTAATGGGGGATTATCTCATTTCTTCTCTCATAATACCATTTTTGCCAGATTATTCACTGAACAGCAACTCCTCTGAGACAGAAAGAGCCCATCAGCTCAGTTGAAATGGTAGTATTGGATCCATTGTAGAGAATGTCAGGCTTGGAACCTTTGTAGAGAATGTCAGGCAGTGGAAAATCCTTGAAGGATAATTTCTCACCAAGGTCTAAAGTCTACAAAGCTTTATATTGAACACCGGGACCTCCAGGCCAGAAGATGGATGTTGTACAGGGAAAGGCCATGGACAACCATTGAGTTGACACAGAAGGCATCTCTAAGGCAAATGTTCAACATTCAGCTGGGACCAGCAAACTGTCTGTGCTCTTCCTACACTACATTCCGTGCTGTGCATCTGTACCTAATAGTATTTAATTTACTGCAACAACACTTTGCAGATATTAGGGTCTGTGGGCCTAGCATTTTGGGTAACACACTGGTAAAGCCTCTTCTGAGAAGGGTTATAAAACGTCCTGCTAACACCAGAATGCCTGGAAGAGTAAACAGCTATGTAAGAGAATGGAGTATTCTAGTTTAAACAGTCATAACTCTGTGCTGAAAACTAAGAGAGTAAGATACACAGAATCCTTCTTTCTTCACAAATTCCTTCCTCCTGTGTGTGCTTGTTTTGCAGATCACATTTTCAGAATTGCAAATTGCTTGGAGAGAGAGAAGTACTTGGTAGAATTTTATCTTTCAAACATATGTTGAAATATATGGTCTTCAAGTGCTAACAAATATATCCTTTTCTGAAAGCATACCTGCTGTACTCCATCGAAGACAAATTTCAAAAATAGAGATTGAAAAATTATATTTTTAACTAATTGAGGTTTCTGAGTGAATAAAGAGAGCTCAGCTGAGTCTTAAAAGATGTCTAGGATCCTTAACTGTAATAAGTGCTAACTGAAAAATACTCTCTTGATTATATTTCTGGGGATTTTTGTGTCTGGTCTAGAATGTTAACACTGAAAAATAACTGGTTTATTTTTAGACCTTTAGCATGAGAAAGCTAGATGACTTAATTTGACTGTAATATTTCAACTCAACACAAGCTTGAGAAGTCTTGATTTTCCTTCCATCTCCTGTGTTGCCTCCAGTTACGAAAGTACAAAAGGAAGTAGCATCAGGTGATCTATGCATGTTCTTTGAATCCTAGCAGTTTGTGTTGGCAGTCATCAGACAGTATGTGGCAAGCACTAAATCACTTACCAAATGTCAAGCTTTCAAGCAGGTAAACTGAGTCGGTTTTATTGGGCAGAGAAGCATGCCATGCAAACCCATTTGGAATTACAGATTTTCATATCTAAGACACTTGTCTTCCAACGCTTTAGAGGTAAGCCTGGTTGGCTATATTAGCCTTGGTGGTCCATAGTGTAATTTTGTAAACACAAAGTTAGAGTGTGGACTGTTTCTGAAAAGGGACCCTTTTCATTTACCAAGTTTCTAAACACTAGGGCGCAAAAGAGAACCCTCAGGAAAAAAGGAGTCACCCTGTATTCAAGGAGAGATGGATATCATTTGGAAGTCATTTGCTCACTGAAGAGATAGAAGGGAGAAAACATCTGTTGACTGTTGGGAGGCTTGCCAAGCAAAACAGGAGTTGTGGTTGATAGTTAGGACATGCTAAGAAATCCAAGAAATGTAATAATTGTGTATAGAAGCATACAAGACACGTATTACACATTTCAAAGGATGACTTCCAAAGTAACACAGCTGGAATTTTTCTGTTATACAAATTATACCTGAAGGCTGGTTATCTACTTTTGCTTTGCGTGAAGAAAGAAAACGGAGGCTAAACCAGTTTTTCTTTAATATTTTACATATGCACAGAAGAAAACTTATTTTGTTAGCTGTTCCTCAGCCTTCCAGATAATTTGGAAGACATATTTGTAGAGGAACTAGGAGAGGAAAACCTGTAAGACAGAAAAAAAAATACACTTGTATTATAGATATCAAAATATGGCTTTATGTCAATCTGTGATCAAGATTGAAGTCTCTCCTAACCTGTCAGTTTTATTTTCCTGAACTTTGAGAGTAAACATCCTGGCATATATTAATTTAGAATTTTTATTCTGGGATGCTCCCGTGCCTGGTGCCCTCATGCAAGTCTTGATGGCTATATTCTGTGGATGCACAATTGTTAACTCATTTGGGCCTGTCTGAAATCACTGTGATAGACTCCAGTTTAGGCCCTGCTTTTATTTGCCCAGCTGATTTTCAGAAAATGAATTAACTTGTGGAGCAAGATGCCTTTGACAAGCAAAAGCATATGGTAAGATTTTCTGTAGCTGGTGATGTTGTTATGAATCAGTTGTGCTTAGAGATTTGATTTGTTTTTTTTTTTTGACAGGTCAATAAATTATCCTAGAATATTAGAAGCTTTTCATCTCCATCATCATAACAACATATGTGACCAAGTAACCATCCATAGACGGGACTTTGTGACAGCTTTGCAGAGTTCATTTCCATATTTCTAGGCTTCCCAGAAATCCCAGAATCACTCTGAAATGGGCCAATGAACCTCCTGTGTCAGTCAGTGAATTGTTCTGAATATATATCCTGGTGTAAGTGAGATGTGGCATGGCAGAAGCAGCTCTTTCACAATTAAGCAAAGCTGCCAGAACATAGAATGGTACCTGTAGCTCCAAAACATGTACGGCCCCTCCCTGTCTCATGAACCGGCCTCCCTGCGGCCATGATGAAGTCAGCCTTTGCACTGTGATTGTGGGTTGTTGGCCTTGAATCTATAATATTTCATTGGCAACATTCTTAATTTTGAGCAAGATTCTTAATTATTGCCAGCTATAAGGTTGGACTTTTGCTGCTCTGACTGCCAATTCAGTTTCGTCAAAAAAAGTTATTCAATGTCAAAACCCTTTCCTGGTATAAATTCTTCACCAGCAGTCATAACACAAAGGAATATTTCCAGGAAGTAATGACATTGCAATTTCACAGGCAATTAATTTTCCTTATGCATTAGGAAAAGGCAGAATCAATGGGAACTAAGAGAAAGGAGGGTAAAGTCAAGAAACTTCATCTGCTGAGTGGTGAAATTGGGCAGTTTTTTCTGAGATAAGGTGAAAACAAGATTATTTATCTATGTAGTGTCTATACATACACTCCTTCTACTCCTCCACTGTTGTGTGCATGAATTCAAGTCTGAAGACTGAAAGAAGTGCTTCAACTATCCCTAAGGATATCTTAATAATTGCCAGAAGAGTGATAAGTTTCTTTGTCTTTCAGAAAAAGACTTAGGACTGGGGCTAGTTTTTATATTTGTATTTGGTCAAAGAAGGCTAGGTGACCTACTCCTTCACCCTGTTCCACTCTCTTGTGGGCAAATACCACAGAAGATCACAATGTGGGTACAATTACTGTTAGCTGCTTAGTTAAATTGAGTTAATTTAAAATAAAGACAGTGGTTAATGTCCAAAAAGTTAAAGAAAAAGGAATGTTGGTGAGATACTGTGAAACAATTTAGAACTTGTTTCTCAAATTCTTTCTTTTTTCTTTTCTTTCTTCATAGAATATCACACAGAGTACTTTAAAAAATCCCCAGGTCATAATATATTGTGATGGGGAAAATTCAGTATGAAATGTAAGTATTAAAATGAATAAAACAAACTGGATGGAACACCCAGTGTTGGGGAATATAACAATGGAACCTCAGAGCTAGGAAATGGGCAGCTGGCACATCTCTTTAACCATATCTATCTGGCCATCTCATCAGTAGAAAACTCTTTCTTGCTTTATTTCAACACTCCACCTGTGGTCCCAGATGGTATCAGTAAATGCAGAAGCACAAGAAAAATGAAAGCAGCAAAATCTGTTAAATAGACCAATGTGTCTGATTCAGGATTTATGATAGACTGGGTCTCCAAAAGGCAGACTGTCTCTCATGACTTTCCATGAAATCTTAAAAATAAGATAGTGAACAAAAGGAAATTAAATATAATTTCATCTGAGCTTTAATACTCTTAAGATTTATTACAAATCAGCAAGAGCTGAGAAATACGGCTTTAGGTCCCTGATGGTATTCCTTAATTCCTATATCTTCTGGACATCCTTAGTGTTGGTAAAGCTAATGTCTGTATAAGAAATAAACTTCCTAACTAACTGTAAAGTACTAAGTCTTCCCACTTTCACTTCAGAGGTCTTCTGAAGGTCTTCACTTCTTTACAGAGAAGATATAATATTCTTTTAATGGACCCACTGCTACTTAATCTCTTGCAAAGATCGTGGCCAAATGGAAAATTTAGGGAAAGTGCACATTTTACAAAACCCCAGAGATTGTGAATATTTTAATTTCAGGATTACTCTTCTGTCCTGGTAAGGGGGTATGTAGATCTCCTGCATATCAAGGTCCATGGAGGACGTAATTATGTCCCCAGCTTTACTCAAGGAGATTGCTAAGAACAGGTGCTATGAAGGAATACTGTCCACGGAAATACACGGATAGGCTGGGAACTGCCTCAAAGAGGCTTTACGTGTGAGATCAAAGGGACAAGGTGGGGATTGAGGCCAGCAAGCATTACAGGGGTGAAGGTGGATCTAATTTTCCCTGTTTCTGCAGAAGAGAAGTGATCGTCCTGAAGACAAGGAGCCAAGAACAAATGAATCCCAGGTTGGACAGAGACCTAAGACTGATTCTATGATCCCCTGGATTTCAAGGAATGACTGTGAACTCTGTTACCCCTGAGAAAGGTGGGAACTTGAATCACCCCGAGTCCTTTGAGTGGCCTCTCATTTCCACTTGGTATCAATTAGAAGGAATTTTTTGTGAAAAAAACCCCATCACTTAATTTTTATATGTCTCTTCAAACATACATGATTTTATATAACTACTGAGTTTTACTGTTGTTATTTTCATTTCTTCAGGATGAAAATCTTACCAAATGGTTTTCTTGCAAAACTTGTCATTAAACATAGCAGCATAAATAGCGATGGATAACAGACCTCTGTGGTGTTTTGGGTTTGCAGATCCTCTAGAACTTTTTCTGCTTTTCATAATCCTTTAAACTGGTGAAATGTGCCAAGTCTTCCCCCCTTTAATTTAATTTTCTCGCTCAGCCAGTGTATTTGTAACTGGATGGAATCGTGTGTTATTTAAATAATGACTCCTGTCTGAAAGTAATTTCTGCCCTGTTTGTGGAAGAACTGTGCACACAAAAACAAAACCTGTGGCAGCTTAGGATTTCTATTTGAAATCCTGAATGGAATAAAGTGAGTGGAAATAAAGCCTCAAAATATTGTGTGTTGTAACTCCTTGTTCTGTTCTAAACATAGAACTCTGAATTATGAAGGGGTCCAAGTTCTGGCACAAATAGTTTTCTTCTTCATTTTAATAATTGCCTGTGTGAGCCAGACATGGTGACAACGAACTTTGATCCTTACAGTGGTATTTATAATTTTCCAAGTTGCGTCTGGATTGATACCAGTCAAATAATTTCAGGACTGGTTACAATAAGTTACTGCTTGCTAGATCTACATAGATCCATTATAAGAATATAACAATTGAATGCATTTTGTGTTGTCTCTTGTGAAGGAGATTTGGAGTGTTAGAAACGTGGAAGATTAACCCTGTGGTTGCCTTCATATCAACGGTACATTAGAAAAGCACCAATATTCATTTGATAATGAGAACAGAATATGCCAAATAGCATGCAATCCCTGGCTCCAATATGTTTTATTTAAATCTTTGCAGTAAACTATTTTTTCATAAAAGATTTTATATTATATACATATATAAATTATATATAACTATACACATGCATATATCAGAATGCTGGAAAAAGTCATGTTTATATAGACTTCTGTAATTTTCCCTGGAACATTTTTTAATTTTTTTCCTGTCCAGGTTTAGAACTATCTCTGAAGTACTATCAAAGTAATAAAGGAAATGGCTAAAATTCCACTAAAGCAAGGTAAATATTTTTTTTAAACATTGGATTAGAGTAAATCTAATCCAGCCTGCACAGTTAGGGATTCAGCATTCTCCAGAGCACTACCTCAATTCCCAGAAAGAATGATTGTAAGCAGAAATATAATATTCTGCCAGGAAATCACTAGTTCCGAGTTATTAGATTCCAGCCTTGGTTGAGACTGAGGCAAGGAGACGGCACAGGAAGCATTCAGAGTTCTTCGTAAGTGTGGCTTGACATTTTTTAAATAGTCTGCTTCCAAAGATAATGGAGATGATGGACTGCAGCAACTGAACTGCAGGTGCAGAGAGACCCTCATGTAAACTGTGATTATTTCTTCTTTTCCTGTTGAAAGGATAAGCTCGGTGTGAGCACAAGTATTTCATTCTGTTCTCTAATGCTTGGATTGATGCATTTGTACCTTTTGCAGTCTGAAATAACCATATCTATTTTTGCATGAATCCCTGTGAGTGGGATGTAAAACATATGTTCTCTGTGTGGAGCCCACAAAATTTCAATCCTCACTAAACAATTTCAGCCTCAATCAGAATCTTGAACGAAAAAGCCTCTAAGGTTACTGAAGTTGCTATTTGATGCCATACTCTCCTGTGCTAAGGAGCTTTACAATACCTGTTAAGAGGATCCTACTGTCTACAAGCATGAAGTAAATAGTTCAAACCTGAAAACAAGTAGTCTGCAGTGTATTGTTTTGGTTTTTTTATCAAGGGAATAATGGTATTTTCTTTTATTTTTCATTTAATTAAGGAACACCTTTTGGAAAAAGCATCTGTTTAGTGAAGGCCAAGAAAAACATTCTGTAATGTTGCCCTTCTGTCACATGGGACATGTAGTTCAGGTATTTCATGTTCCTCTTACCTTCTCTCAGTTGTGTTTCCCAGCCAGAAAACACTGACCCCTTTTATTTTTCAGCATAAATTTTTATTGATTGTTCTTGGGACAGTTCTACTAGTTACACTTAACTGTTCTAGTTAACAGATCAAATTCTGTACTTTTCAGCCTTAACTAGAATATTAAATACCACATAAAGGCTGTTTACATGGATTATGATAAATTTACTTCAATCCAGTTAGAAGTGGACAGCTATTGTCTAGAATAAAACCCCGTAACACGTTTCCTGCCATAGCAAACACTCGTATTGCTAGTTTCAGCAGAGTTAAAGGACTGCAGCTCCTTTCTATGCTATAACTATATAGGCAAGAAAAACAAACATGTTTTTTCTCCATCCATAACAATCAAATTATTGATGCAACCAGGCCCTGGTGTTTAGGTAACTCCAGGTAATGCTATCAGGGAGCAAGCAGAGTCCTCTTAATGTTCACTCTTTGCTCTTGAATAACTATCCCTGAAACTGCTCTATTGATCATTATATTAATACAAATCATAAGGATCTTAAATAGTATTTACTTTGGCAAGTGTCCTTCATTTCAGGCGTGTCAAGAGATTTGCTATCTCTGGCAAGTCTGTACCACTGTTTAGCAGATCTGATTAGTATCTTAAAATGTTTCATTGAGAGGTTTTGACTGAATTTGCAATTCAGTCCTGGTAGACTGAAATGTAAGTCTTGGAGTGTAAATAACAAGTGTTTGAATTCACACAGTAAATTCATGAAGAAGATATTTTCAAAAACCCAAGTAAACTAGAATTACACGTTTCCATAATTTTCTTTTTTCCTCGGTGCTTAGTTCATGGGCTCCAATCACATATCAGGTCACTGTAACCATCAATGGGGAAAATGATAAAATAGTCACACAGATATAGTAGAAGTAGAATATTTTTCTGACTGATGTCCACTCTGCATTTTTTCATGGGAATCTTTATCAGAAATTGTAGCTCTGTCAAAGGTAAAATATTTTGCAGAAACGCTAATTTTTGTGAATGTTAATTTAAAAAAAAAAAACTGGAAAAAACCATAGTTATAATTGTCATGTTGATCTACTGAGTTTTTAGTGAGAAGAACAGCTGGATAAACATTTTTTCTAAAGCTAATAATATGCTATTAGAAGTATGAGGTGCATCTCCAATGTAATCTTCATGAAATAATCATGTTTTTTTCCTCAGTAATAAAATTCATGGTAAAATATTTGGGCTTGCCAGTCAAAGCAACAGAAAATAAAATAAGGAGCCTACAGAAAAACACAAGACTATTTAGTTTTTCTTGGATCTTGTGGAAGGATATTACTTTTAAAATTGCAGCTCTGCTACCTCATCTGTCAGGTTAATTTCACCAATGTTTTCCATTTCCTTCTGTTGAAAAGCATTAAAATTATGATATTTAAAATGAAGCCTCATCTCAGAACGCTGTTTATTCAAGACAATTGATGTGAATGAAAGAATTTGGGCATCTTTTTCAAAGGTTCCAGTATGTTCACTGTCCAGATATAGTCTTCCTAAAGAGACCTGTTAGTTTATTTTGGTAAATGTCATAAATCTTTTAAAAAATTTGCTTTAAGAGCTGTTCACAAAACTGGATTAAATGCTGTGGGCTGATACTGTCTGTTTATTCGCATTCCACACTCATTTAGTGTAGGATGCTGCCTGCCCACTATCTCCGCCTTGACGAAGTGGACAGTGTTACGAATGAGAATTCATTTCCCATAATCATTCTGCTTGTCCGATCCATTTATCAAGATTAGAATCACAGAATGGTTTGGGTTGGAAGCGACCTTAAAGATCATCTAGTTCCAACCCCCCTCCCACGGGCAGGGACACCTCCCACTAGACCAGGTTGCTCAAAGCCCAACACAACACCACAACATTTAAAACAACAAAATGAAAAAACTACCTGAATTTGAATACCGGCAGTTGCCCGGGATGTTTTGCAGAACCAACGACAGAGTGAAAAACAGTGCCTCTCTGACAGTCACTGAAGGGGAAGAGTTGTGATTATTACTAGGCCAGATTGTGTGTGATCTGATAAACATGAAATGTTATACCTTGCATTCCCTTAAGCAGGTTTGCTGGTATGGAAGAAGCAGAAGATCTAGACCACATGATTGCTTGAGTATTTTTACTACCTGAATTTCATTTTTTGTGGCTGACGCACTCACCTGCAAGCTAAGAGACCAGAGACCAAAACTTGCCTTTGTCCCTGCGTTGGTGTGACACCAGCCTGATGACTTCAACCCCCTTCAGAGCCCCCGCTGCTTGGGTGGGAGTCGTGTGTCACTGGCCAGTTTTGTCTCCGTACGCACAGAGCCGGCAGGGCTGCCCGCTTGGAGGTGCAGCTCTGACGGTACCCATTAGGTAGCAGAATGAGGGCGGCGCACATCGGTGCATTTTTTTAATGCTGCAGTGGCATTCTCACCTCGCATTTGCGACAGCTGTACCCATCATTTGATGAGAAAATGGACTGTGTACGCCTGTCTCTTAACCCACCGCTATCTTCCTGCCGTTTTTGCTGGCAAACTCCCGCCAGAGGGCGCCCGCGCCCCGCCGCTGCGCCCGGGCCAGGGGGAGGCCGGGCCGGGGGGAGGCCGCCTCTGAGGGAGCGTCGGGGCCTGTATCTGTCTTCAGATATGCTGCCAGTGAAATTTCATCAAAGGTAGTTTGGCGCGTTGATAAAATAAATTCGAATTGTCTAAGGCCAATTTTAAACACTTTTCCTCTTCACTTCGCCGTCCAGGTAGCAAACGGGAAACACCTGGAGGGAATCAGCTTCTGGTGACCTGCCGGCTGCAGCAGCCGCCGACGGTCCTCTGACAGCGGAGGCATTTCCCAGGTGCATGGCCCTCACCACCCATCTCCCCCTGCTACTGCCATTTCTTGTGTGTCTTCTCTTCAAACCTGGATCTGCCACCCCTCGGACAACTTGGCTGGTGAAGCCTTCTCAGGTCTTCATTCCTGATACAATGATTTGAAAATCTTTCAAGTGTAAATTTCAACAGGTCGGAGAAAAAAATGCTCTGTCTCTGCACAGGAATGTCCAGGCACAGCAATGGTTCTGTGTGGATACGTGTATTTATTTTAAGTGTGTATCTGCACCATTAAAAATGGCATTTGTTTAAGCCTATAAATGAACAACACTTCTGTCGGTGCTGAGAGTTTTTCCTATGTATTTTCTAGTGCTGCAGGGGTTTTAGTATTATTTTGTTTAGAAGTGTTGCTAGTTTTTAATGTAGAGCAAGTCACAATACAACATTTCCAATATCTTGGAGTGAAAGAATCTCAAGGGGAATAGCAAATACTCTGTCAAATGCAAGAACTTGACTTTCCAGTACTATACTTTTATTTTTAAATCCCATTTTCTTTACCAATATCCCAGATAATTGACACACAGTTATGGGAGGCTTTGGAGCAAAACCCCTTGATTTTTAAGCTTAAAAAATACCTGTTTGCTTCTGAGCAGGGTTAGTTCTGACTGGGAATACCATCTTCCGTTTTGGAGATAAAGATATGAGGGGTTTGTTATTGAGACATTAGAGAGAGAGGGAGATCTTGTGGTCTGAAACAAGTTTCAGGGCTCTAATTCCACATCCTCCGCAATATTTACAAGGCAATTCACTTAGATGTAATCTGGCTTTACTCAGTGGAGTTCCTCCTGATCTATACACTGCAGTAAAAATCAGAAACAGATACTCCACATCTGTTTCTGGTTTTCCACATGGGAAAAATAGCTTGGAACCGAAACCTAACATCTAAACTTCAGTCAATGTGTTTTAATATTTTAACTGAGATGTATCTCCAGTAGGACTGACTTGCCTGCTGTGGCGGTGTTACAGGTTAATTAATTAACTTCCTTTGCAGTCACTTTTTAAAATGCACAGCACCAGAAGTACAGAGATATCAGTTACTTCAGTGCACCTCCAGTTAGCAGCCCTTTTCTGAGTTACCTCAGTGATCAGTTTTAAAAGCCGTGTGTTTTCTGTGGTTCTGTCTCAGATGCAGTAAAGCAGCAGCATTGGCATCGAGACACACCATAGCAGGCTTTGTGGCCTTTCCCAATGACTAGGTTATATCATGGTTATAGTTCTAGACGTTAATATATAGAATAAATGATAGGCCCTGAAGTAAAATCCTATAAACATTGTGCATTGAGGGGATGATGACATCATAATTAACCAGAAGAGCAAGGCTCCAGAGCTTGCTGTTGTCACCAGAACCTTCTATAATTACAGCTTTGTCCATGGTATCTTCCTGCTTCACTTTTTTCCCTTTATAATTCAGAGAACCAGTTAGCATTTTTAGTAGAAAACAGGTTGCTAGTAGAGGAATATAATCTGTCAGCTAAAAACGTACCTATCAACATTGGTATTTTACAGAGCCTAAATCGTTATCAGCATCAAAAGTACTTGACTGAAGATGACAGTTCTGTCAACAGGGGATTAATGCTCAGCAGTTTTTTTGTCAAACCTACTTCTTCTTACACAGAAGTCGGGGTGGGCAGAGAAGGTAATTCAGGGTGTTTTAGTTGTCTCAGAAGTTGAATGGTTCTCTTTGCAAAGATGTGATGACTGTATTTGGAAGGCATTTCAGGGTGTAGAATGCTCCCTGCCTTATGCACAGTACGACCTGGGTACATTTGCTGCATAAAATGGAAAACAGAGATGGGGCATAGCCAGATTGGTGGATGTGCTGAGATGAAAGAGACATTTTGGCACTATAGGGCTCTTGGAGCAGTTTTGTTGCTGGATGCTGGCTCCCTGCATCTGGCCTTTAAGAAGCACGTCTAAACATCTGAACTTGTGAGGACTTCTAGCTGTTTTGTATCTTGTTATAAATTAGTCCTTTGATCTGTGCTTCCAACTGGCGTTACTCATATTCGAGAGATCTTTGTAGAATTATTTTTTATTTTTCCCCAATTTTTATCCTTTTCCTCGTCTGTCAAATTGCATGATACATATCAAATTCCCTGCAGTGGTATTATTAATGCATTACAAGTTTTTAAAAACCTCCAGCAACAAAAACCTGTGAGCAAGTGTTGCACCACATCTTCTCAGGAGTCTTGCATTTAGTACCTTTAAATGCCAAAAAATAATGAAGAGTTAGGTTTTGTAATCTGTTGGTTCTTGAACTGAGTTGCTTGGAGCATCCCTAAAAATAAGTATGTGCTTTTGGAAATACTACTGAGTCCAGTGCTGTATTCCTCATTTCAATCCAGTGCACATTACTATAAGTAGTAATCTTAACTAATAGCGACATTAGCTTTTTAAGCAGACATAATCTCAGAGTTGTTTTACTCCAATAAATTTAAGAATGTTTGCTTTCCTACTCCATCTACATCCACGTTTGATGGCACAAAGGAACCTTTTTAATGATAAATACATCTAAAAGAAAGAATATAAATCCCAAGATTTTAGCAAGCGTGCCAAGCAACCTGGCAATTTGACTGTAATTATCACCATACATCCCTTGTCATCTGTATTGTGATTCACGTGAAAAGGGGATTGAAATGAAAATTATGCCACAGAATAAAGCTGCAAGTAACACTGTCAAAACAGATTAAGGGTTCCCAGTGTGAAATGGGAGGTGGGAGCGCTTCACCTGCACCTTGTCTGCCAGGGAACTGCTTTGCTGTCCCTGTCACAAGGCTCACAGGACCCCAGGAGCCCTGCAGGGGTCCAAGCAGGAGGCAGTAACTCAGCTAGCCTTGGTTCTTGGCATCCAGGAATGGAGAAGTGGAGCCATCTGATCATTGTTACAGCAGACACTCATGAAATGCAGGGTGCATCCAAAACACAATTTTATAGGGTTTCAGAGTTTCATTTTCTTGCCATTAACATTAAAACCTACCTTTCAGGTCCCTGTTGCTGTGCCTAAAACAACAGAAGAAGACAAAGACTTGCCTTCAAAGAGATTTTATGCCAACCGGTAAAGGTAGGTATCCTAATACTGTCAGGAGAGAAGCTGAACTGCTTGAGATAAGCACCAAGTTCTAACAATTCATGTCAAACAAACAGGTCTAGACCAAATCACTTTTTATGGATGCATTCTGCCCACCCCTCTGAAGATGGATGTGGCCGTAATATTGGTGCTCCTGGTGGGAAGGAGGGATTGAGTACATAGTGACAGTGTGGAACATGCTGATGGTTTCCTTCTGTAAGGCCCTACCTGTGGCATTGCGTGCAGGCATGGCTGAGATGCTGCTGGAGCCATACCAGTGTTGGTCTGCATGCAGTTATAAGCTGTCGTGGGTGGCAAGAAATGCAGGACTAAAAATCAAAAGTCGTGTAAAGATACTGTGCTAAGTATGAGAAACTGGCTACAATTTAGTGAAGGTCAGAAAGGTTGTTAATTGTGCTTGGTTACTTACAAACAAATTAACTAATAACCCTTTTCTTTGAGGATGCCTGCCATTGTTCTGTGTGACAGTTTAACAGGGCTGAAAAAACAATGAAAGAGTCATAGTGCTTGCTAGTTTTGAACACTAGCTTAAATCTTAAGTGAGATAGTGTAGCATTCTCGCAAGCTGTTTCATGAAATTACAGTCTCGTGCTTTAAATTATAATACCCATGGCTGTAATGTATATATGCCACTTAACGTATTGGCTAGGCTATCTCTGTATATGTCTGTGTATGAGAAGAACCGTGCAATACGCTAAGCTACATTCTTCTGAGTGGAGGAGTCACCTGGTGATTTGCCCCTAACTTGCCATCTTACTTTTTGCTGTGTGCTGTAAAGATTGATTCAAACAATGATCACCTATCTGATTCCATTATCCCAGCCACTGAGATACAGACCCTGAATGTGGTATCTTTTTTCCTCCTGTTTTTGGAAAAAAATATTTGCCAACTTAGTTTTTGTTATAGGAAAACACATATTCCATGTGTCTTATTCAAACAGCAAGTGCTGTGCCAAAACCAGGGACATCCTGAGGAACTCCTTCTCTCCCCAGGCGTTAGTGGTTTGTGTTAAATAAAATCTGGATTCACAGCTATTCCTCTGAGGGTTTTAAAAACCTTTCTTAAAATCATCTTTTGCCATTTTTGCATTTACTGACCTGGTGCTCCAGAATTACGTAGCTTGCCATGGTTTTTACTACTTAAGTAATCTCTAAATTATCACAGTACCATGCCTTTCTAAAGTACAGTACTGTAATTACAGTGCTGCAGTTACATTCATACATGATTTATGACAAACTTTTAGTCAACAAATAGTAAACACTGAGTCACTTTGTGATGTATGTATAACTTCGCATTTCTCTGTTCTGCAAAATACCATTCCATTGTTACTGGTTACTTGTCCTTCATTCATTCAGTTTATCCCTTCACTGTAACTTGAGTCAGAAATCCCAACCTAAAAACAAAACTGGTGTTGCAAAAAGTTACTTTAACATGAGATTTCATTCCCACATATTTGATTGCATATGAAAAAAAAGTAGTAGTATAAGCATGCAACGCATGATGTTTGCTTTTACTTCCTAAATACCTCCTACTGATTTACCCCAGTCCTAGTTTTATGGTTTTGGCATGATAAAGGTGGTGCTGAATTTGTGCAAAATGAATTGAGTAGTAAGCCAGAAACGCTTGTGGTGATAGCCTTATTTCTTTATCGGGTCATTGAAATAGAAGGGCTGGGTGTGACCAGGAGACATGAGGGTTTCAAGGAAATCTTCAAGGTGCAAATGAATCACTGACAGAAACTCCTGTTTATGTTAGTCCTGTTGTGTAAATAGGAAGATCAGATTTGCTACTGAATGGCACTCTCAAAACTCTGAATCAGCTGCCGCAGAGCTCCTTCCTGTGTCTGATATGTTGCAGTCCTTTATTATCAGGCTGCAGATTTGGTGAAATGTGGATATTTACTTCTCTTATTAGTAGTGACAGCTGGAGTGGAGGTGTTCCCACCTTGTAAGGAAGACATACTGGAAGGCAGCATAATCCTCCTAAACCAGTGGGGGCTGTGTTTTCCCCGGTGTTACCTCTACTTATTTTTACAGGATCAGGTCTTACAAGTTGTTTTTTTTAAGAAAGCGTTACAGTGAAGCAAAAGTATTTTGTTTCATTAATGCATGACAGACATGTTTTAACCTACAGAAATGAGTACAAGACAATCCAATTAATGATCTCCGAAAGTATTACAGAATGAAAGCTATTTCATTTACCATTACAAGTGTCCTTGGCAATTACCATGACTAATTTTTTTCTCATTTTTTTGGATTGATAAAACAAAATTTTTAGGTGATTTTGCAGAAATTAAGCACAAGCTTGGACTTCTATGAGTCATCTTTAAAATGCATGCCTATAAACCAGTCTTTGTAAAAATATTAATACTTTACACACTGTGTTTCATATTCTCTGCTCTGCAAAAATGAGAGCAGACTTTTATGATAACCAGACAGATGAAGTTTGTAAAGTGATTCACCAAGTTTGCCTGGAATTGAATTGGACAGCTGTCTTAATCCAGTAGTGGTTATGATACTTAAAATGCTGGGGGCTTCCAATATTGATGTTCACCAGACCACAGAGTGTGGTCTCTGATGAGGAGGTTTCCACAGAACCATCACATTTTTCTAGTTGGAAAGAAGACATCTAGTCCAATGTGGAGGTGTCAGCATTAAATTCACTAAGTTTACTTTGTGCGAAATAATAATTAAATCAGGGACAAGGCTGTTTCCCTACTGGCTAGTAAGTACTTTTTTGCCCCGCTCCAACTAAATGAATACATAAATACTTATTTCCAGGGAGAATAGTTTCAATGGAAGAACAAATACATCCAATAGCATAAAAAAACCTCTTCTAGTGTATTTGTTAAAGTCAGACTCCTGGGGACTGGGAAAATGGCAGAGGATATATGTTTTCTTAATTCTGAGTGAGTGCTTCAATTGCACAGTAGTTAAAAGAGAACTTTTGCCTATTTCTTATTTCATACCTTTGTTGCCTTGCTTTTTTTACTAGTATTTGGAAATACATTTTGGAAGGATTGAATCAGTTTGTTTTTCCTAGTCCCCAGTATTTTTTTCACCTTAATTTTTTTTTTTTTTAATTTCTGATCAAACCAAGTTTGTATTTTTCTGTTCAGTTCCGTGGCTAAATTGACAATTTAGTTATTTACAACTTCACCATTCCTCTAACTTTTGTTTTTTTCTCAGAGGCTCAGGCTTCAAACTATGTTGCTGTATTTCAAGCCTATGTTTCTAATAAGCTTGGTAGGGTTTTGGTGAGCAAGCTTGCCTTGAGATTCTTTAATCTTGAAATTTACTTTTACTTTTGCAAAATTACAATTTGATTATTAATTAGCCTTCATATTTAATAATACAATGTTCTATTTGTGCTCTGGATGTATCATAACTCATTCTCTCCAAGTGTAAGTACATATCAATTCCATCTCACAGAGCATTTATAAGCTTATTGGTAAGGCCAGCTCTTAACACCAGAAACCTCCCTGCAACTTACAGGGGCTTGCCTTGTTTCCTGCCCAAGGGGCAGCCTTTTACTTCTGTGAGGGCCCCTTTGCCCTTTTTGAATTAGGCTATGGCTTTGCACATTAGACAGTAATCTCAGTTAGGAATCCTGGCAAGTGTTTTCTGAAAATCCAAGTGCACAGTATCCACAGCATTCCCCGTGTTTGTATTGGCAGCCACAGGCTTAAACAATTCCAGCAAGTAAGTGAGGCGTGCCCTTCCCTTCCTGAGACCATGTTGGCTATCCTTGATTCAAGATGCGGTTTACTGACCGTTCTTCCATTTGCTCTTTAACAACGATTTCCAAGTATTTCCCCCAAACTGATGTAAAGCTGCAGAAATGAATATGTAATTTCCTGATCAATTGGTCCTAAAAATGGCCTTATTTTGATGACTTGCCACACTTTCAATTCTTTTCAGTCTCTGTTCTTTAAATTTCCTTTCTTTCAGTCTCTGTTCTTGAAGTTTTTTTTCTTTTGAGTTTTTCATTTCCTATCAGACTTTCTGTAGGGTTAACTTTTGTAAGGATTTGCTACCTGTAGCTGATAAATCGTAAGAGCTCCAATGAAATAATCTGGGCCTATGAAATGGTGAAGGGAAGACAAAGAAATTAAACAAGTGTCTTTTCATTGGATGGTGAATAAATTATGCCTAGTAGGACCTGACAAATTTCTAGGTCTTATAATGAAAATTGATGCTTCTTCAGAAGTTTTCATGTCCCAGATCATACAATCTGCCAGTTTCTTGCTCTGTTGAAATCTGTAGGCTTTTTGCTTTCATAATTGAATAATTCTTGCAGCTGAAAATAAGTTTTATAAATAAAAGATTATTCAGAACAAACAGAGGCAGAAATAGTGTCCTTGATCCATCCCTCTCTCACGTCTGTTCATTACAAAAAATCAGAAACCTTGTCAAGTTCCTTTGCCTAAACTGAAAACTAATTGAAATGCGTATTTTTGAGAAATAAATGTGGTTTAAAAGGAGGTAGAGATTTGCTCAGCAATTAATGGAGAAGGCTGTTGGACATATCACAGAATCACAGAATCACAGAATGGTTCAGGTTGGAAGGGACCTTAAAGATCATCTAGTTCCAACCCCCCCTGCCATGGGCAGGGACACCTCCCACTAGACCAGGCTGCTCAAAACCTCATCCAGCCTGGCCTTGAACACTTCCAGGGATGGGGCATTGACAACTTTCCTGGGCAACCTGTTCCAGTGCCTCACCACCCTCACAGTAAAGAATTTCTTCATGATATCCAATCTAAATCTCCCCTCTTTCAGTTTAAAACCATTACCCCGTGTCCTGTCGTTACACTCCCCGATAAAGGGTCCTTCCCCATCCTTCCTGTAAGCCCCCTTTATGTACTGGAAGGCCGCTATAAGGTCTCTTAAGAGCCTTCTCTTCTCCAGGCTGATAGTCTCTCAAATAATTCCCTTTTTTATCTTTTACAAACTTCTCTTTTACTAGAGGAGGCCCAAAAAAAGAAGAGGAGATGCTAAGTTTGAGTTGCTCTTTCATAGAATCATAGAATGGTTTTGGTTAGAAGTGACCTGAAATATCATCTAGTTCCAACCTCCCTGCCATGGGCAGGGAGACCTCCGACTAGACCAGGCTGCTCAAAGCCCCATCCAGCCTGGCCTTGAACACTTCCAGGGGTGGGGCATCCACGGCTTCTCTGGGCAACCTGTGCCAGTGCCTCACCACCCTCACAGTAAAGAATTTCTTCCTAATGTCTAATCTAAATCTCCCCTCTTTCAGTTTAGAACTGTTGCACCTCATCCTATTGCTACACTCCTTGATAAAGAGTCCCTCCCCATCTCTCCTGTAGGCCCCCTTTATGTACTGGAAGGCCGCTATAAGGTCTCCCCAGAGCCTTCCATTCTCCAGGGTGAACAACCCCAACTCTCTCAGGCTGTCTTCATAGGAGAGGTGCTTCAGCCTTCTGATCATCTTTGTGGCCCTCCTCTGGACTTGCCTGAACAGGTCCATGTCCTTCCTGTGCTGAGGACTCCAGAGCTGGATGCAGTACTCCAGGTGGGGTCCACGAGAGCAGAGTAGAGAGGCAGAATCACCTCCCTCGACCTGCTGGCCACGCTTCTTTTGATGCAGCCCAGGATGTGGTTGGCTTTCTGGGCTGCAAGCGCACATTGACAGCTCATGTTGAGCTTCTCATCAGCCAACACCTGCAAGTCCTTCTCCTCAGGGCCTCTCTCCATCCATTCTCTGCCCACCCTGTGTTTGCGCTTGGGATTGCCCCAACCCACGTGCAGGACCTTGCACTTGGCCTGGTTGAACTTCATGAGGTTTGCATGGGCCCACATCTCAAGCCTGATAAGGTCCCTCTGGATGGCATCCCTTCCTTTGGTGAACACTAAAGTATCTCTTTAAATATGTGCTTCTAAATTTCTGTACTAAAACTTAATACCAACCTTTTCCCTTTACTAGGTTATTTGGTGCCATGGCTGTCCAAAGTATGGCATGAGGTTATTGATTTCTGTAAAATCTGATTCATATTACAGAGGATGAAATGGCAAAATAAAGAACATGCAGATAAAATATGGCTAAATGCTGTGATTGTATTCTAGTACTAGGCTCTGCCTACTGCTCAAAGAGAAAGTGCATTGGTTTACCCTGTCCTTGCAATTGTATTTATAATAGTAGAAGTACAATATTTTAACATCAAAATTAGATTCTACAACATAAATTGATTAGAAAATTTCTGAACAAGGAAGAAGAAGTCACTTTTGTTTTAGGGTAGAGGCAAACCCCAAAATTTAGTCTTCTCCTGCCTCAGGTCTATGGTGAGCTCTTCAAATTCTCTGTTAAGGCCTGGCCATTCTCCCTGCAGCAGGGGGGAACCTACAGAGTCTTCTGTTCTGACAAACTTGGTTCGACAGGACATTTTTCTTTCTTCTTGCAAGTCATTTGTAAAGCTTTATCATTGCTAAGAATAAATAAACTCAGAAAGTGTTTGAAGGTGACTAAATCTAGGTTATTACTGACACCTCACAACAAGCTGGGAAGGTAAGCATTGCTAAGGTCCAGGCTTGGACTAAAATCTCAGGGTAGGCAATGTTGTCATGGATTATGTCACAGATTTGGTCTGCTCCATCTAGAATTCTCCCCCACAATTTCCAGACCGGTTTGGTATATTAAGTGAATTAGGCCAGTTCCTGTTTATCTGATTCTGCGTGTTAGTCAGCTGTAGCTTTTCTGACTATCTATTAACCTGAGAGTGTTTTCTCTTACTAGCAGTGACATTAAGGCAGACCAATTTCAAATCTGCTGTTCTATTTCAGGATGTTCCAAGTTAGAGCAAAACCTATGGGTACATGCAAGGTCTTGCGACTGCTCAAAATCTTTAGTATTTTGGCCTCAAAAATATTTATTCTCTAGGAAAAAGGATCACAGCTTTAATTTATAGAAAGCGACACAAATAAAGTATTGAACGTGTTTTGCTTTCATAGGGAAGTATCTCCAGAGCTGGTGGTGAGCTAGTGCACTTGGAGCAAATTTTTTGATTAGGAAAAAAGGATATGATAATCTGAGTGGACTGATAAATAGTAAGATCATTTGACTGAACTTTCCTGTGTGACAAGGAATGTGCATTTATTCATAATAATGGATGGACAGACTACTTTCTCCAAGTCTTGCTGTTCCGGGGCTGTCCCACTATTGATAAGTTACCTTCAAACAAAATTGATAAGAGACATTTGGGAACATTCTTATCATTGCGCTATCTATTCTGTGTTGCTTGAATAATATTTTGTAATAGAAAAATAATTGCTAATGCTTAATATGCAATATTTATTAAAGTTAAAAGGACTTGACTGCAGTAACAAAAAAAAAGAAGAAAAACAGATAGGAAAAATATTTTAAAATTTGGCAAAGTAGAAAATCTTTCTTTTCATAATTTTTATGATAAATTGAATTAAAACTCATAGTTGCTTTGCATATTATTCACACGAGTCCTTTTCTGGCCATCTGCTGTTGCCAAGTGCTAGAGATCCACATTTCGTTTTTTAGCACTGGCTTGCCAAGTTATATAAAGGAAATGTTTGCCCTCAGTGTTGTTTTTCCTAAATTATTTGGAATGCTGTGTTTCAGTCTCCTTTGGGTCTATTCATTTTACAGAGGTTCTGTATTCTGCCCCTTCTGTTCATCTTCCAATAATAGCAAATGTCTTATATCCAGAAATCCTTTCTTCAGTTGACGCACATAGATCCCTCAATTCCTTGATCCCCAATACCCTTCATACAACCTATGCCTGCCTTTCTTGTCAGGGGAAAATCTTTTGGGAATCCTTTTTTCCCATGCTGTTTTCCTTCATCTTTGATTGGTTTTCCTTCCCTGACTCACATTTTCTGTGTCCCCCCTCTGTTACAGTGATATAATACTTATGTGGGCAGCAAAAAAGTGTGTCAGAATTTATAATTACATAGAAACAACTGACTGTTAAGAAAGGAATCTTCACAGGCAGATTTTAAAAAAACCTTTGTCTATCAAGAAAAAGCTGGTAACTTCCCGTGGAGCCTTTTAGAAGTGGGTAAAATGTTCCTTGTCCAAATTAGATCTCTGCTGCACACACTTTTAACTAAACGTTTTGCTAAGTGGCTGCATATATATACTGAATTATTTCAGATAAGAGACAAGATTAAGTTACACAGAGCCGTCACACATGGTGACCAGGAGATATTATTAATTTATTTTCTCTGAGAAAAAGGAATGATTCCACTAATTAATAATATTTTTTTAAAGTGTTTTTTTCAGTGAATTTAAGACTGGCACCAGTACAAGTGTGTTTGGTTTTTTTTGTAAGACCAGCCATGTACTTCTACTGTGGCTTCATTTGGCAGCTGAAAAAAAGAGAGTCAAAATTCCTGAGCTACACTTAGTGACTGAGAAAAGAATTTGGCTACTGTGTTTAAAGGGCTTATTTCATAGCTTTTTTACTTAATGATCCTGGTTTCCAAAAGAAAACCATGTGACTCTGGAACTTCAGCACATATGGGATCTGCATCTTTGTTGCTGACTCCCTCTTCTGTGTTAGAAGGCAGCAAAATAAATGGACGTGTGACAGGAGGTTGACTTATGTCATGCCACAAATGTCCCAGACTTAAGGTGCAGTTATATCTGTGTTAATATAAGCATCACAACAATGTAAACAATGGCATGTGTGGCTAACAGTGCAGTATTGTTGAGAAAGTTTGTGGCAATTATATTATTAATGATGGAATTTCAGGCACGTGTTTGGATTACCTATTCATTTCAATCCTTTCCTGTTGTTGATTCTTTCTAGCGGTAATTTTTTCCAATTACAGGAATCGTTAGCTTTTTTTCCTGGAGACACTAGGCCTTTAATATAGGTAGGAAAAGAGTCTGTAAGATGGTTTACATAGCCATATCCTCAAAGGGGCTGCTGTATAGTGTATCGTTCAAAGCTTAGCAGAGTGCATACCACAGCTAGAGGATGTAGAACACCTCAAGGGTCCCTGAGGCTGTTTAGCTCTTTGAAATAAACTGTTCCTTCCAGCATGAGAAGGGAAAAAATACACATTTGCTTGCCAAAGCTGTGCAAACACATTCATCCAAATAGCGCTGATCAATTATGTAAAAAAAATGAGACATTTTGGGAGCAAGAGGCAGCTGAAGGGAAAGAGGCACTGTTTATTTATGTAGTGATCATTTTTGCTTAGAGGGACCCTATACAAGGACAGAGCAGCTGCTGAAAGAGATATTCTGCTTACGCAAAGAGAGGAGACTGTCTTTTTCTTTATTGTTTTAAGAAGGTGCAATGTTGAAAAACAGGCCTATTTCCGACCTGTTTCCAGGAGCACATACTTTTTCCTTCTTTGGGAAAAGGTAGAAATATAATTTAGAAATATAATATAGTTAGAAATGTTGGTCACACTAGTTGTGGAACAAGGTATCCATTTGCTAATGCTGTCCAAACCATTTGATATTTACCCTAAACATGAATGAAATTCCAGGTATCAGTGGAAGTTCTCAGCAATCATGGCAGTTTGTAGAAATGCTATTCTACTCCCAGCATATTACACTCAGAACAGACTCAACTTGCATAAAGATGTGATGAAGGTAGCTTTCTCTATGGTAGAGATTAAATCCATCCTGCCATTTATAGCTGTAAACACTAAAACAGTTCCATCATCATTTCTGTGTGTGTGAAGTCTCATCTGCTAGAGGACTCTATGTACATTTTGGTGAGTTGTTTTCCCCCTCCAGGTAGGTATAGCTTCATAATGCAATTTGAGCCCACCAAATATCTATCCTGACTTTCTCCTGATGTAGAGGAACTGACAAATTAGGGGAAACAAGCAGATTAAAAGCAATCATTTTACATGTTATTAATTTATTCTTGCTTTTCTTAAGTCTTTATTATCCCTCATTTTTTTAATCCTTTAATTTCTTGCCCATGTGGTATTGTTTTTCCAGGGTCTCATTCCAGGTTCCTTTTTCTTCTTACCATACTTGGCATTTATATAGCAGTCAGCAGTACTTGATTCTTTGCAGCAATGAAATGTTGTTACTCCAGGATACAGATAGAAAAACTGAAGGAAAAAATGTAAATGATTTGTCAAAGGCTACTTCAGAATCAGCAATAGAATATAAAAGAAATAGTTTGTGCTTCCTCTGAATTGCCCAGAAATTAAATAAGACATTTATCAGAGGACCTTTCATAATGAAGATGGATTCCTGGGAATAAGCTCTCAGGCTTTAATGGATGCTGCCATCAGAAGCTACTTAAGGAGCAGTCTCTTCCTGTATGTCCCGCAGACTGTTTTTGTTCAAGCAGAGAAATCCATGTTGAAGATCTGTTGTGATAAATAGGGGTGGAAACTTCTATTTATTTTTAATTACATCCTAGACAGCATTTACATGCTTCTTTGTGTGTGTGATTGTGGTTAAACTACGGGTTGGTATTGCAGTTCTGAAAGGACAACTTGGGCAGCAAAATCATTCCTTAAATGTAGTTAAACTTTTCCTGTCTTCTGCATGTCTAGAGGTGGCCCTGACCAATCAATACAATACAACAAATACTGCATGCATATACGTTTACATAAGCTTAGAATACATTACAGCTAAGTAACACAGAACATCCTCAAATCGCTCCGATCGGTGTGCATTGTGGAATCATGTCTTGGGAGGCGGAGAATGTAGATATAGCTGAGACTGTGGATGTTGATTCTTCTTATTCCAAACTGCACATGGAGAGTTAGGGTAAAAAAACCTCCTTGGTCATCCTGTAAGTTCTGTGGGCCAAACTCCTACATATTCTTTAAGTTCTCTTACAGTAGAATTTTGTGAGATGTGGACTGTTACTCTTCCCTCTTCGTAAACAAAAATGGAGGTTGTAAACTTTTTTTTAAACAAAGCCTTAAGCATGGCCTTTAAACAAGGCCTTTAATGGTTTTAGGGGGCAGAGCAATGCACTCCAATGCTGTTTCTATCTGCTGTTTTGTTTTCCATGTTTTCTTTAATGAAAAGTGTTACGAAAGTGGGCTGTAGTAGGTGGTAAATAATTTGGAAGCATGGAATGCAGGGCATTGTCTGAGGGGAATGAAGGGATTTTAACCTTAAGACTGTCCTCTCTACTAAGTGATAGTTAGCTTAGAATTACAGTAATATACACAATTTCCATTGGCTCTATCCTCTTCCCGTAGTAATCAGCATTTCATTAATTGTTAGCTTGTTTTTATGGAAATTGTATTTCTTGAATTTTTATACTTCTAATGTCCCAAAATATAAAGAAGCATTACAAGTTTTGATTTTTGAAGACTCTCTATGAGTCATTAAAAGCATGCTGATGCAAATCACATATTTGAACTGATCACAGCTACTTTCCGAATGATTTGTTTAACTGAATACAAAAAGATTTTCAGTGCCCTAAATTGTCTTCTCATAAGGAATGAGAGCTCTTTATGGGTAAACTGGAGTAGTAATTACTTCTGGATATCAGAATTGGAAAAAAAAAATCATTGTAAGACTGGGTGGATAATTTGGCTAGAATGGGAAACCTGAATCTGTAAATCAGCTAGACTTGAGTCAGTGTTTGCTCTTATCTGCAATGGAGAAAGTAGTGATGTTCTCTGGCCACGCAGTACGTGATTTCCTTACCTCTACCCGTTTTTGTGTCTCCCTCTCACTGATTTTTATAACTGCTTCCATAAATTGACAGATGCCTGTAGTGTCCCTGTGTAGGAAAAAATGACCATAGAAAGTGCAATTTATACTCAGTTGCAAATCAAAGCAGATTTATTTTCAGGAGCTGTAGTAGGAACTGAGGGATTTGAGTTCTCCATAGATCAAAAACAAAGGTATGACAAATAAGAGGCTAAACAGACTTCTAAGTTAATACATATTCAGTTATATGAGGCAGTATGATTTAAAAGCAATAAGGCTTTCTGAAGATCTGCAGGCATACTGAAAATTAAATTGCTGTCTCTATTTGACCATGGAATGGTCAAGTATAGAGCAAAGGTGGCTTTAAGGAAAGGCTTTTGTGATTGCTTGATGAGCAAAAAATTTTTAATTGGCCAATTGTTTAATGTTATCTAAACCTGTTTGCCTGTGCTCTCACCTAAACTCTTAAAAATGATGAGTACTTTCTTGCTTAGCATTCACATCATCAGCAGCTACCCACCTTTTCCTGGACTTAAAATTCCATTTCTACTAGTTCTTTAATTTTATGATTCGAAATGTTTCTCTACTTCCCAGAAAAGACAACATGAGCATTTTTGAAACTATGAACTGGCGTGTCTCACCCTCATGTTTCATGGGTTGAATAGAAAGCAGAAAATGGAGTGTTCAGCGCACAAGGGTTAGATGAACCAGACAAAAATGATGCAAATGTTTGCAGATCTAATTTATTATTTTAATTTTTTAATTGAAACTTTTAAATTGCAACTTCTAAATTGAAACTTCCTCAATGTACATGAAAATATTCTATCCATGGAGAACTCATTATAGCAATCTGTCACTGAACTGTAATTCTGTCACTGAATTACTAAGAAAGCTCATTCTTTCAGTTGATAAAGTTCATTTTCAGCCTTTTCTGATGAGTGGGTTCTTTCCCCTGTTGGGTGGGTCAGAAATAACCTGAATTTTCCCTTAGGATGCTTTTATTTAATTTTCTACCATGTGACTCTCCTTTCCAAGTACCTATCAATGCAGTCTATACAGGGGTGGCTCTTTGGACTGTTGCCTCATCTGACTATCATGGCATGCGATGTTATTGTTCCTTAGATGGCTAAAAATACAAAGAACGTATCATGCATATGGAAAATATAGTACGAGAAATTATTTACTACAGAAATTTTATGAGATGCTGGGGCTTACCAGGACTTTGTAGCAAGCTTTTGAAGGGTTCTTAGCAGCTTAATGACTGATAGTAAGATTTCAGCTGAAAGGATATTTTTCCTTTAAAAAATTGACAAAAAATAGAGACATGCTATTATAAAAGAAAACCATGTTATCTGAACCAATTAGGACAATATGGAGACCTATCATCTGTATGCTGCTTCTGTGTCTGCATGGAGCACGTCATTGTCTAGGACTTCGTCTCGACAGGAGACAAATCATTGGAACTGTTACATGGCTATAATCTCCTACATGAACACTTTTATTAGAGGAGGAGAATTGCTTGCTTACTTTAGCTTAGAACTGTTCCCATGTGATGAAAACAAACTTAAAAAAGTTTTGTGGTATTGGAATCAGAACATCCCCATGTAAGACTGTAACTGTATTACTTCAAATTTACAACAAAAGTGTACCAAAACAATTCTCTTGTGAGGACAAAATGGAGTTCTGCAACCTCATATGCATGGTCAGCAAAAAGGAGAGATTGAAAAAGCTTGCTGTGCTCCACCAAATGAGTGGTTGGGAATGATGGATTTGAAAGAGAGTAATCCGTGGCTAAGAAAGAAAATCACTACCTAGTGGACAGGAGGAAAAAAGGTGTAAAATATGACTGTTTTCAACAGAAGAAACCCTATAATCGTATCTTATGTTTACATGTCTATAGAAAAAGGAAGATCTATTTAATGATACATAAACATTGTTTTCATAAACCAAAGAAATGTGAAGAGAAATGAATAAATGTAAAAGAAATAGTAAGCTGAAATTTCAATATTGCACATCATGAAAGAAAAATTCAAAAATCTTTTTAAACTCTCTCTCTCTCTACTGGTGTCCCGCCTCAGCATCCAGCCCTTCTCTTTCTAACAGTGTACATTACAACTATCTGCATGTTAATGTAATACGCAGTAAATGCAAACTGTAATCCCTTGTATAGGTTTATAAACAACTTAAAATAACAAATTCCAGAAATACTGTCATCAAGAATACTTCGCACCACTCTGATATCTGATATTTTCCTAAAATTGTGGGTGGGATGCTTTCTAGCAAAGAGCCAGAAAAAGCTGCATTCTCTCTGCGTGCCAGAGTCAGCATGGAGTCATGACTGATGCTTTCCTGAGCCCCTGTCAGCTATGGCCACAAAGACGGCTCCTTTGGAACCTCGCCAACAAATTAGAGCAGCCTTCAGGATGTTAAAATTTGTACTGAAAAATTGGCCAGGCACACGTATACCCTCAGGCAAAGGAGGCAGATAGGTGGCTTGATGTCTTCCTCTGAGTCCTTTTGTGTGGGCTGGTGTAAAAGGACTGATCTTCAGACTTCAGTAAACTTGCACATAGAAAAAACATAAGCAAAAATATCCATATTTATGGGTAAAATCACTTAGCTGGTTTTGAATATTTAGTCACAAAGTTCATAAGGTTTTGTGTGATGTTTCTTTTAGAGTGAATTTGTTCCCATGATGCTTTCTAAATATGTCATTTTAGCAGTAAGTTATTTCTTGTTTTCCCCAAAGGGATGTAAGGAATGATCCTATACTGAAATGGTGTTCATTAGAAATAACTTTTACATGACTGCATTCCTGTTATTTATGAATTAAAGGATGCCTATTTTTTTTTCCCCATGCTTTTGGATATTTTGAGTCTTTTGCTTCTGGCGAGTATTGTACAAAGTCACTGAATATGCCTGTATGACACAAAATTGGAGTGATTACTAGTGTCCTAATGGAGAGATGTTGCTGTAACACACATCCTGCAGTTTCAATCTGACCAGCAGACGGGAGAGAGCAGTTGGATTATTAGCTCCTCTATCTCCTTAAGGTGAAGAGTTTTGTATTCTTAGGAAATTATCTAGCTATTGGATGGGATTTTGGTTTTGTTAATTTTAAATATCCGTTTTCTGGAGAAAATGCTTGAGAAAAGTGACAGATGGGTTATATCGAGCAATAGCAACATATACAATATACTTTAAAGAATACTGGAATATGAATCCATCTCATGCAATGTCTCAACTTCACATTAAATGTTATGTTATTTTTGTTTTAACTGAGTGCCTAAATCAGCTTGCTCCTGCATTTCTTATGGCACTGAGTTGAATGTGACTATATTCACTCCTGAGCAGCAGTATAATTTATAGAAGTTTACAAATGAGCAAAGCTCTTGTACAGATGTAACCCTTTTTACTTGTAAAATGAAGCTGAATTTTATGTCTTTGTGTAACATTGGTTCCTTACAGGTGGTACCTCCTTACAGTGCTTCCCTTTTTGGAGGGCACCTTGGTTCAGCGCAGGGTTTCAGCAGGCTGCCGCTGACCAGCACCACCACAGGATGCTATTTAAGCATCTAAATAACAGTGACTCTGTCACACCATAACTAACTGCTGGTTTACTTTCTCCTCAAGTTTCAGAATTTTCAGTCAGACAAAGAAACGGAAGTGTTTGCTTAAAAATACAGCCCTATGATGTTTTCTTGTTAAGATGGACTGAGAACCCAGAGGACTGCTTGTAAGCAGATTGTCTCTCAAACTAAAACAAATATGACTAGGGATTTGCAAAATCTGATGTCCCATTGTGTTGTCTAATTCACTGAAATGAGCATTAGATGTCCTGAGATTATTTTAAGTCAATAATGCACGAGGATTGGTTTATACACTTAGGCTAAAATGTATTACAGGGGGGTTTCCTTTATTTCTTACCTGTTATTTTTCCGTATCTAAACCATAAGTTCTGAAGTAGGAAGCTTTTTGCAGTAGCGAAGCTTTTGACTTTGCCTTGTATATTCAAGCAACTGACTTCAAAGTTTCCCGTTGATGCCTATTGTAACATGTGCAAGACAGAAAGAAAATTCCATAAGCTTATTTTTACAAAACACAAATATCTTCAAGGACAAAATTTAAAGAAGCATAGAGATTCAGCACTGCTGAACATCAACTTTCATTTTATTTATTCTCCAGGAAGAGTGTACAAATATTTATACTGAACTTGCAGTTAGGTAGACCAGGATTTTATTTAATGTGTATGATGTGTGTTTGTATGCTAACTTGAGCCTTCATGTCTATATATTTTTCAAATAGAATCATTCTTAGTTTTACTTCTCAGCTTTCTTAAATCATCGTGAGCATTGAGAGTTGTCATTTTCTAACAGAAGAAATTCTAAAAGGATGAACCCTCCAGAAATGATCTCAGTTAATGATTTTTTTTTAAATTTTAATTTATACATGTGTGTATGCTCTTGCATATTATTTTTTAATAGTAGAGAGAAAAAAGGTCATGGCATAGAAGAGAGTGAAAGGAAGAAAATGAGAAGTGGATGATAAAAGGAAAGTAGAAAAGAAAAAGAGAAAGAGGAAAAGGAAAAGAAAAAATGGGAAAAGAGAAGAAAGAAAAGGGAAAGAGGAACTTGGAAAGAGGAGAAAGGAAGGGGGAAGCAAGGAAGGGAGTGGAGGGAGGGAAAGAAAAGAAAATGAAGAAAAGAAAAGGAAAAAAAGAAAAGGAAAAAAGAAAATTAAAAAAGAAAAGGAAAAAGAAAAGAAGAAGGAACAAAGAGGAATAGGTTGCCCAGGGAGGTGGTAGATGCCCCATCCCTGGAAACATTCAAGGTCAGGTTGGACAGGGTTCTGAGCTACCTGGTCTAGTTGAAGATGTCCCTCCTCGTTGCAGGGGGGGTTGGACTAGATGATCTTTAAAGGTCCCTTCCAACCCAAACTATTCTATGATTCTCAGACAAGGAAAGAAAAGAAAGAAATAAGGAAAGAAAAGACATAAGAATATTGAAAGAAGAACAGATTATTTGTATGATAATATATTAGATGAAGGACGTCAAGGGAAAATGAGAACATAAGAGAGGTGACCAGGCAGGAAAAAGGAATAAAAAGAGGAGGCAGAAATTCAATTGGATTCACTACTGCTGGTTTTCTGATGAGGAATAACATATTACAATTATGAATAGAAACTTAATGATTCATTTCAGTCAAAATATTGATCAGAAGAATGTTTCATCAGGAAAGCCAAGACATGGATGAGATTAATTACTGTAAAAGGCATAACCAGCTTCCCCTGCATGAAACCTCAGTATCTGCAGTCTCTGGGGAAACTGGGAGTGGAATCGTAATGTGGTAACCCATTCTGAGTCACCTGTGTGCTTCTTTTGATGTATTCAGCACTGCTGACTTTTTCTGGATGACCTCTGTTTTCATGTTTATCTCTGGCTATCCAGGACCTGAGTGAGAACCATTCCTGTGGCATGATGGAGATTTGTTCAAGCTGCTCCACTACTGGTTCACAATAACACCTACATTAAATGGTGGCAATACACTTTTTGTCTCTTTTCAACCTGGTTTTACATCCCCTTACTGTAGAGGAAAGACTCTGGCAGAGAGAAATGATGGCAGCTTCATTTAGACCCTGATCGAGAAGACGACTAATGTGCATGAGTTTAAACATGTACTTAAGTGCTTTGCTGGATGAGAATATCAGTTTACAGCTCTTCAAACAGGAAATTTATTAAACATGAGAAGAGGGAATATTTTACATGGAAACACATGGAAGTAATTTCTGGTTTATATTAATGGATCTGGTTTTAATGTATGAAAATATGTAATGTTATAATTGTTGGAAAGCCAAATAGTGAAGATAAGTCTTTCAGCCAGGCCTCTACTAAAGATCAGATATTCTAACTCTTCGTATTTAGATGTTGGTTTTGGTTTTTTTCTGTATAGGTGTGATTTTTTTTATTTATGGCAAAAATATTCTATAAAATTTAGTAGAAATTTTTCATGTTTCCTTTCATATTTTTATAAAAGTCTAGTGATAAAAAAACCCTCCAAAACCAAAAACCAACCAAAAAAAATCACTGAAAGATCTTTTTGTACTCAGGACAATAGATTTTTTGAGTACATATGGGACTATAGCACTGTAGTAAATTACAGAGTACTTTTTAAAGCTACTTTACAAGCTAGCAAATATCTGGGATCTGAGCATGTGTTGAGAAAGTGAATACTTGTATCCAGCAAGCATTTGTGTACACTGATGTCTAAACCACTGCAGTAGTAATTAAAAACAAGTGTGACACTTTCACCTATGGAACACACTTCAGTTTTGTTTAGTCTCACATGCCCCTTCACTACAATACGTGCCCACAGGTGAGACTGGATACTGCCACAGTGGATCTTTCCTCTGAGACAGGTCCGACATCCTCTGGAGCTGAGGAAGGTAGATGAGAACTCACTCAAGTAGTGTTCCTTCCCTGAGAGAGGGAGGTGCTCTGTCCTGCCTGTGTCTCTGTATTAATGTGGGATTAAGACATCTTCCATCTCCTTTGGGCAACACCAGCTCCCCGCTGTATTCTTTTTCTGCTCTTCTTGTTTTATTTCTCAGAACAAATCAGAATTTAAATCAAGTCCATAACTGTAAATGAAATATGACAGAATCTGCCTGTGTTTGGAGAGACAAAGATGCAAAAGGCAAGGCAGAAGTTGTGGAGCTCTCTCTTTGCATACCAGCCTCAGGGACAGACTTGTACATCCCAGTTTAATATATTGTTGTAATAACATCTTGGAAACTTTGTTGTATGCAGTTGTCATCACATGGGAGAACTGTTTGTTTATACAAATAGCCAGATACTGCTTCTTCTTTTCTTTTTTCTTACAGAGTATATTTTTTTTTCTTAAAAAGTATGTTTTTTCAAATGCTGAAGTTCTTAAACTGAAATGCACTTGTTTTCATCTGGTCAGCAAAACAAGTGCTTGTTGATATCTTTGCTGAGCTGGCAGGCTGGCAGTCTTATATAGTATCAGGAAAAAGAAAACACCACTTGTAATGACAGATTTAGTATGATCACCCTTACTTTAAAGCAAAAAGGAGGAACCATACTTCAGCTTAAAAGAACCATCCATGTAATTATCATTCCAGCTGTAAATAAATATATCCCAACAGTGGTTAGGAGAGGGTGTCTCATTGTACAGCCTTTTTGTCCTCAAATCAAAATAGACAGTAATGATGCTGAACATTCTTCCTGTTGGTCGTCACCTCTCCAGAGAACCATCTAAATGGCAGACAGCATTTACCCTTAAATCACGGGAATACTCTGCATTTGACATCATGGAGTTGTGTAGTCACAATCTTAACAGATTCCAGAATTGTTGCGCTGCTTGTTGCGCTCTGATTCTAGAGGTAACTGAGTGTTATCATAGTTCTCTAATTTACATTTCAAATCAATGTGCCCTTGTGGCCAAGAAGGGCCATGGTATCCTGGGGTGCATTAAAAAGTGTGGCCAGCAGGTTGAGGGAGATTATCCTCCTCCTCTGCTCTGCCCTGGTGAGGCCACATTTGGACTACTGTGTCCAGTTCTGCGCCCCCCAGTTCAACAAAGTCAGGGAACTACCAGAGAGAGTCCAGCAGAGGGCTACAGAATGATCAAGGGAATGGAGCATCTCTCTTATGAGGAAAGGCTGAGGGACCTGGGTCTGTTTAGCCTGGAGCAGACTGAGAGGGGATCTTATTAGTGCTTGTAAATATCTAACGGGTGGGTGTCAGGGGATCAGGCCTAGTCAGCATGGGTTTATGAAAGGCAGGTCCTGCCTGACGAACCTGATCTCCTTCTATGACAAGATGACCTGATTACTGGATGAGGGAAAGGCTGTGGACATTGCCTACCTAGACTTTCGAAAAGCATTTGACACTGTCCCCCATAGAATTCTCATGGGAAAACTGGCGGCTCATGGCCTGGATGAGCATACAATCTGCTGGATCAAGCACTGGCTGGATGGGCAGTCGCAGAGTGGTGGTCAATGGAGTTAAATCCAGCTGGCGGCCGGTCACAAGTGGTGTCCCTCAGGGCTCGGTGTTGGGACCATTTCTGTTTAACATCTTTATTGATCATCAGCAAGTTTGCAGATGACATGAAGATAAGCAGAAGTGTTGATCTACATGAGGATAGGGAGGCTCTACAGAGAGACTTGGATAGATTGGACCAATGGGCCAATGCTAATGGAATGTGCTTCAACAAGGCCAAGCGCTGGGTCCTGCACTCAGGCCACAACAACCCCATGCATCGCTACAGGCTTGGGGAAGTGTGGCTGGAGAGCTGTCTGGCAGAAAATAACCTGGGGGTTCTAATTGACATGCGGCTGAACATGAGCCAGCAGTGTACCCAGGTGGCCAAGAAAGCCAATGGCATCCTGGCTTGTATTAGAAATAGTGTGACCAGCAGAAGGAGGGAGGTGATTGTCCCCTGCACTGGTGAGGCCACACCTTGAGTATTGTGTCCAGTTCTGGGCACCTCAATACGAGAGAGATATTGAGGTGCTGGAGCGAGTGCAGAGGAGGGCAACGAAGCTGGTGAAGGGCCTGGAGAATAAATCTTATGAGGAGCGATTGAAGGAGATGGGACTGCTTAGTTTGAGGAAGAGGAGGCTGAGGGGAGACCTCATCACTCTCTACAACTACTTGAAAGGACACTGTAGAGAGGTTGGTGCTGGTCTCTTCTCCCAGGTAATTAGTGATAGAACAAGAGGGAATGGCTTCAAACTGCAGCAGGGTAGGTTTAGGCTGGACATTAGGAAAAAATTCTTCACAGAAAGAGTGGTCAGACACTGGAATAGGCTGCCCAGGGAGGTGGTGGAGTCACCATCCCTGAATGTGTTTAAGACTCGTTTAGATGTGGTGTTAGGGGATATAGTGTAAGGGAGAATTTTGTAGAGTGGAGTTGATGGTTGGACTCGATGATCCCAAGGGTCTTTTCCAACCTAAATGATTCTATGATTCTATGATGGGGCCAGAGTCTTTTCAGTGGTGCCCAGTGACAGGACAAGGGGCAACAGGAACAAACTGGTACACAGGAAATTCCATCTGAACATGAGGGAAAACTTCTTTACTTTGAGGGTAGCAGAGCACTGGAACAGGCTGCCGAGAGAGGTGGTGGAGTCTCCTTCTCTGGAGATATTCAAAACCCACCTGTATGTGTCTAGGTGACCCTGCTTTGGCAGGGGGTTTGGACTAGGTGATCTCCAGAAATCCCTTCCAACCCCTGCCATTCTCTGATTCAATGTTCTGTGTTCCCTTTGCATTGAAATTTCTCCTAATTGAAACATCACCAGTAATATTTGCAACAAAAGTAAATTTAAAGCAAATCTTCACAAATTTGGAATTATGAATTTTTAATACACTTAGTATCAGTCTTGCATTCATTCAAAGAATCCTGTGATGTACACATGCAGTGTGTACATAGCTTGCACTTAGTAATGATTGGTTATGATTGCCCAGGATTGGCTCAAAATCAATGCACGTTTTCTTGATTATTATATAAGAAATAGTTTTGTGAATAATTTGAAACAGTTATTTGAAATTATAATATTGACAATTCACAGCAGGAATAAAGCTGTCAAACATTTGCATTAAATTTTTCTGCCCAGCAGCATTTGTGCAGCAGTGATTTTTCCAGAGGACAAAAATTACACCTATAAAAAAGATCTTAGAAAGCTATTGTCAGAGAAGGACCAGGAGAGAATGTTCTCCCTCTTCTTAGCTCCTTAAAGCAAATCTGGAATGTGAAGACCAGAAGGGGACTCCTTTTTTTGTTCTTTGGGCTTTAGACAGGTTGATATCTCTTTGCACTTTTGGAAAGGAATGAGTATTTGTGCTCAGTCCCCATGCTCACCCAGTGAACACAAGGTATAGTTGTGGCACGGATGCTGCTTGACTCATCATCCGTTTTACAGATGATCTGATTTCCCTTCTGGGTCCAAGATCCACTTGTATTCATTTCATATTGAAGAACTGATGGTGGCACTGTGGAGAAGCTGGTAGAACAGACCAACGTTTTTTACTTGTTCTGCCTTAAGCTAAGTCTTTCTGAAGGTTAGTATTGTGCTCTGAAAAGAGCTGTGTGGGAAATGTTCTTCTGTGTAATGGAAGCTACTGAATTTTTTCAAACCTTTCTACTCTTTATGGGACAAATCTTTTGCAGTTTCTCTTTTACTTAGACATATTTTTATGTATTTTGAGAGTAGGAAATTCAATGAAGGGGTACAACTGCTCCGAGGAGAGACATATCTTAACTACAATAGTCAATAATTCAACAGACAATAGTAGGAAGTGGGAAATACAAGTGGAGTCCTTGTTTGCCTGATTTTATGCAAGGACAGAATACTTTAGTGTCAGATTAATGTTGCAGCCACAGGACAACTGGAGTTTCTAGCGCAAGGTCTCTGTCTGATTTACATCCTGCATCTAAGAAACATTTCCTGGCGAAGTGGAATTTCCACAGAAAGTTTCCATTTGTTCAAGAATAGGCCCACATGTAGCTTGCAAACGCTTCTCACTGATTGTGGTAAAATAGTTATTAAAAAGAAAGTTGTATGGACACAAAACACATTCACTACCTTGAAGCTATGCTGTTTTTCTTAATGTGGATAAAGAGGTTTAGTGAATTCTAGGCAGGATACAGCTGCTTTGAATGTTTCTGCTTAGGAAGCTACCTTAGCCAGAGTCTGTCCCATGACATATATCTCTTTTCTGAATCAGCTATTGTATCCATCACCAAAATCTGATTCTACTGGAAAATAGTAATTCTTCCCCTGACACAAGTTTTTGTTTTCAAGAGACCATCAAGCTGAGCTTTATAAGTGTCCATGAGGTAATGCACAAGGTTGGGTGTTTAGTATCTGGATACATGCACACAGGTGGGTGCAGTAAGACCAATTACACGTAATAAACACAATTGCCACAAATCTTAAGTAGCTACATTAGTACTTTGGGTTTAGCCAAGTGCCTCGTGGTTATCTAAATGCAAGAGCTTTGTTCTGTGTTTTGCTCTGACTGATACTGCGTCTCAGGCAGGAAAAATTCCGAAAACACTGTATTGCTGAGAGTGGGTCTTCCAAGGGAACACACTCTGTAGCTCTTAAAAACGCACTGAAATAATTGCACTAATTTATCAGCAAAGAACTATGTAACCTAAGCTGACTACTGTCACAATGCCAAGAGTGTCTGGAGTCTAATATTCCATATTTTGAGACATCTTGCATCTAGGGGTTACTTCGATGAGCACGCACCTTGATAATATATCGTTTAAATAACAGATGGGTTCTCAAGCAGAGGGGCTTTAACTTCAGTATTCTTGCTTCTTCATTTGACTCAGATCTAGAAATACTTTCCCAGATCAAATCTTCTGGAAATGTGTCAGATCTATCATTTGGATGTCAGTGATTGGAAACAGGTTGATATGCTCATGTATGCTCATGTGTATGAAACATGATGAATTTTTCTTTATGAGAAAACATTGCAGAGACATCTGCTGAATTTGGGATTTAAAATACGATTTCTCTTAGAGATCACATGCCAGGTTCTGAAAGAAAAATGTGTGGTGCCCTTTATAATATTTAAAAAATAATATGACAGCTCAAAGTGCCAAGTCAATGAAAAAAGACATTTTAATTTTTTTATTTTTTTTATAATTTTCATAGCCATTTTGGATCCTGTAAGTTATTAATTTTTGCAATCTTTTTATTTAAATAATGTTTTTCAAAATGACATTTGCAAAGGAATGTCTTTGAATATTCTCCATTGACAAAAGAACACATGTGGGCTGTAGTTTTGGTGCTTTCCTAAACAAGGGACATGGGAGACTCAAGAAACAGGGCAAATTATTGCCAGACTATTAGCACTGTATTGTGATGAAGCCTAGCAGCCCCAATCATAAATCAGGTACTCAATAAGTAAAAAGGAAAAGTTAACACATGCCAGTGTAAGGACTGAATCAGAGGAAAGAACAACTTTGGTAAATAAACAAATATTAGAAAACGTATTTTCCTCTAGGCAAGTTGTGAAGGAATGAGGGATCCAATGCTTTCCTCAAGTGTATCTTAAAACTGTCTGATGTCAGACACCCAACATCAGACAAAGTAGACTGTTTGCTAAAATATGGTTGGCTTCTAAAACTCCCCCTTATCCCCATCTCTTGAGAAGGCCGTTAGGTAAAAGAAGGGCATTGACATCTCTTCTAGGGGAAATCCATATCCATACCTGTTCTTTTCGTAGGAGGAAAGGCCATGGAAACGTGAAAGCAAGTAGAATTTAAAAGCAAACACATGAATAAAGGAAGAGCAAAGTAATATAGCCTTTAAATACAGAAGAAAAAGGTAAATTCATGATTTTGGCTCCGTCAAACAAAAAGAGCAATAGGAAGTGACAAGCTGCAAAGGAGCTATTCTTACTTTCACCTCTTCTTTCACTTTAATGGTTTTTCTTTCTTTCAGTGGAAAGTGTTGGCTTCTTTTTCCACCTTGTTTATTTTTTCCCTTTTCTTTCGGTGAAAACATGTTTCCTTCCAGAAATCCACTCTGCCTTCTTCCTGGCAGAAACTTCCCACTGTCCTTAATGTCCCCTCACACTTATAAAAAGAAGAGGTAAATACTTATTTTCTAGTTTGAGGCAAGACCTATGCTCTCACTCTAGTGTGTCCACATGCTTCTTGTAGGTTATCCAAATGTCTGCTGAAGACCACTCCATCCAAGTCCACAAAGATCCGATAGAATTATCTGTCTGAGTGTCAGCCTTTAAAGGAAATAGTTATTTTGGATGATTCACAGTGACTGATTTTTTTGCTGCTGCTGCTTCAGTAATAAACACACTGTTTCAATGACTCTTAGAAACAAATCCTGCAGTCCTCACTCAGCAAAACTCCTCTTGACTTCAATAAGCTTTCCTGAGCAAGTTTTGAAAAATGGCTTCAGTATTTGGCTGAAAATAAGCTACCTGAAATGTGTGTCTTTTTCAAAACATTAATAAAATGTGTTGATTTTATTTACTTTTAAAATGACATTTTTCAATTACTTTGCCAACACACTCCCCCCAAACCCAGGAAAAACCTCACCATTGCTGGAACTAAATGTCCTTCAGGCATTTGATTTTTCCCAAGAATGCCAGGACCAAAATTCCTTTCTCAAAGTGCTTGCGAACTGGAAAAAGTGTGTATTCTGGTTTCTGGCACATGCATAAGCGTAAGTTGGCTACTTTTCCTCTGCATACTTTAATGATCATAATAGTTTTCCATTACTTGTTGATTCCTGTTAATAACATAGCATCAAGGGATCACAGTAAAAGAAGGGCTGATAAAATTCTGACTCACGTGTAGCAAATGAAAAGTTGGATGGGCAGAATTTTAAGGGTTAGCACGATGAAAGGCTCCTCTTGGTGGGTCAAGACATGCTACTGTAATAAGCTCAGTCAATAGTAATGTGTGGCATTTTTTACTAGAATGAATATGTACCCAAAGGGGAAGATAAATTTGACACTTAGATTCTGCTTCAGTTCTGGATGCACCTGTTGCTTGTGAATGGCAGAAGGATTTGTGACAGCTGCTTATCTACTCATTCAGAACTGGAGATGGCTTCTGGCTGCAGCTGGAGAAACTGGAAGTGCTGCTGAAAAGCAGAGAAAGAAATGGGCTAAATTTAGGGATAAGATTATTTTTCCGAGTCTGATACTAAAGTTCTTGCTTAGTATTAAACAATAGTGATTGTTTGGTGACTCCTTACCATTGCGGCAGGACAAGAAGATACACACAGTCTTTCTGTCACACCACACACAGTGTGGTAGTGTGAAGGAGGAAGATGTAGGAAGAACAGCCCACAAGCTGGCATTGAAGTTGAAAGATTCTGGCTGCCTGGATTGTGGTTTTTCCACCAATGCAGAAGCCTGATAAAAGAGTTGTTTATCCACAACTGACATTTTTGTGCCTGTTGCATGGAAAACAAGAAACACCAGAAATATAAGCAATGATAGCTTTTTTTTGTCTAGCTTGCAGAACAACTTCAAAAGTTCAGGGTTCCACTGTCTTAAATATAACACCTCAGCAACCTAGCCCAGAAAGGCACTTTTAACACACACTGATCACTGGATCATACAAGAACTGTCAGGCAGGACAGGCTGTGGTGAATGCAGCAAAGCATTTTTAAAACACTTTTTTTCAGTTCTGTTCCACATCCCACTGCTTCTGCTGAAATTATTGCTCTTGTTTTCCTGAGCACGTAGGCTGTCTCTCAACTCAGAGGAATTTGATCCATCACTGTTCAGTCTTTCTCTTCCCCTCCTCTTAAAAAGCATTGCTCTTTTTTCTGAATTTTCTTGTGTCTGAGATACAGTTTTCACTGAAAAAGCCATATCGCATTAAATTGCCATCTTAAATTCTGGTTTCCATAAAGAGATTGACAAATGTAAATGGTACCTTTATGTTTTTCCCTCCATGGCAATTCTCATGCAGTTAGGAATGAGGAGCTGAGGTGAGAGGAACCAATTATTTAGACGATAATTGCTTGCTGCTACTGGAAACTCTGAAGTAAATTCCTTCATTTGGAAGGTTGCGCCGGCACTGATGTTCTCTGGTGGGAAGAAGTAATCTTCTATCCTCAGTGATTTCTCTGCTGGGTATGCAAATACACTCTAGGCAAGTTCCCATGTTAAGGTAAATGAATTGAGGACTCCAGGGGATTTCAAGGTACTTTAAAACTTTCTAGTCAAGTCAATGAGACTGGAATAGGATCAACAGATACATTTGTAAGTCTGTTGCTCTTGCTGTTAGATGCTTGTGTAATACATGTAAGTTACTTATACCTTATTAAAACTTTTATAAACAAATACAGTGCTAAAATTTAGCGAATCTCAGCTAAATATAACTGAATAATTAGTCCTTTTGTTTATTTTGTATGTATATTTAAAGCACTGTAGGTGCTTTTAAAGTATTCTGAGGAAATTAGGCTTGATAAAATTCACTAACTGTGGGAACATGAAATGCATCAGTTATGTTTTGGTCAAGAAGCAGCTTTTCAATCACTTTGTTCTAAATCTTTCTTTGGGAAAGGATTTGGGTTCAGTTTTTCCATTTGATATGTACTTTGAGGGTATAAGCAACACCTGTTTTAGAGGGCTGAATCATGGTTTTGTTCTCCATCCAGAATATTTACATTCAGTTGTATTGCTTAGCTGAGTTTTCAGTGTTAGACACGTTTGAGTATTTGTTTTACTTCTTTAGAGCACTGTGTGCTGAAATCCTGCATTGGGAACTGACATCTGTGGCATTTTAGTATATTGCAGCTGTATTCTACAAGTATCCAAATAGTGGATATGAGTATCTATTCTTTTTGAATCAAAACAATTGTGATTTTGAAAAGTTTTCTAAGTTGATTTTCACTTCTAGTTGCTTACTTTTACTGCCTAGTGTTACTCCAGCAAGATTAGGGTCACAAGGCTGCTTTTGGGGCTATTTCAATGCAATAGTTATCCTAGAAACCTGTTTGACTGAGATACATGTTGAGTTATTGTTAATCACTTCATTTTTTTTTAAGTAAACACAACAGCCTTTGGAAAACACATGGAGAAAATATATCCCAATTCTATGTGCTGTAAACCTACATAATGCTAAATATATTAATCTGCATTAGAAATCCTGAAGCCAATAATAACTTTGTACTAATCTCTGGTGTAGGGACCAGAGTTCCCTGGTGAAAATTCAGTTTTCACATTGCCTTAAGATTGTTTCTGGGGTATTATTGCAAGCCTGTCCATGAATTTTGTTCTGCACTCGATGTTTTTATTAAGAGGAATAGTGCCTTTGGTGAAAGTGACTGCAGTCATTGCCAGACTAGTGGGAGAGAATTTACTAGGCAGGTCCTTGCACAAAATACAACCTGTGAATAGGTAGGTAATCTGGCGGTTGCTTTATCATCCCAAGTCATGCTTTAATTACAGATGGAATTCCAGCTTCCTAGGACTCTGACTTGGTGTCACCAGCATGCATCCTTGTCTTATATCACTATTGTATCTTGTGGGGCTTTTTCATATTTCATGCTGGAAAGATGGTAGTGGATGCATTTCACTTTGAATAAAAAAAACCCCACCCTAAACTAAAGAAAACTGTCTTTTGTTTTTTGTAGTTTACCTGGAGGGATTGCATAAAGTAGATACCCTATTAATCAAGTTGGTTTAAAAACTGTAAAATTGAACAGCATCTTGAACAGAAATTTAGCTATTTTAAGTAGCTACTTATAGCTACTATGTATAGCGCTAGTAAGTTGTATCACCATAAGCCAAGCCATTCAGCACAATTTCCTTGGAGGTCACATAGCTAGAATCTCTTCTTACCGCACACCAAATATTTCTCATTGAAATTGGTATTGTTGATTTGTTGATTTGTTTGTGATGTATGTCAAGCAACTAATGAAACAAGAAAAAAATTCCTTCTTACCACATTCCAACTCTTTTTCATTGGGTGTGGCACCGTATAGGTATTTCTGATGTTTTTCAAGCAACTAACAGAACACAGAGAAATAAACGTTATGACTAATTACAAAATAAACACATCTTTCTTATATTTTGGAGCTTTATCACTCATCCTGGCTGTCTCCAAGCTTACCTTTTGTTTACACTAGTTCTCAACATGACTTAAATTCAAGGACTCAGGTGCACAATGTAATTCTTGTGCATCTCGGCTGTCCTGAGAATTTAAATAATTAATTCTTTGGTGTATAAATTAATACTTTTCTAAAAAAGGAGTGTGCTACAATTTAAATTGAAGTTTGCAAGTATTTAATAGGGGAGAGTAGATGGTGGTCAAGAATATGTA
This sequence comes from Chroicocephalus ridibundus, assembly GCF_963924245.1. NCBI lineage: Eukaryota > Metazoa > Chordata > Aves > Charadriiformes > Laridae > Chroicocephalus > Chroicocephalus ridibundus. Next base: position 38,993,662 of record NC_086287.1, read on the forward strand.
GCATTGTTCTTGAATAATAAGAGTTCTTGTTATTGTGCACTGTAAATGATTAACATTGGGCAGTATTTCAGGTAAAGTTCTTAACAAAGCACACCACTGGCTTTGTAATAATAGCAATACTGACTCAGGAATGAAAATTCATATCCTTTGAAGGAAATATTCAGCACACATGAAAAATAACTGAAAATGAAACATTTAATCTTTAGAAAATGAAGTCTTGATATAAAAATGCTAGTTTGCAATGCATTTATGTAAGTAGAGTGTGATAAAAATACTTCTGTGCTCTGTGTATGACCACATAATATGATGAGCTTATGTTTTAAAGGAATTATTCTCAAATGATTAAAATGAGCCTCTGTCAAGATGATGGCTTGGGGAGATAAGCTCTTAGGATTTATTGCTTGGCTGCAAAATAAAATGCTTTGCCTAAGTTATGCAAAAGCATTTTTAATTTTGCAGCTATGATGATTGGTAGCTTGATTAGTTTTCTGCTGGAAGTTTTGCTTGAATATTTGTATATGAGTTTATATTTATACTAACAATTTTGTAAATTGCTGTGTTCAGTGGAAACTTCAGAAGTTTCCCATTCTTCAAGGGTCTAGTGATTCCATTCTGAATCAACCTTTTCAGGAATCTGTAATTCAGTTACCTAGATTACATGCTTAAAATTTCAGTGTGTTCTCCCATAAATGTCACAATTTGACTTGAAGACTGAAACAATCCTGCATGAGCCTTTAACGAAGGCTGCATATCTGGAACATGGAATGATCTGTGCCATACTTTCTATCACCATGAAATCTAGAATTGCAACTATTTATTATATCATGGACATTATGTTATACAAACCAGATATCAAGACATGAAATGAAATTAAACTTTGCTTTATTTTCTGAATTAATTCCGTAAATTTTCAGTGGAAGGGACATTATTTGCTGGAACGTTTTGTTTGTCCAGTGTATCTAGTGTGTTAAGTTTAGCCACCCATCCTTAGGATTTACAATTAAATTTACAGTTGTTTACTTTCAAGAGTAGATACAGTAATATATTTAAAAATTAAGTAGAATGGATAATTGAAAGAGTGTCTCCATGGTCATGCCCATGGGAGAAAGGTTGGGCTAGATGATCTTTAAAGGTCCCTTTCAACCCAAACCATTCTATGATTCTGTGATTCTATGATAAGAAAATACCTTTCTTTCAAATTCAAATAGGAATTTCACTGAAATTATTCAACACTAGATTGTGTCTACTGAAACATTCAAGGGATCTAGAGAGGCAGCGGAGAAGAAGATTCGCTTTACATTAGGCAAGAGAACTGATCATTTCTTCAGACATTCTCAGTGTACTTGGTAGTAACTATAATCTTGGTCACAGCCATCCAGACCTAAGACAAGACATATCAGGATTCCCCATGGCACACAGATTCTGTTTTTTCCCCTGCTGCCTGCCACATCATCCCCAGTAATAAATGTATCCAGGAATTTGTGTCCTTTGCCTCTGCAGTGATAGATAGAGATTACTTAAGGGCACATTTTTTCTCTCATGTGAGTATTTCAGGAGACATGAGGCTTCATTTTGGAATAATCACAGTGACACAGATGTAAAACTAAAGTTAGTGTAATCAAAAATTAATGTTAAGTCTTTAAAACTGAAAGTGAATACTGTAATTAAAAGTTTAAAAACAGTTTTTCAATGTATGCTTATCTGATAAACAAATGTGTTTAAATAAAAAGAAATTTCAGTTCTGAACCGCTTCTGTTCGTTGGCTACCATTAATTCTCTGCTCCTTCTACTGTGTCTTAATCACTGCAATATGTAATGAGTAACAGTATCTTTTGTGTCCTTCTGTATATATTGTCATATGTAATGCCAGTATCCTATGTTAAAGTCATGTAAGTAACCTATTTCTAAAATTTTCAGCATATGGCTTATTGACACCTCTATAGAAGGTGCCACTCATTTATGTGCATGATCCTTTACATATATGTACATCATTGCAACTTTTGTCATCTTCTCCCATGCTTTTTGTTGCCTTTTATGAAAGATGTTGCCTTTAATGCCTGAACAATATTTGAGCAAGAATGCTGTGTACCATGTAAAGATATAATAATCTCTAGTGTGTGCTTTTGTTAGTTCTTAATTCCGGCTATTCCAAAAGATACTCTGCAGTGTAAAATGAGTCTGCAGTCTTGAGTTCTAGCCATTCTTGATGCGCCTCCAGCTAGATATGATTACCAAGCAATTGCATTTTCTTTTTGTGTATTGCGGCCACTACAGAAGGATTTTCCTCTGCTATATGATCAGACAAGCTGTGTATTTTTAAATCAGGATCATGATTCTTGATATAGCTACCATTTTCCAAACAAACTGCAAATTAACTTACTTTAGAGGTAAGAAGGCCATTGCCACCTTTCTTTCAATAAGCAGCAGGGATGCACAGACATATTTAGGACGTGGGATAGACACTGCTAGGTAGGCTAGACAGCCTGGCTGGTTCTTCCTATCAGGTCCTCCTGCTCTTTCTAAGCTCTCAGCAGATAAAATGTTGGCTTTATTCAAGTCAGTAGGAGTTATGACTTTAATTTGAGCAGGTCCGGGTTTTCAGCTCATAAATCTGAAACTCATTTTATAGCATAAATCTCTTACAGACAGCACCATGGCGAGAAGGAAGTATTGTTTTGCTTCCAGAGTGATTGATCTGAGCTTTTTCTTCTACTTTACATGACCTAGGAAGCAGTATGTCTGAAAGCACATGTGCCAGATATCAAACATTCATCTTCATAATGCTCCTGAGAACCTATTTGCCTTCTGTGTTTTAGGTAGAAATATATGAACCCTTTTAATCAAGATTGGGCAATTGGATTGAAGTGACTTGAACCTTCAACAAGGTTTGCAAGTATTTGAAGGTTTATTCTTTGGCTTCCGTATTTCATTTTCTTGTGCTATTTCCTGTTTCTGTCCAGAAGCAGAGGCAGTGTTATATCACATGAAACGTGGCTCCTATGTAGTTCTTAGCCTCAATAGAACAAATTTCCAAAAAGGTATGATATTTTGTAATGGAATTGAGAGATTTAGAGAGCGCATTTGCAGATTGCATCAGCATCTCAACTTCTGAATACTGATTATCTGAAGCAAATCTCTGCATCTCTAAAGGCTTGCCTACTGCCTTTTTGTTTGAACAATGATGCTTGCCAGAGGCTTTGCGGGGACTGGAATTTTAGTCTGGACTGAAAATATTCACTGTGTCTTTTTAAGCTGCATCTCAGTGTAGCAATACATAAGCAAATAATAATCTAAAAAGGTTTTCATATAAAATGAATTAGCTATTGTGGCTCAGCATCTGTCAGATGTCCTATGCCTGAGGTCATTGGCTTAGGCCTTGACAACACTGATGAGATTAGCTTGTCATTCCTGGTGTTGAGTTGCAAATGTCTGGATTTGGCTTCTACTGGCAGTAGCTCCAAGGACAGGAGGAAAAACAGCTTATAAATTCTTCAGAGTTCTTCAGAGCCAAGTGCCACTTTTTCGGCTGCCTTTGCAAGCAATATTATTTAAAAGGTACTTGGACACATGAGGATAAGTGAAGAGTAAAATAAGGAGTGAATAATACTAAAAAGTTATTTCTCTTATAGAGTAACTGATAAAAACTGCATACATAATTATCTCCAGTAACGTTTCTCATCACTCATAACCATTCCTTCTTTGCTGCAAGGGAAAGCATTCCTCAGACAGGTCACTCATTCTCTCAGCTATGTTTATCACTTTGTTTGTTGCACATTTTCTTGGAATATTTTCATGAAAACTGTGAAATTGTGTTTTACTAAGATTTACTGGGTTTTGGCCAATAAATTACATTGACTCGTTTTCTTTTATAATGTCCAAACTGAAGTTGGCTGGGAAAGGGAGACAACAAGTTACAGGTTTTTGTTCACTAGAAAAGAAAACACAACAGTAAGTCAAATCATGAAACTTTGTATTTGGGAGAGGGGAGTCAGCACTTACTGTTCCCTAGTGAATGGGAACACATGAAGCTCCTGAGATTTTGCAGAACCATCATGGAGGAGTCTCTCAGACCTTGTTTCGCTCTTAGCTGATAAGGATATAGTGAATGTGATGGGATTCTGAGAAGATACTACACAAGCTATGGAGACATATAGATTTTAATTTTATTGTTTTTATCATCCATCTGATAGAATCCAATAGAATCCCAAGCCAGGGCTTCTCCTGTCTTTTGAGATCATGAAACCAAGTATGACAAAAATGTTATTGTTTTCACTTTGATAGACTCCTTCGTTAAGTAGCTAGTGCCTGCTGGTCTGCTGGATTGTTTTTGTAAAATCTCCAGTTGGGTGTTAATGGACTTGAGGGCAAATATATTCTCTGGAGCCTACAAAAATAATACCCTAAAATCTGTGCCAGCAAGCAATTAAACTAAATGAATGAAGGTATCAACAGTGCAAAGCAATACATTTTGTAAATACAAATGTTAATTGTAGGCTTTATATACTTCATATGCATATTCCTGTGTCAGAGTTAAATGTATTTACAAATCAATAAATATATTTGCAATGAGATAAGCTCGTATTTAAGGCCTGCTGCATAACAGATGCCATTATATTTCTCCTGATTATCAGATAACCTATGTTACATGTGAAGGAGATTTTTGGTACACAATTTCAGTAATTTTTGGCTGCACTGTAGGTGGCTGGTCTACAGCCAGTGGTATTCATTCTACTGATTGAAGGTACTTAGGATCAGCTCTCTGTAAGAATCACACATTATTTTTGTGCTTGTCCAGAGAAATCTGGTAAGAATTCTTTTGCTGTCTCTGAAGTAAGTTTCTAAATTTTTAGTTGGTGGCCAACTTCCAGATATTTAACATGCCTTAAGAAATCAGTGGAGTTTACCTCAGTTGCTGCATATTATCACAGGTGAAATTTAAATGAGGAATGCTGCAGTTGTTGGAAGACATTACACGTACACGATGAACCTCAGAATGACTAGTAGCAGGGAACTGTCTTTGAAAAATGTGGTTATAACTCAGATTCTCTGAAGGTTTAGCTAGTCAAGAAAAAGGAGCTGATGAAAAACAGCAGCCTTGCAGTTTAATTCTTCTTGTGGTCTTTTCAGGTCATGGGCCAAATTTAACTGCAGGCATAAGTAAGACTCAGCATAGTCAGTTAACATTGCAATATGTTAGTCTCAAAAAGAGAAACAGTAATGTGGAAGAGCTTTAGAGCTTTCCCCCCCCCCCCCGTCATTTTCATACAGCTGGAAAAGATCCAGTGAGAGTCTTGACCAAAGAATTAAGGGTGGGTGAGCTGGGAAAACACTGTTTTGGAACTATGACCGAATAGCAACATTTTACTCTGCACAAACTTATCTGCAGAGTTGGAGCTGTGGGGAGCAGGAGCCAGGAAATGCAGTAGTAATGAAACCAGATACTGGCTGTAGCTGAGCAGTTCACGTTAGAGCTGAAGGCCACAGGATTTAAAAATTAGCTATAGTCACTCTTCTGCATAAATGAGACTAGCTAGGGATAAATAACAATGATAATATCTTGCTGTGCTCTCGCTGTAGTTACAGCAGAGTTGCACTGATGTAATTGTGACAAAATTAGTCTCATGAATTTGGTATTTGCAGGTGGGAATTCTGATCTAGACCTTGGAAAATCTGTACTGTGTCCTGCTGAAAAGAACTCAGTATTCATGCTTGGATACCAATTAAGAGCATTAAGAAGTCTACACCATGCTGTTGTCCCTTTCTTTGAAACTTGCTGGTATTTTTCTTGGAAGCAGAAATAAATTTAATCCTTGAACTGTTGCAGAAGTCTGCAGTAGACCAAAAGATTTACCAGGACGTATTTCTGCAAAAAGAAATGAATAATGTTTTGAGGTTTTTGACTTTTTTTTCTTTAACTAAAAGGTAGGAGATATATAAAGGAGTAGGTATATGACTCTATACATTCTTTGTTTTTCTTATTCACTTGTACTTTCTGCTACAGACTTTTGAAAGAGACAGGACTAGACAGACTTTTATCTTACACAAAATGGGTAGTTAATACCCTTATCTTCCTAAGTGCTTCCTTTTGTCATTGTTCGGGATACTTTTGGCTAAGATTCTTTTAGTGTAAATAAGCCTTTCCTTGGGAAAGGTTTTCAGTTACACATCTCGCTTTCAGTGGAGTGGTAGTTAGGGAATTGGACTGGAATGATGACAGATCCTATTCAGGTTGTCTTCCACCTCTTTCAGAATACTCTGGGATGATAAACTCTATTCTGACTCCCAGGCCCATAGTTTCAACACCCAGTCACCAGAGTGCCTTTTGAATGGGAAAGTTTGGTTCTTGACACCCAATTCCTTTCTGGCAATGTTTCCAACAAAAAATAAAAATGTTGAAAGCTTGAAAATTGCTATGAAAACAAAATACATGCTCTGCAGACAGCTCTGCCATCTGTGTTTCAGGTTCCCTAAATAAGTATTTCTAAAAGCTTTCACAGTATTTAAGCTATGTCAGAGTAGTAGCTTAAAAAGGTTTTTGTAGTTCATGTGGTTATTATTTATTTATTTATTTATTTATTTATATCAGGGGTGCCTAGAGAGTAAGAATAAGTATTGCTTTTAAATGTGTCTGTGGGTACATACGTACACAGAATTTAAAAGAAGTGGTAAAAAATAAGTAAAGTTTCATGTGTTATGAAGCCAGCAGATATATATCTTTGGCTCAAAGGGATTCAGTTTCATCTCCTAGTGGAAATTTTTGAGTTTTTCTAAAAAAGTTTAATTGGAGACTACTGTTCTAAACACAGGACAGAGGAACGGCCAGTGACATTGGGATTCAGATACTCCCTGTGTACCTGCTTCAGCCTTAAAAATGTTACATCACCATGGTCTGAATTAGAGCTATTGTGGGAGCTAAGAGGAAGTCGGTACAGAGACAGTTATGATTTTATATAAACGGAAGACTCACTAGACAGAACTTTGAGTCTGCAGGAAACTGCAATGGTTATGAGAACAATTTTCTCACAGGAATTACACTAAAGATGTTTATAGGCTTTTTCATGTGTTTTGACATCTTTACTCCATAACAAAGCTATTTTTGCTGAAAACATTTAGACACACTTACAGATAAGTAATGGATTACATTCCGCTTGGAATGTCTGTTTGTGTGATTTAAGTACTATCTCAAGTTTATTCCAGAGAAAATAGAGAGCAGAGGATAATTTATTAGCAACACACTAATAGAGGGAAATATGGATACAATAATAACAGAAGTGGTTTAGGCAAAACAATTTGTACATGATGTCTTGCTTGACTGACCTGATCTCCTTCTATGGCAAGGTGACCTGCTTCTTGGATGATGAAAGGCTGTGGATGTTATCTACCTAGACTTTAGTAAAGCCTTTGACACCATTTCCCACAGCAATCTCCTGGAGAAACTGGCTCATGGCTTGGATGGGTGTACAGGTCACTGGGTAAAAAAATGGCTGGATGGCCAGGCCCACAGCGTTGTGGTGAATGGAGTTAAATCAGTTGGTGGCCACAAGTGGTCTCCAGGAGTCTGTATTGGGACCAGCTCTGTTTAATATCTCTATCAACGACCTGGACAAGGGGATCGAGTGCACCCTCGGTAACTTTGCAGGTGACACCAAGATGACACAAACAGAAGTGTCGACCTGATTGACAGTAGGAAGCCTCTGCAGAGGGATCTGGACAGGCTGTATCTATGGCCTGAGGCCAATGGTATGAGGTTCAACAAGGCCAAGTGCTGGGTTCTGCACTTGGGTCACAAAAACCCCATGCAGTGCTATAGGTTTGTGGAAGAGTGGCTGGAAAGCTGCCTGGTGGAAAAGGACCTGGGGGTGTTGTTCGACTGCTGGCTGAATATGAGTCAGCAGAGTGCCCAGGTGGCCAAGGAGGCCAACAGCTAGTGGTAGGACATGAGAAAATGGCCTCAAGCTGCACCAGGGGAGGTCTGGATTGGATATTAGGAGAAATTTCTTCACTGAGAGGGTTGTCAAGCATTGGAACAGGCTGCCCAGGGAAGTGGTGGAATCACGATCTCTGGAGGTATTTAAAAGACGTGTAGACATGGTGCTTAGGGACATGGTTTGGTGGTGGACTTGGCAGTGTTAGTGGACTTGATGATGTTAAGGGTCTTTTCCAACCTAAATGATTCTATGATTCTAAGATACTAGGATACTGTCTTCCCAGGTCCTTGCCCAGAGCCTTTATCTTACTGTTATATGTCATATTGCTGGTTGGCCACTATCAAATTAGTGGATCATTGCAGTCCAATTTCTTTTCATATATTTATAGTCACACGGTCAGTATTATAGTTGAACGAATTTGGTGGTTCTGCAGCAATGACAGCAGAAGATGAATTTTGAAACAATGTAGAATAGTGCAAGACGTGGCTAAAATAGAGGATTTCTGGACAGGAAGAAATAGAAAATCTGCTCCCACTAGTATTTCAAATCAACCAGGTCTTAGTAGATTTTTCTTTTATTTATGTATCTTTGTTTACTCTTTCCTGTAGTGGTGTGCAGCATAGGTCACATGCACAATTCCTCCAGTGATATCTACATTATCTCAGAAAATGGACTTAATGGAGGTGTTAATTTCCTCTTGATGAAGGGAGGAATAATTGTATATGATAACAGGAATCATGATACATTCTGAGTTTGGTCAGACACCTCCAAAAGGGTAGAATGAGTGGCAAGGTAACTCAGTGCACTAAGAAGAAAAAAAAAGAAAATACCTTTTATGAACTGAGAGCTACGTAGACATTGACAATATATAGAAACCACGACTTTCTTAAGGGAGGGGGAGTAAGGTGTTGCTTAGCTCATTTGCTGTTGCACTCAGTAAATGTTATTGGATATACTAACCTGATTGTTTAACAGATGTATTGGTAAATATTTCTCTGTGCTTGGGTAGAGCTTGAATTCAGAGAATTCCTGAGTGCTCTTTCTGAAAGCCAGTTTTTGAACTCGCTGAACTGCATTATCTGCTTTGCCATTTGTAATTAGTTATTCTACATTACCACTTATTGGAGAAATTGCTATATAGTCTTATAGTGTAATGTTGTCAGTAGCAGGGACAATAATAAAATGAAGCTTCTGTTATAAATTGGCTTGAATTTGTGGTGGCTTTTTTGTCTAATATGCAATTTCGATGTGCATGGCACTTTTTTTTTTTTGCTCTAGCTTCAGCATGCGCAATGTGAAATGACTGTTACTGGTTATTTTATGGGATCCATTCTTACGATTGTGAAGATCTCTTTCTCAAACTCTTTGACTTACATGCAATTTCTGTAAGATACTATGGTTTCTGCTGCCAGAAATATGTTTTGTATGCTGCTTGTATATTCAATTGCAAATGACGTTTTGTGTGAATATACATCAAGGGGACCTATGCCACTGATGATTTGTGGGACTTTTCTGCACTGCATGGAAAGAAGAAACCGGCCAATTTCCTTCCTTTAGAGTGCTGTTTTCTGACCATAGATTTCACCAAATAAGCACACTATTGCCAAGTTGGCTTTGAAAATGCCTAACTTCTACCAAGGCAACTTACAGGAAGTCCTATGTTAATCTTAATAATTGAGATCTTTCCATCTATTTCCTTTCAATGACATTATTGAATGCATTTTATTAAACATCCAGATATTCACAAACACACCCTCCTCCCCTGACCCTCTTGATTCTCTTTATTTTTTTATGCACGGACAAACCTTAGAGTATCCTACTCCAAATGGACCTCTGTAATTTATAGTATCCCATTGCTACTGGTAATCTAAGACTGTAAGACAAAACTCCAGTTTCCTGTTTTATCTTTCAGAACATTGAAAGACGAAGTATTAGAAAGCTTCAGTAAATAGGCATTTTTGGGTTTTAACAATATTTTTATTCCTGTGTTACTGCTGTAAATATGAGCAGTTATATATTTTTTATCTAATTATTCATGACTAGAAAGCTAATAAAACTTGGAATTATCTTGAGTAATTCAGAATGGCAGATTTGCAGGATAAAGAAGCAAGCTTCTCCCTTGTAAGGTCTCCAGAGAGAGAGCAACTGACCTCTGCTTGCCTAAGCATGATCCATAAATCTCCTCTTTAGTTTGCTTTGACACAAAACTATCCTGGTCTTTGCCTGACTGAGGATTGCAGGGAGTGAGAGCTTGCCCTGCACTGAACATGGAGTTAGATGAGTCTAATATTGGGACTTAATTTTTTACCTTCACAAAATTTTGTTGTCATAAGAAAAAATAGTTACTTATTCTTGGGTGTGAAACTTGTCTGTGTCAGTCTAAGCCAGAACGGCCTCAGCCGTGTGTCTGTATTTTGGTCTGACTTGCTCAAGAAGCCTCAGCACGCCACACAAAGCTCCTCTGTCTCTAGGTTGAGTAACAGCTATATGATACTCCCAGACATACCTTTCCTAGCCACATGACATATTGCCATTCCAAGTACTGAAAGACTGTATATTTCTCTTTCCTGTTATTATAAATTCCATGTAAAAACTAAACTTCAGAAATACAGTGAGGTATTTGCCAGAGACTTGAACCCAGGAGAGGGGTTTTTTTCTGGGATCTCTTCTGGCAGTTTGGACCTCTCCACACACTCAGGTGGCCCTCAGGGGACGTGCGGAGACCTCCACTCAAAACAGGGGTGCAAGAAAGAGAACTGTTTTTATGGGCATAAGAGGTAGTGACCTGATGTGGCCCCTGTAAATCAACAAAAGTGTGCAAAAGGTTTTGGTTGCATGAGCAGAAAGCGATCTTGAGTCATCTAGAAAAGTAAGGGGAAAAGGAACACGTCAGATGGAAGACAGCGGGGACAGTGTGAGGAGAGTGGGAGAGAAAAAGCCCCAAATGGGAGCTAGGTGCAACGGGCTCCAAGAATGAGAGATGCCAGGGAAAGAAGAAAAGGGTGTATGTGTAAAATTCATGGCAGAGTCTCCATTAGGATTTCTATTTAGGGAAGGCAAGGCACCAAACTACTTGACAGGGGTAAGGGTAGAAATATAAAGAAAAAAATCACTAAAAAAAAATCTATAGTCCCTCAGCCAGACCTGCATTTGCTGCAAGAAAAGTGATGAGATTCTGGAGGCAGGAGTAATCGTGCCTTCCAGATAAGAAGACGAAATCCCTAGAAGCTTGTGGGACAAAATTAGCATGGAAGAAGGAATCAAAAATTGCCCCAAAGCTGAGAGGGATATGGGAACTGTTACTGATCTAAAAGAGAGGGAATTATCCAGGGCAGTTTATGTGTTCCTGGCGTGAGGCCAGAGAATGGGATTTATCTGTCACAGAGCAGCCTTACCAGTGTAATTAGTTTCACATGCAGTTCTTGCAGGTCCACCAAGTACAGACGCCCTCCCCTGGGGCTCTTTGTAACTGTCGTTGTCTCCTGTTTATGCCCCAACCCTTGTCAGCCCATCTCTCTGAGTGGCAGGAGGATCAGCTGCAGGCTTTACCACTGGGAAGAACCTCTTTCTGTTTGTGCTATTCCTGCTGTGGCTGTGTGCTGTTCCTGCCTAAGGTTTGGCGCTGAAAGCAATATTCTGTGTAAATGGTAGAGTTTGAAAGAACCCAACAAAAACCCAATTGTATAGCAGGGTAGGAATCTGCAGCCATTTTGAACAATTTCTGAACTGTCATTTCACTTACATCTTTCTTGAGGAAGGCTCAGAAGGTGCTCGTCTTCAGAGACAGTCTACTTGCCCATAATTCTTCGTCAGGATTGGTAATAGTTTTATGATTGGTACCCATAGATTTTGTCGTTTGGAGATGAAATGCCTCCCTGTTTCATCCTTTTGGTTTAACACTTGATACTTTTTGGAATTCACATTCATCGTTGCTATGTCAGGTTGTGGTAGACTGACTGCAATCCCGTTATTTGTGTATTTTCATTTCATTCAGTTAGGTTCCAGATTCAGATGCTATGCCTTTTTTGGTCTTTGAGAAAAATTAAGTCTGTTTCTTGTTGAAGAGTTGCTGCTATGAGAAAAACTACCTGTGGTATTTAAAAATGTATGTCTAAAGGGCAAAATCTGTTCTTGTTTATCTTATAGATCAGTATTTAAAGTTTGAGTGAACAGCATTTGCGGTGAACAGTTCTCTCCTTTGATCTGACTCCCCTAGGATGAGAGTCTCCATTTGGTTGACTTGAAGGAAGGAAGATTAACTTCAAGGAAGCAATGGTCACTATCCATTCAAACATGCTTTGTTTGTACTCATCTGTATCTGAGGGAAAAGAAGTTAGGAGATGTTATATAGGAGAGAGGAGAAAAGGTGAGACCTTTTCAGAAGGCCTTCCTGCTGGTTATGTTTGCCTGCAGTAGAGTTGCTGTTAATTTATACCAATGTAGACTTGCTGAATTCAGGGCACAAGTTGATTTGTGGAAGGACTAGACCTAGTTACACCAATGTGAGCAGAAAATACTGCTATCTAGGCTTACAGTTAGATATTCAGCTGTAGATGAAAAGAGAATTTACAATATTCCAAGTCACAAACAGCATTCTGGCTTAGGCTGTGTCTATAGTGCATGGCTGGACTGAAACTGTAACTAAAGTCCAAACTGTCAGAGTTCTGTACCATAACCATCCCTCTTCAGGGTTGAAAAGCCTTCCAAGAACTTGAATCAAAAGACAAACAACTTGACTGTGTGAGATGCTTTTTTTATAGTGCAGCTGGAACAACTGTCTATCATACTTAAGATTGGGCTGAGAGGGGCAAACTGACAGCAGGGAGAGTAAAGAACTTCTTCCAGAACAACTGAACTGTATCTGACAGTATGAAGATGCCTCTCATGAGTTGCAAAGGCAAAAAGTTTAGCTTGAATCGCTATGGCTTTAACAATCCAACCCTTAAGGATTCTGTTCAGTTCGTGTAGTTGTACAGAAGAAAATGATTTTTTTTTTTTTTTGCTTTTCCTTTTCCATGATAGCAGTACTGCCAAGAAAGCTTTTCTATATTAAGAGGAGTTAGGGACAAGAGAAAACAAACGCACCTTGTGGAGAATCTTGCTTCCTTTGTTAATGGGAAAAAAATAAATTTATTTTACTGCAGCTGCTGGCCTGGCTATTCAGACCAGATGTTTCTTACTTTCAGAAGAATGTTACCAGTTTCTCAGCCACACAGTATATTGAGTAGATTGCATGTGAATGCTGACTTTGATATATGGTATGGTAACTGCAAATTTGTTTACAGGAAATTATATTCCAAACAGTAGCATTAAATGTTGCTAAGTTTGATGGACAGAAAAAGTACATAGGCTATTTATGAAATTTGCCCTTCAACAGTGCAGAAGCAACCTCAGTGGAGTAGAGTGGGGTAGAACATTGTTGTACAAATGCACATGTTCCTATGCGAAACACACACATTTCCGATTATAAGCCAAGCTTTTTTCCTTTCCCCGAAAGCACCAGAAAAATGTTTTTGAAGTATAGTGACAGTCACACCTTTAAATTTATACTAAGGGTGAGTTGTACTGTGATGTCTGATTTATCACTGACTCTGATTTCTGACAGACCAAGCAACACACATATTTACTTGTGTGGACACCAGACTGTCTTGTGTCAACAAAATTATTGAACGTGGAGTCTCTTCTGTTACCCTTTTTCTGCTCTTTTTTTCCTGTTCTTACCTTCAGGAGGGGACAATTTTCGTTTCCCCAATGGATGGAAAAGATATTTTCTGGTTGTCTTCAAGAGATGTGGTGATTTCAGCAATTACTTGCCTTCATCTGATGAGCATTCCTGCTGCCTCAGCTGCTCTGAGGACATGTAGTAAAGGTCCCAGGATTTTGCCCTATTTTTTCTCTAAGACCGACTCTGTTGACTGACTCAAGGGTAGAAAAGTTTCTGTCACTGTAAGAGGTTGAGTGGACTCATAAAAAGGAACTCAAGGCCACTGACGCTGTGTCCTAGCACCTGCATGTCATGCAGTGGAGTCAGGATCCAGAATTAGTCAGCTTCAAGCACTTTTCTGCAGGATTACACTTACACTTGTACAGAAAGAGAATCCTGGATCACCACACTGTCTTTGGAGTGACAGGTGCTACGGTGTCACCTGCTGACAGAGCAGTCTCAGGGCACAAAATCTCTTCATTGAATGATTGTCATGGGGACATTCTGACTGAGCCTCTTCCTGCACACAACAGACCATGAAATAATTACAGTGCCCTAATAGTGTGTGGCCATACATACAGACAGCACGCCTAACTGACAAATGGGGATGGAAGATTACCGTTCTTCAACTGCTTATTCCGTGCAATAACAATCTGTTATTTGATTAAGAAACATCCCAGAAATAAACAAATGGGTTGTACAAAGGATCAGTGAAACTTACAGCACAGAAAGCTCTCTCCCATCCCCCAAAAATGAAACTGAAAAATAGGATTTTTATTGTAATTACTAATGTCTTTCTAAATATTTGTTAATGCAGTATGTGCAATATTTTCTGTAAGAATGCAGGTTTTCAAGATAATGGTTTCTACTAAAGATGGCCCTGAGCCTGGACCTGACTATCCCAAGCTCTATGGGGACAGGAAGTGGGTGGGGATCGTGATCTAAAACTAGATCCATGGCCACATTTTGCAAATGACCTCTCTCTGAAAAAAGACTTTAATGCCTCTAAACTTTGAAATGTTGGTGCTGGAAATTTAGAACTGCCTTCTGCTTTTGTGGCTGGGATTTTTTCCTTTCATTCTTCAGTCCTGACTCTCTCTTACACCATCTTTGAAATGTAAAAGAGCCTTCAATTTATGTTACTTGGTTTCAACATTGTTAATGACTGCTCATCCTTTCCTAAAAGCATAGGTCATCATGGAAGCAAAATTGAGAAAAAGTCTTGTTCAAAAAGATAAGTTCATATGGCAGGTACAGCACGTATAGTTACCAGTTACAATCGCCTCTAGCTCTAGTAAGCAGATTGCAGTTACAAAACCCGAATTGCTAACTTGGGACAGTTCCACAAATTTAAGTGGTGCTGCTTTGATTTATAGGAAAAGGGACCTAGTCCTCATTGCTTTGCATGAGAAGAATAACATATCTCCTGCATATAATGTATTTTCCTGCATATAACTTTTTTGATTACCCTATGTTTATTATTACTGAAAAGGGGTGGTAATCCAAAATCACAGCTTCTAAGGAGGCTGGGGCTATTTTGCCAAGAACAACACCATATACCAGCTTTTACTTCAGGATGAAGTCTGTTAAGTATCTAGCAGATTTGTTTTTCATCAAAATAGAGTTAATATATTATATGTGGCCCTTTAAAGGCGACATGGTTTCTGAAAAGGGCTCTTTTGGGTTCAAATTGCATTCATTGCAGAACTTGATATAGAGATGGTGAAGCTCATTAGAGAGCTTTATGGCATGTAGTCAATGCCACTACTACCACAAGTCTACAAAATTTTTCCGAATTACAATTCCAGGCATATTTTGGTTTCTTCTTAGCAAAAACAAGTGACACTGTAGGAAACTATAGGCTAAGAAAAGAAGGAAATGGGATGTGTTTCTCTGTTTGAGTAAGTCCTGCTAACTTGCAACAATATATTAAATATCACTGAAAAAAACATTGAAATGCCACACCAAAACACAACAGATAATAATAGGAATAGGCCACCCAGTTTCAAAAAAGGATTTAGATTCCAGTGACCTAACTCTGTAGCTGATTGACAACTTCTTTTGACCAATTTCTGCTTTAAGAATGGTCAATTCTTCTTGTTTTTTTTTTTCCTTAAAATACTTTATTACATTTAATCTGACATTCTTAATAGTGCTCTTAATCACAATACTTCTTAGTAAATACTAAAGTTTAGGCACTGAAATTAGAATTTAAGAATCAAATTCAACACAGCGATTTCCAAGTCTTCACTTAGTTACTACTTATATAGTTGTTCAGCTATCCATGGAATTTTCAAAATCCCTGGGTAACAAAAATTTTGTTTCTGGACATGGACAGAAGCATTTCAGTTTTGGTTTGTCTGAGCATTTCAGCATCTATCCCAAACATATTGGCAGACTAGTAATTCCATACTTACTTTGCTATAATGAGGCAATTTTTGTTTTACCTGCCAGGAAGGACTCCATCTGCCAGCTGAAGGTTATAAGAATTACAAAAGCATACACACTTTTGGTAGCCTCACCTGCATTTGCACAGCTTCCTAAACATTTTGGAAGAAGCTGCCAGTATTGAGAATTATCATCTGCAACTTCTGAGGTTTCTTAGAGGCATCATGTTAATTCTTTTAAGAGCTGCCAAATCTGGTAGCCCAATAGAGGTGAGGCTGCCACAGCTCTGTTCCTTGGTCCAACCAGTAGTGAGACTGAACGTGTATTCACAATAGAAACACAAACGTGTATACAAATTTACAGATATAGGCGGCTGGTCATACAGATCAACAGAGACAGAAAACACTGCACTCACACAAACAGAAACAGCACCAATGGCCGTCTCCTTTCTCTGGCAGCTCAGGATGAAAGGCCATTAGTATAAAATATATAAGTATATACATATATAAGCAAATATGGATCCCTCTTTACTAGCTAGTGTTAGACACTCAGTCTATCCAGCTAGCCCAGGATCTCCTGGTTTCCCAGGTGCCTCACACACAGATACACACATGCAGACAGATCTCTACAGTGGCTGGCCCAGAACTATGACCTTACCAGTAGCTGACCTCCAGATCCCAAGGTCTTTCCAGTAGCTGGCTTGGACCTCCTGATCCTCCACTAGCCAGCTTTCAGAGCCCTCTTGTTCCTCTGGTATGTGGCCCAGACTTAACAACCACAACAATACTTATCCTAAGCATCTTATCCTATTTGCTGGCTAGTCTGGCTTGATGTTCAGTAGTGATTACACACCAACGTAAACACCCACAGCAATGCACACTCTCCAGTCTCTCCACTCATAGCCACCCCTCACGCATGGGCCCTGATGCCCCATGGTCTGCCTCCAGTTACTGCATTTAGATACCCATATATACAAAGAGCCATGCAGTAGAGAGCCTCTCACCCATGAGAAGAGTTGAAAATGGAGTTTAATGAGAAGATAGGATAGGTTGTGCATGGACAGACAAGCGTACAGGCCAAATGCCAGTTTATAGATAGCTTTTATCCCGTTTTTCCTCATTTTATGCACTTGTTCCTCCTTGAACTCTCCCTTTTCCCGTCTTTGGTACTTACCCTAAACATCTCATAAGTCTTGTAAAATCCCACAATGTTCATCCCCTGCATCCCAGAATGACTCTCTTACCCCTGGGCTAAACCCCCTCAGTCTGAAGGAAGTCCCAGAGAGCCTCTCCCACAGACTCACAGATGAGGGTCACCTGTGGTCTGTAGGGCTGAGGCTCCCTGGCAACAGCTTCTTTCTCCAAGTAGGTTAGTGGAGTTCCCCCATCTACCATTGTGTCTCTCTGCTCCTTCGTGTTCATGGAGACAAGCCTGTAATCACATTACCTAACAAATTCCTCTGTGTCTGAGGGTCTCCAGAAGATTTTTCTGAAAGTCTGCTACAGATAATTGGAATGGAAATGTGACAGGATGCTAACAGACGGAGGAAGCAAAATACAATTGCAACTTAGTTAATGCATTTTTATTCCATTTGGTGCACAAATTAGCAATATTTTTTTAACCTAAAAAGCACTTATAAAAGACTAATGCTTTTAAAGGTAAAATCACAATTCTGCTTCTTTTCTTTAACCTGGAAAGAACCAATGACTTAAGACAGATGACAATGATAAATCAGGAAATTTGAGAAAATTGCAGGAAAAGAGAAGAAGCAGACTTGGAAGATATTTATTTGTTTGCTTTGTATTGTTTTACCAATGTAGTGAAACGGTGATGGAGCGCTGCAGAGGGGTGGCTCACTGTGGATGGTGTGTATTACAGCTGCTGTTAGTTCAGAGAATATCTCAGAACAAGAAAGTGATATCAGGAAATGCAATATAACATTCAAAATTGTATTTTCCTATGCACGTAGATTTGGATTTTATTTCTGAAATTCTGATCAGTGAAGTGTAACCTTATTTTTACCCTGGGCCTGCTGTTACACTATGGGAGTAAGAGATGGTGACTTTGATTAAGTGTCTGCTGTAAGCTGTGAAAACTGAATGCCTGGCTCGTGGGTTACAACAGTAGCTCATACTATCTGAAAGCATAGTTTAGAGTTCAAGTCATTTTGTTTGCTTAAGAATGTCTTTCATGTTGCAGTGATGTTGGCACACATTGCCGAGAATGAAGATAGGGAGCATAGTTTATTTTATTGGCCATGGGAACCTGGATGTTGATGGAAGTTTTTAGAAATAACCTATAGACATGACTGAGCCAGGACTGTTAGATTCTAATCCCAGCTCTGCTACCAAGACACAGGCACGGCATGGCTACCCTGGGACAGACACTGCTTCGATGGGCTCAAGTTACCAGAAATCCAGAATGCTAAAACCACATCATTGCAGTAGTCCAGACACCGTCTGCCCGAGTTAGTCTGCTGTTGGGCCCACTAACATGCCCAGGCTCTCAGGTAGGGCCAGCGTGGCTAGAAGGCTTGGCTTGTGGTGGCTCTTGTCCTGTAGGAGAGGTGTCTTGTCAGTGTGATCTGCTGCCTTCCAGTCCTGGGCTCAGTGCAAGCTCAACAAACTCAGGTCTGCCTACTCCCAGCAGTGCAGAATGGCCTTCATACCTTTATGATTTCGTTATCCCACTGACACTGCTTTTTGAAACCTGTGGATTTAGATTTTGAGAGTTATTATACATAGATGCCATGCCAACATATGTAATGCATATATAATGGTTAAACTAAATCCTAAGTCTGACCGACCTTTACAGGTTTAAATATGGCTAGGAACCTGGTTCTGAATTTCGCAGCTAGAAGCCATATCTGTTCTTTACATTATTATTATAGGATCTTGTATCTACTTTAAGTATGCAAAGAAATAAAATTAATTTTTGAAAATGGTGATATCAGTGATCATAAATTCAGTATTTTGGCTTTCCTGTTGGATGGCCTAGGACTTGAAGCTGAACTTCTATGCAGGGACCAGATTACACAAATAATCTTGATACACAGCTTTTACACTAAGCAAAAGAAAAGGATGCTTCCTGCAATAGTTATGTTGGGTTTTATGCTATTATTGGTATTATGAACTATGTAAACAGCAAGAAGGTTCTAACCCGACTTTGAGACCGATTCTGTTAGTGGTCTTACAAACACATGGTAAGAGACAGCCCTTCCATCAAAGACTTTACATTCTTCAGTCAGGAGTTTTATTAAGACCCACTTCTTCACACCGTTTTTGAGACAGAGAGGCAGCCAGCACTGTGACTGCAAATTTAAACATAGAATGCTTTATGAATAACTTCATTGAGAGCAGTGCTTCTAAAGGTGCAATACGATGTTGAAAATTTAAACAAAAAAAAAAAGAGGAGGAAATTATAAACTACTTATATGTTTTAACCTAGGTCCCAGTAAAAATTCAAGGAGGAATAAAAGGTAAAAGTGAAAGGTTAAAGACACGAAAATCTTTAGAGTAATGTGATAAGAAATGAATGAGAAAAATCACAAGAGGGGTGAGGGTGGAAGGAGAAAATTAAGTAAGAGGCAAGAGTAAGAGTGACTACATACTCTAAATTGTGTATTAATTTTCTGTGGCATTTAACAGGCAGGAAATTTTTGGCATCATTCAAATAAGAAAAGAATTCTTTGTTCATTTAAATATGAAAATTTATAATCTCACGAGCATGCCAACCTCAGAGCTGCTAGAGAGAGATGAGGAATACATCCATCAGTGAGGTAGGTATGGAGGTTTCTAACTAATGCAAGAGTTTTTCTTGTTTTGAAGCAAAATGAATGAATGCTAGCCCCAGTCCTGTAAATGGGACTATATAGGGAAGCAGAATTAGAACTGAGGTTTGGGGTTTTAATTTTAGCACAGTTGTTCTTTTGAACTTTATTGCCATTTGCCAGCGATTTTCTGGATGAAATATTGATTTTCTTTACCATGAAAAATATTTTTCTATCATGATTTTTTTTTGAAAATAAATTTTTCAGACAGCATTTTAAATATTTGAGCATACTATCGTATAGTATACATTTGGTTCAAATCTTTAATATTTTTCCTCCACCGCTATATGGGAAAGAGGGGTTAGTCAGAGAAGAGAGAAAGACTGTGAGCATACATGTGGCACATATGTAAGAACTTACTTTTTGGAGCTGGACTTTGTGGCAAAAAGGTAGGTTCTCTGACAAACTCTGTAATCACAGAATTCCCACACATGCCTGAGCTCTTCTGTGGCTGAAAGTTATCCAAGAGCAAGACAACCATAACTGTCGCGTATTCAAAAGGCAATTGGACAGACAGGCAGCAAGGGTGAGAGCTGAAGAAGTCTAGGTAGTTGGCTAAGGGGTGGGCAGAAGGATAGTCTGGCACTCCTCCCGTTTCTTCCTTGCTGATCATGTTCAAACGTACTTTCCCCTTACATTAGATACTCAGATTTCCCCTTTATTCTTCTTTTTAACTTTAAAAGCCACCTCACCTTTCCTTCAGTCCCCCGTTTTCTCAGCCCTAGTATTCCTCCAAGGCAGAGCAGTGTACATCAGAAGAGGCCAGTGGTACTGTTACCTCACAGTAAAGTGAGTAAGAAGGAAAGGAGAATCAGGATCATGCAGATTTTCAGGATCAGCCTAATTAATACATAGCTTCTTCAATATGCCTCTCTCAAGAGGTCAGACTCTTTGAGGAAGAAAATGCATTATTTTTAATTTATAATGGAGTTTTAAATTATTCCTTTATTTCTGGCAGCAAAATGTTTCCAACTCTCTCCTTTACTTAACTTTTAAAAAGAAATGAATAAAGCAGTATGTATTTAGGTGGTCTTTAACAAAACGCTTCACTTCCAGCTGTTGGATTAGCCAACAAAATAACATTTGTAAAAACTGACTTTGTGCAAAGTTCCCAATTTAAAATGCTGTTGTGCAAGCCTGTCATGAAGTGCAGGAAAATGAGAAGTTAAACAGTGATATTCACTACAGGAAAAGAAAAAAAAATGAATGAGATCTGGATTTTTTTTCGACTTGCATGAATATTTAGATAGACATCAGAAAACATATGGGGGAGCAACATGGAAGAGGCTTAAGTAACTTTGCAAATAAATTAAAATTTAGAATAATAGACTTAATATTCTTCACGTTTAGATAGAATTGTACCAATTGTTGTTCTCCGGATTTTCCCCAGACTCTCTTTACATCAGAGAAAGTCCTTTTATCTCCTCTTGAAGAAATACCTGATCTCCTCTGTGATAGAGAAATGCCAGAGATGCCCTGTTTGCAGTTCTCTTCTGTCAGATGCTGATAAAAAGAGGCTGGTCTGCCCAGTGCCCATCCACTAAGACTAATACTGGCCTTGCCGAAGAATGTAGGACATTAACTTCTGCAATGTCATGGGGGATGGTTCAGAGAGATTCTGCAGCAAACGTACATGCAATGCAGGGATCCTCTACACACATGCAGGGTATGTCTGCCATGCACATAGAGTAGTTCTGATCCTCCTGGAATCTCTGCTAAGGCACATGGAAAATAAGGAGGTGATTGGTGACAGCCACCATGGCTTCACAAAGGCAAATTATGCCTGAAAAATTTGGTGGCCTTCTATGATGTTGCCACAACATTGGTAGCTAAGGGGAGGGCAACCAACGTCATCTACCTGGACTTATGCAAAGCATTTGACACTGTCCTGCACGACATCCTGGCCTCTAAATTGGAAAAGCATGGATTTGATGGATTGACCACTCGGTGGATAAGGAACTGGCTAGATGGCCACACTCAAAGGGTTGCAGTCAATGGCTCAATGTCCACATGGAAACCAGTGATGAGTGGCGTTCCTCAGGGGTCAGTACTGGGACCAGTGCTGTTTAACATCTTTGTTGGTGACATGGACAGTGGGATTGAGTGCACCCTCAGCAAGTTTGCCGATGACACCAAGCTGTGTGGTGCCATCGACACACTGGAGGGAAGGGATGCCATGACAAGATGACCTTGACAGGCTTGAGAGGTGGGTCTGTGCAAACCTCATGAAGTTCAACCAGGCCAAGCGCAAGGTTCTGCACCTGGGTCATGGCAATCCCAAGCACAAATACAGGTTGGGCAGAGAATGGCTTGAGAGCAGGCCTGAGGAGAAGGACTTGGGGGTGCTGGTAGATGAGAAGGTCAACACGAGCAGGCAATGTGCGCTTGCAGCCCAGAGAGCCAACCACATCCTCGGCTGCTGGCCAGAAGCATGGGCAGCATGTCAAGGGAGGTGATTCTGCCCCTCTACTCTGCTCTGGTGAGACTCCACCTGGAGTACTGCGTCAAGCTCTGGAGTCCTCAGCACGAAAAGGACATGGGCCTGTTGGAACAGGTCCAGCGGAGGGCCACAAAGATGAGCAGAGGGCTGGAGCACTTCTCCTATGAGGACAGGCTGAGAGAATTGGGGTTGTTCAACCTGAAGAAGAGAAGGCTCCAGGGAGGCCTTATAGTGGCCTTCCAGTACCTAAAGGGGGCCTACAGGAAGGATGGGGAGGGACTCTTTATCACGGAGTGTAATGATAGGACACGAGGTAATGGCTTCAAACTGAAAGAGGGGAGATTTAGATTGGATATCAGGAAGAAATTCTTTACTGTGAGGGTGGTGAGGCACTGGCACAGGTTGCCCAGAGAAGTTGGCGATGCCCCATCCCTGGAAGTGTTCAAGGCCAGGCTGGATGAGGTTTTGAGCAGCCTGGTCTAGTGGGAGGTGTCCCTGCCCAGGGCAGGGGTGTTTGAACTACATGATCTTTGGGGTCCTTTCCAACCCAAACCATTCTGTGATTCTGTGATTCTATGTGACCCATCTGATATTAGACCTATAGCACTGACAGGGGCCCTTCTCCAAAATTATAGAAACGGAAAATTCAGTCCACGTTTTCTTTTCAGATAGAGCCTTTTTTTAATAACTAGTAAAAGGAACTTTACCAATGAAGTTATCATAGCTAGTGAAATCTAGGTAGAAAAAGGAATTTCAAATTTTCAGGGAAATCTGTACTACGACAGAGCTAATACTGCTTCTGCATTTTCCTCCTTGCCCTTTGCTCAGCTTAGATGCTATGAAGTGCGCTCAGGGCTCTCTGCTGTTGCGCTTACTACAGGCATAATAATCACTATAAGCTGAATGAAGAAGTTATTTTTTACTTTACCTTAAGGATCTCATGTACAAAAATGACTTGTGAAGATTCTGTGAGACACTGAAACAGGTCGCAAATCATGTGCTTACAAACTCAAGCTGGAGTGTGAAGGTGAAGATATGGGTATTTCTTACTACTGCCTGGCATAAGTAACTAGTGTCAAGATTAATCACCTTATTATATATATTGCATTATCTTTTTAAAAAATCAAGGAATATATCTATGTAGGTTAGACCCTGAATAAAATGTCTTCCAGAAATATGAGGGTCTTCACTGTGATAAGACACATAGCACAGTTACTATGTATGAACACTGGAAAATGACATTTTCTTTCTTCAAATTTCTTAATATGAAATTCTTATGTCGATCATTCAGGATTGGAAGAGCATTTGTCAGGGAAAAGCATATGGTTTCTCACACAGGACTGCACAGTAGCCTATTATGACCATCAAACCGCAGACTAAATGCAGAGAATTAAAACCTGAAAAGTAGTTATAAGGCTACAGTTGAATAGCCAATTTGGGAATTGAAATTTAGTGTCTAAAGTGTTTTTTTACTTGGGCACCATATTCTCCTGCCACTGGAAATGAATAACTGACATTGACTTTTTAGAAATTGCTTGTCTCTAAAGTGGGAAAACAAGGCCTTTGGGTATACAGTGCTTACCACAAATCATAGGCATGCTCTGTTCTTTGTTTTCTCAAGCTTACCATCTCCTTCTTTAACCATTTACCCATTCTGATTTTTGTTTTATTAATGCTGGATATTCATAGATAGAATGCAAGTGATGAATTTTGCAAGTGAAATTCTCATTCCCTGCCCAACTTCATAAGAAAACAAGACTATAAGGGTCTCCAGACAGAAGCCACTGAATTTAGTGCCTGGTTATAACTAAATATATTTATACTTAAATGCATGCATATACAAACACCATTCACATTGCCTTTTTCACTTTGTTTCTTGTTCACTATATTGTCTTCTAAATCAATAAAAGGATAATGGTGGTAAAAATTGGTTTGCAAATCTAAGATAAACATAATACTAATCTAGGAGACAGGAAGAGGCAAAGGTGTATAAATAGATGACAAAAAGGAGAGCAAAGAAGGTGGGTATTTCCAGTGTCCAAATGTATGAGACAAGTATTAGAAAAGCAGAAAAATCTCAAAAATAATATAAAGATATAAGAAGCAAAGGTAAAGTGATGAGTGAGGCATTCTGTTATAGACAAGTGAAGATGTCATACTTTTAATGTATGCTTAGCTAAAGATCAAATTATATGAACTTTTGCAATAGGAATAAAAGACCCTTAGATTCCACATAGATAGATTATATGAGCAAAGTAGCTAAATTAATGAACTGAGGAAAAGCAGGTTGATTAATCTTTAGCTGTTATGACCGTGGTGAGGATTTGATAAGAAGCCAAGAAAAGCAACCGTAATAGGGAGCTCCTATTAAGATTTCTAGCTGAGAAATGATGTTGAGGTGCAATTTTAATTAGGATTGCGAGTGAAAGACAGCAGAAAGTAGCTTTCACATTTAAGAAGTGATGAGTATGAAACATTTTCCATATTAGTTCGGAACAGAGTCTAGTATTACATTCATTAAAGTTTATCCATTTTCATTTTGTCGCTGAATTATTTTTTTTGCATACTGTGAATACCTTTTCGAGTATGCATCAGAGTATTATTTTAAACCTTCTTACTCAAGGAAAGAACAGTGTCTGAAAAACAACTGAGTGCCTTATTTATATAAATAATTAGGTATAACTTTACTTGTAGCTTAGAAATCTAAAGAACTGTAAAAAAAGTGTATATTTCTTAGGGAGCAGTATGTGAATGTCAAGCCCTTCATTCACCCCTTGGTCATATTAAATTTAGTGTGGTGAGTAGAACTAGGGAAGTGATTGTCCCCCTGTACTCGTCACTGGTGAGGCCCCACCTTGAGTACTTTGTCCAGTTTTGGGCCCCTCACTGCAAGAGGGACATTTTGGTGCTGGAGCGGGTTCAGAGAAGGGCAACAAAGCTAGTGAGTGGTCTGGAGAACAAGTCTTATGAGGAGTGGTTGAGGGACCTGGGTTGTTTAGCCTGGAGAAAAGGAGGTTGAGGGGAGACCTTATCGCTCTCTACAACTACCTGAAAGGAGGTTGTAGCCAGGTGGGTGTTGGTCTCTTCTCCCAAGTAACAGGACAAGAGGAAATGGCCTCAAGTTGTGCAAGGGGAGGTTTAGATTGGATATTAGGAGAAATTTCTTCACTGAAGGGGTTGTCAGGCATTGGAACAGGCTGCCCAGCAAAGTGGTTGAGTTGCCATCCCTGGAGGTATTTAACAGGTGGGTAGACATAGTGCTTAGTGACATGGTTTAGTGATGGTTTTTGTCAGTGTTGGGTTGATGGTTGGACTAGATGATATGAAAGGTCCCTTCCAACCTAGGCAATTCTATGATTCTGTGATTCTAAATTATTACTTCTGTGAAATATGGTGTGGTGGGTTGACCTTGGCTGAACGCCAGGTGCCCACCAAGCTGCTCTATCACTCACCTCCTCGGCTGGATGGGGTGGGGAGAAAGTAAGATGGAAAAAAACCTTGAGGGTCAAGATAAAGTCAGTTTAATAAAGCAAAAGCATAGGCCATGCACAGAAGAAAAGGAAAACAAAAGATTTATTCTCTACTTCCCATCAGCAGGCAATGTCCAGCCACTTCCCAGGAAGCTGGGCTTCAGTATGTATAGCAGTTGCTCTGGAAGACAAACGTTATATTAACAAATGCTCCACCCACTTTTCCTTTCTCTTAGTTTCTATTGCTGAGCAGATGTCATATGGTATGGAATATGACCATCCCTTTGGTCAGCTGGGCTCAGCTGTCCTGGCTGTGTCCCTCCCCAAGATCTTGACCAACCCCCAGCCTACTGGTGGGGGGGCAAGGTTGGAGAGGGAGCTTTGATGCTGTGCGAGCACTGCTTAGCAGTAGCCAAAACACTGGTGTGTTATCACACCTTTCTAGCTACCAACACGAAGCACAGCACTGAGGGCTGCTATGGGGAAAATTAACTCTGTCTCAGCCAGGCCCATTAAGGGTATAGTGCAGTCCTGTATGTAGTGCACAGCGCAATCATATTATTAACCACTAAGATTTGGTTACATTAATTTAACTTTTTTTACCTAAGTAGCTCCGATGTAAATCTTTTCAACAGCTTGCTCTCCTTTAGCTGCTGGGGATTCTGCAAAGCCTTATCACTGCTGCCTTTGTACTCTTACCCTGAGGAAAGCTGCAGCAACATTGACATCGAGTAGCTAGGAAAACATCTGCATGTGCATTACATTTACTTCTTTGGGTTCAGCTCAGCTAATGAGCTGGCTGCTTCCATGTAAATCAAGTCAACCAAAAACAGTTAATGCTTTCATCAGGTGAGCAGTGCTCTGGAGTCTCTTTGAAGGTGGGACCAAATTCACTGCAGTGGCTGAATGTTGCCCATATAAACACCCATCTCAAAGATGTTGTTCTGTTTTTCAGACAGGCTTACAGTTGTTGAGAGGAAGAGTGCCACTGTGCCAGGTACTAGAAACCAGACCAATTTACTTTGAACTTGTGGAAGGGGAGGGAAGAAAGAAAACACCCAACAGAAATCCCACAAGCAGTTTTGGAGACATTAACAAAATAGAAAGCATAAAAAGCTGAGATGACATCTGGGATTTATCACTGTGTTTTGATAAACCTTTGGGCTTAGCCAGCACTCTGTCCTGCACTAGGGATTCAGCAAAATTACAGCACACATGTCCTCAACGGAGTTTGTCAGATCAACTTTATACTTGAGTGTTTTTGACTGATTAATTACCCACATAGACAAGTGAGGAGTTCAGAGAAAGGTGACTTTTGCTTCTTAGGAAGGTTAAGCATAAGAAGTACTACTAGAGGGTGCAACTGTAATTAAAAGAATGGGAATTGCTAATTTGTTTTGTTCCTAATTTAAAAGTAACTTCTGGATCTTCTTATAGAGTAATAGGTCCAATCTACTGAATATCAAATTGATGTCTTGACATATTGCCAGTAAAGTAGAGGTCCATAAAAAAGATGCTTTTAAAATTACTTAGTCTCAGATTAGTTGTCCAGTGCCTTTCACTGTGCGTGAGCTCTGAGGTACCTAAGGATAGGGAGCCAGCCCAATTATCTCCTTGGAAAAGACAGGGCAAGAGTGCTAATTAACAAGCTCTAGAGTCATTCTTCTATTACTATATATTTCATTATTTATGCAAAAATATGACAGCTTTGAATTTAGAGCTGCTAACAGCTGTATCTCTAGAATATTCTGTAGGTGAGGGCCCTCCCTGAATGTCTAAATATGCTAAATTCATGCCCCTTTTCAATCTAGGCAGACAAATGGCATTAAAAGTGGTCTCCTACAATGTCTCTAAAGACAGGCTGCTGGGCAACATGGAATTCATACCTCCCTTACTTGCCCGTCTTTTCTTTCAGGTTCTGTTTCAGCAGAAAGCTGTCTGTATCAGGGTCTTTGAGGAAGATTAATTCAGAATGCCCGATGCAGGAATTCTGCAGTGATCCTACTGTCGGGCAGTTTGGGCAAATCTTGGTCAAAGTAATGAAATGAAAACCCATTGATGGCTATACAGAGACACTATGTCAAGCTGTGGAAATGCCTGAATCCCAAATCAGGGAGGACAGATTGGGCATATTGGTCACGCATGTGTGCATTTGACGGCTATTTAACCCAGTCAACGGGAAACAAGGAAGAAAGTTCTTTTCTGTAGATTTGGTCCTGTGTTAGGCACCTCTCAAACCTGGTGTGTGCAGCCCAAATCCTTCTTCTTGACTCATAACCTCTGCTGTCCTTTGGAAATGCATGATGGACTCTATTTGAAATTTCATGGGTAATAAACCAGAGATTTAAGAAAGAGACTTTTTAATAAAAGCACGGTAAATAAAGGGATTACACTCAGCATTTCAAACCCTCTCTAGTCCCTTAAGTAGGTGAAGCTACTGTCTTTACATAAAAGCAGGTCACAGAAATGAATTCCAACTCGGCATGGCTAGTGAAGGACCCTATCTCAAACTTTTGAGAACACATAGGCAAGTACTGGACTGCGTTCCCAGTGCTGTCTGTACATTGTAGGCTTGTGACTGTTAATGTGACCATTAAACCAGTGATGGTTTAAAGAAAAATGGATAGACAAGTAGTCCCTCTAGTTTTGTCTGTGATGATCTGGGACAACATCAGCCTGTCTTTACTCCAAACCATGAAGGGTGGTTACTGGCCTCCTGAGAGGATACAAATGTAAGAGTCTATCAAAACTAAGCACACAGAAATTGAAATTGTTGCTTTGTTGCTCATTTGAATGTATTTTTTTATCATTCTGTTATTGGATAGTTTCTGCCTCTGTGTTTATTTAAAGTGTGCTTTAATTCTCTGCTTCCTGTTGGCATATAAATACCAGAATTGGCTTTAATCTTCCCTTGTGTAATTTAAAGATGTAACTTCTTAAGTCTTTTACTAAAAGATATGATAATGAGGTCTTATATCATACTTAGTCTTTTGAAAGTTCTTTTCTTCTTCCATCATACATTTTAAAATGTGAAAAGCACAACTGGAAGTCCATGGCCATTTAACTATCATGACCATTTCAGCGTCTGTTCCAGGTCACAGTCCCTGTCCTGTGAGACTACATTCCTTCTTTACTATTATACCTACATATTTCCATATTTCCATTTGGCTGTGGTTTTAAATATGCATTTCCCATAAAGTAGGTTGAGAAAACCATGTGGATTCCATCATGTAGGTGGCCTGTTGTCTTCTGCACATATCAGTTCTTTGGTCTTCATACCTTTCTTGAACTTCACTGTATATCATTTTGTCTTTTGTTCGTAATAAGATATTCATTAAATATGAAGATCTTTCATATGAAGATCTTTCATATGAAGATCTTTCGTCTTTCATATGAAGATAATTTATGAAGATATTCAACAGTATTTGACAACGATCTATCCCCATTCAAAAACTTCTTAGAGATATCTACACTGGAGGATACGTACAACAGGAGAACTATCAGTTAACTAGTTTTTAACTGATTTTACGTGTGCTTTGTTGCTTCTGAATTCCTCTTAGAAGATTTAAATACTGTATCAAACTAGGGGTCTTCAAAATGTGTAGTGGCAGGTTCTGTCTTATGTAGAGTTATAGCAGCTGCCATCAACAGTGCTATTATCTTTTAAAATTTTTATCTATATGGCTCCTATGACAAGCAATTTTAAGAATATCACCTGTATCAAGCATACTTTTCCTTCCGGGATTTCAGTTCACAAGCAAATTTTTTCTAAAATTGGGTTTTCTGCTTGTTTAGATAAGAATAGCTGAGGGGAAAAAACATAGCTAATTTGGTAATACATCCAGTTAAATTGCAGTTTTGGTGGCAAGTGTATGATATCCTCTATATTTACCAACAGTCATATTACCGATATGCCATATGTGCTATTTTTGCTTTAGTAAGTAAAAGAGCATTTATGAATAAATCAGAAAAGTGCCAGTCAACCCTGTATTAGGAAAGAAGGGAAAAACAGTGTATGTAAAAATAAGCTCTTTGTAACTCCAGATACTGTAATATCAGCTGCCTTGTGTGTGTCTGGCAAGCCAAGGGTAAGCGAAAGAGTACAATGAAATGTTAAATTAGTCTGTAAGGGGTTCCTAAGGACAGAGGATACATTTTATTTAAAGAAAGTAACATTGTACCTCATGCCAAAATGAGGTAATTTCCTTCCCCTTTCTATACTTCCTAGGTTTCCAGATTTATAACTTTTTATGGCATTTGCCAGAGCTCACCTGAAGAAAGCATTACTCAAATAAAATCTAAAGGAAATATTTTTGTTCAGAATCCAGACCCATAAAGAATAACTACTGTATGTTAAAGAAAAAAACCCTGTAATTTTACTACTAATTATGCACATAAGCCAAATAAATAGACCACTGTTGTGGTGTTGAATAGAAAATTCACACATTGCTGCTTACAGCAATGCACTGGGGTTGCTTTCTCCATCACTGACCTAATTAAGGGATTTCTTACCATGTAAAGTTTGTCTTTTCTTGGAAGCCAAAGTAGATCGTGTGAAATAGAATATACACATGATCCCATTGACTGGGCAAATTATTATTTTCGGTGTCTGCTTCAGTCAGTTGTTCAAGAACTCGGTTATTTCTTGTGAAGACTTAAGGGGCTTTAGTTTAACTGAATTTACTTAAAATGTACTTAAAATTTACTTATAATTCAGTAGTTCCAGAAGGATTGTATTGGCAACACTGATATTAATAAATCATTTAAAGGCCAAAAGACTCAAAATTTAACCAGCAGGAACTGGACTCACAAGGACATGTATGAGTGCAACTGTAGCGGGAAGCTACCTCTTTTAATCACAAAACTGCTGTGCAGCTTCTGCTTAAAACTGTAGGAGCCTGAATTCCCCCAACACTTATGTTTCCACCAGTAAAGCTTTTTCAGTGGCTATATCTGCTGCAGAACCCCATAAGTGCTGGCCGTGCTGGCATACATGCCGGTTAGATGGGTCAGGGACTTCAGCCCCTTTGGCAAGTGTGAGTGGTTCTCTCGCAGCGAGCCCTTCCCAGCTTCCCTTCCCGCTTGCCATCCGTATGCAGCCCTTTCTCCCAGGGCTCCGTGCAGGCATGCAGCTTGGGTATAGGGATTCTGCCAAGTAGTAAGACAAATAGCGGTGCGTGAACCAAGTCCTTTACTTCATATGTCATGACACTACCAAACAGAGTGGAAACCTTCTGCAGTGCTACACTGTTCAGACTCTCTCTCTCAGACAGCATAAACCCACACAATGAAAACTGAAGAACCCAAGAAAGAAGGCTGAGACTTCACTAGGTCCTCTGACTCTCTGCGAAAGATGTAGAACACGAGTGGAGTCTGATATTCTTGGGAATGCGTGAGGATAATGTAACCGCTGTACGACAATAATCACATAATTTCTTTTCCGAATACTAGATGAATATTTATTTTTTTTTCATATCAAGGAAAAAAGCATGACCTCTGTCTTTCCTTCTCTTTCCATTTGGGGTTACCAGCCAACAAATTCCTCAACTATGTCCTGGTTTCCTGATTCATATTTACAGAAAAGTACACATGCTCCCATCTATCATCTCTTTTCTGAGTATGCGATATTATCCAAGAATATTTCACAGCAGATTAGAAACCCAGATGAGTCACTGATTTCAACAGTGACCCAGATCTGCCCATTTTATGTGTAAGAATGTTTTGTACAAATATTTTACTTGGTTTCATTAATTCTTGAGCTGTGGGTTCCTTGGAGTAAATACGTTGAGGACTCTGGCAGGTGGATTGCCTGCTGCCTTTGGCTGGGGCTATGAAGTGAGCGTCAGTGATGCTACAATCACAGGCAAATCATGTCTCTCTGAACCAGTTAATGCTGCTTATGCCTGATCTGCTGAGTATTTTGAGTGGTCTGTATAGCATATAAGGTCTGGAAATGCACTTACATCCAAGAGTAAATGGTGGAGTTAGTGTTTTCCTTCTGCCATTTTATGAGTATTTAGTCTTGTGGTTACATTTTAGAAAAGGTTTTGTGTTCCGATGGTTAAAGATAAATGCCTGAGATATCTTAGGCTGGCAACTCTCAGTTCTGTATCTTTACCAACGTGTAGTCTGAGTCAAGGAAGTTTCCCCCTAATTTGTTGGTGTTTTTCTGGTCTGCTCATTCATGTCCAGCTGATTGGCATGAATAGTAATGTTTAGAACAGCAGAACAGGCACTATGCTTTTATTGTAGAATCTTCCTAGTAATTTATACTAATTTCT
This sequence comes from Chroicocephalus ridibundus, assembly GCF_963924245.1. NCBI lineage: Eukaryota > Metazoa > Chordata > Aves > Charadriiformes > Laridae > Chroicocephalus > Chroicocephalus ridibundus. The sequence goes on from NC_086287.1 coordinate 39,025,702, forward strand.
TCCCAGAAAATTTCTTCTGCGTGCAAAAATGTTGATAATTTTTGAAAAGGATGGCCTAATCACCAGGCAAACCTTATAAGGTATGTCCCGTGATGAATTAGAGAAATACATTATTTTTTTTAATTAGATGCTATTTTATTTAAATAAATCCCCTGCCCAAGTTTTAAAACTAATAATCCAACTGTTGCTGTGACCATGAGGGTCTATTGATACAAATGAATCCAGATCCATAGGGAGAAATCATAGCTTTTGTTAGACTAGCTAACATAGCAAAAAGCTTTCCTTTGCATGCTTTTCATACTGAGGTATGCTAAGGTAACTGCTGCTTTCTTTTATATAAATAACATATATAAATTTATATATGTCATTTTATATAAATAAAATGTCATTTATATAAATAAATGACATTAAAAGTGTTAGATGTTATAGAAATTATATAAAAGTTATACATTATATGAATTGCATAAATCATTAGTAAGAGAATCCTGTGACCTCTTTTCTCTCATGAGATAGTCTCACCGAAGCCAGGGGAAGTGCACGGCACAGAGATGATGTCTCCTGTGAACAGTCCTTTATGAGCATTACAATAAACTTGAACCAATTTGATTTCACAGGATCTACAGGTCCTGGGGTTGTGTAGGTAGATTTCCTAGTTTTTCAAGGTGCAATTTCTTGGTGCCTACCCGGTTCCCACAAAGTACTGATTCAAAGAAAAAGCCTGCAAGGTGATGCCCTTGCGTTTGACCTCTTTTTCATGCTTAAAAACACCATTGTAATGAGAATCTACCAGCTATACATGTTATTCCTAAGCGGACATTAAGTATATCCTATTTCTTTTTTCACTTGTTCCTTTTACAATTGAAAGAAACTCTTTATTTCAGAAACCAGAATGAAAAGTTATACCTTTTTAGGATGGCTTACTGGTATGAGTTCTACAGATTGGATTTATTTTTCATCACTAAAAATACTCTATTTCAGGCTAGGACTGAGACCTCCTGTTTGCACTCTGTGGAGAGGATCCAGCATTGTTGCTTATACTATCTACACTTTTATTCTGAGCATGTGGAGTATTTAAACAAGGTATGATACTATTTAAGACTGTACATACTAGCTACGGATATTCAGGCAACTTCACGCATTCATGGAAATAAAAGAATCCAGAAAGCAATATTATTCATTGCTGTTTCAAATCATATGGCTTGGACAATACATTAAAAGATAGCACTCTGCATCACATAAAAAAACCCCAGTAACTAAAAGCAGATTGACAGAATTCAAAGCAGAGCTCATGGAAGATAGAGAGAGATCAAATACTTTAAGTTCATTCTTTCCTTTGCTTCATATTTTTATATCTTTTAAAAACCAAGATGATTATTTCCAGTTACTTTGAGCCAAATTTTGTGTCTTCACTTCCCAAAGAACAAAATTTGTTAAACAGTAACTGAAATTATGTTTTCATACACACGTTTAAGACTCAAAAAGCTATTTTTAGGTCACATCCTCCTTATTACTAGAAAGACATCTTTCCCGTCCTTCTGGTTGACAGAAAATCAAATCCAGATCTAATCTCCAAGGCTTTTTTCCTCATGTTCTGTGATCTGCAGTAATCCTTTTCAAAGTGAAGATTGTTAGAGATGGCAAAGCAAGGCACCTCATGTGTTTGTTTATTTCAGAAAAGTGTACAAGTAGATTTGGCTGGCATCAAAGTTTAGGTTACCTGAAAAACCAAGTGTTGCAGCATGTTTCATCCCGCTTGTACCACGGTTGCAATGATTTTTGCTGGTTTGGTACCCATGTCTGACCTGCAGTGAAGTTCAACAAATTTCACATTCTTGACAGACTCAGTTAAGTTGCAAAAGATTTAAAAAACATATGCCCATTGGCTAGAAAATTCCATTGAATAATTCCATGCCTTCATCAAAGATTTTATCTTTTTCAAGTCAAATTTCATTTTGAATCCATTCAAGTGACAGGTTTGGTCAGTGACAAAGATGTTGACTGGTCCTCAGAGGGACTTGAGTTTTCACTTGAATTTTTCCTTGAGTGAAGTTAGCGCTGTGAATTTGGAGGTTTTTAGATTGCAAAGGGTCAATGGTTGTTGTTTCTTAGGGGAATGTGGAGCCTTTACCATCCACATCACAGTCCAAAGTTAGAACAGAATTGAAATGATAAAAATTTTTAATGATAAAAACTCCTCAGTCAAATTCTTGTGTCACTTCAGATGACTATAATCATAGAATCATAGAATGATAGGGTTGGAAGGGACCTTTGGAGATCATCTAGTCCAACCCCTCTGCCAGAGCAGGGTCACCTTAGAGCAGGTTGCACAGGAAATAATGCAGAAAGTATAATTACTGCTGGAATTAATTGGCATCCTTGTTTCTCGTCTCAGGAGAGGTCAAAATCTAGTGGTCAAAGACAGGCGGAATCTGAAGATCTTGTGCAGTCCATAGGTAGTGTTTGATTTCTTTATTTGGGGAGGTGGGATCCGTAGATAGAAATGACCTATTATTATGAAGTTGCCCATTGTCAGTGTCGCTCAGATAGAAGGAAGGGAAAAGGAAAAGCCTCTGCATGATATCCTTGCTAAATCTGATTCAGCATTTGCCTCTGCTTGAATCACATTGGTTTAGCTGCAGGAAACCCTGATAAAGGGACTTTTATAGTACATGGAAGACGTTTAGATTTTATATAAAATAAATTTACTTTCAAAATTTGTTATTTTAAATTTATAGAACACCCTTATTTTGCCATCACTGAAACTGTTCCTTTCTAGAGGGTAAGAGCTCCATCTATTCCAGTGGCCATATTCCAGTTTATTTTAGAGGGTTGGAATAAGACTTCTAATCCTTATCATGTTTGCTCAAAGTTGTATTTTGCTTTGATACTGAAGTCCTTCTTTATGCAGTATTTATTTCATTTCTATATTAATGTAAACAACTTCAAAGCAATGCTGGAAAAAAAGATGAGTGGAGCACCTTATATGAGTTCAGAGTCAGTTTCTAGATACAGTACAAATAGGCTTACTTTATTGCAAAATGGAGGGGAAGCGTGTATTCTTATTACCCACATTCTACATATTCAAGTTAAAGGTAATGGAATATTCTGTAGGGTAAAATACACTTCTTAATGCTCAGATGAGTCAAAATTATTAAGTTTATATTTATCATAAATCAGAAGAATGATTGCATGTATATAAAATAGCAAAAGGTAAGTTAACCCTATTACATATTGCTCACATTTTTCTGAGGCTGAACCTAACCCAGTATCTCAGGTAGTTGTGAGAAAGCGGTTGAAAATTCTGGCTAAAGAGGCATTTTGAAAGTGTGGATCTAATAGATGACTAATTTGAGGTTCAACAAGGCCAAATGCCGGGTCCTGCACTTGGGTCACAACAACCCCATGCAGCGCTACAGGATTGGGGCAGAATGGCTTGAAAGCAGCCCGACAGAAAAGGACTTGGGAGTGTTGGTTGACAGACGGCTGAATATGAGCCAGCAGTGTGCCCAGGTGGCCAAGAAGGCCAACAGCATCCTAGCCTGTATCAGGAATAGTGTGGTGAGCCGGACTAGGCCAGTGATCATCCCCCTGTACTCGGCACTGGTGAGGCCCCACCTCAAGTACTGCGTTCAGTTTTGGGCCCCTCGCTACAAGAGGGACATTGAGGTGTTGGAGCGTGTCCAGAGAAGGGCTACAAAGCTGGTGAGGGGTCTGGAGGACAAACCTTATGAAGAACGACTGAGGGAGCTGGGGTTGTTTACCCTGGAGAAGAGAAGGCTGAGGGGAGACCTTATCACCCTCTACAACTACCTGAAAGGAGGTTGTAGAGAGATGGGGGCTGACCTCTTCTCCCTGGTGACAAGTGATAGGACGAGGGGAAACGGGTTCAAGTTACGTCAGGGGAGGTTTAGATTAGATATTAGGAAACATTTTTTCACTGAAAGGGTTATTAAACATTGGAATAGGCTGCCCAGGGAGGTGGTGGATTCACCATCCCTGGAGGTGTTTAAAAAAAGGGTAGATGGGGCACTTAGGGACATGGTTTAGAAGTGGCTCTTGTCAGGGTAGGCTAAAGGTTGGACTCGATGATCTTAAAGGTCCCTTCCAACCTCAACAATTCTATGATTCTATGATTCTAAATTGACTTCAAGTAGCTAGTGCTTTGTTGGGCCAAGCTCTGTTCTCCATTTTAAATCCTTGCCAAGTTTATGTTGGTGTACTGTGAACCAGGGATCTCTTTTCACCTCAGCTGCATTTTTGCAAACTATTTCAACCAATGGAAATGACTCTGCTGGGATTACACAGATGAAAAGAAGGAGAAATTTTTGACCTCCCAGAGAGTAAAATATCTACATTCCATTTAAAAATGCCCTGATGACCAGCAAGTTAATTATAGCACTGCAGAGTCTCAGGTTTTAAATAGCTTCCACTGTTAAAATAATTAGGAAGGACAAAAGCACTGCAAATACTACAGATTGTAAGCATCAATGGGCATAACTCTTCTGACTTTAATGTAGATATCGTATCAGCAGTAAGTATGGCTCTCCACATGCTAGGTTTACTGGACTAACATTCTAAATATTAACTGTGAGCTGTGACAATTTCAGTCTTCCATTTCACTTTGATTTTTCTGAAGAAAATACATATTAAACGATTGTGAGATATTCAAATTAAAAACAGAATAGAAAAAAATAATGTGTTACTCAACATTGTTCATGCAGCTCAAAAGTAAGATACTAAGTTGACTCTTCCCTTGAAAAAATTAGGGGAAGAAACAGGTCTGACTACCAGTATATTAATATGAATGTATTGTGCATGTGCCCAAGAATGACCATACATTCTTAAAATATTGCAGAAACCACAAAGAAATTTGGACAAATGATAAGCAACTGAGGAAGTGATTTATCTGGGGACTTTGGTTAAAAGGAAATTTTAGTAAAGTGGGAGGACGAGAGTTTAATAAATGCACAGGCTGTATACACAATTATATCCACAAATGTATATCATCGAAGGGAAAACAATGAGACACTGAAAACTGATGTGTATTTTTAACCTTCTCCTTTTCCATTCCATTCCAGTGGTTTTGCTTTCTAAGAGGCATGTTTGCACATCTGGTTGGAGGAGAAAGATTAGGCTGAAAGGACACCTCTCTAACCATGACTGAGGGAAGAAAAACCAGAACACATTTCAAAAACATACTGAATAGATTAGCCATATGGTTTCAGTGCATTTCATTCGTTTTTACAGACAGAAAACAAAAAACTTCTTTTACAGGTCAACATTCAGCACCAGGATTTAGAGACTGTGAGTGTAGAAATATCAAGACATGACAAAATACAGAGTATATGAGCTGGGTAGAATAGTCAGAACATGCTTTTTCGCCATAGTGCACCTGGCATTTAGATTCATTAGTCATTTCCCTTCTCTAGTCATCCTTATCATAATAGCTGTTTTCCAAGATATCAGTCTCTGTCCCTGTTACGTTTGACATGCATATAGCAATGTTATAGTGGGACTGTGACTCCTTCGGTATAATCTGTTATTGTCTTTACCATACTGACCGTAAACAGTATTTTGGAATGTCTTTAGAGTGCTGAAGCATAAAATGATAATTCAACTTTTCTTACTGATTCTGTCAAGCGATAGTGTTTGGTTAATCTATGGCCAAAGTATGAATAGTATTATGAACTTTGTTTTGCACAAAATCCTAGGAAAAGGGGATGGGCAACAGAGAAACAGCAGCATCACTGGGTAAAATGCTACTGAACCACGACTACCTAGGAACTGAAAGGAAGCCAAGGACCATTCTGAGCAGTGAAGGGGTGATTAATGCTCTGAGTATATTTCTACACTCCGCCTAACTGCTTTCTTTTATGATTCTTGTTATGTGGGCTTGTTGCATTTTATGTAATCTGTTTGGGATATGGAATGTATCTTCCTGTGTGCTTACTCAGTTAAAATACTCAGTAAAAACAAACAAGTTATGCCTACAGAGAAAAGCATATAGCCATATAGGAAGGGCCAGAGTGAAACAGTGAAGCTGTGCCTATTCAAACTCTGGGCAGGTTCTCTTTCATATCTGGATCTAAACTCCATGATTCTGTGGGTCTCTGGGTCAGCTGGTGGCAGCCAGCAGTCTAAAAGACAGTGTAATGGTAAAGAGCGAATCCTCCTGGGAAAACCAGTAAAGCAATCCTGCTGCTGTCACCTTCCCACCTTGTTATGGGAAGGAGTCGGTAATGTACATGTGGCTTCCCCATTGCCACAGTGGTTGAAGGCACACTATCCATCATCCTCAGGTCTGTCATGATGTTTCAGGTTTACTATTTTGGCTTAAGAATAACAAGTGATGGTGTTTGTTTTTGGAAAAGTCAGCATAGTTTTCAATGAATGTCAGAAATTCTTGCTTTCTAAAATCACTCTTGATATTAAAACCAACTACTACCTCTTGGAAGCTAAATCTTGCCCAGGGTTATGTGGCCTTCTGTGAGTTAAAGGTTCTGAAAGAACCACATACTGGTCAGGGTGGTGCTAAAAGTGCAGCCTGAATTTAGGCTGTGGTTTTCATTTGTGTCCCTGAACCATGAGGACATTGTTTTCTTTAAACATTAAGAAAGAAAAAAAAAATAAGTTCATTGCTGCAGTTTTACTGTTAGCTTGAGATGCTGCATCCCGAGCATTGCGAGGCCCTGCACCACAGCGTGCATTGGAAGTTTTGCAGGGACTGTAAATGCACTGCTTCCTGGACATTGTAAGCAGAAGTCCACAATTAAGTAGTATTATTGTCATTTTAGTTGTTTAGTAGCCCATTAAACTGCAGGGTAATAGACCCAGGCATCCTTATTAGTAGTAGTATTTTTGGAAGCATCTGTTAAATTTAATGGTAACTGGCAGTCTCAGAAGATGCCGAGGAAGAAATGGTGGTAGAAATGTAATTGTAGTTCCATCCTTAGATCATGCCTATTTGAAATCTGGAATTAGAGTGGGTTTTTTTCAAATTATTTAATGTCATGATTTAAATAACTTGTAGATGTGCTTTAATATTTGACATTTTTATGTTGTGTGTGATCAGTTCGCAATTTTCATGAAGAAAGTAATCAAACATGATTTTGGAATAATACTTGACTTTAGTTTACTGTCTAGTAACTCATTAATTGTATTTTATATTTAAAATTCAGACTGTTTTGATTGTATACACATGAAGTTAGGCATATTTTAGTTACCATCTGCCAGTGTTAGCAAATTAGTCCTGATATGCGCTCTTAGCCTCCTGTCTCCTGGATAATCTGAATAGGACTTAAACAATTGGAGTAAGTGGTTACTTTTGAACATTTCACCCACAGAAAAGTAACACTTACAGAATCTTTTTTGTCACAGAAATTGGATACTTCATGTGTCTTGCCTGGTAATTTCTGACCTGTGTCAGAATTAGCTCAGATACCTTTCATTTCTGTTTGAAGAAATGTACAAGCTTGTTATTGAAAAGTTGTGGGTGGTTTGTAAATTTCTTCTCTTAAACAAATCTGTGAGATGATCAATCAGCTACTGCATACTGCCAAAAGTCTCACAATTCAGCACTCAAACAACACTTTATTCATACAGAGCCTTTCTGTGCTCTATAGGTGACAGTGCCTGAGGAGGTACAGCAAGGGAAACAGAAGGCTCCCTTCCTCATCTCTAACGTGTTTGGCTGCCGACACTCGTAGGTAAGATGCCTTGAAATGGTGTGAGACATAGTGTGGCAGTTGTGTATTTTTATGTAAGACTGTTTATTTTTAAAACCTAAAGGAAAGGCGGTAAAGGTTTCCTGTATTCCATAAATACAGCTAGGTCACTGGGTAGTATAACCTTGGGGTTGTCCAAGAGGAAATTCCATATAACTTTATGTGATTATTAGACTCTGTCTCCCAGCTTGTTTTCATCGTCTCCTGAAAGGCTGTTATGAGAAAAGCAAAAGGTTAAAGAGAAGTTAGGTCTCAGTCCCAGGATATGCTGAACGCTTCACATATCCCCCCCTTCCTCTGGAGAGGTTAATGGAAAGTAAAGTTCAGCTTTTCACAGCAGGTGCTTTGCACCTCTGAAGATCAGCAGTGTCTGCACCAGCAACGTTTCACTCCACTCCTTGTGGTCTTCATGAAATGGTGAAAAGAAGTTAAGAGATACAGTCTAATAAAAACCGGGGATGCATTAAGAAATAGGTGAAAGACCTCCACTGAACACCTATGTGCTGAGGGAAATGGTTTGGGTGACTCAACATCAACCACTCTTTCCTCAAAATAAGTATAAGCTAATATCCCAGCAGAGCATATCAGTACAAGGATCTACAAGCAGGACTACATTTTAGATAGAGGTATCAGTGAATATCCTTATGAGTGGGAACAGATAAAGGTTAGTTTTTAAAAATAAATTAGTCTTGACTTCAGTACACTGCCTGGAAACTAATCTAGGAAGAGTAATTCTGTGTTCATAAACTGCCCCTCCAGGTTTATTTGGAAAAGATGCAATATTCTTCATGCCTCATTCTGCCCATGGTTTGGGCTGCAGTTTTTAGCTTGTTAGTTTTATTTTGGAGCAGGTGTCAGGATGCTATCTGTAGAATATGTTTAAACACTGGGGGAATATGTTTAAACACTGAGGAGCAATTGAAGGAGCTGGGACTGTTTAGTTTGAGGAAGAGGAGTCTGAGGGGAGACCTCCTCACTCTCTACAACTACTTGAAAGGACACTGTAGAGAGGTCGGTGCTGGTCTCTTCTCCCAGGTAATTAGTGATAGAACAAGAGGGAATGGCTTCAAGCTCAGGAGGGTAGGTTTAGGCTGGACATTAGGAAAAAATTCTTCACAGAAAGAGTGGTTAGACACTGGAATAGGCTGCCCAGGGAGGTGGTGGAGTCACCATCCCTGAATGTGTTTGAGTTGTTTAGATGTGGTGTTAGAGGATATGGTGTAAGGGAGAACTTTGTAGAGTGGAGTTGATGGTTGGACTCGATGATCCCAAGGGTCTTTTCCAACCTAAATGATTCTATGATTCTATGCAATTTTCATCTCACTGAAGTCAGGGGAAGTTTGCCATAAAAATGTGATTGTTCCAGATTTTATTCTAAGTATTCTGAATGTCTTAACATTGGCTTGGCTTCTTTTTATAAGAGTGAATGAAAAACATCAAGTCTACGTGGTGAGTTTAGTCTATTTCCAGCACTGCCATAAAATGGCTCAGATGAGTGTCAACAAAATGTATTTTATAGGCAGTCTTCATTCAGATCATTGACACTCCATCTGTTCCACCTGTCAGATATTTCAATGTGTATCAGTAAATTTTTTTTGGTAGTTTTTAGCATTATGCTTTTACAAAATAGTAAATAAATTGTTATACATGAGAGAAATTACAAGCAGTTTTCTCTTCCAATGAAATATGGAGATTATAGAGTTGCGTACATATGATGAATTTGAGTTTATCCAACTGTCTACTGCCAAGATCCTACTGGTCTTGCTGACATTCCTGCTAATGCTATCCCTGCAGTTCATTTGAATTCAGAATATTTCAATAATGTTGGCTTGACAAGAAGATGGTTTTCATTGAGTGTTGAAGAATGAAGGGGTTTATGACTCCCTTTGTCCCTTCAGAATACCAAACTGACAGTGCAGGTGGATGTTCTCTCCTCTCTGATGGAAGACTCAAATAGCTTCACAGCTATCTCTAGCAAATGCAGTTGTTTCAGACAGCAGGATAGGAACACCAAGAGGGCACCATCACTCTGGGTTAAGATAAATAAAGCTTTAGGGAGGTGATATGAAATTTAATGATTGGAGGTAATCATACTTTTTTTTTTTCTGTATTAGGGGCTGTAGTCCATTCCTTGCTTTTAAAGATCATATATTCAGTATATAGTAGGGGAAAACATCAAAATATTTGCTAGTAGACTTCCATTTAATCCACAGACTTTGTATTGCTACTGTGTTCCAAGGGAGGGAAAAATGGAGAGCAATTGCCCAAACTTTTCAAAGACCAGAAAACACAGAACAGGTCAATTGAACTCATTAGGATAAGAATAACTTTTCATTTTACAAGACAGTAACGGGGCATATTCAAAATAATAATCTATCGCAGAACTCCAAAAAAACCTAAACAATTAATTATATGAGCTAAATTTTATACCAGATGTTTTAAAAACCATAAGCATTAATTCAGGGAAGATCTGGATTTCTCTGAGGAATTTGACTCCTATATGCTGTATAAACATGGAAAATATCTTTTGCTGGTCTGTTAGGTTTTGCAACATTAGACAAAAACTCCCTAATAATGTACATAACACAAGCAAAAAGTAAGACTGTGACATGGGAAGACAAACATTTTCTCTGCTCTACAAGGCAAAAATAGTCTTTACTGAAAATACATTTAAATTATATACTAAAAGAGCTTGTAGCTGGGATTTCACTTCAAAACTTATCTGTACAGAGCACATTATACTTAGGGAAGTGACTTGAAATAAATATACTATGGTTACCATTAAATGTTCCCATTTGCCAACAGTTACCACATGAAACATCTGAGATCACAACTGTTTCCCCTGCAATTAGAACAGGATATATGCTTGTGGTAATTTTGTGGTAACCAATGAGAATGTTCTTTGTGTGTGATTTCCACAGTTCTTGGACACACAGATTGGAAGAAACAAAACAAAACAGGAACTATGCTTAAGATTTGATTGTAATAAAAGCCATCATCCCAAAAATCTGTACTTTTAGCAGATTACTGAAAAATACAGGATGAAGAAGCTTTTTACCCTTAGCTATTCAGCTTAACTTCTACTTTGCATAATTAGAAATTGATATATCCAAGCAATACAAAATGAGAAGGTAAATTATGAAAAACACTAGTGGAGAATTCACACACCCTGTACACCCAAGAGATACTGCCAGGAGTCATATGCACTGGGATATTAGGTCCTCCATCAGTAAAAGTGTGTCAAGTAGGTCCAGTAAAGACACATTCAGTATCTGCAGAGTGTGTCCACCCCTACTTCACCATCAGGGAAGTGACTCTGTTCCATCACATTTAACTGTGATTTTCATGTGCTGTCAGAAACGATTTGTGTTCTTAGTGGCTGCATTTATCACGAGAAACAGCTCTTCTCTCTGCATGAATTTCTTTTACTCAAAATATTGCTTTAGGCAATGAGCTGGTCTTTCCAGCTTACACTCTCATAAGGAAATGAAAAACAGCTCATGTTGTAATGAGAACAGGTTTCTGATGTTTTCGTCTTCTGGTGTCCCAGAAATACCAGGAAATCAGCCACTTCAGAGGCAGGTACAGATGAAAAAACAGGCAAAAATGTTTAGTCCAAGGGGTGAGTGAAGCTTCATTCAATCTCAACCAATTCCAATTCAACTGTTCCTCAGTCTTTCTTATCTCCCATGATTCCACAGTGGTTTCAGATGATTCTATTTCCCATCAGTACAAGCTTAACATATGTGCCCAAGCCATACCAATTACAAGAAATTATTTTCATTTACAGTTTTGCTCTGAATTGAACCTAAATCTAAAAAAATATGTAAAAAGCAAAGCCATATAATTACATGACAAGAAATTACCACATCATATATAAATGACACAAAACATCTTTTGGGCTAAAATTATTGAACTTTCACAGAATGAAACATACGTGTGGCTACCAGATTCCACTCTGGGTCTAAATAACTTGATCAACACCAAATTCAGTATTATACTTCTGAATCTTTCCTTTTTTATATATAGAAATTTCCTTCCCTTACACAAAACACAGCCGTTTGGGTAAATGACTACACAGATCCTCTGTACTCGGTCGGAATACCGTGATAACTTTGCTCCTGTTGAGGCAGAGACACAATATATAAAGTGACGCTATTCACACTAGATGCTCCTGTTATTACCACGAGGTGTGTTCTGAAGAGCTGGCACGCTTCTGCCAAGGCATAACAAGGTGGGCAGCTGAAGCTGTACCGAGTATGTATGCACTTCCAGCACTGCGCTTTGGTTAGAAATGCTGTCTTGTACTGAATCGTTCCATCAGACATTTTTAAGATCTCACTAAAGGAAAGCTTTATGGCTGGAATAACTTTGGAAGCAGTCTGACAATTTTACTAGCTTACATTCTAAAGTGTTGGCTCTTTCTAAAGTTCAGTCACTTTTGGGAGGCGTATCAGAACAGACGAACAAACTGTATAGTGGAAGGACTAATACTCAACTATGATTATCTCCTAGTGATTTTTTTGTGTCATATCCTGGAGGTGCGCACCTATATACGCTATATGTTGCTATATATCTGTTACTATATATCTATATCTGTTACTGTAATGGTTGCAGAATATTATATAAACATCAATGAAAACAGCCTGGAAGCCATATGGGTTAGGTTTCATGATTCATATTATTTGGCAGATCTCCACTGGATGTAAGACCTCCAGACAGCTTTTGTTCAAATCAATAACAGAACTATAACTGCTGTAAAATATCAGATTTATTTTCACCAGTAGATTTATTAGTCTTGCATGCTGAAGTTTTCTATTTATCTCCCAGCAGGACAAAATACATAGGAATGAAATAACCAGTCCCTTAACTCTAATGCCAAGGAATATAATGTATATGTCCAACATAGTGGCACCCTGCCTCTCTACAGGTCTGCTGGATTATTTTACAGTGTTCATTGCTTTACTGAAGATTAGACACATGGGTGTCATTAACTTCACATAACTGTAAGCAAAGGTGTCCCACCCGTGCATACTGATATTCAGGTTTTGTACTCCTTCCAGGAAATTCAACACAAAGGGGAAATCTTTGGTTTTAAAGTCTTGTTTTCACCTAAGAAAACATCTTTGTAAAAACAATATTGTGTGATCCGAATCCATGTTTCAATAGTTTGCATACAATGTTTTCTCGGTGTATATGTAAAAATCATTATCCCTCAGGAAAACTAGATATGGCTAAACTTTCCTTTGGTGATTCTTAGCAGGCCATATTCCAGATCAGATTCCTTGCACATATTACACTTACATCAGACCAAATATATTTAAGTGAGCCTTTGAATACATTGGAAAGAGCATGAAATTAACTTCTTCCGTAGTATTGTTGAAAGACATCATAACAATGTGATGTATAAAAACACATACCAGACTTTTCATAAACTCTCTCTGTCTTTAAAACCCACTGCAAAACACCTCTATGCCATTTGATGTGTCTTTTCAGTGTTTGCTTCTGGTAATTTCAAACAAAGTACAAGAAGAAAAAAAAAGGCCTCTTCCTCAAACTAATAAACAAAAATAAATAAAAAATGTGTCTGCTCTTTGAATAACCTGTGGAATATACATAATTTACTCTTCTAGTGTAGCAGTTGTGAGCCATGTCAAGAAGTCAACACAACAAAAATATAAAAGAATAAAAAATTCTCCTCTTATTTCTCATCCCAATTTGTGTAGGATTTATTCATTTCTGTAGGCATGAAATGCCCACACTCAGTCCTGACCTGAGTTGATCCATTTCTTGATTTCTGGTGGATAGATAAATTTCTTTTAAGAAATAAGACTGCAAAATACATGGTTCCTAGTAAAACAGTTTGGACATGTGAGTAGGATATAACTCACAAGCATGTTGAACTGAAAAAAATAAATTTGGACACACCTCTTAAGTACGAACCTAGTTATGGCATCAATGCAGTGATGAATAACAAGATAATGATTAAAGAAATACTGAGTGATCTGTAAATGTATCCTTATTCTCTCTATTATTTAAAAAATATTTCAAATAATGTCTTGAACGTGAAAGGGCAAACCTCAGTACATAGCTCAGAAACGCGGGCTGCAGAACTCAAAGTACTTGAGGGCCTTAGTAATGGTCGTCTGCAATAGGATGAGATCCCTCTCTCTGAGCAGCCCAGTGCATCAGAGGGACATCCATAGTATGAAAAGAAACTCACGTATATGCCAGGAGTTCCTGAATGGTTCTTGCTGTAAACAGAAAGGAAGATTCCAAGTTTCCACTGCAGTCCCTCTAAAACAGAATAATGTGCATTCTTTTTGGCTAGACATTTCAGATCTCTGCTCTCCAACAGAGTCCCCACTAGAATTGTGTTGGAGCATGGTGATCATCTGACAGGCTGTGTTCTTTGCATTTTGTGGGCATCAGACACAGTTGCTTTAACATCTAATCATCTTCTGTAAAGAAAATGTCAATTATGTTTTACAAAGTCTTCATAAAATCATAGTTGGAAAAGAATGCAAATGTACCTTCCAGAAGTAAAAGTGCCACAATCAAAACTTTGAGTAAATTTTTTCATTATCTGTTTTTCCATTAAAACTTATTTAAAACATTACTACTGATGTTTGGTCAGAAAAAATAGCTATCTTTTCATTTGCAAGGAAGTCTGGTTTTGTATGAAGATGATAAACATACATCTGGGCCTTCACTTATGGGTAATTTAATGTAACCAGAATGACTGCTGCCTTGAAAGGCAATCTGAGAAACACATTGTTTCAAAACCCCCGGTTTGTCTCATGAAGAATACATTACCTTCTTGTTTAAATTGAAACCCACATTTTGCGTCTTTTTCTCTTCACATGTTCTGCCCGACATTCTGAATGTTTCTTTACACATCTTAAATCAGTATGGGTTGGTTGGTGTGAAGCTAAAACTACACTCCACTGCCTGTGGACTCCGCAATACTACTGAGTATAACCTGACAAATGTAGTTGGAGTTACGTCCCACCTTTTGCTGTTCATGGAAAATTTCTGGATTCGGTCATGCTTTCTTTACCCTCCTGTAAATTATCATCAGCCACTGGAACAAACTTCTTCTGACCCCTAAATGCTGAACCTGTCCAATACAGCTTCTACGGGGGATACAGTGCTTTCCTTTGGGTCCTCTGGGGCCTTCCTGGGGAGCCAGTAGTTATGTTGCTATCTGTTGTTTGCCCTCATGGTCAAAGAATGCCAGTCCAGCCAGGTTTGCAGATAGACCAATTGTTACAGCTGGGTAAAGCAAACAAACTTTCAAGCGGCTAAAATCTTCTTCAGGCTAGAGAAGATCTTTTTTTCCCATCTTTTCTAGGTATCTGTCAAAAGATATTATTTCTAACTGCCGATGTTTTGTGATCTGGATGTGGAGCTCTTGGAAAGGTTTCACACTCACTATGCTTGGAATACCTGGTTTTACCAGCTACCTTAAATCACAGGGAACTCAAGTCAATTGAAATGTAAATAAAAGCATTCATTTAGAATATCCAAAATACACAATGCAGTTGTAAATTTTCATAAGAAAGGTGAAGAAACAGAAGAAAAGCTATATTTAACCTGCTTTCATGAAATTAAAATTTAAAGATGTCTCTCCTTCACTGACTTTAGTGTAAGGCATTAGACTTGACATCATTTGGCATACTTTATTCTTCAAGTGGTAATCTCGACAGAGACCCTCTTTAGGTAGACAATGTTACAACTATTGATTTTAAAAACCTGGTAAGGATCTAGTCAGATATAATGTTTTTCTTGATATTCTTTCCTCCAAAAGCCCATTTACTTCTAGAATTAACTTATTTGAAGATAATAATCCCATTCCTATAGCTGAAATAACAGTACAACACAAAATAGCTGTCAAACTGCACCTTGTTTCTTAGTCCTCTGGGAAGATCTGGGAAGAAGCAATTAGTTAGCTTCTATAATTGATATGGGCCAGAGTGGTCATAAATTATCGATTATTGAATCCCGATCACTATATCACCAGAACATTACAGTAAAAGCCCCAGGGAATGCAATCAGTTTGCCTATGTTGCCAAGTCATACTCTTCGTGCCAATATATTTCCTATCACATCATGACTGACCGACTGCTTTGGTCCAGACTGCAGGCCATATATGAAAGTCAACAAAAAGGAACTTTTATAATGTGGTCAAGGAAGCAAAAAACAAAAACCAAAACCCAACAAACAAACAAAAATAAAAGCAGAATTTACAAACCTGCTAGAAAAAGGAAAATGCTCAGCTTCTTATACTCTGTCCCTCAGCTCATGCTACTTGTAAAGGTTAAAGAAAATATGTTATTTTACAGAAATGTCTGTTCTCTCCTACCGTGGCTACTGTTTTATTCTTGCACTCTTCTTGATCTCACATATGTCAGTCTGTGCAGCTCAGAGATTAACAGGGACATGTGCAGTAAAGGACCGGCGCATAATTTTCAAGGATTCCACCACTGGCAATTCACTGAATGTAATGCTGAAAGATTTAATTAATTCAACTTATTGGATTAATAAAAATGTTTATATACAGTGCATATGAAATGGGAATGTTGTCTGTGTATTGCAGCTGTAAGTACCTTTTCCCTTTACCAAGCCCTAGACAGCATGATTCAGTAGAAGGTAAAAGGAGTTAATTGCTTCTAGTTTTCTAATCATTGCCCAGTCTCCATGGTATATCTAATAATTCTGAATGCAAAGCCAAACCCAACTGTTGGCTTGAAATCCCCAAAACCTTGGTAGTGTCAAACTTCTTGTCAGGCTTATCTGTAATTTTTTTCTCATATACCTGTATTTTAAACATATTTTTTCGCATAACCAGACACGTACTTTAAGAGGTGTTTACCAGGCAATGCCAGAAAATGCAAGCCACAGTGTTCCTTTGTTCTATGTTCAATGGTGTAAACCTTCAATTAGAGACTAATAAACTGTTACCTTATATAGGGCGTCTTTAAATACTTGATGTTGACAACACAGTACTTGTATATATTTATGTAAATAGAGTTTTATTAGGAGCTCTATGCACCTTATGGCCAGCACTGTTGTAGGTTAATATGGTAGAAGTAAAAAGGAACAGTGTGTCCTTCTTTCAAATGACAATAACAGCTTCAGATTTCAGGAGCATGGACTTCATTCTGAGAAATACTGAGAATCATCCTAACCAAAAATCTTGCTAAAATGCATGGCTAATCAACACTTAGTTTGAAGCCAACTGCAAGTAGCTGAATTAATTCCTGAAGTTTTTGCTGAAGTGGTAAGTTAAGAGTTACTGTAGCATAAGGGCTTTTGGTTGATTTTAGTTTAGGATTTCCATTTCTTACTTCCCATCAGCATCCTCGGGAGTACAGTAAGGCGCAAAGACCTAAAATAGGTTGTAGGGGCCACCATGGTACTTTTGGGTATCCATAGGTATTGTTCTTTGTTCTGCATCTTGAATAAAAAGAAGAATGTGATCTCTGTAGCTGAACAGGTACTGTCTATGCTAAAACTCCTTTGTTTAATCCAGACACAAAAGCACTCAGAGGAATTATGTACTTTAGATCAAAAAGCGCTTTAACAACGTGGGCTGTAAATTGATAGAAAACAGTCCTAAGTATGTGTTTTCCTTTCTTGTTCTTAATACGTGCATTTTTAAAATTATAGTGGCGGGTTTCACTAATGTACCTTTTGCATCCATGTGCATCTGTGGGCATTTTGAGAGGCTGAGATTTTTTAAAACAATTGTCATTCAAAAAGTCACTTGAAAAGTTAGGTTCTTGCAAAAGGCTTCATCTTAAAAACAGTTTTAAAACAAGAAAAATAATATCACCTCATAGCAATAATTAATGTTTTAAAACATAAGCCATTTCTAGTCATTGAACACACAAGAAAATTATAATCTTTAACTATTTTAACTAAGTCATTCCTTCCTGCCTTCTTTCCTTCCTTTCTCATATTTTGGAAACCAACTAGCATTCTTCCTAAAAAAATTACCTAAGAACTGTTCTTGGCTAGCCATTGTGTGTGCCGAGGTTTTGATACTGAGAGCATGTTAATGGCCAAATTATAAACATTTGAGAATTAGAATTCAGAAGACAAACATTAACAGACCCTTAACTGCAGTAGCACAAACCAAAGATGCTATAAATTATGGGGTGGTGGTGTTAAAAGCACTGGCTTCCTGGTATCTGGCACCCAAAACCTTTTCATTTGGGTATGTACCAGGCTGCAGAGAGGTTGCCACTTGCCACTTGGCCAGTATTCAGCTGGCAGTGAAGTTTGTTTAAAGTTCAGGCCAATCGATGGCTTAGGCCTGCAACAGAATATTTTGTTGTTATGCCATGAGAAATATTTACCCTTCTCTGTTTTTTTCTCCTTCCTTCAGTCATTTACTCTCCTGCCTAGGATTTCCATGTGAGACAATTCTTGCCAAGTTTTGCAGCTATATGTATGAACAATTCTGGCACAGTATTTTAATGAGCTCACTTCTGTCTTTATAAATGTAGCATCATGGGCATGTGCTTGTTGTGCGCCTTCCTTTGCATGAGCACATGCTGTGTTTGATGCCGGGGCCAAATAGAAGCTTTGAACACAGGCTTCTCAAAAACCTTACAGTTGCAGACTTCATTAAGGTGAAATTGTTGGTAAAAGGAATTTCTACATCCTCTGTCAACCAACAGCTACAAGGTGACACAGCTCTGTGTCTGTGCCTTGTACAACTGTACCATAGTGCAGGAAGTTTGGCATCACTGTTCCCCAAATGCTGTTGATGTAAAACTTTTGGATACAGTCAGCTAAGTCAAGTGTGTGGCTTTTAGCATGTTCTTTCCAAAAATGTAAACAAGTGGCCTACCCTCTATACTTAGAACTGCCTCAGGTGAACTTTCACATATGTGAAATGACTGTCTGCATACTGAACTGAAATGCATCACACTGAGAATGGTTGTTTGCTGGTCTGACATAATTTTGCTGCCTGTCACTAAAGGACGCACTCTTCAAATTCATTGAACTGAACCAGACAAAAAATACCTGAAGCAGGGAATGCTAGAATGTGTCATAAACAACTTCTTAGGCAATGCTCTTGTATCTATGTATGCTCTTGTATCTATATATTCCATCCATTGTATTTAAAGTGTAAGAAAACAGCTGTGAAATGTATTGCTCCTTTCCAGTGAAGAAAAATAGCCCAACTCTTGTAATTTGTAGAATGCTGAAGCCCCTTTCCTGAATAAACATCTCATGTCCTCTGAGTTGCTACTGGCAGATACCATTCTGCCTCCATAGAGCTGGATGAAAATATTCCACCAGACAGAGATCATGTCTAAAGTAAGATTCTTCTCCACACAGGGTTTGAGAGTGATGCCTTAATAGTAGTTTCAGAGTTAAACTAATAATAGAGTTAACAAACAGAACCTCCCATGAGCAATGTGCTGTGATGTATTAGCAGCTCCTTCCTTGCCACTCTTCTTTATTGATCTCTTTGTTGCCTGGGTCTGACACTGAAACCATTCATAAGTAAGTACTAATACAGTTAACAAACCTGAACAGTCAAGAACACTAACTCGCGAGGCATTCTGTGTTAAATCCTTGGATGCATCTCCGATAAGACACGTTACTTGTTCCCAAATGTTGAGAGACTATTTGTTTGGAGTCCACTGTTTGTGTGCATAAAAACTTCCTCCAGCTGAAGTCTTACTTACTTATGTGTAAAACCATCTTGTTGGCTTGAATGTAATCAGCTGTGTTGTCAGATAGCAGTGCTTTAAATAAGGATGTACTGAAATTGATTAAAAAGTCAGTTACTGAAAGGGCAACAAGTTGGACAAGAGAGTAACACTGAAGAATTGAGGA
Source organism: Chroicocephalus ridibundus (assembly GCF_963924245.1). Classification (NCBI taxonomy): domain Eukaryota; kingdom Metazoa; phylum Chordata; class Aves; order Charadriiformes; family Laridae; genus Chroicocephalus; species Chroicocephalus ridibundus. The sequence goes on from NC_086287.1 coordinate 39,045,285, forward strand.
CACAACTTCTTAAACTGCTCGAATGTCATCTTCTGGAGCACATCTGGACTCCATCCATATAAACAGTAGTCTGATGAAAATCCCTGTTCCGGAAATAGCCCGTGTCCTTAATTCAAGAGCTAGTAAAGGCCACAGAGAATTAAGTGTGATAAGCAGTTGCACTCCACACAGTGCCATGGGAAGCTGTAAAAGTAGTAGGTCAGATCTAATTCCTCACTCCAGCATATAATAGGTTGCCTCCTATTGGTTTTGTTTGGTTTTGTTTGGTTTTGTTTTGTTTTCAAAATTAGTGAGGTGCAGAACTGAAACCCTTGTCTTTCATTGGGAAAAACTGAAAGCTAAATCTTTGTAGGAGAATAATGTGGGAACATAAGGCACAGCCTTACATGTAGTGGATATCAGCTGTTGCTCTGTTCGTTATTTGTCATACTTGCTATTCTTGGCATGTGGATAAAAAGGTTGTTAAACAGGCAGGGGGAATGGTAACGTTTAATAATGACCCTTGTACGTGACATATTCATATGTATATTCATAGAATCATAGAATCATAGAATGGTTTGGGTTGGAAGGGACCTTAAATATCATCTAGTTCCAACCCCCCTGCCGTGGGCAGGGACACCTTCCACTAGACCAAGTTACTCAAAGCCTCATGCAACCTGGCCTTCCAAGGATGGGGCAACCTGTTCCAGTGCCTCATCACCCTCACAGTAACGAATTTCATCCTGATATCTAATCTAAATTTCCCCTCTTTCAGCTTAAAACCGTTACCCCTCGTCCTATTGGTACATTCCCTGATAAAGAGTCCCTTCCCCTTTAGGTACTGGAAAGCTGCTATAAGATCTCCCTGGAGCCTTCTTTTATCCAGGCTCAACAATCCCAACTTCATAGCAGAGGTGCTCCAGCCCTCTGATCACCTTCATGGCCCTCCACTGGACCCGTTCCAATAGGTCCATGTCCTTCTTGTGCTGAGGACTCCAGAGCCGGAGGCAGTACTCCAGGTGGAGTTTCACCAGAGCAGAGTAGAGGGGCAGAATCACCTCCCTTGACATGCTGCCCATGCTTCTGGCCAGCAGCCCAGGATGTGGTTGGCTTTCTGGGCTGCAAGTGCACGTTGCCAGCTCTTGTTGAGCTTCTCGTCAACCAACACCCCCAAGTCCCTCTCCTCAGGGCTGCTCTCAATCCATGCTCTGCTCAGCCTGTATTCGTGCTGTCACAGGGCAAGTAACCAGTGCTACTTGATGAAGTAAAGCAAAACAAATTTAGACTGCTTATAAGGAAAACATTACTTAATTGTAGCAATCTATTAGACTATGGAATACCTTCCCAAGGGGAAAACAGGAAGCTTATTGTCTGAGTCATTTAAAAAGAACTTCCATAATGGTCTGGAAAATATAGTGTAGAAACAATAATATTTTGGCAGAAGACGGAGCATATTGCTTAACATGTCCTTCTCTTCTCTAATATCTATGCTTTTATAATTTTGAGCCAGATTCTAAAACTGAAGGTTAATATCCTCAACCACAAAGACATGTTAATTTGGTCTCAGTGCTATTCCATTTTAGGACTGAACTCTGAAATTATGAAGCACAGAAGTGGAGCAGGGGGCATCTTACACTGGAAAGCCTGAAGCCAAGATTATGTCTTAATTTGAAAAAAATGATCAGGTTCTTCTCTAGTGTAGGTATATTTCGCAAACTTTTAAGAACCTGAATTGAGTCAAAAGTGGGTTGGAGGTGAAGTTGAAGTTTTGTAAATTCAGGCGAAAATTTTCAAAACTCATATAAAACCTGATTTGTCAGTACTGTCTGAATTCCACTTTTACCCTTTGATTTTGCTGAAAGTCAAGCCAAGGGGATTAAAATACAGATGGTCCAAAACTAGAACACAAACAAAAAGTCTTCAAAAGAAAACACGTTGTATTTTTTCAGATGCACCCAATACTTGTATATAAACACTACTGTGGTTCCTTCTTACTGGTTTACTAAGACACAGTGGTAAGAAAATATTCAGAGAACTGAAATATAATGCAAAACTCAAGCAGAGTTCATGAAAAGCCAAGGCCATTTGGTTACTTTTGGTCTCTACGGCATTTTCATTCATCAGCTTTATTTCAGGTGATATCAGTGGCAAAAAGAACTAAACTTGAACAAAGTAACTGTCCCTGGTTAAAAATGAGAATTTCAGAAACATCAGAAAGGATTCTTTCCATCAAATTTCCAGTCAAAATTTTAGAAAACCAAAATTATCCAATACTTTATTATTGTTGCAGGATTAAAAATCATTCTGAAAACTTCAGTAGTAAGCTAAAAATATTATTTCTTCCAAAGGGTTACAGTCTAATTTAAGCTATTAATTAAAGGAAAGTCAACAGAAAAATAAGGATAGGAATGGAACAGAAAAAAATTATGAGAAAAACATGTTTGTCTCGTTTCTTGTGATAGATTTGGTACATAATATGCTTTCCTTTTAACTCTACAGGCATTATGTAGCCATAATTACAGGGGTTTTTTTGTCATTATTGCTTAGCTAAAACTGTAGAAAAGCCAGATAAAATCTGTGGAGATGCTTTGTTTTTCTTTTTAAAATGCAGAGGATATTTTGTCGTAAATTTGCAAACAAACCTTATGTTGTAGTTTAAGATCAGTTTTTTTTCAGATTTTTCTGAAAGGTTGTATGTTTTAGAAACAAAATATTTTGAAAATTTTTAACTATTGTCCACATTCCTTTGAACTTTTCTGTTTTAATGCTGAACCTCTGAATTGTCTATCATTAAGTACTAGTGATACTATCTGTAGTAGAGGATAGGTGCATTTAAAGTTATGAAAAATTTATTTTGTTTTTACATCTCTTCTTCTTTTTCATGAAGCTATAAAAGTAAAATAAACTAATCTGTTGACTACGCTTTGCTGTAAAGATGGAACTTTTTGCTATGAACAAGAAAACCATTTCAGTATAATGAAGTCAACATATGAAAGGAGTAGACAGTGTCTAGGGAAAACAAGAAATAATTTGTAATAAGAATTCTATTGTGGCACTCATTTATAATTTACACTTGGAAATAACGCACACCATGTCAAAATGGAAGTGTTAACATGAATTTAATGTTGTTGACAATGCCTGACTAACAGAGAGACTAAAATTTCAGGAAATTTCAAGTTAAGAGCCTGCTTCCTTTCTGATTCATTCTATTTCTGACACTCACAATTCACTCACATAAGAGTAACATCTATTAAAAATAAAGATGACTAAAAACAAAATGCAAAACTAACTTTATCTTTGAACAGGAGGCAGGAACATACACAACTATGGAGAGCACGCTTGAAAAGCTAAACAGAACATTGTTGGAATGAGATTGAAAACAAATGCTTTCAGCAACTTTTCCTGGGCAGGGCTGTCTTTTCTCCACAGATTTCTTTAATTTCCCCTTTGCTATTGGGCTTCTTTTTACTGTCCAACGACTTACCTAATAATGAGAAAACAAATACCAGCCCTTAAAAAATATGACCACATGCTTCCACATGGCTGTATATGAATTCACAAAACCAAACTCAGTCTTTCTCATGCATGCAAATAAAGCATTGCTTTCCTGTGATCAGTTAATCTAGGAAACTGTGGTTATTAGCTCTGCCTCTTTTACTGCATGCAGACTAGAGTCTGGAGTACTCCAGCTAGTCTTGCAGGAGCAGTTGCTAAAATAGAAATTAGCGTGACTTTCAATCTGGGATGCTAGATTTAAAAAAAAAACCAAAAACAAACACATTGCTCCTGATATGGAAGACTATAATCAAATATAATCAAAGACAGAGTAGTGTGTAACCTTTTCCTACTTAAATATTAAAAATTTTCTGTTGATGTGTGTGGCTAGCACCGGTAATGCACAAGTCTCCTTTGGTTTTGGGATGGGAAGTTCCTGCTATGGGATTACAGGAAACCAAGAAAATGTGCATTAAACAGCATGGAAGTTCACCAGGCAGTAAAACTGGACTTTCAACAGCATGAGAATAATTTTTGTTGTGTGTGGTTTGTCATCTCCCTTTCAGATCTCAGCAGGAATATTTCAAGAAAAGCCTTGTTAATGTTAATTGTATTCTTTCAATTTCTAAATTCTTTCCCTTTCTAAAGGGAACCTAAGTACAGGGAAAACAAAAGATTACCTAAAATTTCTGAACCCTGGAGAAAAAAAATCTGCATTTGGAATATATGAAGGTAAGTGCTGTTGGGGAAGTTTTCAGAACCTATTTTTCAAAACTTAAAGCCCATACCCACTCAGTTTTGGTCTCTACTGAACATATTCTGATAGCGTATTTATGAAAATTGGTACTATGGTTGTACATAATGATGATAATATCTGTTTTTAGAGCACTAACAATGTTTTCAGTACTTCACAGATTTATATAGGAAAAAGATCCTCTGTCACAATTTACAATTCCAGTGGGAATTAATGTCAATGAGTTTATTCTATACCAGCTGGATCAGCCATTCTGAGATGTTGCTCAGAGAGCAAAACATTTCTCTTTAATCACGGGGTGTAAGCACCTGGCTAACTCTAAACTTCACTTAAAGTTAGTCTTTAAGTATTCTGCTGAATACTCGCACTTAAATACTTTACTGAAGTAGGCCTTCAGATTCAACCATTATTTGTGTTGATACCTCATGGTCCTTGCAAAAGAGATTAAAGGAAGAATCTGAATTCGGAGAATATGATGGCATAGGGACTGGATTTTGAAATGGAAATTAAAGTACTTTGACAGCTTTGTGGAGCTCTCCGAAATTCAGATTTTAAAGCAAGCTATTTACATTTAAAAATATGTTTTATTTAGATATTTAAAATAAATTTCCCAAGAGCCTAGTCTGCATATAGAAATTATATTTAAAATACATACATATTTATATGTATGACTTGTATTTGAAAGGAGAGCAGGCATTAGGAATAGTATACACTTACTGCCAAAAGCTAAGTCTGTTAGAGCAATCATTTGGTCCACCAGAATTGCTCTCCTGCAAACAGGGCTACTTTGTGTCTGTGGAAAAGGAAGTGGCCGTATTAAAAAAAACCTAGCAACTACCGAACAACCTCTTCTCTGTATGCTTTTGCCTAAACAAGGAAAATACCCAACAACACGTACAACAAAGAGGCTTCGGAGAAAAGTAACAAAGTCTAGTCCAAACGTGGCACAAAAAGAGACAGGCGAAAGACAATTTCTAACATGTTATTTCTAGATGATCAGGTATACTGACAGATGAAGTAATTGCTTTGCAATTGTGAATATCTTACTTGAACTTCCATCAGCTAAATGTTGGATGAAAATAGGCAGCGTACTAGGTATTTGTCCACTGAGTGGACAATATATGGAGAATGACAATTATTTATGCATTGTATCCAGAATCTCCCCAAGGCAGGTACAGTTCCTGCTCTGCATTACTACAAATGGAAAGAAGATTTTACACTCAAGCGGGAAGATTAGAGATGACAAGTGTGTACAGATAGATGGGGCAGAAAAATAAGTAGTCGATAAGTGTGGTAGTCAGCATTGTAGAACCATCTCTGAGATCTACTTTAGGATATAAAGTGTCATTGTAATTAGTCTGTGAAACACAGGATGGGGAACAAGTTGTTGTTCCAGTGGCAGTCTCTCTAGAGGAACATATGTCTGAAGACATGACCCTGCTACTTGAACAAATCCTGGTCACAGACATTCTTGAATGTGCTGTTGGCTGAATGTAGCTAAACCAGTTACTGAACTACAACTAATTAAAGGGATGTCCATTTGCTGAATGAAAGTGGACTGAGAGGACGCCAAGTGTTTAAATCCCTTCCCGCAGTGTTCTGTGCATCCTTCTAACAGTTAACTGGCACTAGGGAAGCACTTTTTACACCATAACTTTTCAGACCTATTTATCATGCTGATGTTATAAACAGTGTAGGATTTGAAAAGATGTGAAAAAACCCGCTATGATATAGTTGCTGCGTTATAACATTGAGCTTCTAAAACACAGCAGTATGTTTTTTCTGTGGTGCAGCTAGCCAAGCACCTCGCTGCCAGGTTTCCATGATCTCCTAGGGTAAAGTGGCAATCATTTAAGAGTTTGAGTCCTCGATACTGTAACTAATAAGGAGCCACAGAACACAGAGGGGGGGTAGATCCACAAATTTCACCTGTGGAGGAAAATGGGGAAGCTTCTGTACAGTCCAGCATATAGAGCAGTACGACTAAACTGGCTCTTTGTTTGGTCTTGACACAGTGCCTACTAGCATAGCAGTACAGCCTTAAGGAATGTTTTTGCTATCACATGCATAAAAGCATCCAACCAAAAATATAATGAATGCCTGCAATTTATACTTAATTCACACATTTGTATATATATAAAGGTATATCCTATTTTTGTGACCAATTCACAGGCATGAATGCATACATGTGTGCACGCATATGTGCAGTTTTGATTTTCTGTTTATGAAAAAGGCACTGTGGGAGAATTTTATTAACAGATACTAAAATATGGGCCTCTCAGATGCTTCATACAAGTGTTTCACTTCATTTGTACTCAATGGGACATTCAGAATATAGGAATCTGACATAGCTCTTCACCATGTATACATGTTGGTATGTTGAGCTTTCGAGGACAATGTTCCTTATTTGAAAATTTAATTCTGCCTACTGATTTGGTTCCATTTAGTGTCACAAAACTGTGTGATAATCACCAGGACCTCTGAGCTTTAGGTCTTCTTTCTTCTAGCATCCATGAAACACCTTCTTTGTTCCCCTCATTTTCCCTAACTGAAAATTTTAGTTGTTCAATTGTGGAAGCAGGAGGAGAAATGGTAGCACTCTGATCAAGGGTTTCTGAATAATTTGTTCCATGATTCAGAGGAATGGTATGAGGAATAATCAAGAGCCAGCATCAGCAGAGACAATGTGAGCCTCTATTGGAGGTTAAAATACAGAAAATATCAGGAAAAAGACTGGCGTTGAGGCATTGTTTCTGTTAACTATACCTGAATTCCCACAATTGTCCTTGTGACTTGTTCTACTCATTAATTTTGTAATGAGGAGTATAAACCTTGAGCTGGCAACAAAATGTAATTGGGAACTACATGAGCAGTGTGGGTGTAACCAAGCTACACAGAAAATAGACATTTTCATCTATGAACCGCTGCAACTGATGAGCTACTTTGACCAGTGCAGATGAAAAATCCTAAGACAAGGGAGTGAGAGCTGCTAATAAAATCATCATTTAGCAAACAGATAACACAACAAAGAAGAGAGTATCACAATTTGCAATATAGCTTAATGGAAGGACACATCTGACCATACCAGTTGATGGGCAACTCCTCCTGCTTACCTGTTTTCCATTGCTACACAATCCATATAACTGGTCCACCGTCTTATGATGAAAATTTTAGCACATTTATAGTTTTCAGTTATGAAATATGGAGTTCCCTCTATATTATGTTCTTGTAATAGTTTTCTTAGAAACTGTAATATTCTGGCCTAAGGACATCTGACTTTTCTTAAACTTAACACCAAGTGAAATATAAGAAAAGGGGTTTGGTCCAGATGCATTAACCACAATCAGGAAACATTTTTCCATTTTTGTTGGTATGAGTGAAGTCAAAAGTAATTTTTCTGTGATGGTAATTTAGTCTAACACTATTCACGAGAACTGAAGAGGTGACTCAAGACAAGAATCCTTGTTTTTCGGAGTGGATAAATAGCAGGAAACTGATGATAAGTCTGAAAGTCTGAGACATACTACCAGACTGGGTCATTGACAGTGGTGGAGAGGAAACATCCATAAAAACATGGGTGACAAAGGAAGAAATGGCGGCAAATAAAGTGAGAACCAAACCACTGTTTTTTATAGCTGAAAAAGTGGATAGGCTTTTGGGTCCTTCTAGTCTGACATGGAAGGAACAAGTCCCCTTGTAGACATGGCCCAGTCAAACAGAGGAGATACAAAACTTGACAATCTGTCCCTTGTGGCTTTAAAGGAATCCAAGGAATGTTTGGTAACAGCAGAGTGTTTAATCCTGGTTTGCCTTATAAATTCCAGTGCTGGTCATTGCATTTAGCCTTCCTAAATTACTTAGATGTTTTAAATTGGAGAAAATTATTCTTCACTTCCCTCTCTTAATTTAATTAAAGGATTTCTGTGTTGTAGAAAGCCTATTTAGGAGATTATTTCCACCGAAGTGGCAGTATTTCAGGTGAAAGTGCATTTTTTCATTTCAAAATCCTTTTGAATCTTTGTGGATTACAGCTCCACATAGACATAGTAATAACAGAAAAATAGACCAATTTAAAAAATTAATGCTGACTGCATTTTGAGTGCTCAAAACAGGCACAGATCCGGCTGCCTTTTTATTATCTAGCAATTTCTGAGGAATGTATTACATATTTGATTCCAATATTCAGTTGTTTTTTTCATTAAGTTCAGTGCTGTTAGTGCCTCTGGATCATGTAACTCGGGATTTTGTTGTGGTTTTATTTCCTTCCTTTGGCCATTCATTTTCAGAGTCACATTTCCAGCTATTTCCATTGTTGCCATACCTCAGGTATTAATATTGAACTTCTCAGTACAACTTTCACAGAATGGCATTTTTAAATTGATGTGTGTAATCTGGAACATGTATGCACTGATGAAGTCTATTAGTAGCATAGACAAAAGCCTTATTTGAATCCCAAGGTGGGCTTATTCTACTAGGGATGAGCAGATGGTTTGGAAGGAATCCAGGACCACCCAAACCGATTATCTCCTAGCCTGCTACACAAACAACAGGTATTTTCAAATCAATTTTGCCACAAATGATATCAGAACACAAATGTCCTCATGCCATTATGCCAGCTTACCCCTAACTTTTTTTTTGCTGGATTTTGCAATATTAAATATTTCACAAGGTATTTCATTGTTTGGTTTTGGGGGCTTTTTTACATTAACTTTTGAAACTGGACGTTGAAACACCCAGAAACCTCTTTATGTGGTATCCTGCTGAGTGCTTCATTGATTACTATCAGGACAGAGGTTTTAAATTCACTACATAGACCTCCATCACTCAAATTAATAAGGAATACCCGATTGAAGTAGTAGGCTATCATTGTATTTGTTCAGTAGCACTTCAGGTATGAATTTTACAGCTGTTTATTGAGAGATGAAATGTATTTAGGTTCAGCACCCTGCCCATGGCCCAGGACCCCATAATGGCCCCCTCCAGGCCATCAGCACCTGCCCCAGAGATGATAGAGCAGGGTCACTCTCCAGCTCCCCACTGCCCTGCCCTGCCTGGCCATGGGCCATGAGCTGGGCCCACCTGCTAGCCCATGGCCTGGCTCATCCCTGGAGAGATGCCCAATGCCCAGGACTGGGGCCACCCCGGTCCCCTCTGGCTGCCCTGCTCCTGGCTGGGGGGTGAGATGGGTTCTGGCTACCAGGCCCTGCCCTGAGCCCCACCATGGGGAGCCCCTCTCAGCTTGGGCACTCTCAGCCCCAGCAGCACTGGAGCTCCCCACAGGAGCTGGGAACCCCTCTGGCAAGGCTAAGACTGGCTCCGCTCAGGGCTGCTGCGTGTTCAGTGTAGGCAGAGATTTTAGGAAGCGTTTGCCAATCAGCAAATATCTGCTACAGTTTCATGTACAAATTGTGCCTTCTGAAATGTTTGTTGGTTGGACAAGGTATTGTGGATTTTGCGCAGAGTTAGGAATAAGACATCCTGCACCAAAGCACAGGAGCCCTTCATCAACTTAAAGAGCAAAGGCATTTATCACTCTGGACTAAAAGGCTTTTTCTTTTTTTTCTCCTCAGTTGCCCTCAGAAAGTGCTGAGCTGTTTTGACTGAAAATTCCCCAAATAGCTCAAATAGCAGATAACTGCATGGAAGGTTTCTAGCTAAAATTAGAAAAAATTCTCAACTGGAAGTTAAAATTTGGCAAAGTTATAACAAGTTACAACCAACTCGAAAGGGTCAAAGCAACTTTAAGAATATAGGTGGTGCTCCCTGCCACACCTATAATTCATGCAGCTTATTTTTCTTAAGCTAAATTCATCCATTGACAAATTTATGAGCTGCTGAGTGTTGTGTTGTGTCTGGGCTTCAGAGTGCTTTGAATTAATACAGGAAAGCCTCTTTTACACTGAGCATGAGACATGTTTGAAATGCTGGCTATAACACATTTTCCAAAAATTGTTTAAAACAATATAGCCCCATAAACACTGGCTGACCATACTCAGACTCGCCTCGCTCCCTTTTATAGAAAGTGTCTCAAATAGTTTGCTAGTATAACCTTATAGCATACTTATGATGTTTTGGAGTAAAGAAAATTAGATTATATATTTTTTCTCTGCTGGAAAAAAACCCAAGGGATTGAGGCCTGAAACTGAGATTTTCTGAGAATTACTTATGCTCTGATGATTCACTGCAGTCACAGAACCAGCAGGATGGAAATTAATGCTTCCAGTCTCCCTCATTTTCCTCTCTTATCCCTGGGTAGCACAGCTCCATGCTTCCATTTCTTCTCTAACCAATGGATCCTTCTCCCCTGAAATGCCTTTTGTACAGCTCCCTTTTCTGGGAATTAGGATAACTTGAATTTTGGAACATTGATCATCCATATTGTCTGTGAAGAAGAGAGAAAGTTCTTGCCCTCCAGCTCATTAGTCCTAATGAATTGTTCCCACACTTGCAGAGCAGAAGTATACGTGGACGGGTTGGTGACAGTTATGTTGCATAACTCTTTAGGCAGAAGGACAGAGATCTAAAACTGACACAGACTCACCAAGTTCTATCTCAACCTGCCTCAAGCTCCTTCAAAACCTGAATATAGCCCCAACAGCTGTTTTTCTACAGGATCACGTATGTTGTGTGTTGAAGTCTGGTCCAGGACTCCAAATGCAAAGAGATATTCTGTTGAACTGATTTAACCAGAAAAATGTCCACATACTGGTGTTTCTAGACACAGCTGGTAGATCACCACTTTTGTAGATTCAAGCTTCTGATTTCTTTGGGAAATCCTGCCTGCAAAGCAATGGACCCAAATTGTGCAGTTTCCCAGTTGACTAAATTCACCCTGTTTTCAAAAGCACTTGGCTAACAGTGTCCAGAATCTGGCCCAATTATGTCTAAATGACTGAGAGCTGTAAACATTGAAAGAGAAAGGTAAGAGACTGCTGAAGTTAAAGGCTAATGAAAGCAGTGTGAGAGGGTGTTATGGCCTTCCACAAACACTGAGCAACTGAAGAGGCAATGGAAGGGATTAGTTTGTGCAGCAGAGCAGTTTCGCCTGAGGTATGCCAGATGTCTGAACTGCAGCGGAGGACAAAGAACAACATTCAGAACGCACTGGGTTACTGAGAGTATCCTTCAAACTTTGCTCCCTCCCACGCTACTTTATGGACTGAAGAGTAAACCTGACGACTTATGAATTCAGTGTCATTCTCAGTATACCTCCAAATCAAAGTGTATTATTATTGCAATTATTATAAGCCTTCCTCTAGGAAATATTGTAATACTGCTTTTTCTTACAAGGAATGCTATTGATTACTGTGGTAGAAGCATACTGCTTTGGTGCACTGATTGGGCTGCAAAAAGTTTAATATCCCCCGAAGTCTTGACTTTGGTGGTGTCAGTCTTCTCTCTGTCCTCATCGAATGTGACAAATTAGTTTTTGATAGCCTTGGTTAGGAGTATGTTACATAGGAATAATACTGTACCAGGGATTCAAGCAAGATCTTCAGAAAAGTTGCTTGAATGACATAGCTGATGTAAATGAGCAAAAGAACTGTGACTATTGACTGGTGAAAACAGCAGCACTTTCTCAGATGAACTGTATTTGCTTGAGAATTACTGCTTTAAACTATTTCCCATTTTTCTATGAACAGACATAAACTTGCTACTGTATCTTGACAGTAGTAGGCTAGTTCACAAAACAAATACCAAAAAAATTTATCCAGAAATGGAAGACAGGCTTGGCTTTTTAGTTCTCATTCAAGCTGTGCTTTTAAAAATGGGCTGTTAAACACTACAGGAAAAGAAAGATAATGTGCTTTTGTTACATAAAACACAGTAAAGCAGGTGCAGCTTTTAACTGTCCATAAAAGGCCAAAACTTTGCCTTCAACTGGAAGCATTCATAATGAATTGAGTGATATGCAGAAGAATTTTTATTTGTATCTTAGGAATGCATAACTGGAAATATTATGAGCAATTCCTTGACAGTTCATATTCTGCCTAGAAAATATGCTAACATTTTGTACAGTCTCTTTAACCTGGCTTTTCGTAAAATCTTCCTGGATGCTTTGAACAGAAATACATTCAGGACCAAATATTTGCTCTGTTGTATCGCTCCTGCAGACTGGTTTACTATCATCATTTTATTCCTGAGTTTTACGTTGCTAATTTCTATTTCTATTTTTTGCCCAAAATTTTTGAAGCATTTGCTCATAGAAATAAAAAAAAAATTAAAAAGTTTGCAAGTCGATATCAGTATTTACTCCCAGCCTGAAAATAGCTTCCTTTTAGGTATTTATTCTCTAATATTTCTAACTATTATAGATAGATTAAGGATAAGATTGAAAGCAGCAAGTTAGCCTGCTCTGTATTTTCATTAACAAGGAACATGCAGATAATCACATATGTAAATTTTGCAGGATTCCAACCTTTCCCTTAAAAATCTCTCCCCCTTACTTACAGAAAAGCTCACCGGAAAGCTTGTATCGTTCTCTCATCAGAAGAACAGAGACAGAGTGAGCACTCTGACTTCAGTGGGAGCAAGTCATCAGGAACATCAGGAAAAACTAGGAGCCTGCACTGCAATGTCTGATACATATTTCTTGCCGGCCTTAACCTGAAAACGGTTCCTTGGCATTACCATAGCTACTCTGGATTTGTTTAGTTTCAGTATCCAACACAGAGAACCATCTTATTCTATCTGTTCAAATAAATCATACTCAGAGAAAGAATGCTGCAGTATTGAACACTGCACAATCCTGTCCTTAAAACTATAAATTATGCTGCATGATGGTGTGACCTTCCTTGATTCCTAAGTGTTGGTTGGCAAACCCACATGAAGCAACTACAGTCCCTTTGTGGGATATGAATTCTACCCTTTCTCCCCACTGTCCTTTCTTGGGGGTCCTGCTATTGTCATTCCTATTGTATTTTATCTAACTGATTACTGAGGATGTTTCCAGATTTCTTGCAAAGGACTTGCTAATTAAAGACACATGTTTGGTTTTTTTTTAATTTCTCCTTCTTGCTCTTAAATCAAAGACTCTTTCTAGAAATACCAGAAACTACAATATGTTCATTTTCCCTCTGAAATCCATCTTTCACTGTTTTAAGCTAGGATTTCTGTACCCTGTCCCTTCATCTCAGTAAAAAGAGAGGGAAACAACGTAAGCATGAAATGCACACATCTGTCCTCCTTGCAATAGCCCACACTAAAAGGAAGTAAATATTCCTTTTCATGATCTCCTCACTTAGGCCCATAGAAAGCCTTATAGAAAGAAGCAGATGGCTGGTATGACTGTAACAGTCGTTCCACATATCGTTCTTTTTTGACATTGTCTGGTTCAAGGATATGATGATTTTGGGGAACTACTATTTATGAATCTTAGTTCAAGTTACAGTTGTCTTACCGTCATACTGTTAAAGTACTAGTGTCTTCAGTGAGAGTGGAGTCAGTCAGTTGGTACCTTTGGCTGCTGCACATCTCTGCTGGATGGAGGAAAAGCTCTTAAAGACAACTGCTTTGACAGAAATATATTGGGACAACGCAATGACTATATATGGGAGGAACAGACCCGTAATTTCTCTGCAGGTGGAAAATCTCAAACAACACAAGAGCAATATGTTGATCCTTGTCTTTAAAACCCTAGGAGGATATGTGGGTGCAAGTAAACAGTTCAACTGCAGATTCAAGAAAGGTAAAGGAAAGCAAGTAAACTGTGAGTAGAAGAGTCATAATTAAAAACACAAGTAGGGAGCAGAGGAATCCTAGGCATCTTAGCTCTGATTAGAGTCCAAATATATCTCTGGAATGGTGGGAAAGTGATGCAGAGAAAAGGGCATTAGCCTTTTCTTTCTATCTCTTTTCAGATTCCTGTGAAGAGCCTTTCTCTGCCCAGTTCTGTCTATGTCATTGCATGTGTTGGTCTCTTCTCCCAAGTAACAGGTGATAGGACAAGAGGAAATGGCCACAAGTTGCACCAGAGGAGTTTGAAATGAAAAATTTCTTCACCAAAAGTGTTATCAAACATTGGGACAGGCTGCCCAGGGAAGTGGTTGAATTGCCATCCCTGGATGTATTTAAAAGATGGGTAGATGTGGTGCTTAGGGACATGGTTTAGTGGTGGTTTTGGCAGTGTTAGGTTAATGATCTTGATTGATCTCAATGATCTTAAAGGTCCCTTCCAACCTAGACAATTCTATGATTCTATGACTTGAAGAGTTAAAAATCCCAAGGTGAACTATTGTGTGTCTGGAGCTCTAAGAGAAAGTGCATTTCAGCTTTGTTGCACAAATCCATGGGCAGGATGGGATGTTGTCCCTCATAAATAAGGATTCCGTATTTCAGTTTGGGATTACTGAGAAACCCTCTAGTTGAATGAGAAATAGTTGAATTTTTAGGGCTGTGAGACACTCTGAAGTCATAGATGCCGTTTCCCATTGAAAACCAAGGATATTTCTGGGAAACTACATATGGCCGGTAAATCTTCTCAGAAGGGCTTGAAAACTGGAATAGCTCTCCACATATATGTTCAGAGGTCCCTGCCAGAGTCCTGTGTCTGGATGTTGTTCAAACTCTGCAGGCTTTAATATCCTCTGACTCAGAAAAGTAGATTCCAAATACAGGAGACTGAGTAATGTCTCTTTCCATCATGAACTTTCTACCATTGATGCCTGTGTAGGTCTGTAACTGACTAACCCCAGCCAGCAACTAGGACCACACAGCCATTCGCTCTCTTCTCGTCCTTCTCCCCAGAAGGGAAGGGAGGAAAGGAGGGGAAAGGATAAAAACCAACTCGTGGGTCAAGATAAAGACTGTTTAATAGAACAATAACGGAAAAGGAAAATAACAACAATAACAACAACAACAATAATAATGGTAAAAAAATATACAAAATAAAGTAATACAACACAAGTCGCTCTCACAACCCAATGATCGATTGCTCAGCCTGTCCCAAGCAGTGATCACGGATCCCTGCCTCCCAGCCAACCCCCATTTATATACTGAGCATGGCGACTGTGGTATGGAATATTCCATTGGCCAGCTTGTTCTGTCTATGCTCCCTCTCAGCTTCTATGGGAAGATGAAAAAAGTCCTTGAGTAATACAAAGATCACCTGGCAACAACTAAAACAATATGCATTATCGACACTCCTTTCGTGCCAAATCTGAAACATAGCAGCCACTAGAAAGAAAAGTAGCCCTATCACAGCTGAAACTAGGGCACTGACCCAGTTATAAAGTGACTAATATTTGCACTTGAACAGAATCATCACTTGCTGTTTGTTACTGATATTGCCTGATGTCCATTGTCTTATATGTTGTCTTTTTTCTAGAGGCAACTAATCTTCTGATTTTATGCCTAACCACATCATGGTTGGTGGGCTTTATTCATGTAGCAGGGAAAGGTACCTTGACCTTACTTTCCATTATCGTTGGAAGTTTGTCTCTAAGTAAGTGCATTGAACAGAAGAGTGTTACTACTTAGAAACAGGCTTGTTGGGAAAACGCAGGATAGTTTAAGCTTGTGTTGGAATGGGCCAATCTTATTTTTAATTGGAACCTTCCTAGGCTTACTTTTACATTTCATGCTAGTAACTGTTGTCAAAACCCCCTTCAATAGAAGTGCAAGATGATTAACAGGAAGAGCTTTGTGAAACGGGGGCTTTGTACAGTACCACACCAGCCATAACATTTCTCTCAACAAGTCTGAATTTATTTATATGCTTTATTTACGGATTCAGTCGCCAACATCTCAAATGTATTTGATTTGTGTTGATCTTGCCAGGGGATGGACAGTGTCATCACAATGTGTCATCCAGGCCTAGAGTTGTATTTTTATATTAAGCTGTTGTGGTAGAAGTCCATACAGTGGATGTTATTCCCTTGCTATGTTGCCTATTATGTTCTAATAAAGTCAGACCTTTTACGGTCTTTACGAAAACATTTACAGGTACACTGGGAAAGTTACTTAGAATAGGAGAGTTTTGGTAGCAATTTACTGCCGATTATTCATCATTATTACAATTTCTCATGAATAACCTATTAAGCTTTATTCTGAAATCCTCTTATGCGTTAAGCCAGTTTATATTTGGTGGAATTACTTTGCACTAAGAAAGATCAGGATCAGACCCAGAATCACATCACTCTCTTTTTTTCCCACTCAGACATTGTAAAACTTCCCTTTAGTAAGGAAAGGAAGAGCAAACCTTTACCGTTTGCAGTTTAAAATGTAAAAGGGATTGATATGATACAGACCGTTCCAAAGTTCACAAGACAAGGCCGATATGGTCTCTTTTGCTCAACTGCTGGTAAAACCAACCTTTTCCTGAACTGTATGGTTTGTTCAGCTGTGCTCCTTGGCTGGAGTGGTTTGAGTGGCCTATAGAAATAATTTACAAGACTTCTTGCGCTGTATTTGCTTCAAGTTAGAAGGTAATACTTCTGCGGTATTCCTGAACTAAACTCACAAAGTAGCTCAGTCAAGATTAAAATAATTGTCAATTGCCTGTATGAATTAAAAGAACTTGTCCAAATTCACTGCTGAGTCACAATGAACCAAGGCAACCTGAGGCTGCTCGCTGATAAAGCATGCACAAATAGAACTGAAGGGAAAATTTGGCTTAAATTCAGTAACAGTACTGCATAAACTAGTGAAGCAAAACAGAAAGGAAAGATAGGCTTGCCCAAAAATACATTTCTTCCAAACAAAATTAGGTACAACCTTTCTCCTTGAATGAATCAAGAGAAAACTAGCAGTCCATCCTTTCAAAATTCTGGTTTTCTGGACCCAGCCTAGATGTGACTCAGTGAGCTGAGCCAGGTAGTGGTTGGGATTCATGCACTGCAGGGTACAGTGCATGGCAGGTCAGCTTTAGACCTCTCTAAGAAAATCTGACATATATAAACATATGTTCACTGTTTAATGCACTGGAATATAAAATGGTCCCCAGACAGAGTCAGGCAGAAAACCAGCTGTCATTACCACTTTCCACGTAGTCACGCACAGTAGAGGCCTTTGTATAATACAGTGAATGATCTGGCAGGAGTTGCAGATATGACTCCAACTGCAATGCCTCTTGGTCTGGTCAGCTGAGCCAGACTGAACTTCATCTCGCCCAGCCTCCAGTAGCATTTCAGTAAATGGTATTTTTCAATCATTACTGAGACTTTGCCAACTACTCTGATGCAGATTGACTCACATCCCATGTAAAAGGCACATTGGCCGGACTCGCTCTGGATTTCTATGGCATGGAACAGTGCCACTCATTGCTGGGTCTGACTGTAACCATTTGTCTGTCCCTACAGCGGAATGTGAAACCCTTTCATACAAACAACTAGGAGTTACATTTTAGGGCTTGTGTCTCTAAAGTAGGAGGCTTGCTTGGGAATGGAATTAAAGGATGGAGAAAGTCTGGTTTGGACTAGAAGAAAGGAAAAAAATAAAGGGAATTTTATTTTTTTTAAATTGCAACTTTTTGGAACTTCTGAGGTTTTCCATTACAAGGACGTCTGTTTATAGATAATAAATCTAATTTTAAAAATGGAACCCTGTGGCTTGATTGATTTTGGTTAAATAATAATGAAAGGTAAAGCATGCAACGTTGCATGGTTTTATTAATCATATCTGTCACATCCAAAGCATGGGGTAGGGTAGAAGTTTGAGCAGTCTCCGGTTTTGAGCAGAGGCCATATCTGTCTATATGTTAGCCAGCACACACCAATAAGACTGGTTATATTATTTGGGTAGTATTTCAGTACAACTGATTGGGAAAACAGAAGGCCTATCTGTGTTCATAATGAAGTGATGTTTTTCCTAAATTCCGTATTTTACCTGTAATCAGCTAAAAACCTGTTCAAGTACCTGAACAAGTAAATCTGCTTTTTAGTCCAGGTTTTACACAACATTTTTATCATCCAGTTGGATATGGTAAAGGTTTGTTTTCTGTTTCCCTTCTTTCGATAGAGAATTACTGTTCTATCTTAGGCTCAGCTGAATAAAACATGCTCTTGATTTTGTAGGTACTGGCAAATCCCAGGCATTCCTCAGATTTGGTTGGAAACGACCAAAAAATGGTTGGTATTGCCAGGAAATTAATGTTTGGTATCTGATCTCTTACAATCTGGAGAAGGATTAACTAATCTTTTTTCTAAATGTATAATATGGCAGTGTTTGTTTTGTCTTAGGGAGGCATTTGTAGACTAGTTATCATTAAGCAGAAATATTTTTTTTCTGAAGTAATTTTGAAAAGTTATGCCATATTACCACTGTTTCAGATATATCTGAAATCTAAATACTGCAGGATATTTTTGTTGCCAGAATAAGTAGAACATGTAGAAAAAGTAACATTCCCAAATTAATGAATTATTTTTAGCATTAAAAGAAAAAAACATTTGTGCCATCAGATTTGAAATTTCTTGGATGATGCAAAACATAGATCACACTTCATTCTACATCCTGCTCTTGAAAGTCATCTGCTACCGGCGGTTCATGTAAATGTAAGAACTTCGGAAAGTTAGACATAAGGTCTCTGCCACTTTGTCTGCGGCATTGCTGTACCCTGTCACAAGAAGAGAGCTTTCCTGCTGAAGACTGGGGTTTTTTGTTGCTTTTCCACAGTTGAATGTTATGCAGTCACTTAAATCTCAAAGGTTATGGTTAAGGCTTTGTTTTTGTGCACACGTATTTATAGAACAAGTAGGGTAACATACCACATCAGAAGAACAGTTGCTATGCCTTTCACATTGCTGACACAAATGCCACAATATGGTGTAACACCTAGTTTTGAAAACAAATGTCTTGATGACAGTAAGAATAACTTGATGTAGCATGGAAGCTGCATGATCTTTTCGTGGTATGTGACAATTATAGATTATGTTGCCAAGGAAGCTCCATTGTGGACTAAGCTTCCAAATTATCTGTCATGTTTCTGACTTTCAAGCATAATTCTGCACATGCTTCAGATAAAGACAGTCCTGTCTAGGACAGGGGAAATACTTGGAGTTCAGGTTGTAGTGTCACACAAACCTATTAAGCTTTAATCTGTTGCATATATAGATGATACGATGGTTTTATCTGAATAATCCATGTAGCTGAGGACAAAGAAAATGAGGTCTATTAAGTAATCTTAATATTAATACTCTTGGATATAGCTCTGTCTGACACAGCTGGGAAATGTTCACAAAGAGCTATTAGCGTTGCCAAGGGCTGAGTATTACGTTAGTGATAAATTGAGAATTAGTTCTTGTTTTTCAGTTCTTTGTTAAGTCTATTAGACTGTACTGCCCCTAAATGATTGATTATACCAGGAAAATATTGTGAAGGCTTTCAAGTTAGAATAGAAATAAGATACTTGCTTTCTGTTTCTCAGGAGGGACAAGAGACAACGCAATATGTAGGCAGCCCACACCAGCACTTAACTGCTGTTGTGACGGGTATCATATCAAACCCATTTGATTAAGACACATTAATAAAATAAACAAAACTCACTCATCTAAATCTCACCCTAAGTCAGCAGCGCAATTCTGGAAGTTCATCCTGTGGTGAAAGCCATACACCAGATGAGCTGAACTGTAGCTTATATTCTGTGTCTTGTTTGCATACATAAACTTGCTGAAAAAGTGGAGAGAGAATCTGCAGGTCTAATAGCATCTTTATCATGTTTCTTAATTGACAGAGGCAAAGCGGTTTAAAGCCAAACCACCCTTCTTCTGTCAGCTAATCCTTTCTCTTCGTATGTCCATACTTGGGAGAAAGGCAATGAGTCGTTTTGAGCTTCTTCAGGCAAAAGGTTAGAATTTGACACTCCTTTCTGTTCAAAAATAAAAGGGAAAAATAAAAGAGAAAGAAAGATTTATTATGTTTTGAATGTGCTACTAGGTGTATTATTGCTGTGTTGTTTTTCACTTTCCAATCAAACTCCAACAAATTTTTATATTTGTGTGGCTTACCACAAAAAGTAATACTTTTTTATTTTCTTTACTGAGCGGGAACACAAAAGTGATTCAATTTTAGAAACTTTTTGGTTAAAAATAGATATGTCCCAACCCTTTCTCTCTTCACGGTATGTGAAGTCTGGTCAAAGTATAATATTTTTGCCTACTGTTAGTTAGATTAAATTTCCCAGGGCAGACAGAGTGTTGGAAGCCAGAAAATGAGTATCCTCCTGCTGCTTCATAAACAATATCACACCAAGCTGGGAAAGACAGAGCTTTATAGGAATTTTGCTTTTAATGTTGTGTCCTTATTTCCCCTGTTTTCTTGCTTTCAGTATTATTACTGAAAAGTTATATGGGCTTTTAGAGTGACCATGTTATAATGCACTTATGGTCATAGTGTGTATACATAAGAATATTGTTAAGCAAAAAATCAGGAGGAGGGAAGAAGAATTAATATAAGAAAAAAAAAAAACCCAAACCCAAAACCAAAAATTAGGGTTAACTTTGGGAAGAAATCAAGAAACTATCCCTAAAAAAAAGATTGCCTGGATTTAGAAAGAAAAAAAAAAAGAAGTAGGTTTTCTGTCTCTAACCCCTTTCAGAATACTAACCAAAACTATAGTTTCTGATTTTTAGACCAGTGCCATTATGGTTTTGTCTAGGTCAGAAGGCAGCTTAAAAAGAGGAGTTGGGATTGATTCCATCTTTGGGGTTGGTGCCCAAAGGATTTGTCTAACCGCAAAGAGATCTTACAGGGAAACAGAGCCTGTCACCCAAAGTGGACATTTCTTTGTGCACACTGACACTGGAGGTGTGGTAGGAAACTATCTTCACATCTCTCCCATGTTGACTTGTTCCTGAATGACAACATCCAGCCTAGTACAGTGCAAACTGCTGACACCACTGTATTAACAGCTGGCCTTTCCACAATAATCCTTGGCTTTAAAAATATTTTTCTTGGGTTTTTCTGAATAATAGCTACCATATTGAGTGCTTAATGTAGTCATACTATCAAATAAACAAGGATGTGATAAAATTAAGGAC
Source organism: Chroicocephalus ridibundus (assembly GCF_963924245.1). Lineage (NCBI taxonomy): Eukaryota > Metazoa > Chordata > Aves > Charadriiformes > Laridae > Chroicocephalus > Chroicocephalus ridibundus. Next base: position 39,066,486 of record NC_086287.1, read on the forward strand.
TGTGATTTCTAAACAACTGCTTTATTAATATACTGCACACGAGTTATGAATGTCCTTGCCATATCTAACTGATGAGCAGATTTTAAAACTAGGGGGACTGTTGTGAATGTAAGTTTCCAGTGAAAAAATAAGCAAAAATACTACCCTGACTAATCCTCATTTGAGTTGCAGCATTTATTTTAGAAACCGGCAAACAAACAAACATTTTCAGTGATACTAAATCTGGTAGAACCTTAGGTAATACACTAGGTATTTATCCCCATTGTTTTAAGTGAATCTTACTTCTGATCTAAATTTTCTACATCTGTTTCAAGTAATTGCATAGCTTTTGCATCTTTATTCTACATATTTATACCCTGAAAAGCCTCCAATCACAATTTTACTCAAAATACAGGTAATCACACTCTCTAAGTACTTTGATAGGATAGCACAGTATTGCCCCCAGTCTCTGTCTGTTTTTCACTCGCATTTCTTTATTCTTTCCCCATCATTTTTTCCTTGTAAGTTTTTTTTTTTCTTGGGGGGAGGGGGGGGGGAGGGCGGGGAGGAGGGATGGAGTTTAGTACTAGATTCATACAGATATATGTACTTCAGCAACCCACACAGCCTTATTTTAGGTGTTTGAAATTTTTAAGTAGACAGATGTAAAACTGAACACTCTGCAGCTCCCCCTTAAACAGCCAGCACAACAATCTGCTCTAAATGCAGCAACAAAAGACATTTGGGATCATTACATCACATTGCCAGAGCCTCCCTATCCCATTAGGACTAAGGAAAGAATCCAGGACTTGCAAGGCAGTGAGGCGCTATGCAGTCATGCTCAGTTTTTCTTCTGTGCTTCGGAGAACTTCACAATAAGGTGCAAAGGCTATGACCAGAGAACTCACCTGCTTAAAACATACACATGGAGGGAGGAGAAATAGGCTCGAGAAGGTGATTCAGTTAATGCAAACAGAGACCAAGTGTGAGTTTCTAATCTCCAGACGAACAGGCTAACCTCTGAGCTAGTTATCTGGATGACAGAGGTGAGGGTAACACCACATTAGTATCTCACCTGGGATCAGGCGTGTGCCTTTTTGGGAGGTTAATGATTTGTGATTTGCTAATTACACAGCAGATGATATTGATTGATAATCCCAGTTTCTAATGCTGGGATTTTTTTTAACCTATCTGTTAATTTCTTGTATGCGGACTATAAAATAAAACATAAACCACCTTATGCCTGGTCTGTAGAACCCACTTTGGTACCTGTTGATGAACATCATAAGGAGGAATGATCAGTTTCATATAAACTTTGCTTTATTTTGGTTGGATACTGATAGGAGCATGCAGAAAAGCAGAAGCAATTGTGCTGATCATGGCACCTATTTCAACAGATTTCTAGAAGAAAAATGCTTAATTCAAAGCAGTTTTGAACTGATTAAGAGCTTGACTTCACAAGAGATGTTCCAATGAGTGTTCATCACTTGCTAGTCTGACCACTTCACAACATGGGAGCCAATTTGTGAAAGTCAAGTGATGCTGGTCCCCTTGTGCCTTATCAGAATTCTTGTTTTCCCAGTAAGGACAGAACATCTCCTGTCACTTTCTGGGAAGGAATACATTAGGTAGCTCCATTTCTTATCATTCAAACAATCCTGGGATATGTTCTACTAAGCCTGATCTCAAATGTAGTTGGGCTTCAGCCCAAAGCTTCTGCTAGTGTTTCTCTTAACTATGCCTGTTCTATTCTTCAGTGCTTTGCACCATGCGAGCACGAGCACATCCTCTTCATGGCTTAAGAAAACTCAGCCTGGCTTACTTCTCAGCTACTACAGCTGGGCAGCTTCACCTTGACTGCAATAGGGTCTTCTGAACCCAGGAGAGGAATGAGATACGAGTTCCTTCTTGGCACACTGATGGTAAGCCAAAATGGCAACATTTTAAGACACATTCTGCAGGTTCCTCCTGTCCCCAAACCTGCATTCAACTGAATAGACCCTTTTTGGTAGAACGCTATGACGGATATTGTTGTTTAGTGCAACTGCAGGAAAGCACAGCTGTTCTGCATTTGACTGAAAACTTTTTCCAGCAAGTCACAGAAAGTTTTGTGCTAAGCTGAATTCCACTCTTAATAAACAAGTTAAATAAAACCTCCTAGAAGCTCTTTCATATCTCGATGCACTCTCACTTGTCTCCAAATATTTTCCCTCATCATGCACTTCTCAAGACAAAACCATACCAAAATTATGTTCTTGTTTATTAGGGCTGCCTCTGCTTGGAATTGTTCAGCAGTGATTGAGAGCACATTAGCTATGATCTTTGAGGTAGTGGCACCTGAAAAAAAAACAACGTTATTTGTGTAGTTATTGCTTATTGAGAAGTTTGACATATGAAGAATTTATTGCTGGGAAACATTACTGTGGGTCAGCTGTTCTGTTTGTTTGCACGGTCTTATTCCACAGTACATTTGAAAGAGTTTACCCTTTAGTAGAAGAGAAATAAATAACCACATGTTTATGCTTCAGTGTCACATGGGGAAATAGTGTGGAGAGTGTTACCATGCTTTATCTGCTCTGGGGTAACTTACTTGTGTTTCAAAGCACTGAGATAACAAGTCTTCCAAAATCCTGGCCAATAACCTTTTATTTTTGAACAGTGCAGAAGAATAATTGCACAACAAAGCTTCTGGCTTTTGGACTTCATTGATTTATATAAGCGCACTTAGAATTTTTCCTTCTTTCACAAACCAAGTTGCTGTTAAGTATTTCCGTGTCAGAGATGATAGTATCAATAACCCTTCTTACTTGAATGAGATATTTCCTTTAAAAAGAAACACTGGTTTTCTAGATTTGATACAAATTGCGATGTCCTCCCACCAAGTATTTCATTGCTTGATTTCAATCCCTACCAGATCAAGTAACTGAAATATAATTTTTCTTTCTGCTTGAGATGAAACATTCCAAAATGGGTATGTGGAAATAACCACCTCTTGTCATGCTTTTTGTTTATAAATTGAAATGACATGTTTCAATACTGAAGAATGAAAATGTTTTGATTTGGTTTGTTGAAATGACCAGAAAAATTTCTTTTCATTTTCACACCAAACTGTGCTTTTGTAGAGTTGTAAATTATCTCCTGGGCATACAAATTACCTCCAGAGAGTGGGACCATTCCTGTTCTACCCTCTGAGGTGGTTTTTCTTCTGAGGTGAAGTTTCCCATGAAGTACTAAACCATTCAGTTGAATGACTGCACTCTATTATGTAAGGACTTGGTCAGAGGTATGTTTCATATGTGAGAATTAAGAATCTGAGACTGAACTCTCAGGAAACGATGTGTCATGATATGCTGAAGTTAGGCCTTGGATTTTTAAGCTTCTCTTCTTATTTTGTTCTTTTTTGTTTGCTTGGTTAGTGTTTTCTTCTCTGTAAATTCAAAACGATTTCCAAAGGGGTTCCTTCCTTCCTTCCTTGTTTCCTTCCTTGTTTCCCTCTTTCTGTCTCTCTTCTGTCCTTCCTTTACTCTGTATAACTTAAGTATTGCTGGTGAAAATAACTGTTTGGCTGCCTTTGTTGCCAAATGTTTGAGTTGTTAAAACTCTCTCTGAGTCTGGCATTCTGTAATAGTACGTCATGACAATTGTTTCAACGTTCACTGCTAACATGGCATTGTCTGCCACGACCTATCCAGACACCCTGTTCCCTCAGTACCACGACATACTTCAGTCTTTTAGTGCACTTCAGTGTAAACTGCTTTCAGTGCTGCAGACTGTTAACATGGCGTTATGACGGAAGAAATAGCACGGAGTCTTTCCTCAGATTTTGCGACTCCCTTTTTCCAGTCCATAGCCCTCTGTCTAGATTGTCCATAGCCTTGCACCTAGATATCACAGTATCCAGTAGTTAATTTACTGATCTGCTACACTGCTTTTCTTCCTGCTGTCATGACGGTTGCCTATTAAGTGGTGCTGGAAATTAGTAAAATACTGCCTGTTGCCTAGACTTACACTCACAATATTAATGTGTAACGCTGCAGTAACCATTAGATTTATTGGATTCTGCCATGCACATTTGTAATATGGAAACACACACGCATATTTGGAATATAAAAACCACACAGATGCAGAACATTTTACAACATGTATTTGAGGCAGTTTAGAATTACTGCTAAAATGTTCCAGCATGTGGAGAAAGACAGATTGTTTAATTTTGAACAACACTTATGAATAAACTCATACAAAACTTGGTTACATGGACTGAAGAAAATCTTAGCCGTGGTCTCCCAAGGGCTAGTCACAAGAGAAATATGATTAAATCTGACCAGCAGGGGCTTCTCTGTGACAGTGTATTAGAAAACTAAGCAACTAAGGTCCATCACATTAAGAATTAGTTCTATGATAAAATTATGTTTTTTAAAGACTGTCATCTGTGTGACATGTTGAAGAAGCATTATTTTACTGTCAAGCAACCCAAAAGAAAGACTTCTATGCAGAAGCATACAGCTAGAGATGTGATGACCCAATGGCTAAACCTTTTTTCACCATTACTTCTTTGGTAACTAATATCACATTAGGTTATTTCCTGTGCTTCTTTCTTTGGTTAAAAAGACCCACTGGACATTTTTTTTGCCAGTGTCAAATATTCTGATTAGTCAGTAAATCTGAAATCTCAAGTGTATACCGCTGAAAGAAAGAGTATAGTGATGAGTGGTTGGAGAAACTGCCTGGTAAGCAAGCTTCAAAACACAAACAAAACATTATCCAAGTATTGAAGCCAAAGGAGAAATTAAACAAAAGTCAGAGATCAATTCAGCTGTCACTAGAGGAGGAAATGCTCTTTCAGACTGCTGGTTTAACAATCAGATGGAGAATTTAGTGGGGCTTTGTTTTTCTTATTATTAAATCAAGAGCCTAAAAATATCAGGCCACTGTCACAAATAGAACCGGGCAGGCTATTTTTAAGGAAAATTTATTTAACAAAACCTTCATACAGTGTGACTGACCCTTTAAGTCCAGTGACCACTCTGCTGCCTTTGGCAGGATCTCAGAAAGGGAAGGAGGACTAAGGAGACTATAGAAAACATCTGGAGCTCCCAGAAGTACTCTTTCAGATCTAGTGATCCGTAGAAGGCAAAGAATTGAAAAGGGCTATTTTAGAGCCTGGTCAGGGCAACCTGAGAGCAAGAACAAAAAAACTGATGGGAAAAGCAGTGCAAAGGACCTCTGAGATGGAGAAATGTTTTACAAAAGGAAGGCACGAGAGAAAACTTGCTAAAAGTGTGATAAGTAGGTGAAATCTGAGGAACCGAAAAGATGATAGTCAATTTTTTCAATGGGTGACATGTAAAATAGGAAACTGGAATAAAGGCACAAATGGATGGGAGGCTGCAAGAGCCGAACAAGCTCTTTCCCGGGAAGGGGTCCACAGGTCTTCAGTGTGGCTTTGTGCCCTTATAACTGGCGCACTGGCAGGAAGGGTTGCGCTCATACAGGCCCTTCACCTCATGCTTTTCCAGGTGATCTGTGCCTGGTACCAAGCCTCCTGTCAGATGACTCCCTCAGCTTGTAGCAGATAAGCTGGACAAGGATCCTATTTGCAGAACTACCCTTTGTGGCTGCCTTTGAGATGGTATCTGCTGTCTGGCCAGAGAGCTGGCCTGCACACGCTGGCCCTGGCACAAGTCGTGGCAGAGCATGACCTAACCTCTGAGCAGGCCACCCATACGTAGGCTTTGCAGCTTGTCTGCTGCTGGGGCTCTGGGCTCCCAGCTGCTCTGAAGACATCTCTGAAGGTGCAGGGAGGCCCCAGCAGCCACCATTGCTGTCCTTGGCCTTCATACGTTGCCTATGTAGGCTGAGCGCAGGCTGGTCTTTTTTTGTCAGTCGTGTGATGTTAAAAATGTGTTTGAGTGGCCCAGGGGTGGCTTGCTGATGCTTCATTGTCACTGCAAAGACTGCTGTTTGTAGCGGTGTGTGTTGGACTTGTACGCACACAGCACTGTAGCTGCCCCTTGGCTGTGGGAATGACAGCTTGACCGTGCTTGGATGATGTTGAATGCTACTTGTGAATATATGTGAAAAACATCTCCTTTCTATGAACCGTCTTCTGGACAAACCTTTTACCGCATGTACGTTTGGAACCATTTGACTATCTCATCTGCTTTTATGTGTAATATACGCCATGGCATTTCATATAGGTATTTTCACAGATGAAAAGCAAAAGATTAACACGCTTCATAAAGATACACTTAGAAAGTGCTTTTTAAAAAATATTTTTCATAATAATTGTGGGTAGGTGTACTTCTTGAAGTACACACGCTGACAGTTTATGTCTCATTTCATAGTACCTCTTGAGAACAAATAGGCTGGTCATTAAAAAAAGGCCAGGCTCCCTGGGAGAATTTGGATCATGATTAATGAGTTCTTTAAATTCTGAGATAACATTTTAATGCAAAAAAACTCCAGCACCGAAAACAAAAAACAAACCAAAAAAACCCCCAAAACAGCTCAAGAAGGCTGTCAGTGGAAAGTATGTCTATTTAATTTCAGTAGAGTTTGTTTATATGTCCACAGAAAACTGTATTGGGAGGGAGGGGAAAAAACCAAGGTCTTCACGGAACTTAAAAAATATTAGTTCTGAAGAATATTACAGTTGTCATAATGCTGCAAAATTCTTGTTAAATTTGAATGTGATGATGTTTTAGACCACAGACAGATTGGTCTGCAAGTTGTTGGGCCCTGCATTTGAACCTCCTCTGGAACGAAGGGCGGAAGAGGTATCTGGCAGTGTGTAGTGAATACACATTCTTTAACCACTTCGGTGCAAAATGCAGGATCTGAGCTAACCCTGTCAAAGACGAGCAGCCTAAGCAGAGCTATCTACAGTCACAGAGAAGCAGATAAGGAATGCTTACCAGCCCCGCTCTGCTGAGAGGGTGATAACCTCTGTCAGCAGAACGGAACAGGCAGCTGGGGGAGCGGCTGGATTTGTCAGACGTGGTCTGATACCCAACTATGTCTGACCACACCTTTAGAGTGCTGCGCACTGTTTCAGCGCGTGAAAATCCTTTCACATGCTTAAATTCTTTGAATTTGTTCCTTTTTATAAAGGAATGCAGACTATGGTTTGTGAGAGGTCCACACAGATGCCTCAAAATGTGAAATCATAGTAGGTTCCAAATCCTGTTTTGTTTGGGAACTTCTGGTCATAAGATGAACAATGTAATCTATAATCGGAATTGTAAGGCTAGCTCATTGTTCAAAAAAAAGAACACCCTGGAAAGTCCCACAGAATGGGGAGGAAAACATTTATAATTTAGAATTTGGAGGTTTCTATCACATCATCAGAATTGTTGTCCTGTTCACAGTCCTTCAGCATTTTCAACGTGGAAATAGCTTGGGCAGGTACACCAGTTCCATAGCCGGGGTACCGCTACCCCATGGCTGAGCATCACAAACCTGCTGCTGGCCTTTTCCCCTCCTCAGAGAGAGTGGTTGTCTTTCAGTCACAGCCTTTCCTACAGGCTAACCTTTTAGCACTCTCTAGCTTCCCTGCCCCATGACCCTGCAATCCAGGCAGTGATATTGTCCTGGTCATGGTCCTAGAAATCCCAGTGCTCTGTTATCACCTTTGCCATCTTCCAGTGTCTTCACTTTCAATCTGAAAGGAAAGTAGCTGCCCTTGTAATCCAGTGCCAGCCTCTCGGACCGCAGAGCTTCTCTCTTACTGGCCTCTTTACAGTGTATAAATGCAAAACATACTGAACATGTATTTTCTGTGTAAGAACATTATTTCAGATGACTGTCTGGCAAAGAAAATGTTTCTGGATTGGAAAAAACAGACTTAGCTTGCAAATGCTGCCAAAAGCACTGAATCTTTTTTGAGGGCAGACACTTTGGATGCTTCAGCTGGCAGAAAATTACTGAGGGGTATTTTTCAAAACATAAAGTACTGTCCTTTTGAAAATGCCCAGTTCTTTAGAAGAATGTAAAGTGTATTCACAGGACACTGGAGCCCAGCCACCTGACACTGCTAGAGTAGGAATAGTTCTTGCAAATCAAAATTGTACTTTGTATTTTAATAGTACTAATAAAATGGACTGAAGGAAACTCTTGCATTTGAGTAGGAGTTTATTTTTAGGAAACTCAGCGGCTGAAAATAGGATTTCCTATACATAGGAACCACATTTTGCCTCTGGTGTGGGTGTTTCTGTCTGGGTAGGCTTGGATGTGACTACTGGTGACAGATGAATTATCAGTTCTGCACTCATGGCAAGCCACACTTGCATTGATTTGGAAGCTTAACAATGACCTGCTGTAATGCTGAGCCCATAAATTCAGAGAAAATAAACATGTATCCGTGATATGGGCACCGGTTCTGTAGGCATTCTCCGAACTGCATTTGGAATGCAGCATCCTTGCTGACTTCAACCTCTTGGGGCTTTTAGAAATGTTTGTGAATGAATTATATAGAAGTCTGCCCTTTTCCCCCTTTGTTGCATATTTTTGTTCATATGTTTCCTTTCATCGCTCATCTCTGTGAGAAAAGTTCAAGCAGCCTAGGGGAGGGGAGAGGCAACATAGGCTCTTGGATTTGTGGACCAGAACAGTAAGGATCATGTTAGTATTGTCTGCCTGGTTCTCTCGAGCTGACCTATAAATTATCATTACACAACTTCGTAACATGAGCTATAAAAATAAGTATTGAGAAATGAATAGGTCAGAGAATGAGAGTGAGTTCATTCTGTTGTGATTTCAAAACCACAATAGTTTCCCCCTTTCCTCTTCTTGCCCCAGAAGCAGAAATGAAATTACGTCATTTTACTTAGGTTTATCTGTCAGGTTTTCCATAATTCATTTGCAGATTCAAGAGTTCAAGCAGTTCAAAAGTAATTTCTTTCTCTTTATTTTTAAATGGTTCTTTTTTTTTTCTTTTTTTCTAATTTATTGATAAACAGCCATTCACAGTATGTTGGATTCTAGCTATTTTTCTGAATTACAACAAAAGGGGGTTTTGGTTGTTTGGGGTTTTTTTGTACCTGCCTTTGAAAGAGGATACGTTGAGAGCTTTCCCGACTGTAGTCTAACTGCACAGAAGATACAGCATATACACATTAACATCAGTGCTGCTGAATTGGAATCAACAGTTTTTCACAGTCTGGAAGGACTCACTACTCAGAAAGCAGTTTTGGGTTTGTAACTCAGTCTTAAACTGTTAGCAGCAAAAGGTGACAATGAAAAAAATCATGCGTACAGCTATTGTGCACAAAAATTTGAAAACAAGAAAAGATTACGAATTTCATAAACGGAAACAAAAATATGTGAATTAAGCCCCTCTGATACATTAAGAGCACTGAAAATATGCTGTATACAAGTCAGCGTAGCCTTTGAAAATGAACAATGTGGCAGCACAAAACATACTTCTTTATATTCAGATGCAGAGAGTGTTTGCATAGAAAGCAAGACAGTGCAGTCATCGAGGCCCTTGAGCCGGCATCCACACGGCACGGTGCAGCTCAGGCGGCACAGCTCCCGGGGCAGCACACCTACCTGAGGGCTGCTCAGTCCGTGTGGATGCTGCTGTAGAGATCCTGCTTGTGAAGCCCCCTCATACAGCAGTAGTTGAGAAACTGAAGTGCACAGTCTAGACAAGAGATAGGTGGTTGAAATCCTTATTCTGGGATATTTACAACTTCAGGAGGCAAGCTCAGGTAAGAGGAAGAGGTATCCCTGCCTAGAAAAGTGATTGTGAACCAGAAGGAATCTGGACTACTAAACCCACAGTTTACAAGCATGGGATCTGCTGAAATGGTAGCTTCATCTCAATATGAAAAAATAATAATGATGTCTATTAATTCTGATATTTAAGTGTTCTTTTGCATTAGGTCCTGCTGTATTCAGGGATTTTTTTCAAAAACTAGTGACTACCTGGAAATATGAATTTCAGTACAAAAGAGTCCAGTACATCTCCGGGTAACTCCTAGGACAGTTTAGTTATAACAAGTCACAATCTGTCTTGAAATGCTTTTTTCTCTTCTTCGGAACAGTTTTCTAAAACTATATTCACGTCAGAAACTTGCTTCAGTGGCAATTCAGTTCTTCTCTGTTACCAGTGAGTGCCACACTAGCGGAGCTAGAGAGCAATGTGTCCTCAGGCTTATTCTTTATGTCCCCGTGATTCCTGCCTGCACAGTTCTGGGAGTGTCTGGGTCAGATGTTTCGGGTCAGGCCCACTCCCATCAGTCATGAAGAAGCAGCTGACATCCAGAATGGTGTCCCATTTCTTTCCCCAGTGGCCCTGTGTGCAGAGAGAGACAGCTCTTCCCATGCTCTGGTCAGCCTCAGCCAGCAGAGAGGCCACCTGTGCGATCGGGGCAGCTGGGGCTCGAGTGGGAGCCCAGTCCTGTGGCTGACTTGACAATGTCCTCGGCTGGCCGAGCTTCCGTGTGAGATGTGGAGGGATCGGTTCCCCTAGGACTGAGCTGAGGCCAGGTAACTCAGTGATGCTTCTGAGGCACTTTTTCTCTAATGGACGGTGAGAGATGGGCTCCTCCAGAGTGTCATTACAAGAATAACTGTCTGATGCTTTTGCTCTGACTCATTCTTAAAAGCAGCCTATCAGTCTCCATTGACTATTTTGGGAGCCTGGCAAAACACAAATCCCCCAAAAAATCTCTTTGCCGAATGACTAAGGAGACAGGTTCCTAACTGGCACTCTGAATCATCTTGCTGTGGCCAAGCATCTTTTAGCTGTTGAAACATCTAAGCTGGATGTGTCCTAAGCCAGTTTCTGATAAAATCAGGAATCAAACCCAAGAATCCTAGTTCACAGAATTTTTTTCCTGTAACCATTAGAAAACACATTGTACTTTTCTACCTCTAGGTATTTTCCATGATTTCAACTTCCTTCTGAAACTCAGACGTAAAGCTGCTTGCAATATTCAACTTTCAGGCACACAGAGGAAAAATGTGATATAAATATAGAACCAAAGAGGGTTTGTCAATTAATTTTTTTTTCTATTTTATAAGGTATAAATTTTAAGGAGCTAAGAAGAGGTGATGATACCTTTGATTTGGTGTTTTTGTGTCTGCAATCTATTCACTTGCTGCAGCTGTCTGAGAATATTCTTTTTTTTTTTTTTCCACAAAATCAGATGCAGATCGCAATAAGCCATCTGAAATGTGGCACGTCCCTGAGCAGTTATCTAATCATTTTGGCCAATATGTGGGGTTTTTTAAGATTTAACTGTAAGGACCGCATTTGTCCTAACTGAAGATTTGGGTTCAGTGAAAGACTGTTTTCCATAAATGATATTCAGACACCTTAAGTCATATCAGAGGGAGCACACGCACGGTACTGCAAGCTGTACTAAGAACTCTCTCTTCAGCTTGTCTTCTGGAGATTCCCAGTGCAAATGGACAACACTTGAACGACCCTTATATGATATAGCACCTTCTGATTTCCCCAGTCACTTCTCATGACTTTTCTCTTTTCTCTTTTCTCTTTTCTCTTTTCTCTTTTTCTCTTCAGCCTTCCTAGGGTGTCTAATTTATGCATTCTCCTCCTGGTCTTCACTAAACTGAGGGATGGTGGTTTGATCTGGAAATGTTAGCTCTCCAGAGAAGAAATACTGGAGCAATTCTTCAGGACGCTGTATTGTTAATCTGTTTCCTTTTCCCAGCCTTTATCTTCATTTGACAAAGCACGTGGTTCCAGCCTAGGGACCTTCTGGATTAATGCCTATCATATTCTCATGGGAGTAGTTGTTGTGAACCTCCTGGCTTTATCTTCCATTGCCTGGGTGGTTCCTCAGCTTTTTGCAGGGAAGCACAGCGACCTCAGTGATAAGCCAGATGAAGTGGTTCAGGCGCCACAAGTAGTAGCTTGCAGCCCATTTTCTCCTTGGGGAATACCACCTCATCATTTCTGGCAGGCAATGCTCAAGTTTTCTTTAGCTATCCAGGCTTCCTGGCCCTGGCAGTGTTTATGCACACCCTTTGGATGTTTGTCGGTTTAACAACCACCTACTGTTATAAATGGTATTACTCAATACGGAATCAAATATATTTTTTTTATGGGTGTAAGTCTTACAAATATTACTAGTAACAGGCTACAATAAGGTGAAGGTGAGGAGGGGGTGTCCCTCTAATGTAATCCTTTCCTTTTGTCCTGGTGTTGCTGCTCCAGTCAGAGAAAAGGATTAAAAAAACACCTGTTGTGCAGATGCTTTTTTATGCTGATACATTTAATAATGAGGCAGTTTGTTCCTCTTTCATTCCTTACGGTATGTATATTGCAAGCTTGTGTCTAATTTGATCTCCCCACTTAACTTGTGGTTTCCTGCTTAGTTTTTAGAATTGTTTTCTATTTTCTCATGAATTCCAAAGGGCAACTTCCCTGTGAATTCATGTGTGTCTGGCTCACAGCAGACGTTGGTGGCTTGGTCAATGCAAAGTCTCACTATATACTCTTATCATTCAATGTCTGAGACTCTTGCTCCAGGATAAAATAGCAACGGTCTCCAAAAGGAGAAGACCAATATAGTACATGCTCTGGCAGAGTATGACAGGTGCTATATGTAATCAAAAAATAGATCAAAAGTTTCAGCACATTATTTTGGAAAACAGGGTTGATTTCTCATCTTATTTTCTGATGACACTGTCATTTCTGCTTAGGCAGACAGGACATTTGATAAGGCCATCTTTGAATAACTAGAAAGAAGATGGTTAACTATTTGAAAGGAATCCTAGATAGGATCTAGCCTAGGAAGTAATTTCTGGAAGATATGAACTTGTTTAGTAAGTAGATTTGTCACTATGAAACAACTTTTTAGGAAAGGTACAAGGCACATACTTCAGATGCCACTCTTAATGACTCCTGTCCTCACTTTTGCTTGCTTATCATTTATCTAGCATGAATTTGAATGTGATAAAAGGACATGTATTGAGAGTTTTAGTCTTAGTCAGTCATGTATAATGGAACAACTTACGTGTGAAAGATTATTGTGATAAATATATTTCAACACCATTTAAAAAAAATTCTAGAGCGGAATTTTTGCAGTCTCCCATATATATATGCGATATTACACATGTATCATATTAAAAACTTTAAAATTTGCTGAGAAAAGTTCTGCAACTGGAAGCAACTTAAAACACTAGCAACAGAAATAGTAGCTGGATCTATGGAGAACAGAATGATCACCCTGAGTGTTTTAAGGAATTGCGGACTGTTTGTTTCTCAGGACCTGAGCATGCAAGATCTGTACTTGGGTACGTGCTCAACAATGTGAACACGTTCCCTTTTAATGGTTACATTTCCTACTCATACAACACTTGTTTCATTGTGGTGGCAGCCTGTTCTCAAGGAGAAGAGAGACCACTCATTTACATACCTTCCTGTGATTATTCTGGTGATGTGAGGTGTTTGCAGAAACCCAGCTAAAACCAAGCCCTCTAAAACCATCCTAATACAGATCCAGCATCATGCTAAATAAGAGTGTGTTCGTTATGAGCATGTTAGAATAAGCGCTTCTGCATTTTGTATTAGTATCTGCATTATTTTTCTTGCAGCCTGTGAATGTAATTAGAAAATTCAGAAATATTAGTACTGAATTAAAGAATTCATGCATTTGAATAAGTTATGTGGGGACTCTTTCCATCATTTAGTTAATTTCTTTTCATCATGAGCTGAGTGTGAAGTATATATCGGATTTGGAAAATTGCTATTCTCTTAAGGTGTTAGGGCACTGTGAGGAGTGTTGGTGCATACTGTCTGTCTCCATACGGTGCATTCAAGGAGGCTGGAGCAGCAGCGGAGAACAGCTAATGGGCTGCAAAGCTCAGAGGACCTTCAGAGAGCGGGTGAGAACCTGAACTGCTCTGGCATTTTGAAGGGGTAAAGCAACTTTTCAGCTCTGTTTCAGAAAAGCACAGAAAAGTGTGTGAATGCCTCGCTGAAATCGGCAAGATCATAGATGAGACAAATTTAGTGCATACTGAAGTGCTGCGTCAGACCGGTGCTTTGTTGCGTGAGGCTATTCTGAGGGAGCAGCAGAATGTGTACATTGACAGCTCAGCTCCTCCACTTCCAGTCCTCTAAGCTTTCTCCCATAAACTCAGAGGTTTAGGTGCTGAAAACCATCTAAATAGCATAAGCGCTTTTGGAAATGTACCCAAAAGTTCCAAGGACAAAAATGTCTTATCTGTGAGCAAAAATTTAAGCTCAGAAATCTGGCTGACAGCCAGAAGAAATGGTCAACTACTTCAGTGGTAGTAAATGTTTTAATTAACACTGGCTTCAGAGATGTGTTGGATCCTGACAGCATCTGTAAAAACAGGCCCTTTTATTTTTTATTTGCAATATTGTCTTTCGTGCTTGATTTTCAGCACTAAAGTTTAAAAAAAATGTTATTAGAAAAGGCATATGAGTTTAAATAATTATCTGATTAATTGATCGGAACTCATTTACATTTAATAGCTCCCGGAAGCATACTATTTTCCTCTGGTGTGAATGGATACTACAGGCTCTGTGCACTCTCGGGTAAGTTTGTATGTGCCTCAATTGGACCAGTCATCCCATCAATTTTGGGGTCCTTTTTTACTCACGGCAGCGTGCAGAATCCTTTCTAAATTAAGAACCTGTATATCACTTTGCACCATAAAATCTGGGCTTTCTTTTGAAGCTTGCACTTACAGCTTCTTCTACTAACACAGGTATTTTTGAACTCAAATTGCAAATGCATATGTGATCTTTTCTCTGTGTATTGATCACCTTTTCCTTCATCACTCCCATTCCTTTTACCAAGTCTAAATGAGACAAAATAACAGGCTCACAAACCAGCTTCCATGTCTCTAATCATTGGATTCATCAGCTAAAATGTGAGAGATGCCTGGGGAAAAAAACAAGTCTTTCCTCAGTTAATTAAGGATGTATTTCCTATAATTAATACAAATTATTACTTAAGCAACTTTGCGAAAAGGAAGCAAGGACAATTTCTTGGCCAGGAATATCAGAGCTCTGCCAATGCATTTAAGGAGGTCAAATGACCTGACAACATGCCTGAACCGTCATCTGGTAAAATAATAAAAAGGCGTAAGAATTCCTGTGTAGCCTTCCAATTTAACTATGCTAAGGGATTTCTTAAAAAGAAATGTGGTATGGGGGGGCAGGGGAAGTAAATATATAAAAAGGCAACAATGAAATTGTTTTGTTTGTGTCTTCTAAACTGAACAGCTGTAATATGCTACTGCATATTGTCCTCAATTACAGTTCTTCTTGGCAGAGATAAGGTTCCTACTAATTGAAGGCTAATTAAAGAGATTTTCCATCTTCCACTTTTCCTTGCTGCAGTTCTTATATATATCATGTTGTTCTGTCAGTTTCTTACGGACAGGGACATTCTGTGCTGCAATGCTGTACTATGTAAGAAGTTGATTAAAATAAAAGTGCATCCTATTTGCTTTTGAAAATACCCTGCATAAAGATACCGTTAACATTTTTCAGACCTTCACAACAGGCCTGATCTGGTGAAGTCAGTGCAAGTCTTTCCACTGACATCAATGGGCAGTGGATCAGGGCTCATTTATGTGCTACTTCTAGCTGTGTTTTCTCCATTCTTTAATTCTGCAGTGTTTTCATGCTGAGATTTATTAAGTTGATAGAGACAATTCTTGCATATTTTTGTAATTCTACACAAGTGGCAAATTTTGTGTTTATAAGCCTCTTCTAGTCCAGCAAGTTTTAAAAGTTGTTTAAAGATCCCATAGAAAGAACCAATAAAAAGAACTGAATTTGTGCTGAGAGGACATAGGTGGACAGGACGACTGTGTAGGAGCAGTTTCGGCTGAAGATCACCAAAACCCAGAAAATTCTAGTGCAAAAGCTCCTGCGGAACTTCAAGGTTTCAGTTTCAACCTCTGTGAGCAGAAGACTGCTGTGTGTCCTTATATATCTTCGGGGCACACACATATGCGCACACACACCCCCGCCCCCGACTGTGCACTTACCATTAACCCTAATAGGCACTGTATTATTTGATTTTTGCCAAACTAAAACCAAAAAAAGGAAAAATATGTGCTTTTCTTAGAGATTTTTATTTCATAGAAAAGCACACCGTGCATGTGTTCTGCCCTTTTTAAAACCAAAATGGCCTACAGCTGGCCAAAGCTACTCATCCTAATTGTCTATTCTAGAGTAATTTTGGATTTAAGCAAGAAAGAATCTGGGGACCTCCAGTTTCTGAGGGGAGGATGGTCAGGTTGTTCCTCTGGAGGATAACTCATTTGTAGAATTGAAAAAGGACAGGTGAGGGAAAGGAAGCAGCATGGGGAGCTAGAGCAAGATACAGGACAGTTATAGCATCTAGAGTGCGGTAGCCTGCCTTGTCTCTCCAATTTGCCAAAATCTTGATAATTCAGTGATCAGAAGAACCTCAGGAATGACAGAAGGAGGAACTGAGACAGACTTGCTGCTTCTCATAACAGTGATAGGACAGTGATCAGCAAAGGTCAGTATGGGTCATTCGGTCTTCCTGTAAACAACAGCAACCTCTTTCACAGTGAAGTGTTGCTGTGCATCACATTTTGGTTGTCTCTATAAAAAGAACAAAATACCTCCCCCCGTCAATTCCCCATCAGAGTACAGTAATGAAATGCCCAGCTGCAGATGCAGCAAAATCCATTCCAGTTCTACTCAGTTATTGTCTGTCTCATCTTTAGCAGATGGCTGGACGATGATGTCTGCAGTAATAAAAATATTAAAAACAAAATCTGCCAGCTGAATTGGAAAACTGAATAATTTCTATTTTTATAATGTGGTACATGAAGCCATTATTTCTGAAGCCAGCAATGGCCATATTCAGCAACAGCCATGTGAGAACATTTAGTGGCGAGATGAAGCACTACTGGACTGCTCCATCCCTAGACTTCTGGAAAGAGAGGGCACCTCACAGAACATCCAGAGCAGGCAGGAAAAATCTGGCCAAAGACAGCCCTGTACTGCTTCCATATGTCATTCGAAAGAACAGTGTTAGCTGGTAGCAGCAAGAGACATTTGTCCTCATTCAGGCACCATAGCTCAGAGGCTTGCTTCGACGCTGCTTGCACAAAGGCACATACGCTGCATAGCCAAGGACTGCCTGGCACCACCACGTTCACAGTGAGCGAGATGTCTTTGGAGCAATTGGCGCCATGGCCATGCCTTTGAAAGAGCACCACCTTTACTCGCATTCCAGGTTCTCCCTTTGCTCCATGGCATATGCTGGTTTTTTAGCTGTGGAACATAGAAACGTAATATTAAATGTAAGTACAGTTTTTTACAGTTAAACTGTAAAGTGAAATTGCTCAGGTGGACTTTTTTTATATACTACAGGTTCTATGTTCTGGATTATTCAAAAATAGAGGCTAAACTAGGTAAACCGAGAGCTGAGGGAAAGTGAACAGATGATACTGTAAGAATGCTTGCTGGATAATGGTCTTAATTCTCTTTATACTGGATAGTTCTCTAAATGCCAGAAGATCATATGGCACTAATTCCTTCACTCATGTGAGCAATACCAGGAAGAAACCATTCTTTCACTCCCGGCAAGTGACATTCAATCACTCTATCAATGAGGTGCATTGTCTGCATTCTATTGGTGACTTTTGTGAATTTTTAACTTACTCAAAACATAGATAGAATCATAGAATCATAGAATTGCTGAGGTTGGAAGGGACCTTTAAGATCATCGAGTCCAACCTTTAACCTACCCTGACAAAAGCCACTTCTAAACCATGTCCCTAAGTGCCCCATCTACCCTTTTTTTAAATACCTCCAGGGATGGTGAATCCACCACCTCCCTGGGCAGCCTATTCCAATGTTTAATAACCCTTTCAGTGAAAAAATGTTTCCTAATATCCAATCTAAACCTCCCCTGATGTAACTTGAACCCATTTCCTCTTGTCCTATCACTTGTCACCAGGGAGAAGAGGTCAGCCCCCATCTCTCTACAACCTCCTCTCAGGTAGTTGTAGAGGGTGATAAGGTCTCCCCTCAGCCTCCTCTTCTCCAGGCTAAACAACCCCAGCTCCCTCAGTCGTTCTTCATAAGGTTTGTCCTCCAGGCCCCTCACCAGCTTTGTAGCCCTTCTCTGGACACGCTCCAACACCTCAATGTCCCTCTTGTAGCGAGGGGCCCAAAACTGAACGCAGTACTCGAGGTGGGGCCTCACCAGTGCCCAGTACAGGGGGATGATCACTGCCCTAGTCCGGCTCACCACACTATTCCTGATACAGGCTAGGATGCTGTTGGCCTTCTTGGCCACCTGGGCACACTGCTGGCTCATATTCAGCCGTCTGTCAACCAACACCCCCAGGTCCTCTTCTGCTGGGCTGCTTTCGAGCCACTCTGCCCCAATCCTGTAGCGCTGCATGGGGTTGTTGTGACCCAAGTGCAGGACCCGGCACTTGGCCTTGTTGAACCTCATACCATTGGCCTCGGCCCATCGGTCCAGCCTGTCCAGATCCCTCTGCAGAGCCAACCTACCCTCAAGCAGATCAACACGCCCGCCCACTTTAGTGTCATCTGCGAACTTACTGAGTGTGCATTCGATCCCTTCATCCAGATCATTGATAAAGATATTAAAGAGAACCAGCCCCAGCACCGATTAAGGCTTTTGAAAAGGAAAGGTGATTTTCAGAGCTGTGGCTTAATAGCAAATTCTTTGAAATACAGTAGAGGATCCTGATTTTCAAGAATTACCAAGCATCCTTCTTGAACTCATGCTCCACAATGATCTCTCAATTAACTGGGATAATCCTATTGTCAATATCCTGACTTTTAGAGCATCCAAACAGTTTAGCAGTTCTGATACATATATTCTAGCAGTAATATTCTTAGTAAAATAGCTGTCCTAAGATTATACTGAAATTTGTGGGTTTGCTTTTTTATTTATTAAGGAAATTCACTGGGTTAGAAAAACACCAGTTTTGTTTTCTTTATGGAAAGTGCTTACGGAATCCTACTTCTGGTATCTCAGATCTTAAGTTTAATCTTAATTAGCATTATATATGTTATTAAAGAGAGAAACCTCTGGACTTGTTCCATCTTTCTATTCCAAGTTCCATTCAGCAAGGGGACATGAAAAAGTAAGAAATGGGAAGTGTTGTCCTGTTGCTGTATATTAGGCTCTTAAAATTTGTAGTGCACTAATTAGTTTATTCCAGCTTCTATGGCCAGCAAATTAGCTTATTATTTGAATGAAGGAAGATGCACAAAGTGATTTATACACATCTTATCACTTAGATTTGCTTGAAAAAAAATTGCTTTCCTGGGTGTTGTGGAGAAAACAGAATTTATTTATTTTTTTCTGAGACTGTGCACATCTTTTTTATTAGTTTATATTCAGCTGTATGTACTGAGTAGGACTCTTAGTCTCCCCTTGCCATCCATTGTAACCTGACAACTATAGTGACAGGTTCCATTTTCAGTGAAAGATGGGGATCAGTATCAGTCATTTCTCATCTTATTTAGCAATTTTAAAAACAAATGCAAAATGCTACTGGCCCACCTTATAACAGCGTGAGAAACAGCATATGTGAGCAAAAGTGTTTTAGAACTGCCAATACAAAGACTGATGGAAGGGAAATTATTCTTAATCTTGGTTTGCTGTTTTCCAGGTGATGCTTGCCATTTCATAATCTCTAAGAGAATATAAAATTTCTTTCTGTGTGGTGTTGTCCATTAAGGATTATGTTTAAATCTGAAATTCCTTTAAATAGCAAAAATGTACTCACACCCTTGTTTTATCTACAGAATAATAAACTTTTAAAATAAAATACTCTCTCTCTGACTCCAGCAATTTGTCACTAAAGGACTTCCTGAGTTAGACATGGAATCTACACATTTAACAGACATTTACTCCATGAAATTCTCCAGTCTCCTCTTTATCTCACTTAAGCTTCGCACATGAATGCCGTTCCGCACCTTAGCAACGTGTTCAGTGAAGACGTGCCTGCTGCTGCTTGCTTTGAACCTGCCACCCGTTAGGTTCCATTCATGGTCTATACTTCTTTTATTTGCAGAGGCGATGAGCAATGAGTCCCAAACCACCTTTATTCGCTTCTCATGATTTCATAAAGCCTTGCCATACTTCTGCCCAGCTGAGTCCTTTCCAGGCACGAGAGCCCTAGCTTCTTGTCTGCTCCATGTATGGCAGCTGGTGCACATGCTATCCTTACTGCTGCCCCTCTCCGTACCACTCCCAACTACATCGTACACTTTCTTCAACATGGGGACTCACCTGCACATAGGGTACAAGATGCAGCATTGGTTTACACTGTGGCAAAGCTCTATGCTTTTTCTAATCTTTGTTCCCTACTTAATAACTCTTTTTTTTTTTTTTTTGCTACTTCAACTGCTACCGAGCAGTGAGCTGATGTTTTCCTAGTTCTTACACCTGTTACAACTTCCAGAATTTTCCTGTGGTGATGGTGGTGACGTCAGAAACTCTCATTTTATATACTTGGGTATTTTGCCCCTCATTTGTGAAGAACCATTTACTCTTGGCTATTTTGAATCTGACACATGGTAGTTTCATCTGATGTCCTCTATTTTTTGTACTGGGGAAATCTGAAGAATCAGTAGACCTCAAAAATATGTTCCATTTATTAAATTATCCATTTTCTCTGTTGTCGTATTTAAGAAATAACTCAGACTAATACATTCCACAATGATCTGATGGTCAAACTGTGAGCAGTTTTCAGAAATCTTTTAGGATTTTTTTTTTTAAAAAGTCAGCTCAAGAACATTTTTATGCATCTCATAAAAGTGGCAGGAGATAATATTAGAAGAAGTAATCTCCATGCTCCTTAATAGAATCCCTCAAACAGGTATAGGACAGTGTACATGCTGATGCGTTATCCTAAATTAACAGCTTTGAGGCAAAAGAATTTGCTTTTAAGCTTTAAAGGACTGTATGGACACTACTGAGAGAGAGAATCCTCCCAAACATAGTTGAGCCTGGCACAGAGCCACTTGAAACATCTGGTTGGACTAATGTTAAAATTTCTAGCTTGCAAGTAGTTGACTTTTAAATCAATAGAAATCTTTTATTCATTATTTTGCCCTCATTTTAGTTTTGTGAAGCTGAAGTATTAGAACGTAGTCAGGTAAGTTTCGACTTTGCATGCTTCTACTACAACTTCAAAACTGGTCGTATTTTGTAAAATGAAGCTTAATCCTTGATACCAATTTTTCATTTCAAAATTCCTATATAGTTTTCCATCATTAATTATAACAGATTGTATTCATTAGCTACAGCCATTTCGCCCTAAAGGAAAAAAGAACTAAAGTGTCAATCTCTAATGCCTTGTAGGATGCAGTTTGCAGTGAATTTTCAACAGTCACACATAATGCACAATCTATTTCCTCCTGACACCTTGAAGTCAGGAGATATACCGGACTGGTGCACACTTCCTATACTGCCTCTGAGGGGAGCCATTATCCAACAGTTCCGATTAATGCCAAGGAAACCATATATCTTTGTGATCCTTGCACGACTACGTGGGCCTGATTCTACTCTGGTTTAAGCGATGTGAATCAGACACAGTCTGCAGCCACATAGTCTGCATGGCACACTGCAACAGAACAGGCATAAAATAAGATGAAAATCTTTGCAGTACAATCTGTTGTTTTCAGTTTGGTACAAGAATAAGAGAGAGTAAAATGAAACTGCAGAGCAGAAATAACTTTCGGTTCTTTTTCATTTTAATATCTGCTTGTGTGTGATTTGGTAAAGCTTATGCAGGAGAGAAGAGATTCTCAGCTACTCCAAAGTTTGGTTATATATATCTATATAAATACAGAATATTACTGTTGATTTCAACATCTCTTTTAATGGTACTTTATCCATTTATCTGAAGTTGAGGGCATGTTCTGCAATTTGAAATTTCATTTTCAGCTGAAACCCTGACTGACAAGCATCATTTGTAAGAGCATAATATCATTTGGAAAGGTGGAGGGGAGGTGTAGAAGGAGGTGGAGGAAGAGAGATAAAACAACTCAACAAATAGATGGGGAAACGGTATATAATCATTATTGGTATGTTATGGCTGGTGTTAGCAAAGAAAATATCCAATGACTTCATGCATTTTGCATTACACTCACTAGCCTACTGGAGATCGGTTTGCTAGTGTTCTTAAGTGCTGAATTGTCCTGATATACCTTCAAAATATATTTTATTTTTTGAGGAGGCCAGCAGCAATAGGATTGAGAAAATGTCATCCTTAATTAGAGTGCTCTGAGAAGCACTGTCTAAAAAACTCTACAAGGAGCGGGCAAATGACGTAGTTCAGGGCTGCATTGTGGGTGACAGATTAGTGAAAGCTTTTCCTGTACTTTGAACATGTGCTATTCCACGGACTATTTACTTTAAATACAGACTAAATAAGTTTCATTGGTTGCAGTGAAGTCTAGAGTGTATAAAAGACATAAAAAACATTCCTTAAAACTGGGTAACTTCATATATTTGAAATACACCAGTGTTTTTCATGATATTTTCTACTTAATCTCTGTATTTGTTGATATTTTTATTTTACACCACCTAGGAGGCAAATGACTGAAAAGTTAGCTTTGAACAAACTTTAGGGCATATGCTCTTCAAGTGGCTCAAAAATAAGACAAAGTTATTGTAGATAACTAAGTCTGTGTACATCCTGCTGACTCTTAACCAAGCTCAATAACAGTGTGACAATGCCAAGAAGTGCTTGCTGAGATCCTACTGTCATCTTTAGCTTATGCTAAAATTAAGAAAAAAATCAGGACAAGGACAAAATATGAATAGGGTAGTTGTGTAGTTGGTACTTCTTTTC
Source organism: Chroicocephalus ridibundus (assembly GCF_963924245.1). Classification (NCBI taxonomy): domain Eukaryota; kingdom Metazoa; phylum Chordata; class Aves; order Charadriiformes; family Laridae; genus Chroicocephalus; species Chroicocephalus ridibundus. The sequence continues at coordinate 39,089,310 of NC_086287.1, forward strand.
TTTTTTTCTTAGTAATGTTTTTTTTCTTCTTAACGGAGGACATGTCAAGAGAGAAATGGTGTCTTTTTATGCCCCTCATCTCCCTGTTTCAGATGTGCAGAGCAGACCCCAAGCAAACTATGGGTTCTAACTCTTGCTTTCTATTCTGAGACTCTTAACAATGATGCAAATTGTGGAGTGTTGTGAGGAACAGAGGCACTTAAGGATTTGAATTTGGACTGAGACCACTACTAGATCATTTCACAGAGACTTCCAAAAAAACAGAATCCCCAAAACCCAATCATATGATAACTTCTGGCTGAACTCCTGCCCAACTTGAACTGGAGTCAAATATTGCTTTATCTAAACTAAATCTCCCTTGGTCCTGGCTTTCAAATAAAGCAGTTGTTATTTTTGTTTTGTTTTTTCCCTATTAAATGAACAAATCTGCTTGGGATGTCCTTAAACCTCCGTGCACGGATTCACTCCAAAGTGACAGCAGATGACTTAGACAAATGATTTGAGTTACTGATTTCATGGCTGGAGAGAGTAAGACGTGCGCTCTGTTCCTTGGCTCTCATACACAGCTTTACCATATCTCCATTAACATCCCAGTGAATGCGTTGATTACTGCTCTGGATTCTCTATTTAATAAACTGTATGAAACTCTCCCTAGAAAAACAAATGACTAGTTTGGCTTCTCTGTTTTTATCTTGGCACAATAAGCCATTTTTTCTAATCAGCTGATTTGAAGCGAAGTGAGGTGACAAGTTTCACTTGAATTGCACTGAAGTGCCTCCTGCTTACAGCTATACAGCTCTTTGCTAACAGCTTGCGCACTCAAATTTTGGGAAAGATTCGCATGGCGCAGTACCAAAATAACATATTACAGTAGTTTTTTTGAGTGCTTGAAAGGCATGGCGATGACCTAAGACTAGCACTTAGTCCAAACTTAAAGATCTGTTCCAATATATTCCAGTCAACTCTTACCTTGGGATTTCAGACTAAAGGCAGGAATTCAAAATCTGCTTTTATTTATGAACATTGTGTGGGAGACCTGCAGAGTTTAGAGTAGAACAGCTTTCACGTCTATAGGGATAAACGTGCCATGTGGTTCTGGAAGAATCCTGATAGTTTTCGGAGATAACGTTTTCTGTACCCACAAATCCATAAGTTTCTTCACAGCCACCTTGCCATGATATGTATCAGGGGGAGAGGCTAAATATCAAAAGACCTAAAAATTTAACCTGTAATAAAATAGATATATGTCAGCATTAAATTCCAGCCAAAACATACTGGCATGTACTGAATTTGGAGAGGAAGACACTGCACTTCAGATTGGAAAAAATTTTTGGGGAGAATGATGAAGATTTTACTGTAATTGCAAGTCACATGCCCACAAATTGCCTAACAAAGCTCTTATTGTTCCTATTCTGTTTCTTTTCATGGCGTGGAAATTGAGGCTGAGATGCTCTTGTAATTCTTAAATGTTGGGATAGCTAACAGAAAGATTTGGCCTCCAATTCAGAGTGGGACAGGTGGTATGGATTTATTTGGTTCCTATTGAAGAGTGCTTCCAGCAGCTGCTGAAATGGAAAGCAAACAAATGAAGCTTGAAATGGAGGAATAGCTTAAGCCCAAATTTGTAACCATTAAATTTTCATTTCTTTTCCTTGCTAACTCAAAGATGTATCCTGCCAACTTTTCAAAAATGTTATGCTTATGCATGAAACATATGTATTTGCTGATTCAGGTCATAAACCGTAGATAGCCCAAGCCATGATGCAAAAGGAGGCAGTAACATTTACCGAGTTGCCTAACAAAGCACTATTCCACTTTTAAGAGAGCAAAAGGATGGGGGCAAAATCTACAAATAGCTGAACGGACAGGTCCTGAGCAAGCCAAATAGTTTTCCATCAAATTATGCAGATATAAAATATCTTGTATATTGCTGAGCTTCTCCTACGGGCATGTTTATTACCTTAGTACAGGTATACAAGGGCCTCTCTATTAAACTAACCTGCTAAAAGTGTTACAGCTTCCCAGGTATTGTTTCCTCCTCCCTCTCATTCCTTCCGTTCTTTTGCCTTCATCCTCTTCTACTTGGTCATTAAAGACAGAGGGCAAGAAATGAAAACAGCAACAGAAAATGGGAGGAAGAAGGAAGAAAGGCAAGAATAAAATGCAATAATTGTTAAATCAAAACCTGAAAAGTATTTGGTTTCAATACTTTCAGGTTTTTTGAATTTCTCATTGAGATGTTAAAAAATGTAGAGTAAACATGAAGTTTTTTGAATTTTTCTTGAAACATACTTGCCATTTTTCACCCAGCACTGCTGCCAACTTTCTGACTGTGTAGTACAAACAGCTTTTCAGCTACTCTTACAATGGCGCATTCAGAAAAAGACGCATGTGCTAATGGCACCTGCACAGCCACTCATTTATGGCAGTCAAGGAGCAAGTGAACATGCCAATCAGATAATATATGCAGGCTGGATAACTATATATCTACCTGCCTGCCTGTGTGTGGTACTGTAGCTAAGTGAAGGCAGTGGGGTGACCTGGAGGCTGATGTGTTCTCCAGGGTACATCCATTTTGTCCACAGCAGGAAATGATTTCTACAATAGTAATGTATAATTTACAATATCAGTATAGTATAAGATAAGTTGTTAAGCTCCTGAGTTGCGGATTCAAAAAAAGAAAAATTAATCTGAACCAGTATGTTTCTCACTGAACCAGTATGTTTCTCAGCATCAAGTGTATCTCACTCTTTTTCTTGTAATGTAAATATATGAAAATATTTTAAAATATATCGTGATCTGCTTGCATTAAAGAAATTGTGTGTGTGTGTGTGTGTGTGTATGTGTGTATATATATAAGTATATCATACATATGTGTGTATGGTAAGTATATTTCTTTAATGCAAGCAGATGACTACAAAGAGAATGTTCATCTCTGATACTGAAAATACTAAGGCCTAAGGGATATTGGCTAGACACGCTATTATAGCTGCGAAATAATTCTTGCCACCAGTATTTCTAATGAAGACCATCTGCAAATAGCTGTATTTTTGGTTCCAAAAAAGAATTCAAATTGCTTTTAATCCAGCTGAACTTTTGAGGGATTAGCTATTATCTTCTCATTACTCCTTTCACTGACAAATGACTTTCAGGAGTAACTCCATCATTGAATCAGTTCACCAAGCAGAATATTCCATTTCATAAATGAAAAAAACAAACACCACCACCTTCCCCCCCAAAAACCCACGCAAAAACAAACCGCAAAACTCCCAAAATCAATCCAACCTTCTACCTCACTATAAATTCAGCTTAAAATTGTCTGATTTTATTTAGTGTGAAGTTTTAGCTAATAATAATCATTTACACAGTGTAGTCTTCTGGATAGAATATTTTACAATTTTTTTCACACTCATCTGAAAAAATAACTGGAAGAATCAAAAAAATATTTGTGCTGTTTCTGATTGATTAATTATTACCTTGTAGGATTTACTTAATGATTTTCGGTTTGTTTGGGGAAAAGGTAAGTAAAATTAGCAAATGAGTGTATGATGCGCATGGAAAAAGACAATAAAAATTTTGTATGCATTTTCATTCAGAATTTAAGGAAACCTAACTTACTCTTTCACTGAAGTGCTTTCTGGATTCTCCAGAACTGTTTTCTTTATAGTAGATTATATGTATGGATTCACTGTAAGCAAAGGAAGTGTGGCATTGTGTTAGAGTGTACATGAAATGCAAGAGTATCAACTGATAGCACATTTGGCTTTTGCTGTTCAACTAACCTTCCATTTTCTCAATTCTGTGTCACCGAAATAGGAAATATAGAAATACATACCCAGAGATACAATGCTCCTTCATTCAGTGCGTGCCCATTTTCAGGCAGGAGGTCTGACTAAATCGTTATTATAGTCCTTTTTGGATTAAGATCCAGGAATTTAGCTGCCAGCGCTAAAATATTATTTATAGTCTTACAGTGGGTTTCTAATTCATTCAGCATTAAAAAAACCCAAAACACAGCCTTGACATTTTCCTATGTAGGGCAATGTTGTCATCTGATGGAAAATGGAATACCCCACTAAAGTCAAAATTAAGTTACAATGACGTACTCAAGCTGAAGATTCTTCTACAAGATTGAACATTCAAAACCAATATTTCTGTTACTCATTACTGCACTCCCCTGGTAGAGTGTTCCTGATAATTGTCGCAATAAGGGATTCAATAGATAACGGAGAAACACCCTGTTCCAATCTACCTTGCAGATCTATAAATCATCTCTGCAGTTTTCCGAGAGTGTCTATGCCACGTTCTGCCTGGTGTGCCTTCAGACAGTATCTACTCTACGTTTCTCTTCTATCCTTCCCCTTCTCATTCACTCAGCCAGAGATTTCTAGTAACAGCTCTGCCTGACTTGACTGCATCATTAATGCCTTGCCACTCACCATAGTCTCTCCCTGGAGGGAGCCAGGGGCTTGGTCCAGAAATCCTGGAGATCAGCAGTGTGGTGTGGCAGCAGGTTCAGCCTGCTGGGAAGCTGGGAGGAGGGAGCCCTGCAGTGTGCATGCATGTGTGAGAATGTGGGAGCTGAGATCCTCCCCAGGGCACTGTGCTGGGAGACAAAACACAAGTCAAGAACAGACACATATTTCCTGTAAGAATCAGAAAAAAAAAATGCGGTGAGAGGTGAAGTAAGTACCTTTGCTTCCCTCAGTCACACCGTTTGTGTGCAGAGACCAAACCCTTAGTGCCAGTCCCTGAAGACCAACAATTGCCCGTCCATGGCTGCCTAGAAGCCTCCCATCACATCAGACCAAGGAAATGCTCAACAGCCCTGGGCTATTTGGGGACGGAAACCAAAGCATGGTACTCCACAACAGCTCAGCTATGTGTGTTTGAACTGCCGCTTTGTGAGCCATTTCCTGGCCTGGGAGAGAGACATATCAGCAGGTTTGTGTGGGGATATTCACCATGGGGCTCCCCTGCCACATCCTAGCATTGCAGCTTGGTGCTGCAGGGAGAGAGAGGAGCCGTGGGGCCGTGCAGCGCTGGGAATCCTTTGTACCTACTAGGGACTAGCCCCACCACTGCAGTAACTGGTGCCGTTGCCCAGGCCAGCCTCTGTATTTCACTGGGCTGTGCACAGGCTGGCACTTGGTGGCTGTGTAGGATAACTACTGAAAGAAAATACCATTAGGTGAATGTGTGTACTAGGTGCACGCAAGCAAGACACAGGGTGATTGTTGCCTGTTGTGCTGGGTTTCCTATGTGACTGTTTGCTAGGCACATGTAGGTCATTTGACGAACTTGGTATTTCATTGGCAGTGGTGGAGCAGAGTTTTCAAGTAAGGGTGAGAATTCAGAGATCAGAGGGAAGCAAGGAGGGATATATTGCTTTTTTTAACACAAAGAGCTAGCCTGCTGCTGCTATGGAGCCTTCCACTCTCTTTGTAGGTTGAGGGAGGCTCCAGTCCCCTCAGGGCTTTCCCCAGACGCAGGGGCTAGTGTGGGAGCTCATTCCC